>NC_090927.1:1165063829-1165702393 GCF_040938575.1 Ambystoma mexicanum | reverse complement strand
GTGGAGGGTTGGAAGGGAGTGGGAGGCTTGAGCATTGTTCCGTCAGTAGGTAATACTCCCTTTTCACGCACAGGGGAATATTCCTGCAAGCCAGAGAAGCCAGAGTAGAGGGGCCTTACCTGTCCATCCTCAGAGTCCTGCGCTTCACCATTGAAGAAGCATCAGCACTCGAAGCCAGACCTGCGCCTCCGTGGGAATCAGGTGAGCGTGACAGAACGCGAAGCCTACCCACAATTTCCCACCCGGGCGCTATGGAGACTTCCGAGACGGATCAGCTGGCCCAGCTTTTGGGGGAATTACGGGCAGAAGTGCACTCAGCCCGCCAGGAGACTAACGCTCTCAAAAGAGAACTGATCCTATCCAAGGAAAGAACAGATGACATGGCCAAAAGGTTATTGCAGGCCCAGGCAGGGCACACTCCTTTACCTAATTCTGGAGGTACTTCCACGTCAATGGGTTTGAATAACCCGGTACAAATCAATCTACCTGGACACATGCCTTTGGCCCCGCCTGAACGTTTTGCGGGGGATCCCAAGAAATATGCCGTCTTTATGAACCAATGTCGTTTACACTTTCTATGCAGACCCGGGGCCTTCCCTAACGACCAGACCAAGGTAGCCTTTATACTATCTCTCCTCAGTGGCAGTGCTGCCGATTGGTCTATTCCATTGGTAAATCAGGATGATCCCATTCTCCAGAATTTTCAGGGTTTCCAGGCCAGCATGGAAAGATTGTTTGCTCGACACTCTCAAGGACAGGCCCTTGATAACGAACTGCTATCCTTACGACAAGGTAATCAGGATCTCCTGTCCTACGTTGCCACCTTTAATAGACTGGTTGTGGAAACTGGATGGCCAGAAAACAAAAGGATCACATTGTTTCATCGAGGCCTACGCGGAGAGCTTAAGGATGTTCTAGCTCAGATAGTAGATCCACCCCAGGTCTGCGCAGACTACATAGACTTGGTGGTTCAACTTGATCACAGACTTCAAAATAGAAAAGCTGATCGGTTCAAGTATGAAACCCGAGTACCGATCAAAACCCACGCCAACTTCAAGAGTACCGACGTATCTGAACCTATGCAAATCGGCGGTGTTAAAGGACCATTAACGCAGAAGGAACGAGAGAGAAGGCGGCAAATGCAACTTTGTCTGTATTGCGGGACTTCCGGTCACTTTCTTCGAAATTGTCCGGTTAAACCACCTAAGAAGGTGGTTGGAGCCACTGATAACGATTTATTGACACCTGATTCGGGAAACGACCTAGCCCGACAAGCGTAGGGGTCCGCTTGCCGAGCTTGAAAACAGATTCTTTGACCTTGCATTTTGTCATGCCAATGGTGCTCGTGGACCCAAAACAGCCTCAGCAGTTGCATGCTATAAAAGCATACATCGACAGTGGAGCTATTGGAAATTACATAGACCGTGAATTGGCTTCCAGGATTAAGCTCCCTCTCCGCCCGAAAGTAACCCAAGATGTCATTACTACAGTAGATGGAACCGAAATAGCCTCAGGGCCTGTAACGCATTCCACTGTTGAAATGACACTGGTGGGTCAGGATGGACATAGGGAAGCAATCGTGTTCGATGTGATCAAGGCCCCACAATTTCAAGTGATTCTTGGAATTCCTTGGTTAGAAACACATAATCCCAGAATTGACTGGCGAGCAAAGAAGATATGTTTTCCTGATTGTGAACCAACTTGTTATCCAAGAAATCCAGTTATGGGTCTAGCCTCAGCAACTTCCACCCCTGTACAGCTACCGTCAGAATACCAAGAATTCCAAGACGTTTTTCAGAAGGAACAGGCTAACACGTTACCTCCCCATCGGTCTTATGATTGCCAAATCGATCTGGTACCCAATGCTCAACTACCTTGTAGTAGGATTTATGCTCTTACGGAACCTGAGAACCTGCATTTGCGTCAGTATTTAGATCAGTACCTAGCCAATGGTTTTATTCGCCCGTCCAAGTCTCCTGTCTCCTCAGCTCTGTTCTTCGTGCCGAAAAAAGAGGGCGACCTTAGAACATGTATAGACTATCGCGCCCTAAATCAAATAACGATTAAGAATCGTTATCCTCTGCCTCTGATCCCTGAGCTTATCGACCAGGTGAAAGACGCTTGTGTGTACACCAAGTTAGATCTTCGAGGAGCTTATCACCTGGTACGTATAAAAGAAGGCGACGAATGGAAGACTGCATTCCGCACCAAATTTGGGCTCTTCGAATATCAGGTGATGCCCTTCGGTTTGTGCAATGCATCTGCCGCCTTTCAGTACTTTATGAATGATGTTCTTCGGGAACTTATCGATGTCTGTGTCATTGTTTATATTGACGACATCCTGGTGTACTCTTCTTCAGAATCCGATCACAGAAAACATGCTAGGGCAGTTCTTGAGAAATTGCGCCAGCACAGACTATTTGCAAAGCTCGAAAAATGTGTTTTTCATACCACAGAAGTTGAGTTTCTCGGATTCATCTTGACACCACAAGGAGTCCGAATGGACTCGCGAAAGGTGGACGCCATCCTCAAATGGCCATCTCCTAGCTCGGTGAATGGAGTTCAGAGCATGCTCGGCTTCGCCAATTTCTATCGAAGATTCATCCCGGAATTTTCCCGAACAGTCCAACCCATCACAGCTCTCCTAAAGAAAAACAAACGCTTTGAATGGACTCTTGAGGCCGAACAAGCCTTTCAGGACCTGAAAACCAAATTCACCTCTGCACCTGTATTGAAGCACCCGCACCCAGATCTCCCTTACATTGTGGAAACCGACGCATCCAGTTCGGCCATGGGAGCTGTCCTGTCGCAAAGAGACCCAGAAACTAACCAACTACACCCAGTGGCCTTTTGGTCCAGGACATTTTCTCCTCCTGAAATCAACTACGCAATTACCGACAAAGAGTTACTGGCTATTAAATCTGCTTTCAAGGCTTGGCGTCACTACCTTCTCGGGGCAAGACACACCATCACCGTAATTACGGACCACAGAAATTTACAGTATTTAAAGACAGCCAAAGCTCAATCTTCACGACAACTCCGATGGGCTCTATTCTTTGCGGAATTTGATTTTGTAATTACCTGTCGCCCTGGCTGCAAGAATGGTAAAGCGGACGCCTTATCCCGGATTGGCATGGAAGAACCCAATTCGAGTTTAGAACCTGTGCCAATCATACCTGAACAAAGAATCTTAGGCCTAACTTCATTGCAAACTATTGAGGACATCTTAACGCAAGTAAAACAACTTCTAAACTCTTCAGCCTTACTGAAATGGAGTCAAAAGGGTCCTCATTACACCGTTAAGGATGATTTACCCTACTTCCAGGAGCGGTTGTTTCTGCCAAGTAAAGAATTGCAAGAACTTGTTATTGCCCATCATCATGAATCATTAATGGAAGGACACCCTGGTATCGCTAAAACGGAGGAAAAAATCAAATGCCACTTCTGGTGGCCTTCTTGGAGAAAAGACATAAAGTCTTTTGTATTG
Source organism: Ambystoma mexicanum (assembly GCF_040938575.1). Lineage (NCBI taxonomy): Eukaryota > Metazoa > Chordata > Amphibia > Caudata > Ambystomatidae > Ambystoma > Ambystoma mexicanum. Next base: position 1,165,698,906 of record NC_090927.1, on the reverse strand, counting down.
TCTTGCGGAATTTGCACCCAAAACAAGGGTCAAAAGAAAAGGCCAGCCGGCCTACTTCAACCCTTGTATATTCCACCGGCACCATGGCACACCTTGTCAATGGACTTTATAACTGACCTGCCTCCTTGTGCTGGTTATAACACTATTCTTGTAATTGTGGATCTATTCTCCAAAATGGCCCACTTTATCCCTTTAAAAGGTTTGCCTTCAGCTTCCACCTTGGCCAAGGAATTTCTGGAGAATATAGTTCGCATACATGGTTTCCCTTCCATATTAGTCTCGGATCATCAAAGTCAATTTATCTCCCATTTTTGGAAGTGTTGCCAACTAGCACAAATAGATGTGCGGTTATCCACCAGCCACCACCCCCAAACCGACGGACAAACCGAGAGAACCAATCAGACTCTCAAGCAATATCTTCGGTGCATGTTACACCAATCCGAGTTAAATTGGAAAGACATCCTTTGGATCGCAGAATATGCATACAACAATTCAGTGCATTCTGGAACCGGACAAACTCCTTTTTATACTTTGTATGGTCACCATCCTCGGACCTCTGACCTAGATCCACCTCTGACCCTGGAAATGCCCGCAGTAAATCATTTGCATTCCACAATAATCCGAGCCTTCAGAGAAGCTGCAACTCATTTACAGCAAGCCAAGAAAAAGTATAAAGAAAACGCTGATTTGCACCGAAGTAAGACTCCTCCTTACCAAGTAGGAGACCAGGTATGGCTAGCAACGAAACATTTACCCCTCAAGGGCCCGCAAACCTTCAACCCCAGATTCATAGGACCTTATCCCATCAAGGCTATAATCAATCCCGTGGCCTTTAAACTGGATTTACCGTCCAACATGCGTATTCATCCAGTTTTTCATGCATCACTTTTGAAGCCAGTACAACCAGGGACCCGACTGTCCAAGCCTCCAGACCCAGTTCAAATTGAAGGGGAATTAGAATTCGAAGTTAAAGACATTTTAGACTCCAAGGTGTTAAAGTCAAAACTCTTCTATCTTGTTGACTGGAAGGGATATGGACCTCAGGAGAGATCGTGGGAGCCTAGTAACCATGTTCACGCACCTCGATTAATACAAAGGATCCACCGGAGATTTCCGAACAAGCCAAAACCCCCGGAGGGAACAACCTTGGGAGGGGCCTTGAAGGGGGTACTGTCATGATGCCTACCTCCAAGGAGCCAGGTCCGACCCAGCAACCCCAGAGGCAGGCATCATTCCCCCCAGGGAAGTGCCAGCGGGCCCAAGCTGGGGCCCTTTGGACACAGTCCTGGCGCCTTAGGCACCAGGCTCATGTTGGACCCCTGTCCTGGCACCTTAGGCGCCAGGCTCATAAAGCTAGACATGTGTTCAAGTGTTTTAATGTGCACTTACCTGATGCAGACCATGCTGCTACATCCAGGCCCTCTTGAGGCCTGAATGGAACTACTTTACCTGTGGGACTACTTTCCACCTGGGTGTGGTCGGGGAAGGATACATTCCTGATCGGTGGAAGGATACATACCTGGAACTTCTTCCAAAGCTATTTAAACCACGCCCGATCAGCAACTCACGCTTCGCGTTGTTCTGCTCCTCGCAGCTGGACGCTCAGCGTGCCAGCTCCTGCATCTGGACTTCAGCCACGCCTGTCAGAATCCTGGGTCACCTGCTAAGAGAGAATTGGAGAAAAAGAAGACCTTACCTGCTAAAGCTGCATCACGGAGACTTCACACCGACGATCCTGAAAGGGAAGACATCATTTTTAAAAGCATTTCGCTTCGATCGCTGCAGCGCTGCATTTCACTCACCTTTCCTGGGCTCCTCCATCTTCAGCAGCGATCATCCGGATCCGCAGCCACTTCCCAGAGTCTAGAGAGAAAAAGACAAGAACACAAGGTGAAAGAAGGAAGGGAATAGGAAAAGCTCAGTTTCCTTCTAAGACTTACCTGTTGGGTCATTCCCATTTCATTTCGGGTCCTGCCGCTTCCTGGCATTCCAGACCCCGGCCCCTATGGGGAAAAAGACAAAGACATTGAATGAGCGAATGCAAAGACATTACCCGAACGCTCATCCAGAACTTACCTGTCATTTACTGCAACTGCACGTTTCACTTCGGGTCGGCGCCATATCTCCGGCATTCCGAACCCCGGCCCCTAAGGGGAAAAAGACATAAGCGTTAGCGCTTGCTGCAATAAGACAATGAACATTATTATTAAGCTTGAACTTTTGAACTTGCTACAGAACTCTTACAGCGCCTTACCTGAATAGTCAAGCTTATTTGAACTCCCATCAAACCTCAATCCAGTGAAGTAACTGGGTTTCAACGCGCCCCTGCATCAGAAGCAGGATGGAGAACTCATCCTTCCAGACCCTAAGGTGAGACTTCACGGGGAATCGTGGAAGGGCATCGTGGAGGGTTGGAAGGGAGTGGGAGGCTTGAGCATTGTTCCGTCAGTAGGTAATGCTCCCTTTTCATGCACAGGGGAATATTCCTGCAAGCCAGAGAAGCCAGAGTAGAGGGGCCTTACCTGTCCATCCTCAGAGTCCTGCGTTTCACCATTGAAGAAGCATCAGCACTCGAAGCCAGACCTGCGCCTCCGTGGGAATCAGGTGAGCGTGACAACAAGGCCAACAGTGAAAGCAGAGCCCTCTTCAAAGACATCAAGCACTGCATCAACCCTCTGCCAGACCCACCTATACCGCACTCCATCGAGAAAGCTACCACCATCAACTCTTTCTTCATCAATAAGATCAGCATGATCTGCCAAAACACAGACACCAATGCTACAACTGGTAGCACACTAAACATCCCATCCCGCAAAACCATTACCACCTGGACATATTTCAAGACACTCACTATGGAAGACCTTAATAACATCCAGCATTCTAGCTGGTAAAATGGCTCAGCGGGTTTAACACTTGTTGCTGTGATCTGTGTTTGATTTGCAGGCTGCAGGTTCGAATCCCGGCAAGACCGAATCAACCTTTCATCCTTCTGAGGTCGATAAATGCATACCAATTTCGATTGGGCGATAATAGTAATGAATGTAAATCTGTCCTGTGTAAAGCACTTTAGATTAAAGAGCTATATAAAAAACTAATAATTATTATCCTTTAAGGCCACATCATATGCGAACGACCTCCTCCCTGCCTCCGTCCTCAAGACACTTCTGACTGAAGCACGCCTTCCTTACCTGACAATTATCAACAGCTCCCTAACTCAAGGCACCTTCCCCTTGACCCTCAAGACTGGCCAAATCCTCTAGCTTCTCAACAAATCAACACTGAACCCTGATGACCTCAGCAACTACCACCCCATCACCAATCTTCCCTTCCTAGGTAAGATCCTTGAGAAAGCAGTAGCCACGCAACTACTCCAACACATTGAAGCCAACAACCTCCTTCAGTCCTACCAATCCGGCTTCAGATACAGATGCAGCACACAGCACAGAAACAGCTACCATCAAGGTGATCGACGATGCCCTTAAAATCCTTAATTACGCTCATCATTGCCTCGTGGTTCTCTTTGACCTCTCAGAAGAATTTGACACAACAGACTACCAGGCACTCACGGACAATCTACATTGCTGCATGGGGCTCAGCGAGATCATCCTCAGCTGGTTCAAATCATACCTTGCTAATCAGCACCTGTTTGTACATATGGATACCTCCAGATCACCAATTCTACCCATCTCCTGTGGAGTCCTGCAAGGATCCATCCTCTCCGCTCCACTATTTACATTTAACCGCTTGGAAACCTCCTTGCTCCATATAACATCTGCATCCACTAATATGCAGATGACACGCAGCTGTACCTCAAGAAATCCTCCATCAAAGACATCTACAGGCTCAAGGCCTGTGTAAGGGTCTGTCCATCCTGTTTCCCTGCATGTCTGACTGAGTGAGGTCATCTGTAGAATGCTAAGTGTGTGTTGGAATGTTGTGGGTTGATTGTGTGTGTTCCACCTGAGGCAGTTGGAAGAATGTAGACTGGGTGGTGGGAGTCAGTGAGCTCCCTGTGCTTCCTTGTATCTCCTAATGAACTAATGCACCTGATGACATATGAACCATGTGAAGTAACTGATTAAAGAAGACTTGATTATCTTACCTGATGCCTGCAGAGTGATTTACCTTCATTACAGCCTGCCTCTCATTGATCCAGTTGTGGATGTCGGGTGCTTACCTGAAGCTCATCCCCTCCAGGACTGAATTCCTACTGCTGAGCAACAACACCCAACACCAGGACATCCAGGCCTGGCTCTCTGCTATGCACCTCTAGGGTTTCACACCGCAGCTGGTCACCTGTCCCAAATCCCTAGGGTTTGACATCAACAGACACCTCTTCTTCAGCAGCACATAGCAAGGAAGGCACAAACGGTTTGGTACCTATTTTCTCTCCTTTGAAAAACCAAGCCCTTTATCTCAGAAAACAACTTCAGATCTGCTGTTCAAGCTTTGGTCCTCTCCCACCTGGATGGTCGCAGTGCCCCTTTAGAAGGTCCTTCGACAACTACCCTGGCTCCCCTGAGATGTATGCCGCATGCTGCAGCATGACTCATCAAAGGACTCTGAAAATTCGACCACATCGTCCCAACCCTCATCGAAATACACTGGCTCACGCTGCAAGCCTGTATCATTTTCAAATTGGCTGCATCATCTACAAGGCTGTCACCATGAAGTACCCATGCTACCTCACTGGTAAACTCAGCATCTACAGAGGCCTACGATCTACCAGAGACATATTCAGAATTGAATTCCGCTGGTGCAGGAAGTAAAAAAACAGAAGACAGGCCTTCTCTGTCCATGCCTTAAGACTCTGGAACCTCCTCCACATCAACATCTGACTCGCCACTCCCTTCTACAGTTCAGACAGGAGCTCAAGACCCCCCTCTTCAAGGAATGAGTCCTTCCTAACACCTAGGTCCTTACACACCTCCCCTCCTCTCCTTACCTGAGACTTGGTGATCTGATACCCACTTTTTCCTCCCAAGGTTACTTGTAGATCCATTGCTGACTATTGCTCTCTCTCCACAGTTGTTCGATCCCCACTGCCTTGTTTCTATGCTCCCTACCTTGCCCCTGTGATTATAAAGCGCTCCTTTGCTTCTTGAAGCTAGGTCAGAGCACCAAAAAAGACCCTAATAATAATAAGGAAGGAATATGTGGGTCCTTTATTGGTGGGCGAGTGATGGCTCATCCTTTGAAACAACTATTCGCTTTCATAAATGTAGTTACTTTTTTTTCAAATATATTTATTTATTTTACTTGACCAAATCCTTTGTTTATGCTGCTATGCAAAGTGCTTAATGACACAAAGCATGCCATTGGCTCCACAGTGGTCAGAATTTGAGCCTGCCACATTGTCATTGGTGCCTGAACTGTTGAAGCCCTGCCAAGAAAACCCAGGCAGCAAAGCCTTTCTACTCACTTCCCTAGGCATCCCAACAACATTCGGGAAGGGATGTGTGTTAGAAATCCAAATGCGTCAATTTTGCAATCGCTGCCTGAAAAGCGAGCAAAAAGTTTCAATTTATTTGAGGGGTTTCCACAGCAATGTAATGATTATCACAATGATCTTCTATTACCAAATCCCTAGGTTTGTGCTTCTGGACAGGGCAAAGGCGAAGTTATGATACAAACATGAATATCCATACATCAAGAGAGGCCTTTTATGGATTGCAAAATTGGAGATCAAATTGTGCCTTGCTTGTTAGATACAGGAGAAAATCGCTCTGCAATACGGTCTAAAAATGTCCCTACTGTACTGTTTTCTTCTACAACTGGAAGAGCTATTGGTATTTCTAATAACTCCGTGATGCACCCCATCACAGCCCTTTTGTCTGTGACCGTAGGCCCGATATTAATTCAGCATGCATTCTTGCTAAACCCATTTCTTTCAGTAAACATGTTAGGACATGATTTATTATATAAATTAAGATGTACGTTTTATCGCCACCCTCCCCCGAAGCAGTGCTTACAGATATCCTCCATGAAAACAAAGACCCTATTTTAGCCATGTTACAAGCAGAATTGCCAAATGCCTCCAAAGTTGATGACTTTATTGTGGATCTGGTTACATTAGACCAATAGATCAGGGTCTCAGCATGCAAATGATGTGGGTCTCATTCAAACCGTAGAATTTCTGAATTAATGTTATGCCATCAAAACCACTTCCACAAAAGCCCCAATATCCTTTGAAACCAGAAGACGAAAAGGGGATATCAGTGGTAAAAGAATATTTGTGTAAACATGCTGTCATTGTCCAGACTACCAGTGAATGCATACATTCATTTTACCTGAGAAGAAACCACGCACATATCATTTTGAACAGGATTTGTGCGCTGTGAATTCAGTGGTCCTGTCATTGTTTCCTCCGGTATCAAACCCAGCAATAATTATTTCCTGTATTCTGTTTGTCATTTTACGCTTGCTGACTTGCGTTTGTCTTTTTCTCTATTTCTTTATTGCCAATCCTTATCCACCTTTACACATTCTGGCTTCTCTTGACACCTGGACAGGGCTTCCACAGGGGTGCACTGAGAGTCCCGTACTTTTATGCTCTTCTCACAGATCCTCAAAAAGTACCTGGATGATATTGTGTTTCCAGGTGAGTCCCAAGGGTTCAGTGTGTAGACAACCTCATAATTGCCTGGCCTTCATGTGGAGTGTGTAAGCCGGACATGATCACTGCATTACTTCAAAAGGGTCATAAGGCAACTCTCCAATGCTTAACATTTGTACATTTGTACAAGCCCGATGTACATCTCTTATGTCATGACATTTCTGTTTATGTAAGCAGTGTTACTAATTCTGGAACAGAAGTAATCTTAAAGTTACCTAAGCCCATGACAATCACACAAATGAGATCATGTCTAGGTGCGACAGGATACAGCAGACAATGGATACTGGTAATATGCCACCATTGCAATCCTTCTTCAGGTAAAGATTAACAACCCAGACCACTTGAATAGTAGCCAGAGGGAGAGAAAGCATTTGCTGATGTAAAAAGCGTCCTTGCTAGTTCCCTGGTGCTTGGTCTTCCAGACTATGAGAAAACCTTTATTTGGTATTGCCACAAGAAGGATGCGTATGCACAAGCAGTATTAACACAAAGCATATTGCCAAGCACTGTACAATTGAGTATTACAGCACAGCATTAGACATAGTTGCGGCAGAACTTCCACCTTGCTCGTGGTTAGTTCCAGCAGCCGCATTAGCAATGCAACCTTCAGAGAATTCGCTATTGGGTTCACCCTTTGATGTATCGGAACCACATTCAGTAACAGCCTTACTGTTTAAGACAGACAAATCATTTGTCTGCTTGCCGTTTCCTGAAATACAAGCTAATTTTATCGAATTCTGCAAATGTTATTTGATGAATTGCCATCTGCTCTACCAGTGGCACAGAGCAGGATCAAAGGTCACAGGTGCCCTCTTGACAGTGTCAGTGACTTCCAAGTCTCTGCAGTGCAGAGGCTGCATTCAAGACATGCACCCTGTTCCAAAAACTGCATAACCCTGGAGATCCTGTCCTGGTGGTACAATAAACTGTAAACATAAGCCATACCCAATTTAAGGTATGGTGGCTAGCATCTCTCAGAGTTATCCCAGGCACATTAAATTGATTTCACACATGCGTCAGCCCTGTGGGCCCAGTTCAGCTGGGAAATATTATGTGAATTTCTCCCAGACAAGTGTTTTTTGCCATTGGAATGCTTGGAGTGTGTTTCAATGGCCGGTTAAACACATGTACTCCTGCAGGGCCCTCTGTTGATGCCTTTTGCACGCTCCCTATCTCCGTACAGCGCTAAGAAGTCTGGTTCGGCACTGCTGAACCACCAAGAAGTGCAAAGAAGTTATTATTGACTGTTTACTGCTCCTGTGTCAATTTCTGGGAACTTGAGACTGGTTAGGTTACTTTGAACCCTTTTTGCTCACAAGTACATATTCTTTTTCAAGAACATTGTTGCTTTGGCTTGGCTTTCAAACCCGATTCACTACCCACAGTGCTGCATCTACTATCTTTGCTTATTCTGTGATCTTTTCTCCAGAGTGGGTTTTGTGTAGTGTTTTTCTAGTTAGTTATTATTTTACATGGTGTGTTTGATGGAAGTATATATTTTTATAGAACCGTAATTGGACATTCCTTTATTTTGGACTGTTATACTTTGCTGTTTGTGTTGCTACTGAACCACATTCCCATCCATCTGAAGAATATAGCCTTCCCTCTGCCCATGTTACCACAAAAGGCAAAGGAGGTACATCTCTTGACTGTGTCTGTTTTTCCTTTATGATTCTTGGCGCTTGGTTTGCAGAAGTGTGAGGGCTGAATGGGTGTTTTAGCCTCTACTCATCCATGTATTCCTGCAGAGGAGAAGTTACTTCGTCACATGTTACTTTAACCAGATTCCCAATACTGAATCCTCATTCGTTAATGCCAAGCCTGCCAGAAGGGGCAGCTGACCTTACAAGCTCCTGAAAAGATCTTTACAATGTCCAGCTCCATAATGCAGAATTTGACCTGGTGGTTCTATCAGAGGAGAGGGGGAATAATAGCTTGATCCTATGTTTCAAGGTTGAAGAGGTCTCCCTAGTGATCAGGACCCAGGCAACCAACAGAGCCCCTGGCCCTGATGTGATACCGGCCGATTTAATTTGGGATCAAATCAAGCTTTGGGTACCGGTATTGGCCCTGGCCTTTAATGCCGGTTTGATATCTGGCCAATATCCACCCTCCTGGAAATCGGCCATTATTTCTCAGATCTTCAAAAAAGGAGACCCTACTAGCCCGGTGTCCTACCGTCCCATATCATTACTAGACACTTCATGTAATATCTTTGGAAGGGTCGTGTTGGGCTGCATAGAGTCCTGGCTTGAGGAAGATCCGTCCTGACGGACATCCAACTTGATTTCCGACCAGGATTGGGAACCATGGAACAGGGCCTTAATTTGTATCTCCTCATCTCTAATTGTGTGTTTTGTAAGGGAGAGGTGGTTTATCTTGCCTTTATGGACCTAAGCAAGGCCTTTGACAAAGTTGATAGACCTAAGTTATGGGCCCTGCTTGGGTCGTTGGGGTGCCCAGAGGAGATATTGATGGTCCTGCAAGAGATCCACTCAGAAAACAGGTTCAGTGTTCGTACTGGACCAGGGAGCCAGTGCACGGACTGCATCAATGTTGGAATGGGGGTTCGGCAGGGGTGTGTGCTCGCCTCTACACTGTTCACACTCTACATCAATGGGCTTTTGAAGGCTTTGGTGGACACACGTGTGAACTACTTGAGCCTGGGCGGTAAGGCCTTTCCGGGTCTGGCCTATGCTGACGACACCGTCCTCATGGCCAGAACCCCAAGGGCTCTGCAGGCTTTAGTGGATACCTATGCAACCTTTATGAAGGGGCTGGTGTTAAAAATGAATACCACCAAGTCTGCAGTAATGGGCTGTATAGGAAAGAAGGGACAAGCAAATATGGATCCCATGGTGTGCAATGGGGAAATCATCCCGAGAGTAACAGTATTTTACTATTTAGGGCTCAGATTCTCATTTGAAAAAACAGTCTGTACAAATAAGCCAGCAAATAGAAGGTATTTCCCATCTCTTAACTAGGTGCAAGGGACAGCCCCTGAAACCTGTCCTGAAGGTCTATGCCACCCACACCAAGGTGGCCACTCTGTATGGAGCCGTATTGTGGGGCTATACAAAGGCCCTGGAACGCCAAGGGAAAGAAAATACGTTCTTCAAACAGCATTTGGGCCTCCCCGGCTCATCCCCCTGTGCATCCGTTCACAGGGAATTGGGGGTTGGAGTATTGGGAAGATGAATGGGCAGTTGCTCCATGTAATTTTTGGTTACGCCTATGGGCCAATAAGCATGCTACTTTATGTCATTTTATCATTAGATCTACCATGTGCTGGGAAAACTGGCGTAAAATCCCATGGCTAATGTAAAGAAGTCCATGTGCTCCAGCAACATTGCGGTGAAGTTCCCCCCCAATGCACTGCTGTCTCCCATGCAATAAAGAGCACACAAGCAGGCTTTGAATCAAGGGATACATGTAAAATGGCCTAACATGGAACGATCATCTCATTCTGAAAATCAACATCCGGGGCCAGATTACAGAAACTTTGCACTGGTGCAAGTGCAAAGTTTGCACGGTATTAGCACTAGGGCAAAGTATGCCCTATTTTTAAAAACAATGGGACCCATTAGAAAACTATTGCACCAAGACAAGTGCAGTTTGGTAGGGTATAAGTACCAGGGCAAAACTGATACATTTTCACTGCATTATTGCAGCAGGGCAATGTTTGCCCCAGTGCTAACACGGGGTGGTATTAGTACTAGGGCAATCTTTGCTTTGGTAAAAAATGCATTGAAAATGTCTCTTATTTGCCCTGGGGAAGTTTTTGCACTGGTGCGTATACCCTGTCAAACTGCACTTGTCAGGGTGCAATACTTTCCTAATATGTCCCAGTATCTAATAAACAATCAGCGTTTTTGAAGAAACATAAGAGGAATACATCACATAAATCATCATGACACGTCGTGTCATGATAAATAGAAATTCACTCATGACTGCCTAAATCACCAGTGTTACTAACATCACACACTTTTGAATGCAGAAGGCTGTATGTTGATTTACCCCATTGATGGGGGCTGTCATAACCATCTTTATGTGATTCATGTGATGTATTCCTCTTATGTTTCTTCAAAAACGCTGATTGTTTGAACGGCCCTTAGCAGCCCCCCCCTTCTTAGTGATTTGTTCATGTGTTTTATAATACATGTTTTTTTGCATTTTGTATATCTATTAAAATATGTTTTTTGATACCTAAATTGATGATATACACAGCTCAGTGAAAGTTATTGTCATTCATGGAGTAGTCATTCCACGGCTGATGTGTTGGGAAGGTGGGAGGCTAGTGGTGAAATTGCTCTTATACACACTTATCTCCTCAATCACCCTAGTCCCGGAAAAAAAGAGGAAAAGTATTTGCTCAACACTTGAAAACTTATTTGAAAAGAGCAATGTGATTGAGGAAGGGGATTTTAAGGCGTTAGAACAGTTTTAATTGTTTAGAGTTATACGGTTTTAAAATGGCCTTTTTAATTGTCATGCACTTACTGTCAAAACTATGAAATTATGATTCTCTATTTGTATATGATGATGTTTATGTTTTATGAATGATCTAATCTGAATAAACTTTGAAAGAAGAACAGCTGCATCTACTATCTTTGCTTATTCTGTGTTCTTTTCTCAGGGGTGGGTTTTGTTTAGTGTTTTTCTAGTTAATTATTATTGTACATGGTGTGTTTGATTGAAGTATATATTTTGATAGAAACATAATTGGATATTCCTTTATTTTGGACTGTTATACTTTGCTGTTTGTGTTGCTACTCAACCACATTCCCACCCATCTGAAGAGTATAGCCATCCCTCAAGCCCATGTTACCATAAAAGGCAAAGGAGGTACATCTCTTGACTGTGTCTGTTTTTCCTTTATGATTGTTGGTGCTTGGTTTGCAAAAGTGTGAGGGCTGAATGGGTGTTTTAGCCTCTACTGATCCATGTATGGCTGCAGGGAAGAAGTTACTTGATCACATGTTACTTTAACCAGTTTCCCAGTACTGAACCCCATTCGTTACTGCCGAGTCTGGTAGAAGGGGAAGCTGACATTAGAAGCTCCTGGAAAGATCATTACAATGTCCAGCTCCATAATGCAGAATTTGAAAATGATGTTGATGGTTATTGTTTGAGGAATGAACAGAGGAATTGGTGGTAGGGTATGCAGACTGTGCTGCACATGAAGTAAAAGAGATAAAACAAAGTCCTGATGTCCCGATGTTGAACTCATTGCAATAACCAACGCACGCAGTGTGCTGGATGGTAAAATAGCTACTGTCTACACTGATTTACGATTTACCTTCAGCTTGGTACATAGCTTTGGTGTTCTTTACTGTAGCTGGTACACCAATGAAGAATGCCATGTACGCATGGGCTCTTCTTACTGCTCACTTCTACCCAAAGAACTGTGGTAAAATGCATTGCCAATTGGTCCCACAAAGATGAGGTCACCAAGGGGAATGCCCTTGCTGATAAAGTGGCATGGGAGGTGTTAGGGAGAATTCTCTGTTTAGGCTGAATTTCCCTACCTAGTGAGTCCCCCAGCAGCTTTGCTGGATTTCTGGGGTTTAATTTTTTTCTCCTGCCAAGAGTGAGACTCTTTTACCCTCACTCTTGGACATGTTGAAGTGTGTTTTCTTGGTTAAACCTTGTGTTGAATGGGCTATGGGGTCTCTTACTCCATAGGGCCTCATGTATTTTTGTGATGTGGGTCACACAGCACCCTCTGTGCCGTGACCCAGGGGTGTCCTAGGGACTCCCCAACATAGACTCCATACCCTGGGACTGACTACTGTCTCCCAGGGCATGTAAAGTCACCAAAGACTTTGCTAGTCTTGAATCCTGAACAGAACCAGTACAAACCATCATATTGTGGACGTACTGGCTGGGGCAATTCGATTGCCCCAGGGTCTGTTAGTCGAGGGGGCACGTCTCCGTCCCCCCTGATCGAGTTTTGGCTGGTGGCAGTGGAAACTACTTTTTATATTCGACCGCGAATATTTCCCTATGGGATTTCCCATTGTTTTAGGCTAACACATTTAATTATTTATTTACGGTAGCCTTAAACATACCGCCGGTTTATATATTTATTTTTATAACTCCGGTTGGGACTTTTTGCCAAAACTTGATTCTAAAATGGCGTTGGTGTTCGCCTCTGTAACTCTGACCCAAAGTGGAGCCCTTTGTTCCACTTTTGGCGGGCTTCTCCACAGAAGCCCTCCAAAGTGGTGCCACTCTGTCTGGGGTACTTAGGAGGGGTGGAGGGGGATTTAGGCACCCTGGACTGAGTTACCTTGGTAACTCAAGTCGCACTCCGTCCTGATTGGCCCAAGTGGTGAGCCGCCCGGCTCACCACTTAGCATGGTTGAGTGACAGCTAGGCTGGGTGAATGGGGGTTTGCTGCATAAAAGCAGGGCTTTGGGGACTGGGACTTCAGAAGTCGCCACAGGACCAAGAATCCGACGAGGGAAGAGCTGAGCCGACCTGCTTCGACGACACCACCCGGTGGAGCCCTGCTGAACCGTCTCACCACTTTTTCCCGACGACCGAGGAGAACTCTTAACGGAGTGGCTCCTTCCCTTGACTGGTGGGGACAACCAGTTTTCGCCTTCTTTCCGTTCTTTGAGGTATCTCGTGGCCGCCTTGCCTGTGCCAAGCACCCCGGCAACCGGAATACCACACTTTACCCCCATACCGCGAAAGTCGGCACCAACCCTTTAACCGGAGGACTCCGCGGCTGGTTTCTTCCCGGGCAGTGCAACGACCCTCTTCTTCTGCTCTTCAGCGAGAACTTCTTCTCCCCTGACCGACGTCGAGCCCTGCTGCCACTGCCTGGAACAACTGCCACCGCTGGAGGATCCTTTCCGCTTAAGGTACTGTGTTCTGCCTGGCTTCCCTTGCTACCGACTGTACGGGGTAGATTTAGTCCCCGGCTTTCGAACCTGGGAGTGCCTGGGACACTTTGGCTAAACTTTCTGAGCCACTCTAACCTCTTTTTGACTCTTTGCAAGACTTTGAATCTCTAACTAACAGTGTGATCTTGGGCACATTTTCGCTCCGGCTACTCTAAGAGTGGGCCCTGCCTAGTGACTTTTGCTCACCTGTGACTTTATTCTTCTTTAAGCCTATTGCAAGTGCTCTGGACCTTAGAGTGGTGTGTCTAACCCATTTCTGCTTTTTCTCTCCCTTTCTTGGAAACTACTAGAGTGTCATCTAACGTTAAGCACTCACCTCTGTTTTAATTAAGTGGTGTTTACTTAGAGTTGTCTAGATAGGAGAAAGGATTGAATCTACTTTCATTATAACTGTGTTGAAGTGCTTTTACTATATTTTTGCTAGAGTGTTTTTAACTTATGTGTATTTTAAATAAATAACTATATACTTTTGAAACCAAGCTCTGGTCAGTGTTTGCTTGTGCTATTGTGTTTTGGTACATATTGTGTATACTTTACATACTGCCTAACTCTTCTTGAGAGAAGTCTGACTGCTCAGCCACAGCTACCAGGTAAATCTGGGTGGTACAGACTGCTACCAAAGGGGTTTACTGCTCTACCTGTAGTCTTAAATCTTTTGCAGTGTTCCCCAAGGGAACTGCACAGGTTTCTGCCTAACACTGGTGTACAGCGGTGGGATTTGTATTGAGTATACATTTTATTGTGCTTTAGATACCTTAGTGCAACTAACCACAAAGCTTAGCACTGAAAAAGTAAAACCTCTAACATGTCAGTTATAGAAAGCTATAGTCAAGAGTCCCTGGCAGCCAAAACTGCTGATTGTTTAAGAGTGCTCTGTAAACATAAGGATCTCCTGACTAAGGGCAAGAAAATGGAGCTGATTGAAAGATTGTTAGCTAACCAAAGTCTGGGTGATGGTTCAGAGGAACCTACCACTCCAGCGACTGTAGATGACAGTGTTGAAGTTAACATGGAGCAAAATGTTGATGTTTCTGAGGAAGAGTCAGAAGAGGAGGGTGAGGCTGTTGTAACTGTCCCCCCTAGGCCTCTGCCTGCTCTACCTGCTGTACCTACTGGACCTTTACCAGGTCCCACATTTAGTCCTCAGTACTTTGAACTGGAGAAAATGAAGCTAGAATTGGAGTATAAGAAACTTAATGCTCAAACTGACAAAGAACTAAGGCTAAGGGAAATGGAGCTCAAGTATGACTTAGAAATGAAGAAATTATCTGTTGAGAATGTTTCTCTCTCTGGCTCCTCTAGAAGTTCCAGTCCTAAAAGACCCCGGATGCCTAAAGAATTGGTTGGTATGTATGAGCCTAAGTTGGATGTGTTGGATTGGTTGTCTCTGTTTGAATATAATCATGGGCTCCAGAACATCACAGGAAATGACTTACTCACCTGGTTGTTCTCTAGGCTTCCCCCTGTTGCAACTGATGTGGTAATGGAGATGGGGGAGGAGGATAGGAAGGACTATGAATGTGTGAAACTAGCTTTGATAGCTAGGTTTGGGAAGACCCCTTCCCAGTATCTTAAGAGGTTTAGGAGCCTCAAAAAGCATGATGGTACCCCTTGGGCTACCTGGGTGAATGAATGTTTGAAAAACTTAGAGGGATGGATTAAGGGTTACAAGGTGAACACTTATGAAGGTATGAAGAATTTGTTTATGTTGGAGACTATTTATGATGCCTGCTCTCCTGAGCTCAGACAACACTTGGCTGATTCCAGGGAATTGGATTCCCGGAAACTAGCTAAGGCTGCTGACTTGTGGGTTGCCAACAGGGCCACTCACAAGGATTCTGGGGTAACTCAGAAGAAGGATGGGGAAAAACAGTCTAAAAAAGACTCCAAAGAGAATTCTAATAATTCCTATCCCAAAGAGGGCCCCAAACCACAAAATAACCAGGGTAAGCCACATGGGAAACCTAGTCAGGCTACTGTACCTTCTGGCCACAAGCCAGAAGGAGGTCAGAACAAGCCACCCTTCCAGAGAGCATTTGGACAATGCTATGTCTGTCAGGGTACTGACCATATCAAAGGAGATCCCAAGTGCAAGGGTAAACCTGCAGGGATCAGCACAGTCTCCTTAGCCTTCACTCCTGAGGATGAAGTACAGATGGCTAGTGCCCACTTTGAACTCTTTGCTGAAGAACCCTTGGGTCTTCAAGCAACTGTAAACTTAGAGCCTATGGGTCTGGTTAGTCCCCAGAATAGGGTTGTGTATAACTCCCTACCTGTTAACTCTAAGGTGTATTATGTGGACAGTGTTCTTGTCAATGGCCAGGATACTCCTGCCAGGAGAGACACTGGGGCCAGCAGAACAGTAGTGGATGAAAGCTTCTTTCAACCTGAGGATGTGGCCAAAGCACCCAAAGGTCCCACTAAGATGTCTGGAGGCCCTGTCCAAATGGTTCCTATTCTACCAGCCCTCATTCAATGTAACAACATGACAGTAAGGATCCCTGTCAGTGTTCAGACTGAGGTACCTGGGAAGGTCCTGTTAGGGAATGACCTAAGAACTCTAGGAGTAGTGTCACATACCCCCAGGCCTCCCAGTATGGAGAAGCAGAACTTAACCAAATTGGCTAGGAAGGCTACCTTGAAGGACCCTTCTAAGCCTGTGGGACCCTCTACTGAGAACCCCACTACAAGCCCTGGTGTTAGTAAGTTGACCTCTAACCCAGGCACATTTCAGGATAGTATGCTAGGAACATGGGCGCCCCAACCAAGCTCCAACATTGTTCCCCTAGTCTCAGAGTCTCTGACTCCCCCTGCTTCTGAGGAAGAGGTGGATAGACCAACTAGGCCCCTATCTAGACCCGAGAGAACTGGTAATTCTCAGTGCTGGTGGAAAACCAGAAAAGAAAAGTCTAAGGCCAAAAACCTTCAGACTGTTGGACCTTCTACTGAAGACCCCAACTCAAATCCTAATATTAGGGGGGAAACTCCTAAAATAGGTAAGGGTAGATCTAAGAGGAAGGGGAAGCAGGTACATTGCCTAACCCCAACCCCTCCAACCAAGAGGCCTAAGACCCAACCTGCTCCCACAAGAGAGGTGGTGAGGAACCTTGGAGGCCCCTCTAGATCTAAGGGAATCCTTTATAAGGACCCCTTCAAAAAGCCTAACATAGGTTCAGAAGTTGTCCCAACTTCTGAGGGACTGGTCAACCAGATCCCCTATAACAAAAAGACTGATGTTCCTCAAAGGGTTTGTAGGTCCTTTAGCTTGCAAAAGAAAACCTTTGAGTTCTCCCTTAAGCAAAGGTCAAGGTGTCACCATCAAAATGCTGATGGACTCTCTAGGATGTATATCATCGACTAGAGGTATGAGGTTCATCCAGGAGTGGATTAAATCCTCCTGTCCCTTAGTCTGGGGGGGGCGAGTGTTAGGGAGAATTCTCTGTTTAGGCTGAATTTCCCTACCTAGTGAGTCCCCCAGCAGCTTTGCTGGATTTCTGGGGTTTAATTTTTTTCTCCTGCCAAGAGTGAGACTCTTTTACCCTCACTCTTGGACATGTTGAAGTGTGTTTTCTTGGTTAAACCTTGTGTTGAATGGGCTATGGGGTCTCTTACTCCATAGGGCCTCATGTATTTTTGTGATGTGGGTCACACAGCACCCTCTGTGCCGTGACCCAGGGGTGTCCTAGGGACTCCCCAACATAGACTCCATACCCTGGGACTGACTACTGTCTCCCAGGGCATGTAAAGTCACCAAAGACTTTGCTAGTCTTGAATCCTGAACAGAACCAGTACAAACCATCATATTGTGGACGTACTGGCTGGGGCAATTCGATTGCCCCAGGGTCTGTTAGTCGAGGGGGCACGTCTCCGTCCCCCCTGATCGAGTTTTGGCTGGTGGCAGTGGAAACTACTTTTTATATTCGACCGCGAATATTTCCCTATGGGATTTCCCATTGTTTTAGGCTAACACATTTAATTATTTATTTACGGTAGCCTTAAACATACCGCCGGTTTATATATTTATTTTTATAACTCCGGTTGGGACTTTTTGCCAAAACTTGATTCTAAAATGGCGTTGGTGTTCGCCTCTGTAACTCTGACCCAAAGTGGAGCCCTTTGTTCCACTTTTGGCGGGCTTCTCCACAGAAGCCCTCCAAAGTGGTGCCACTCTGTCTGGGGTACTTAGGAGGGGTGGAGGGGGATTTAGGCACCCTGGACTGAGTTACCTTGGTAACTCAAGTCGCACTCCGTCCTGATTGGCCCAAGTGGTGAGCCGCCCGGCTCACCACTTAGCATGGTTGAGTGACAGCTAGGCTGGGTGAATGGGGGTTTGCTGCATAAAAGCAGGGCTTTGGGGACTGGGACTTCAGAAGTCGCCACAGGACCAAGAATCCGACGAGGGAAGAGCTGAGCCGACCTGCTTCGACGACACCACCCGGTGGAGCCCTGCTGAACCGTCTCACCACTTTTTCCCGACGACCGAGGAGAACTCTTAACGGAGTGGCTCCTTCCCTTGACTGGTGGGGACAACCAGTTTTCGCCTTCTTTCCGTTCTTTGAGGTATCTCGTGGCCGCCTTGCCTGTGCCAAGCACCCCGGCAACCGGAATACCACACTTTACCCCCATACCGCGAAAGTCGGCACCAACCCTTTAACCGGAGGACTCCGCGGCTGGTTTCTTCCCGGGCAGTGCAACGACCCTCTTCTTCTGCTCTTCAGCGAGAACTTCTTCTCCCCTGACCGACGTCGAGCCCTGCTGCCACTGCCTGGAACAACTGCCACCGCTGGAGGATCCTTTCCGCTTAAGGTACTGTGTTCTGCCTGGCTTCCCTTGCTACCGACTGTACGGGGTAGATTTAGTCCCCGGCTTTCGAACCTGGGAGTGCCTGGGACACTTTGGCTAAACTTTCTGAGCCACTCTAACCTCTTTTTGACTCTTTGCAAGACTTTGAATCTCTAACTAACAGTGTGATCTTGGGCACATTTTCGCTCCGGCTACTCTAAGAGTGGGCCCTGCCTAGTGACTTTTGCTCACCTGTGACTTTATTCTTCTTTAAGCCTATTGCAAGTGCTCTGGACCTTAGAGTGGTGTGTCTAACCCATTTCTGCTTTTTCTCTCCCTTTCTTGGAAACTACTAGAGTGTCATCTAACGTTAAGCACTCACCTCTGTTTTAATTAAGTGGTGTTTACTTAGAGTTGTCTAGATAGGAGAAAGGATTGAATCTACTTTCATTATAACTGTGTTGAAGTGCTTTTACTATATTTTTGCTAGAGTGTTTTTAACTTATGTGTATTTTAAATAAATAACTATATACTTTTGAAACCAAGCTCTGGTCAGTGTTTGCTTGTGCTATTGTGTTTTGGTACATATTGTGTATACTTTACATACTGCCTAACTCTTCTTGAGAGAAGTCTGACTGCTCAGCCACAGCTACCAGGTAAATCTGGGTGGTACAGACTGCTACCAAAGGGGTTTACTGCTCTACCTGTAGTCTTAAATCTTTTGCAGTGTTCCCCAAGGGAACTGCACAGGTTTCTGCCTAACAGGAGGTATCCCTTTTCCCTTATACCATGGATGTAAAAATGTTCCCCCTAATCTCAGCTTAGCCACCTACTTACTCCACCCTTGATTAACTTTTTGAAATATAGGACAGTCCTTTGGAAACTGAACAGAATGTCTTGAGTAAAACAGCCTGTACTGTACATTCTGATAAACTGTGGCATCAAGTGATGGGTTGCAAGAAGCGCCTGATCCTTTCTGCATTATTTTGGATGCCTGAACCATGGGGTTGCCCACATCGGCAAAGGGGGGGGGGGTTGTTGGGCACAAATGGTTTGGTCCAATATTTTCATGGTGACTGAGAAACATTGCAAGCAATTTCTGATATCCCAAAGACAATGTGGGTGAGAGTGACATTGTGAGTCAAGGAGCCCGCCAAACAGCTTGGGCACTGTTCATCATCATACAATGTGATTTCATTCAAATGCCATAGGCTGCAGTATGGCAATACATATTGGTTATTACTGATATTTTTTCTAACTGGATTGAGGCATACCAGTGCCACTGAGCCAACATGCAGGCAGCAGTGAAGGAAATCAACAAACATGTGTATCCCACTTCAGGGTGTTATAGAAAATGACTGAAAACCTGCTATTCAACTCACTGAGCCAAGCATAAAAACGTGAACCCCCACAAACCATGCTCTGGGACCAAAGCAAACGTGGGACAATACAGATTACAGTACCAAAAATAAAATCAACACATACAAAGAGCCAAACAGAAACCAAGTAACCACCCACCTACCTCTTCGTTTCCACACTGCATACCTCTCACATACTACACACACCAATAAAGGGCCAGCAAAACTGCACACCAAAAAACTTGCAAACCACACACCCACTGCCAATCACGACACAAAACAAAAACAAAACAGACACTGGACGCTACCCCTCTGGACACATAAAAACACAGTGCACACAGAAAGCACACGCAGAAAGCTCACACGCGCAGAAGCCAGTTTCTCCTGATTCTGCAAGCATTTTTTATTTATATTTTTATTGCTTTGATTCATTACAAATCTTTCGCAACATTATCAACATCACATCACCCTTTTATGCCATCATACAACCAGCATTAAAACACAGGTTTCAATACAACAGTCCTCATAACATAACCTTATTTAAACATTTGACAGTTGTCAATACCAAAGAGACCGTATCCCCACTCAATATCAGCTTCTACCACTCAGGTTGTAGAGTACTAACACTGTCCAAATGTGATTTGAAATACTTAGTTCTTTCATCCATCAGGCCTGTACAAAATAGTGTCAAGTAGTTTAATGTTTCCACTGATCCCGCCTTCATACAATGCCGACATTTTAGGTCCTTTGATCGGATTGGGTGCCTGGCCGCTGTTACTTCTTTGGTTAATAAAAGATTCAATCTAGTTCTGAAGAACTGATCTCTATACTGTTTATTTGGTAACTTACTGAGGTACCGTGGGACTTCTGTAAGTGCTCTTGTCTCCTGCCTAAGATGATTGAAAGAAGCTAATAGCTATACACTGTTCTGAGTAGTAATCCAATCATGTCTCCAGAGCTTCAATTTTACCCTACTCGAATTGTTCTTCAGATCCTCTTCACAGATACCGAGTTCAAGCAAGACTCCTTAATTAATACTAACCCAGCTATTCAATGCCTTCTGTCCACCCTTCTCTATTTCAGTTTTTAGTATCTCCAAGATTTTCGATGTGGGATCTAAAATACATTTTCTATAAAGGGCTAACCTTTTCCAGACAACCAGTACCTTTAACGAGTTGAGACCTAGTTCTTTTCTCAACATCTATATCAGTGTGGATCTCAGAACTTGTAGAACCAGTTTCCAAAATATCCCTTCCAGGGCAGCCCAGAATCTTTCAGGGACTCTTAAAAGCGGTTCTGCACCATAGGAGTGTATTGCTGTTACCTTTAAATTATAAAAGTCTAGAACCAGCGATATTGAAAATCATCAAAATTTCCTATTTATGGCACTTGCTTGACACGCTAACATCTTAAACTTACTTCGTATCAATGTCAAAACGGGTGTCTCACTACTACTGTTTATCAGAGTTCTGCAAGCATCAACAGAAGAGCACAACCTCTATTCTATCTCTCTTCTCACGCTAACCAACCACACCCACTTTTCTTACAGAGCCACATGAGCGCCTGCAGACCATGCAAATGGCAGCGGTGCATTGTATAAATCATCATCACATAACATAATAGTGATCAAGCAACATACTTCACGGTGACAATAACACAGGAACTTTACCTGGAAGTGCATATTCAGCAAATACTCCACTTTCCACATCACCCACAACCAGTAGGGATGGTGAAAAGGCATAATGGGGTTTTGAAAAATGAAATCTCAGAAATGTACTCTGAAACTGGTTTGACGTGGCCAGGTGTGCTGCACTTTCCCTAATGAGCATGCAGGGGTCAGTGACTAAAAAGGTAGTTTCGAGCCCTCATGAAATTCTTCTGGCATTGTTATGTGCTTGTGAAATTTACAACCAGTTCCACAAACTCTAACAAATGTAGATGATGCAGTAATGCATTTTTGTCAACATGTGGTCCATGCTGTTGGGCATATCTATTTTCAGGTCCATGAGGCGCTGTTAAAGCAACTGGAGGCGCCTTACCATCAGTTTACGAAAGAAGACTGGATTTTTCTTAAAAGCCATCTTCTTAAGAGCTGATGGTACCCTAGTGGCAGGGCATGCTTGAAGCGACTGAAGAGTGCTGCAGAGATGCACCAGCATGGACGCATGTGATTTTTTGCTGATGAGCAGTATCGGCCCAGGTTGAAGATGTTTCTCACACTTGTAGTTACCAGACTAATTGCTCTATGGTTTGGAATACAAATGTGAGGTTAAAATTGCTTAACAGATTGTTAACCTAGAATTGGTAGATGTTCAAAGGTGCAGACCCTGAAACTGTGACTACTGATCAAGTCATGAACTGCCCCATGTGGCAGAAAAAGCCTGTTAACTGTCAAGGGGGCTCATTTGGAACAGTTTTTGGGAGTGCAGGATAACTTACTATTTGCGACTGTTCCTGGGGGCAAGTGAATGTCCTTACAGAAACATGCCCCTGAGTTGCAAAACACTCCCTAAATGGATTCCGAATCAGTGGAAAGCAGTATGTTTCTCAGGCAGTGCTCACACCAGAAAAAGGCAAAAGGAAAGTGGCTCTAAAAGTTAGTAAAGGCACCCCAAAGATCATTTGGTGGTCTAGACCAACACAGACATAGCCTGACCTTTTATTGTTTAACTTCTTCCTCTTTAACAGAGCAAGGATAGCCACATCAGTTAGAAATTCAGTGGATGACAGATGGCACCATGAAAGCTGAAACAGAGAATATAATGGCAAGGTCATTTGTGCACAGTGAGTCATTTTATCACGTGCAAGTAAACGGTCAGGCAGAGACTGCAATAGTGCCAGGATTGTATGTGACAGAAGATGAAATAACTAAGCAGGGTGAGAGATGTCATGTGGCTAAGCACAATGTACATGGTGAAATCACTGTGGAGAACAAGTGTATACCTGGAGGAAACATTGTTTTCATGAACTGGTTGGATGTTTCGCACATTGGGGTCTATGAGGAGTTGGGCAGTATCCCGGCACTAATTGCGCTAGGATACCGCCCAACACAATTTGCATTACCGCTACTCTGTCCGGTGCCGTTTGAGTCACATCACGAGTAGTGGTAAGGTGGCAAGTCCCCATTTCCCATTGGGTCCTTTGGACTCAATGGGAAATGGTCCTTTGGACCCAATGGGGATGGGTGGCACTATTACCACTGGTGCAAATACCGCTAGCACTAAGAGTGCCAAAAAAGCCCATAGCGCCGACGCATTCACCTCCAGCTCAGAGCTGGAGGTGAATACGGGCCATACTCAAGATTGGGCAGAGCACAAAATGCAGCGGTAATAGCATTACTGCTGTATTTTACCACTCCACCCAACTCATGATGAGGCCCATTATCTGCACACTGTTTAAACATACTTTCTATCACTCTCTCAAAAATGAACATTTGAAAGACTTTTTTGTTGCAAAAGAGAAAAGATTGGGTTGCTTACCTGGCTGATAGGGACTGTGCAGGTAAGGGGATACTAGAAGATATGTAACGTTAGGCTTAATACAATTCTTTTATGTTATTAATAAACTTTCAAGTGACATCTGACTTTCTGAATTGTTGTACAGGACAGCAATCCAACTGGCACAGCAAAAGGACATGCTAGGGGTCAAGAGCAGAACGAAGAATGACTGACTGACTTGTATCTGGGATGGGCTCAACATGGTAAGCATCAGCATGGACAATTTACAAGAAGCAGATCCATAAGTATAGATTGGGACAATTAGAGAACCCAATAGGGTTGATAATGGGTGATCATCTTTCAAACATAGATGCAAGCATTGGAGTACTGCATATAATTGAGGATTTAAGCAGTATAATGTACAGTGTGCAAACAAGCCTCATATCTAACAACACCTATGCAGGTTGAAAAATAAAGTAGGACATTGCATACACAGAAATCCAGCATTACATAAATGAACAAATGAGCACCATGCGAGATATCACTCCACTGTCCTGGCTGGAAGTACTGAACGCTGCTTCGGGAGTTCGGCCCACACTTCCGCAATGGCAAAAGCTCCTGAAGTTTTCCTACTGGCAGTGCGAGATCAAGATGCACTGGGTTTTTGCTCCATTGAAGAGCTCATAAAAGTAAGTGTGGCCACCGTACAGAGGTCCCCCTGATTTGTAAACTGGCTGCAGATGAGACTGGGTGCTTCACAGAGAAGTTTGGGAGATCAACATTCCTATTTAAGTGTGATTCTGGGCGAGGATGAATTGGTGGCTGATCTCACAAATCCTCAAAGATTTTGGTTTAACAGGGCATCTAATTCAGCCAAAGAAGTTATTCTAAGAAAGTGGAAAGATGTGGAAAGACCAACATTTGCTCTATGGGTTTCAGACCGTAGACAGGTGGCCAGGATGGAGAGAATTATTCTCTAGAGAAACAAAAAGATGAATTTATTTGATCATATTTGGGGTAGGTCCCTAGGTCTGTTTGCTTAAAAGGTTTTCTTAACCTCTACAGTTTGCCTATTGACCTTTAATCTATTGTGATGTAAATTGTGTATTTTGTTCGTATTCTCTGTGTTTTTATTGAACTATTGATATACTATGATGTGTTTTTGGTTTTATGCTTGTAAGACTAATACAAATGTAAATACGAAATAAAAACATTCCTATAGGGCCCAATCGCTATGTTGTTAGTGCTCCTAAAGTAAACTGGAATGTTTGGATTGAACTGGAACTGAATCCACTCGGTCACCGACGAAAATGCCACAGCTTCAGTGCATGGGCAAACTCGGGTGTAGCCAGGTACTAACCGTCAGAGAGAGAGCATTTGCTGAGAATTCCTTAGAAGATGAAAGCCATCTGCTTAGATTCTTTTTAGCTCAACCCTCAACTTAGAAATAGGTGTGCAAATTAACCTCACTGGACAGAACTCTTTCTCTCCCTCTCCCCCACTCTCCTTGTGTCTCTCCACGCATTCGGCTTTACACGCCCTATACGCGCTGCGGCTTCCTTATCCAGCTGGCTTGGAAAAACCAGTGCTCTGCCCTGCAACATGGATGGTGGTACAAACTGATCTGGTAAAAGCCATCACAACACTAGGGCCCGCTTAAGTGCCTCTGAAGTCCATCACACAACCAGCACCGACTTGGTGTAGTTCCCAGACTTAACTGGGCTGGAGTAGGACTGTGCCATCACTATATATCGAATAACACATAACCTATGCACTTCCACTGGTGAGGACCGCCGGTTATCACACACGCACCCACACAACCACACCCCACCACCCTTTCCCTTATGTTTTCCAATGCAGAATCTATTTGTCTTATATTCCTCTGCCTCTTTCTTATTACCTTCTCCCCAGTCACATGTGTGCTATCCCCTAATCCAGTCTATTCCATCCCCACCCTTTCCTAGACTCAAGCCAAGGTCTGGTAACACCTGTGTGAGGTCACAGTGCGCTCTGCTTTCTGACAAAGTCTAGGTGCCGTAAGACCACCACAGTGGTGAAGGGCGCAGCACAAATGCTGTATAACATGACAGAAGGTGAAGCAAAGGGACTAATGCTGAATGGAACAAGACTGCTGTGAGCGACAGCTGCATTCACCCTCTTGCAGGCCTGTCACAGGAAATGCGTTTTGTGCTTGCCACCCGAGCCGAGCGACAGGATATATATTGACCTGCAAAGTTAATGATCCAGATACATCTTCGAAATGAGCTTCAGTTTGACTGCACATCCTTAGTGCCATAATGATTTCATAACTTGTTAGACTTGCTAACCCAGGTGCAACAATTGCTTCCTTTATAAGTGACATTAAAGGCTAAGGAGAATGCAGTCAAGTCGGCACATAGTGTCTCCACCCTCGGTACTCTGAACGATATGCCATGTGACCCAAGAGTTTGTGTGACCGAACCAATATGTGCGCAGTTCATATAGCCATAGTATTAGTCACCATAGTTGTCTTTTTTTCCCTTATGGTGCTGGTGCAGAAAAAGCCGTGCTACGGTATTACATGTACATATGGAGCAAATGATGATTATGCTAATAGCTAGAACTCAAGTACAAACAGTAGAACAACACATTGATGTAAAATCAGATGAAGTAAAAAAGGCAATAATGAACATACACTATCCATGATAAAGAAATAACCAGCAAAAACCAACACATTGAATTGTCTTATTTTGAATCACTTTTGCAGTACAGTGTATATTCTACATTAGTTGTAAAGCATTGTGATGAGAGAAGGATCTGAGCCCGGATGAGGGGGATCCCAGGTGAAGAACATTGTGTTGAGAGTATCTGAGCCCAGCTGAGGGAGATCTGAGGGGAATAGTGAATCGCCTAAGAAATTGAACACTTGTGAAAATCTGAAAGAGGAAAATAACTTTATTTGTCGCATCAGGCCCTCTGAATGAAGAGACTTTGGAAGTCAAAGAGGCTTGGGCACAGAAGGCACTGATGCTAATGACTGAACTGTATCCTGGTGCTAGAGAAGCCAGAGGCTCTGCTAAGCTCGAGTGTACCGACTTATCCCGTGCTGAAAACCTGGGGAAGGGAGGCCAATGGCCTGAACATCCTGACATATCATTTTGTGAATACTTCTTTCTTTTTTGTAAAATTGATTCCCACGCTATTTGTATTTAGAGGTCAGGATCGGCAATAGGTTTATTAGTATAGGACCTTTTATTTTGACAAGACACCACTAGGACTGCATTATTATTATTTGATGGTTGTAGCTTGCTCCCATCTGTAGATTTAGGTTTAGATTAGGCATTTTCCAAACCCTTTTTAAGTTCAGTAGACACCCTTGAACTGTGGTCACTTGTGTCTGTCTCACTGTTGGCATCATGCCTTCCTTACAAGAGGGACTGAATTCCTCCCTCCAAGAAGAATGTCATCTGCGCTCACTCTCCCCCTCAAGCAGAAGACTGCCATCCTGCAGTCTCCACACTGCAGGAGACACAAATGGCAGGCTTCTGTACCAGATGACTATTAATCCAGCCACCAACTAGACATGTAAAACTATTATTTTGGCGAGTTCCCCTGTCCTGGGAGGAAAGGAATCCTGGGCCACGTACGTTAAAGAAACAGAGGCTGTTTATTCCATGCCCTCTACGTGGTTGGCTTCTGGGGAAGAGGGAGACCAAAGAGTGGGTGCTTGCCCATCCCTGTATACAATTCTCTCAGAGATTGAGAATTGTTTTCCCTGCTGGGAATTCCTGATAGTGTGCAAATATTCATCCAGAGGCAGGTGAAAACTATGCTGGGACAAATCTCCCCATTTTTAGGGCTCTCCAGGTTCTGAATGGTGTTTACCATGGGAGTTGCGAAGTACTGTTCAACAACCAAGTGACGTGATTCTTATCACCCCCATCTCCAGAGCCCCCACCCCTCCACCCTCAGGGAGTATCCAAGACCCCCCAGGGAGTATCCAAGTCCCCCTAGCAGGGGCTGTGGTGGGTATAGAGCTTGGGAAAACCACAAAGAGAGTAAACAACAACTCCCTGCAGTGAGCGACTACTTCATACATCAGCACAGGAGAGTTTTACTAATGCCAAGTTATTTGTTATTGATAGTCCACTGCTCATACCTTCCAGTAACCCTTTGATGTTCATATTCAAAATGCTCCTGACACATTTCTCAGTAATGAACACTCAATTCATGCTTCTTACACTCTCATATATAATGTAAATAAAGAAACATTGCAACCGTTGTAGTCACTATACATAAAAGCACTTAAAATGCAAAAAAAGTAATTAATAAATAATGTTAATGTTAATAAGCTGGAATAATTTTCATTTTCTCTATGCCTTTTTAAGACTAAAACTGATCAACCTTCTCAAAGACATAGCCCCATTAAAAACAGCTACTTGTCTCACCAGCTCTTGCTAGGCAACCTCACAAATCGTGCTAAGCAACCTTCATAGGAAAAAAAGGAGGGACTTCAAGCCTTCCCTTCTGCATAGAGGATAATGGCCCCAGTGATTCTCCCTCTCGCTTGGCCCTTCCAGCCACCGTCTGCCTCCGGTATTTGTCTGGCAACAGCTAATCTCCGGCTCTGCCTTATGAAGCGCTCTTTTATATAGTATTTGGGCCTAAGCTGTCAACTCCCCCTATTAGCATACTTATCTAACAGAAGCAAAACGCAGGTTACATCATAGGCCCATTATCAGTGTTCAGCATCTTTCCAGGGAAACAAAAATCTTGTTTCAGTTAAAAACAAGGCTGCCACTTTTCACCTAGTTACACAAGCCACACAGCAACTAAAAGCTTTGCAGTAAACTGTAGTTTCTGTAGTACTTTCAATTATTGCTATTTCAGTTGTATTTAGTATAACAGAGGCACCAGGAGTACTTCCCAGAAAGTTGGGAAGACAGTCAGTTACTTGGTTTAGGCAATGTACCCTCAAAAACCATAACAAAGACAATGGTCTGGCATGGAGCCCAGAACGCCCAACCAATGTTTTTGTCTGCGTTTGATTATGAATCCTACTCATTGCCTGCATGTATCAAATGCATTACATTAGGTGCCCATGTCAATGACTACATTAATGGGAATTACGCTCAGACTGTGCATACCTCAAAGATGGTTAAACACTATGCCCAGGGACTGCGCTATTTATATGCATTTTCATTGTTTGCACTTCAGTCGTAACTAAAATGCTTCATCTGCTGCGCTATTTCAACACCGAATCTACAACAGCAATTCCCCATTTGCATTCAGTCTCTGCGTAAGCCGGGAACAGCAATATTTCAAGCATTCTATAAGGCCTAACTTTGGGGGCATTCTTGAGGAGGGAACTGCTGTATTTTAAAATTAAACCAGCATGTTAGGGCTCAGGTTTATTGACACCTGGCACCGCATGCCCAGGGTTGATATGTTTCTCATTTGCCACAGTAATACTTGTGCATATGTCTTTTATCAGAGTGCTTTCTCTATTAATGACACTGTTGTTTATCTGTTAGGTACCAGGGCAATTGGGGGTTTGCTCCCAGGTGATCAGTCTTGTGTGCTGGTCCATACCCCTAAGGGTCAGTGGCCAAACTTGATTCCAGAAAACATGAGAGGCACACCTACCTACAAGAAGTACACCGTTGTTGTGTCATCTCACCATACACCCCATCACCCTTTCTTTTACTACTCTTAAGTGACAATATTTGAGTGTACAGTGAAACACACTTTTGCAAAACTGTTTCATCAAGATATGCGTGTGGTCATGTGCTGTGGCACAGCTCGGGCAGGCTCACGGTACCCAATATATATTTGCTGGCTGTTGGCGCCTGCCCTGGTGACTCGTGGCCCGCTACACACAGCCGCACTACATTTCCCAGAGGCACTGCATTCCTGGGATGCAGCACCTGTCACGCTGTTGTCCACTTGCCAGCATGATCCTCCTCAGCAACTAGGCCGTAAAAGGAGTCTGCATCAGATAGAACGCGTGCCTCAAGGGGTTGCTTTCTTGGGGTAGTGTTCTAGTTTCTTATTCTTCCTTTCACTGCCTTTTCTGAACTTTAGCCTGATATTATCCTCCACCAGCATTCGAGATCCCTGGAGCTAGCACCAGAATCTTGGCTTTCTGACTCCTCTCGCTCTTTTATTTAATATATATTGGTTTCTTACAAATACGAGTTTGGTTTCTAAGAGCGGATCCGGGATTTGAACCTCCGTTGCTCTGTGTGGTCTTGCTTCTGAGACCAGTACATTGCCCCTGTACTATCCTCCATTCTTCCATTGCCTTTTGCGTTGCCTTTATATACGGGTTCCTTGGAGCTGCTAGACCCTGACCATCTACAGGGCCGATGCTTTCGGGACTCACTTTCCCCCCCGATTGGGAATTATTTCTTTTAAGCCTCGCCCATGCACAGAGCTCCCTGTAGTTCAGCAGGATTGCGTATTTTCTGTGTGCTCTCTTTATACGCTACTTGCTGGGTTTTCAGATGCCCCTGGTGAGACTTCCAGTAGGTTTTCCTTTTTTGGACATGCTGTAATTTCCTTTAGTTTTGGAGTCCTTTTTCTGCCGAAGTTATCAACCTCGTTCAAAGGTAGGTTCCTCGGCTTGGGGCTGGGCTATTGGCATTGGTGTTTTCTTTGCGTTTCCTTCAGCCTTAGGGAGAGCCAGAGGCATTCCTCCTGCCTTTCAACCAAACTGTCAGTTATGGTGTTGTTCTTACTTGCAGGGTCTGGCACATCAGTAGGAAAACACTAGTGATCTCTTGGGCCATTTGTTGTGTTTACTTAGAGTGCATCACAGATCCCACTTGTTCAGTAGGTGGGTGAGAGGGAGCAGATGGCTGATCCCGTGACCACCCTCATTCAGTCTACCACCCTCTTGCCGGTTGATAGGTCGGCAGCTTATGCTCCATAAAGAAGAGACTAGACTTAATCCAGGCAAACATCGATTCCTTCCTTCCTGAGGAGGAGGAACAGTTGGCAGAGGTTGTGGCACCATAAGGTGTTGCCGCACAGAGAACAAGGATCATAGACCAACAGCGTATCTGTTGCCCACCAGAACGTTTCCATAGGGACCCAAAATCATAGTGTATCTTTATCAATCGGTGCAAATGATACTTCCCAAGTCGACCCCCACCATTCCTGAACGCAACCACAAAGGCAGCATTTGTATTGTTCCATTTAGGAGGTACGGCAGCTTCCTGGGCTAATTTGTTATTTAAAGCCAATTACTCTGTTACATTTGTCTGCGATGCCATCCCAACAACTGTGAAGATGGCTTTCAATATCTGCTACAAATCCCAAGGACAACAATCTAGAATTCCTGGACCTCACACAGGGAAGATTGAGTTTACTAGCCTAAGTAGCACACTTCAATGAACTGCCAGCCACAATGTATTGGCTGGAAGTCAGAAAAAGCATCCACATTGCATAAAGGTTTAAGAGAGAAACTGAAAAGCACCCTTTCAGTGGCCTCATCTATTCTCAGTTCGCATCCTGAGCCCCTAAATGTAGTTCAACAAAGAAATGCTCTTTTGTCTTAGAGAAAACGTGGGCATCGCTGCACTGATCTCCATGTTTTAAGCACAGCAGAACGTGCTGGTTCTTCTAGTCCTACCCCCCCTAGGTCCCCCCCCCCCCGAGTCCATGCAGATAGGGAGGTTTCACGATCCACTAACCAGGAAAGGCATGAAGCGAAGGTGCACTTCTGACTAGTGCCTATAGTGTGGGAAGGCTGGGTGTTTTTGTAAAGGCTGTCCTTTGAAGCCTAAGCAGGCAGAAAATGCAATGCAGGAAGGACTGCTTGGATGAGCTTGGCAGAAGACAGTTCTTAAGTTCCAGTTCACAAGTCACACAAACATTTCTAAATGGATGTGGGTTTGTCCTTTCCAAGTTGGATAACTAGTCCCATTTTGGCCCTCCTAGACTCTGGTGGAAGGACCATGTTCCTAGGTCAGTTCTCCGTTCAAGGAACAGGCATTCCTACAGTACCAAAGGTAGCATCTGAGCCAAATTGGGAAGAGGGTGGTACTGGCCAGAACTCTGGGCTTGTGAAGGAACACACTTCTGAATTAACAATGTCGAGTCAAAACATACAAAAAGGAGTGGGACCTCTTGCCATGCATAGACTACAGGGCCCTGAATGAAATTACGTTAAGAACGGATATCGAATCCACTCCCTTCAATCTAGTGTTACTTGATCAGCTCTGTTAGGCCATAATGTATACAAGACTTGACCTGAGGGGTGCCTACAGTCTGGTTTGCATTATACATGGAGATGATTGGAAGACCCCATTATGCACCAATTATGGTCTTTACATATATAGGGCTAATCCGTTTTGGTTGGGCAGTGCACTGGCCATCTTTCAGCACTTTATGAACAACATATTTAAGGATCTAATTAAACAATACATTATAATATACTGCCACAATATCCTGATCATCCGGTTTATAACCGTAATACACAGCCTGTAGAAGCAGTTTCTGCAGTGTTTGAGACGCAATGCCCTTTTTGCTAAATTGGAAAAATGCTCGTTTGCTTCTAGGGGTTTGTACTAAAGGCCAATGGCATGCAGACCGGTGCAGCTAATGTAAATCAGTCCTAGAAAAAAACCGTACCTGAATCCCCGACAGGGGACGATGGCAGCCTCCAGCCGCATGTAGGCTCGGAGCTGGGATGGCCCCGCTTTGAGCCTCCTCATTGGCTGAAGGACTGCCACACCCCCCACCGTGGACAAAGTAGTGGAATCCCAGCTGAGGGATTCTCGGCAGGGAAATGCCCCCGCGAGAGCCAATCAGAATGTGTTTTACATTCTGGTTGACTCTTGCCGGATACTTATACGATTTAACAAAAACTATTTAACCAGCGCTTACGCAAAACAAACAAAGACAAATTAATACAAAAATTAACCAAATCTACTCCTATTTTGCAGACTCTTTGTACTTTCCCTTGCACACCTTCTTCGTTTATTAAAGGGGGAAATATTTTAAAGTATCATTAGCATCAGCCACCTACATTTTAGGAATCGTATTTCCCAGATTTCTCCTTGCTGTCGTATGTGTATAATTAAGTCTTTATAGAGGGCTAGAGAGGGCAGCTTATGTGTTTGGTTTTTATGGACTTGTGCCTCTATATTTCTGCAAAACTTTCCATGCCTCATCTGTCTATAAATGGACTACTTGCCACTCAACATTTCCTGTAAACCACAAAGTCAAATGAAGTTCAATGCCATTGCAAATTTCCTTTGCTAGAATTGCACAGGGTCTAGATAACTGTTAAGTACTGCAAATTAACATGGTCTACTAGCAATCTTAAATGTGGTGCATTTATAATATGCATTGCAATCATTTCCCCACCAACTGAGCACCAATATGTTCAGTCGAAGAATGGATGTTGCTCACCATTTCATTTTATATGAAAATGTTGCTCATTATGCACAAAAGGTTGGGGACCCGTGATGTAGCCTTTCCCTGGACACTCACACTAATAGAATGGAATTATATGATAACAGAGAAGGAATTACTGGCAATTATAAGTGTGGTGCCGGCACGTGAAGGGGGCCAAACATAC
The DNA here is from genome assembly GCF_040938575.1 of Ambystoma mexicanum. Taxonomy (NCBI): domain Eukaryota; kingdom Metazoa; phylum Chordata; class Amphibia; order Caudata; family Ambystomatidae; genus Ambystoma; species Ambystoma mexicanum. The sequence continues at coordinate 1,165,666,231 of NC_090927.1, read as the reverse complement.
GTTTGCAGTTTATACAGACTACTGTAACCTGCACGTGCTGTGAAATGTAATAATGCCAGACAGGCCAGATAGCGTATATTTTCTTTCCACGTTCAGCTTCATGGTTATCTACCACCATGGTGCCTTGCATGACAAAGCAGGTGCACTCTCTCCGAAGTGGGTGTGGGGCAACTATATAGCTCCTACACTGGATGATTTCATTATAGCTGTTGGTCATTTGATTTTTACATGGACGCCATTGGCACTATGCTAAAGGAGCTCCACCAGTGGATGCACAGTCTTGAAGACGAGGCAAATGCCCTCAGCATCTCCTTGTAAGACGGCCTCCCAGTGGTGCAACAACAGCTCTTACTTCCTACTGCCCACTTTCCACAACTGGCTCTTGAGTGACGCCATGTCAGTAAGCTAGCTGGCCATCCAGGACAGGAAAAGACATTAGCCCTACTACAAGTCTGGTTCTGGTGGCATCCTATGAAAAGAGACATTATTGATAACATCATGCATTGTGCCATATGCGCCTAGCCGAAGCCTCTTAAAGGAAAATGGTTAGGCCTTTTACAACCTATGCCAGTTCCACACAAGCCATGGCTTTTATAGTTGAGCTCTCCAAAGTAAATGGCATTGACACTGGGCCTCATTAGGAGTGTGGTGGCCACAGAATGACCGGTGCCGCCACATTACGAGGTCTGCAGAGGGTCCCGCTCTGAAAGCCTGGTCAGACCAGACGTGCAGACCGGGACCCGCTAGCAGTACAGGATGCTAACAACGGGCCCGTCATTAACGGGCCCGTTGTTAGCATCCTCCCCATTCCCATTGAGCCCTCCTGGGCTCAAATGGGAGTGGTATGTACCGGGTCCGGGACCCTCGAAAGGGAATTTACTGGGCCCTCCAAGGTCTGAATGGCCCGGTAAGTCCCCTTTTGCAGGACCCGGACCAGCGTTTGGAGGTAGCCATGCCGCTAAAAACGTCATGGCTACCTCCAAACTCGTAATGAGGCCCACTGTGTGGATAGTTCTTGATTCCTTTTCTAAGATGAGATGTTACGATCCAGTTCAAGAATTATTTCAGCCTCCCGCCCCCCATACACTCCCCGTTTTGGTGGATTTGTTCTTTCGGTACATCTTCGGGGCACACAACCTTCCGTCCCTTTGGGAGTAATTCTGACAATGGCTCACAGTCCACCTACACATTTCTGGAGGGCTTTTACCAGACTGCTAAGCATTGAAACATATCTCTCCTCTATTTATCATGCACAAAGGGATGGCCATTCCGAGATACTTAGGGCCCGATTCATAGAATGTTTTGCATAGTTCAAAGTGACTTTGCACTGCGGACAAAAACCCTGATTCATGGAACTGTGCAAAGTGTATTTTTGCAGTACAAAACCCGTACAAAGTCAGTGCATAGTCATTTTTGCAGTACAAAATGACTTTGCATGGTGTATTTTTGCAGTGCAAAGTCAGTGCATAGTAATTATTGCAGTACAAAATGACTTTGCACCCACTTTGCACTGCAGAAATACACTGTGCACAGTTGCATGAATCAGGGTTTGTGTCGGCAGTGCAAAGTCACTTTTCAGCAGTGCAAAGTCACTTTTCAGCAGTGCAAAGAATTCCGTAAATCGGGTCCTAAATCTTCAATGTTTCTGCCTCCAGAACCAAGGCACCTGGTGAGCCGTGCTCTGTATTGCAGAATGTGTGTACAACACCCTTCCAGATGCATCTACAGGGGTACCTCCATTCTATGCTGTCTGTGGGTTAGATCTACGTTTGATGGTGTTTTCCCCACCTGCCACTTCAGCTGTTCCCACAGTTAACTCAGGGGGTCCACAATTTACAAGAAATGCATCTGTCAGTTCAATTACATTTGCAGGCTGCTCAGGACCATACAACAAGATATGCGTATAAGGGTATCTGGTCATTTCATCTAAAGCATTACCATCGAATGTCATTCCATCGACACAATTGCATCGAAAAAAAATGCATCGAATGCATGTTTTTTCAAGGTAAAGGGTTTAGTGTTATTTATAATGGGTTTTAAAGGGTAAAAAACGGGGGGTTGACCCCCCCATTTAAAAAAAAGGAAAAAACATGCATTCGATGTTAATTTTTTCGATGCAATTTTTTAGATGGAATTGTCATTCGATGGAAAAAATTCGATGGAATGACCATAAACCGCGTATTGGTGTATTTAGAAAATAACCCAGTCACATAAAGCAGTCCTGCTAGCCGTTTCTTACTGTGACATTGTATAGGTTTCTGGGCATCTGTGATAAAATAGCTATGATAAGTGTTGTTGCTTCTACTGGCATTTTGGTGCAGCCATTGTAGTTATGTCTTAATGTGGCATGGCATGTTTTACTGCAATATGTTTATTACATGCCTAGACTGGCCTACATTGTACAGCCAGTTAGACACGTTTTTATGGTGGCATGGCATTTTCAATAGCAAAGCATTACATTAATTAAAGCGTTAATGTTCTTGTGCACTGTTGGTGACTTGCATGTATTGGGTTTTTGGATTGGTGTTACCCTACAAAACAATTGCCAATGCTCTGGATTTTTAGACATTTTCTCTCTGAAAGTGTGCTGCATAATGCTTTAAAACACATATTTATATCTTTCTCCATGTATAGCGTGTGGCAGCAGCTTGATCATCGTGTGTATTGCGCAAGCGTGGTAGTCTAGGCTGTCCCGGAGTGTTGCACGACCTGTGATTTGTTGCCAAACGCGGGGGTGGGCCCCTCAGCATTGCTCGCAGGAGGGCCCCCAAATGTTATGCTATGCCACTGGTTGCTTTTTGCCTCCTGCTTCATAGGGCTATGAAAATCCACTTTTCTAAGTAGATCTATATTGAATCCGTGACCTCCACCACTTACTCTCACATCCTTCCTTGGCGTATTTCAGGAATAAACCAGTCACATGCAGGTGAAGCAGGAGGCAGGTTGGTAGATTTAGATGGCTTTGCTTTCTTTAGTATAAATAGCAGTTTTAGATTAAGCCTTTTAAGACATTAAGGACAAAGGGCACCCATCGACCACCTGGCTCACTCCAGCTCAGCCCTCAAATGACACGCCACAAAGAGCACTCATCCAACACCCACAAAAGAGGCCACACAGGAAATGATGAACACAGGGGCCTGCCAATGGAAGGGTATGGTGAAGGCGGGGCTTGAATGAACACCAAACACAGGTGTACAGTTTATACCTACTTGCAAAATTATCCACCTTATCAAGGCATTTAAAGTGGAAGAAGGAATCTAGCTTGTAAGATGCCCTAAGAAATAAACAATGGTAGAGTTGCAGGACTCGCAACATTGCATTTGAATCATATAGGATTTCTTTTTAATAATCTGCCCCCGAACCTAGTGTGCCCAACTGAAAGAAAAAGATTTTGCACTTACATTACAACCCATAAAGTTTGAAAAGTGAGGCAGATGTGGATTATACAAATATATATCTTTCAGAAATCTGCAGACTATTGGAGGTTTAACAAAAGGTTGATCCTAAAGCTTAAGTACCTTACCAACATTCCTGAAAGACAAACATTGCTACCTCAAAACAATATAACTTCTTTGTCCAAACTGCTCAATAATGAATACCTTGAATTACTTCCAGAGAAAGGGATGAGTTTATGGCTTGGCCATTGGCTGGATAAGGACATTCGGCCTCGTCCACATTTTGTCTCCGCTCGTCGCACCTAACAGTTAAGAATGCAATGGGAAGCTTTGACCAAATTATTTGCTATTTCCCGGAAACAAAAAGACCCACAAACATCCATTCCATCAACTGGAATTTGTTGTTTATAGTGAAATCCTGAGGATTGTCTTCTCCATTGAAAAGAAAAGTTGGGAAGATGTTCAGAAGCAGAGGAAAATCTGTGCAAAAGAAGATCAATAGGTCTAGAAACACCCTTGGGCCAAATCTTAAAAGGAATGCTTCCTCTTAGACGCACTTACACCTACTTTACGTACACAATCTACAAATGAATCAGATTCAGCAGAATCACTAAATGGGATATACATTTACGTGGACCTTCATGAATTAGCTTAGCATTTGTACGTCTGTACGCCAATGGTGTGCACAGCAATGTCTTTTTTAGCCAATATTAATTGTCCTCTACATCCAACAGTACGAACCTACCTTGCCATTTTATGGGAGCTTTCTCTTGCATAGCCATTATTTCATTTACTTTTGTACTCTTTGTCACATATTTATACATATATACACTTATCTTTAAATCCAAGTATTCACCCACCTTTCATGTATCCAATTTTTTTCCTTTGTACTACATATTCCACAAAGACAAGACCAACACAGGGGACTCTCCCAACCCCCAACAACCCCGTGCTGGGCAAGAGACAGACTGATGATTAAGGGCCTGTAAGCGATATTCAATCAACACTACAGCCAAGTCAATGCCTAGTCTGGGATGCTGAGGAAAACCCTTAATGTATTTTTATGTCTAGTTCAGTACTCTGGATGACCACCCTTGTATAACACCCCTCTCTTAGAATCCCCCTGACCCCACTGAGCCAAAAAGTAGGTTTGTTTAGCAAATTAAAAGGTTTGAGAATTTAAGACAATATATTTATATATCACACTTTATAATAAATTAATATCTGATAGTACACTTAGACATATGATGTTGATCAACAATGGGCAATCTGGCACTAGCACACTTCTTTACAATCAATGAGGAGTTAGTATAGGATGGATAAAGTAGCAAAAATACTTTTATGATTTCAAGGGAAAAGCAATGAGGAATAAAATGCAGTACAGAAATACTTGATATGATTTTAGCAAAAGATAAGATAATCACTTTTTCTCTGGCAATTCACTCCCCTCCCCTATGCAATGTAAGAAATGGAAGGAGATGGAAGGAGGAGCACACAGTTCTCAGGAATGCAATCAAATACAATACGAAATTCAGTTCCCCCCCAGCAAGCTTAGAGGAAACAGGTAGGAGTTTGAAACACAGGCCCAAAATGCTTTTTAAATATGATGGCAATGGATGGGAAAATGTGCCAACTGATTTTAATTCCCTCTAGAGATTCAGGGTGAGTGGGAGATGCGTGTTGGTATTAGTTCAGGCTCACTTTAGCAATGCTCTATGAGTTATTACCAAGTTGCAACGGATTTTAACAAAAGAAAGAATGGAGCTGCTATTTTTAGGCTTGTTGGAAAGCTTAGGTTCTAAGCTTTCAGAGGAAAGTTAAATCTCATTCCTAGCCCAAACGGTTCCAGAGATACGAACGATTAAATGAAGGTAGTTTTTCAGATTTACAGTAAACTCAAAATGACAGGTGACAGCTTGCAGCTGCAGAATTGACAGGTGACAGTTGTGCAGCTTTAAAAATGACAGATGACACGATTTCTAGGAGGCAGTTCTACTTAGGTTAAAATAGTTTGGATTAGATTATTTTAACTAAGAGATTGGTTCTGCACAGTTCTGCTAGGTACTCACAATATAAATTTGAACTAGGCCTCGTCACGGATCTGGTCAACACGTCCGGATGCGGTTCTGTCTGCTCGGCGGGTCAATCAGGCACCGGTTCTGTTCACAGCGATCTGGGTCAGCTCTGCTCTGCTGGTCTAGCCTCTCTGGATTCTGGATGTAACACTGCTTTCTGGGTACTGCTACAGGTTCTTGCAAAAATTCTCGGCAAAACTTCAAACAGCTCGCCCGGCTGTTTAATAGTTTGGTTAGTTTTGAGGCCTGCTGAAGAGGATTCAGCTGGTGGATTCAGGCCTCTCTGCTACAAATTCTGGAGTTAATTTCTGCTACAGGTTCTGGAGATTGATGGATTTGAAGTCTGGATCTCTGGATGTGAAGTCGTCGGTCAGCATGCTCCGCAGCAAATGGAATTGAATGTCTCTACCTGTCCCAGCAGTCTCTTTTTATGTGTTTTGGAAAGTGGGTGTGTGCGCTGGTCATAACTAAACCTGCCCCTCTCTACTTGTCATTGGCCCAATTCTCCCCTCTCCCATGATTGGGGGAACTGAGTTGTGAGTCAGAGTGATGAGGTAGATTTTATGGCCAGAGGGCCCTCCCCTGTCATCTTTACACACAAATCTATATTTGATCCAAATACATATTTCCCAAATACACAGTTGTTCTTACATCACCTACACACATCATATATCACACGAGGTTGGCACTGTTCCGACTCTGGTGTTTCTAGGAGCGTGGGTAAAGAAATGGCAACTTATTTTCGATTTTAGTGGGTTATGCAACATTGGTTTTTCATTAAAAATTATACACATATACACGGCCTGTCCATATATACTCCAGTAATTTCCCATGTCTCTAGCTTAAACACAGAGTCTGTAGTATCAATAAATAGCGGGGTTTTGCCCCAGAACATCATACAAATTGGAGTTTGGGCTTGAATTGTGGGCAAAGTTTTCATTTTAAGGATCCCCAAATTTCACATTTCTGTCATCTGGTTACCAAGAGTTATCAGTGTTTCTGTAAAATATATATTTGCTTTCAATTCAAAGTACTTTAGTGTTTGAGTCCGCCCCCAAAGTTTGGGGATGACAGTGATCACATGTCTCTCCTGGCTGGCAGATCTTTGTTGACAGGAAACAGTCAAAATCACCATATCCTACTCAAGGGAAAAGGTCTTTTGTGTGGGCTCCAGCAAGCTGAGGTCAACAGACCAGGGGGCCACTTTGTATTTGGTTAGCATGACCATGTGATATCCTGGGCTTTCTGAGGTGAGAAGGTTTCCCAGCCTTCTGGCCTGTTAATCAAATCAGATTGTCTCTGGGAACAGCAGGTGGTTAGATTTTCAATTAACTAACAAGCTTTGAAGTCCCTGCTCCTCTTGCAACTCCTACATACAGTTTCCCTGTCAGAGTTTAGACCGCTAGCGCCACCTTGGGGAATTTGTCGGTACTGCATCCATTTTTGAGTTGTCTTGAATTACTGCATTTCAATAGAGTGGTCTTACATATAAGTATATTATCCAGGTTCAGCACATGGCACTGGTGTGGTTCTGCAGTAAAATAATTTTGTGCCCATAATTTAGCCATATTTGACCTGAAGAAAATGAATTCCCAATAGTTATGGGTTGCTTTTGGCAATCAGCATTGCCCCTTTTGCAATGTTGTCAGGCTACTGTGTGTAGCCCAATGGTGGTTTTAGGCAGTGCCCTTCTGTGCCCACAACATAGGCAAAAATGGGTGGCAGCCTATTCTTCATGCATTTCCCTGTGCATTTTCTGGGAAGTTCTGGCCATCATGATGTTTTCAATGCCAGTAATGTACAGTTTTTGTGGTAGGGCTCGGATGCATGGGTAAAAACATCCCACAAGCCCCCCCTTCTTCCGATGGCCATTCTGATCCTTCACAGATGGAACTCGCAAGATCTGGGATGTTCTCCTCATCTTCTTCCGGTAGATGGCACAGTTCAGCATCTTTTCCCCCATCCGGTTAGATCGATCGGTTCTCCTCGCCGGTCCTGATGGGAATATTGGGCGGTACCCCGGGCCCCTCGGATCTTTTCTCCCGGTCCTTGGATCGTTCTCCTTGGCCAGTCTCCAGGATTTCTTTCTCCTAGGATGACAAAGGAAAAGTGGCAATACCTATTCGTAGACATTTTTCCATCACTACTAATGGGGTGGCAGACATATACATTTTATACTTTAATATACCTAACATTTTACTTTTGAGATACAAGTTATCATTCAAAGACAGTGGCTTACAAGAGTATAATATTTTAGAGTGGGATATTTTAGGATTGGAACTGAATTAATCTGGAGCGGTCCCCTCTGGTATTGCAGAGGACTCCTTCAGTTGCTGCAGCGTGTGCCTGGGATGGCAACACTTTAGCTGATTTATATGTACCCACTTGTCTTCCCCTTCCGCCAAACTGCCTTTGGGGATGCGGATCTTGTATGCAACAGGGGAGATTTTGTCTATAATTTCAAAGGGTCCCTTCCATGTAGGCAAACATTTTCGCTGTTTGGCCTGGTTCCTTTGGAAATTGTATAGATAGACCCGGTCCCCCACAGTATATTCCTTCCTGGTGGTCTTCAGGTTGTAGTGGGTTTCATGCTATCAGCTGATCTTTCTAGATTCCGCTGAGCATAGGCAAAAGCATGTTGGAGGTGTTTCCTTAAATTCTCCACATACTCATGAGTTGTGGAGGCATTTATCAACGTTTGCTCTTGGGTTCTGTAGAGCAAATGCTGGGGAAGCACCATCTTGCGTCCGTTCATCAACTCAAATGGTGACATTTTAGTTGCAGATGAAGGGGTAGATCTGATGGCCATTAGGACCAGAGGTAATCGGATATCCCAACTTGGCCCAGAATCTGCCACAAACCTTTTTAATGTGCTCACAATGGTTCGGTTGTATCTCTCCACTGCTCCAGAAGAAGCTGGCCTGTAAGCAATGTGTAGCTTCCTCTTAACCCCCAGTATCTCCCACATCTTTGTCATTACTTCACTGGTGAAGTGGCTACCTCTGTCTGACTCAATCCTTTGAGGTAGACCAAAACAGGAAAAGATGTGGTTAATCATCAGGGCAGCTGCTGTTTCTGCCTTGCAGTTTGGGGCTGGGAGACATTTCACCCACTTGGTAAACAAGCATGTAACGGTCAACATGTACTTGTTTCCTCTAGACGAGCGAATCACAGGGCCTACAAAGTCGATTTGCAAATCTAACCATGGCAGTGTCATCCCCCTCTTTTGGAGAGGCGCACGGTGTGTGAGGGATGATGGCTGAAATTGTGCACACACAAGACACCCCTTCAAGTATTGGTCGAGGTCCTGCACCATGTGTGGCCAGTATGCAACCTCTCTTAAGATTTCCAGTGTTGTGTGAAACCCCCTATGACCGGCTGTGGCCGCATCATGGGCGTGACTTAACATCAGGCTTCGGAATGAGGTAGGAACCACCCACTGATCATGGCCAACTTGGGATTTCCTTACCAACAAACCGTCTTGGATTCGGAACATTTTTGGACATTTCATCAACACTCTTAGGTCCTCTTTCCCAATGTAATCTGTGTCCGTCAGGGGAAAGTTCTCAGGGTCCTCAAGGTGTTGGTAAAACTTACCAATGATTGGATCCCCCTTCTGAGCTGTAATCAAATCAGCATCAGGGGTCTCCTTGCTCCATTGGGCAGTTGAAAGATCATTGTGAGCATTTGTCTGGGACCTAGTGATCGCAGTGACCTGGATTTCCCCCAACAGGAACTCTATTTCTATTAGATCCCCTTGGATGGCCCCGGTTTTGGCCAGCTGATCAGCTAAGTCATTTCCAGTTTTGTCTGGTCCCTCTACTTTGGAATGACCCTTGATCTTTTTCCAGTAGATGGTCATCCCATTCGATGTGACCAGGTCATCAATATTTTGGATTAACTTCCCATGTTTCAGGGGTTTGTTGTTAGCGCATAACATGCCTCTGGTTTTCCAGTTGACCAGGTGCTCCACAAACCCGTTCTGTACATAATCCGTATCTGTGATTATGACCAGTTCGTGGAGTTGATGCTGGACAGCAGTGAGGATGGCCTGATGCACAGCCATCAATTCTGCCACCTGACTACTTCGGGGACCAATTTTGTATCCAGCGGAGGGTTCTGGGAACTCCTTCACCCATGCATTCCCTACGCCAGCCACCAGTTCTTTCTCCCCTTCGTTGTCAACATGGTAAGAGCATCCATCCACTTAGACAGTGGGCATTCGCTCACACTTGTCTTCTTCAAAGACTTTATGTGGGGAATTAAGGTATGCCTCCATGTTGTACTTGATTTTTAGACCTTCGTCCTCGAGACAGTTTTCTCTGGCACAATCATGCAAGTCAGCCAGACCTTGCGCGAGGGGACTCTTCTTGTTTTGGCCATATCTGACCTCCACAGGAAAGCCTTGCATTGACAGAATCCAGGAAGTAATTCGGGAATTACTCACATTTCTGGCCCGAATTCTGTCACTTTGGAGATATTGCAGAGGCTGGTGTGAAGTCTCCACTATGATGTGTTCCCCCTGGATAAACGGGCGGTAATTCTTCAATGCCCACACCGTTGCCAGGAGTGCCTTCTCACAATCGTTGAATTTTTCCTCCACAGAGGATAAAGTTTTGCTCGCATAGGAGATTACTTTATTGACCTTGTCATGCTTTTGGTATAATATTGCCGTCAAGCATGTATTAGAGAACCATGTCTCCAGGAAGAACTCCTTGTTTCTGACAGGGTAAGCTAGGCAAGGCGCTTGTGATAGACTTCTCTTGAGTTGTCTTACTGCCTCGGATTGTTCTGGACCCCATTCCCACTTGACCCTCCCCCTTCAAGAGATGAATCAGGGGTCTAGTGATCTCTGCGTAGCCTTCAATGAACTTTCTGCTGTAATTAGTCAGTCCAAGGAGGCTCCTTAGTTCCCGCAGAGTTGTGGGGTCTTTCAGTTTCTGAAGTGCTTCCACTTTCTTTTCCTGGGGACAGAGACCCTGAGGAGTAATCTCATGCCCCAAGAAATTAACACAGGTTCTACACCACTGTGCTTTCTGAAAGGAAAGTTTTGCTCCGGCGGCCCTCAACTGCGTCAGAACATAACGGATCGCAGCTATGTGTTCCTCCACAGATGAACTTTTGATGAGGACATCCTCTACATAAGCCAGGTTACCCCTTGCACCCAGGTCGGGCATGGCCTTATGTAGGAAAATGTTGAATTCATTGCCGGAGTTGAGGTATCCGAAGGGAGTCCGGGTCCATGTGTACTGCTGGCCCCCAAAGGTTAAAGCCAGTTTGTATTGGTCCTCCCTACTGACAGGCACGGTCCAGTACCCATTGGTCAGGTCTATTGCAGTGAATACTTGTGACCCTTGAATCTGGGCCAGCCCTTGGTCAATGTAGGGCAGAGGCCATCGGAAAGAATGGACCGGTTTGTTGAGCTCCCTAAGGTCGGCGCAGAGTCTCCACTGGCCGTTTGGCTTCAATATTCCCAGCACCGGATTATTGAAGGTGCTGTGTACTGGACGGATTATTCCCCGGGACTCAAGGTTCTTAATTATTTCAGTAAGGGACTCCATGGATGCGAGAGGCAAACGATATTGCTTCACAAACACTGGAGTAATTCCAGGGTCCGTGGGAATTGTTGTGGTGTGGATGTCAGTGCGACCACAGTCATATGAGTCTACCGCAAAGAGATCTTGGAAATCCAAGAAAACTAGCATCAGCTAGGTTGACTCTCTCTTCCACCATCTGCCTGAAGCCTGGAAAGACTTCTGGTTTGGCTATCTCAGCGGCCTCCTACAGCTGGGTGGAGAAGTCCCTGGTCAGAGTGCTGATTTGGACTGGAGGCTTCAGGTGGGAAAAGCAGCCCTCATGGACCTGTAAAATCACCTCATCCCTCCTGAAGTCACAAGTCACATCTTCCTTACCATAAGGGCAAGAAGTGTAGACCAGGAAGTTCCCCCCATGCCGGGTGAAAATCATGTCTGGTGTTGTATTGTCCTCACTGTCACTGTCAAAACAGTCCTTGGGGATTGGTCCTAACAGTTCATTTCCTAAATCAATGGAGAAATGTCGGTCATCAATCGCCATTCCAATAATGTTGCCTGCGGCTAGAGTAATACTCTTTAAGTCGCTGTTATCCACCTCTATTGGAATGGTGTCATGTTCTATGTTGACTAATGGAGTTGGGTTTACCCCTAACCCTTGCTGTTGGAGAGAAGCATTTAGATGGATATAAGCATCAGGGTTTTTCAATTTTTGTCCTCTTTTAACTTTCACTTCCAGGGAGAATTGTCGGGTCCTTTCTGGGATGGTGACTTCCTCTTTGATCTGAATTTCAACTGCATAAGGTAGCAATTGAGCTGACCTAAATGCTTTTTCTAGATCATCAAAGCCCATGGGATTATCCGCTAATCGGGACCAAGCTTTGAAGTTTATTAGGTCCAAACTAATGGCAAAGCGATTGAGAATGTCACTGCCTACGTAAAAGGCGGCAGTGACGTCTCGCACGACCCAACAATTATGGACTATGCTCTTGTTGCCAATGGAGATTTTGAGCATACACCTGCTTGGCAGGAGATGTTTGGAATTAGGTGCTTCCAGGTCCATTTCCCATTTGTCTATCAGTTTGAATGTGGGAATGGCTGGATCTTTTGGGAGTTGGCGGAACATGGCTTCGCTGATGAAGCTCTTACCGTTGTTCACACACACTCGAGCGAGAACAGAGTCCTTCCCATCATTTAACTCAACAGGGATGAACAACTGCTCTCCAATTTGCTGAATATCAGCCAGGCTCTGAGCTGATTTCACATCTTTCAGGACTATAGGAGTGGGAGTTTCTGATTGTGTTTCCTTCCAGTGTGGAATACCACCTTAAACTGGAAGGAAGGTTGATTTTCAGAAATAGAGAGGACCCCCCCATCACCAGTCTGTTGTCCTACTGCTATTACTGTCACGTCTGGAGTTTGGTTGTTCTGGAAGTGAAATTCTACATGGTCAGATTTTTGTTCAACCATGTGGCAGGTGCCGTTTAAACTAACATGGTTGACACTCTGTTTTAATTTTATTGGTCGGCTAGTCTGGGTCCAGAGGACCTTGTTTACACAATCTATTAGGGGTGACAACCTTCTCAGGAGGTCATTCCCTAGTAAACAAGGGGTGCCCTCTGGAGTCACTACTATGACCGGGTGTTTCACCTTGTGTCGCCCAATTTTAATGTCCAAGTCTGCAGTCCCCTCAACGGGAATTTCCTTCCCGTCAAAGTTCTGCAGTTGTCCAGGAAGAGAGGTGAGAGGAATACGGTAATTCTCCCCCCTTCCTGCATTTAGTTCATCAAAGGCCCTTTTGGACAGAAGGGTAGCTTGGGATCCAGTGTCCACCAGTGCCAAAATTGTACCCTGCCCCTGTACTTGTACCGGGGCATAGTATCTTCCCTCCTTCTCCTCAAGGGGGCACAGATAATGCACATTTTTGGACAACTGGTGGGCTAACTTTCTGGTTTTGGACATTGCTAGCGAAGAGATTTGGGCAGAATTCTGTGGAGAGCCTGGGGAATCTGAAAGAAAAAGTTGGCAACTGGAAATGGTTTCGGGTTCTGGGCCACCCCCCCCCCCTTTTTGGAGGCAGTCCTCAGGATGGGTTTGACCCACGGGATTTTGGTATTGTCGGTTCTGGGATGAGATGATGGGCGGCGGTAGCTCAGTCTCCACATCTCCCCAGTCTGAATTGGCATCCCTTGGGACCCATTTTTCCTTGGGAGGAGTTCCCCCATCTCTGAAGGAGAAGATCCTTTTCCCAGGATCTTCTGAGGATCCCTCTCCCTCAAATTGGAAGACCTGTACCTCCTCCACAAAGTGGGTCTGTTTGGGTCCTTTGTTTCTCCTACCCCCCCTCTGCTCCTTGGGAGGCAGGCTTTCAGAGGCAGGAGATTTTGTTTCCGGTTCCTGGTTTTCCAGGGGCTGTTTACAAGTTGGGAAGGAAGCTTCCTCCAAGGCTTTACACCCCCCTTCGCCTTGTGCCTCCTCCCTGGGAACCAGTGGGTTATCGGGGTGCTGCCCCTGTCATTGTTCTGGAGCACCAGGTCCAGAGTTTGGGGCATTCTGCGGTGGCATGCTCATCTGAGGGTTCTGTTGAGCCCTCAGTATGTGACCCAGATCTTGTGCCATATTTTGGACCAGGCGATCAAAGTTGTGAAACCCGCTCAGGCTGATACGGGGCTCCATTTCCTCCCCTGGGCTGATCCCGGGAAGGGTATCTATCCCTTCTCTGGTAGTACCCCTGGTTGGGAAGATTTTGGTACCCCTCCACCCTTGGCCTCCCCTCTCCCGGATTAGGTTGTCTGGGCTCAGGCAATTGGGGAAAGGAAGGATGGATGATTTTGGGGTTGGAAATTGGGTGGATACCTGGGGAAAAAGTTCTGCCCAGGATTTGGTGAATTTCTGCCCTCCTGGGGGACGTTAGGAGGGAAGTTCCCTGGGCCAGGTGCTTGGCTGGATCCCCCCCTTGGGCTGGAGGAGTCCACACATAACCCAGGATGGGTCGGTTTCCCTTGTAGCGGGGACTCACATAGTCAGGGGGGCGGGGGACCCCATTTGTGGGACTACCTCCTCGACTCCCTGTCTGTGACTGGCCCGAGGGCCTTCTAGGCTGTGAATTATTTGGTGCAGGCAGGTTTTTAGGCCCCCCATCTCCAAATCTAAAACGGGGGCAACCTTTACCTCTGCCACCTTGGCAGCAGCAGGGGTGCTGTTGGTTTTGGGGTTTTTCGGCGCATTATTTTTATTTTCGATGGGCTTCTGCACCTCATAGATCCGGGTAGCCTGTTCAATGACCCAGTCTAAAGATCTTTTCTCATGAAAATCTCTCACGAGCTGGGTCATTATGTATTTGGGTAAGGCATGGAAAAACGAATTGATAAATTCTCTGCTATCCGTGCGCACCCTTCTGGTGGTCTGCGCAAAAGCACGCTTTAATTCTTGCACAAACTCTTGTGGGGCCTGATCCTCCCCACATTGCAAATTGTAGGCTGCCTTGCGAGCCTCTTGAGGATTTCTGTGCACAGAAAAATGTTTCAAGATGGCCGCCCTGTATGTGGACCACCTTGAATGGTTTTGATCCTCCAGCCCCGCAAAGAAACTGGAGTATTCTGGTGAGAAGGTCCACTTTACATATTGAATACAGCTTTGGCTGTCCTTCAAATGGAAAGTCTCCATCATTTGCTCATAGAGCTCCAAGTGTTCCCAAACAGAATACTTGGCGTTCTTATGATAAGGCGTGATGACACTCCTTGTTGCCTTTATTTGTTTCAATGGGTCCTTAAGCAAGGCCCTTTTTGCCTTATTGGCCTTTTTGGTTCGGGTAACCCTGGTCCATTCATCCTCCGACTCAGAAGCGCTGCTCCCAGAGGTGCCCGTCTGATCTTCCAGGTTTTCCCGGATTCTGCGAACCTGGGAATGGCTGGCAGAATGTGGGGACCTGGTCTCCTGTGTCCTGTAATGCTCAGAGGAGTCTTCAGACCCCTCCTTGCTGCCAGGATTTGATGGGTACCCTCCCCACTGACCTAACTGGGCAGAGGTTTTCAGGATGCCCTTAATGGGCCTACTCTCCTGGGGTTCCCCACTAAATTGCACTGTGCTTGGGTGCCCATACCCGGATGCCCGCCCATCCATTCCTGGGAGGTACTGGCCTATGAGCCCCATACTTCTAGCTGGATAGTAATCTGCCATCTCTGTGGCCCTGGGCTCATGTGCGCATGGGGGTGGCAGAGTCCAGGGACTGGGAGAGATGAAGGCCTCTGGTACCAGGGCTCCTGAGGTTATGCTCAGGCGTTTCCCTTTCCCAGCGCACCTCGTCTCTATCAGCCCCTGCTCCCTGTTGCAATGCAAGAGCCTGCGCTTTCAGTTCCTCAGTTAAGGCCTTACTAGACTCTATCAGTCTCTCCTGCATCGCTACCTGTTGCTGGAGCCTATCATTGTGCTGACAGAGAGCCTCATTTTCTCTCTGTGCCTCCTGATTGGTCCTAGAGTACTGGGCCAGTCTCTGCTGCAGGAGGGTTACCTCCTGAGCTGTGTCCCTATTGTCCTGCTCCTTTCTTGCCAGAGCATCCTCCACCCTCCTGGTGTGCTCTAACAAGTTCTGGTGTTCTTTTTGGAGGTCACCCAGTCCCTGGAGGGCCAGGTGATTTTCTTCCATTTTCCTTTTTAAGTGGCAGACTTCCTGGCCTAAGGTATCCCTTTCCTGACTAAGAGCCTGCATCTGTGCCGCCAGGTCATCCCTTTGCCTTTGGAAGGCACCAGCTTTCTGGCGCTCCTGGTCAAACTCTGCCTGGGTATCCAGGTCTTTCAAAATCAGTTTATTGCTCTCTGCCTTCTCCCTATCTAGGTGGCTTTGCAGGGTGACTACCTGCTCGGCACATGCCCTATTGAAATCTAATTGTTGCTCCAGCTTTTTCTGGCTCTGCAGTAGGGAGTCCAAACCTTCTTGGTACTCCTTCTGCAAGGCCAGAAATCTGGTATCCTGGTCCGCCTTTTCCTGTTGCAGCACATCCATATCCTCCTTTATTTTAGTGATGTACTGTCTGCTGTCCTTTTCTGACTCCTGGCTCCTGAGCAGCCTCTGCTCAGAAGAGTCCAGATCAGATTGGGCCTTCTCTAACGCCATCTGTTGCCTATTTGCCAGATCTTGGCCTTCAGCACATTTGTCCTGCATGGCTCCCATATATAGATACAAATATGCCGCTATCCTGGCAATCTTATTATGTTCATCTTTGGCTTTAGGGGCCATATATAGTTCACTCAGGGCCACATGTAGGGGACCCTGATCTCCCCATATATCTGACCCTGTTTCAGTGACCTGTTGCACGATTTCCTGCAACCAGACCGTTTGGTCCTGATGAGTCCACTCACCTCTCACAAATAGCTTATGTAAGAAGTGCTCTCTGGCTATTTTCATATCTACCAAGGTCGTCATTCTGGAATTTGAGTTCCTTCCTGACTTACAGAAGTTTGTATTTTATTTTGCAAAACAGACCATTTCCTTAGAGCGTTCCTTTGAGGGATGCTTTCACAGTGTAAAACAGCGTGGTGATCTAACCGGATATGTGTATCTGGTCAGTTGGCACACTGTATTAATCTGCACAAGTGGTAAATCTAACCCAGAATATCCCGGCTCTGAGCCCCCACTTTTGTAAGCGATATTCAATCAACACTACAGCCAAGTCAATGCCTAGTCTGGGATGCTGAGGAAAACCCTTATTAATGTCTTTTTATGTCTAGTTCAGTACTCTGGATGACCACCCTTGTATAACACCCCCCTCTTAGAATCCCCCGACCCCACTGAGCCAAGAAGTAGGTTTGTTTTGCAAATTAAAAGGTTTATTTGAGAATTTAAACAATATATATATATCACACTTTATAATAAATTAATATCTGATAGTACACTTAGACATATGATGTTGATCAACAATGGGTAATCTGGCACTAGCACACTTCTTTACAATCAATGAGGAGTTAGTATAGGATGGATAAAGTAGCAAAAATACTTTTATGATTTCAAGGGAAAAGCAATGAGGAATAAAATGCAGTACAGAAATACTTGATATGATTTTAGCAAAAGATAAGATAATCACTTTTTCTCTGGCAATTCACCCCCCTCCCCTATGCAATGTAAGAAATTGAAGGAGATGGAAAGAGGAGCACACAGTTCTCAGGAATGCAATCAAATACAATACGAAATTCCGTTCCCCCCCAGCAAGCTTAGAGGAAACAGGTAGGAGTTTGAAACACAGGCACAAAATGCGTTTTAACTGTGATGGCAATGGATGGGAAAATGTGCCAACAGATTTTAATTCCCTCTAGAGATTCAGGGTGAGTGGGAGATGCGTGTTGGTATTAGTTCAGGCTCACTTTAGCAATGCTCTATGAGTTATTACCAAGTTGCAACGGATTTTAACAAAAGAAAGAATGGAGCTGCTATTTTGACAAGTGGAGAAATTGAGCCAAAATCGCAAATCGCTGTAAATTTCGCAAATGCGTAAATCGTGATTGCGGTAAAAGTATAGGAAGTAGGTTCTAGACTTGTTGGAAAGCTTAGATTCTAAGCTTTCATAGGAAAGTTAAATCTCGTTCCTAGCGCAAACGGTTCCAGAGATACGGACAATTGAATAAAGGTAGTTTTTCGGATTTAAAGTAAACTCAAAATGACAGGTGACAGCTTGCAGCTGCAGAATTGACAGGTGACAGTTGTGCAGCTTTAAAAATGACAGATGACACGATTTCTAGGAGGCAGTTCTACTTAGGTTAAAATAGTTTGGATTAGATTATTTTAACTAAGAGATTGGTTCTGCGCAGTTCTGCTAGGTACTCACAATATAAATTTGAACTAGGCCTCGTCACGGATCTGGTCAACACGTCCGGCTGCGGTTCTGTCTGCTCGGCGGGTCAATCAGGCACCGGTTCTGCTCACAGCGATCTGGGTCAGCTCTGCTCTGCTGGTCTAGCCTCTCTGGATTCTGGATGTAACACTGCTTTCTGGGTACTGCTACAGGTTCTTGCAAAAATTCTCGGCAAAACTTCAAACAGCTCGCCCGGCTGTTGAATAGTTTGGTTAGTTTTGAGGCCTGCTGAAGAGGATTCAGCTGGTGGATTCAGGCCTCTCTGCTACAAATTCTGGAGTTAATTTCTGCTACAGGTTCTGGAGATTGATGGATTTGAAGTCTGGATCTCTGGATGTGAAGTCGTCGGTCAGCATGCTCTACAGCCAATGGGAATTGAATGTCTCTACCTGTCCCAGCAGTCTCTTTTTATGTGTTTTGGAAAGTGGGTGTGTGCGTTGGTCATAACTAAACCTGCCCCTCTCTACTTGTCATTGGCCCAATTCTCCCCTCTCCCATGATTGGGGGAACTGAGTTGTGAGTCAGAGTGATGAGGTAGATTTTATGGCCAGAGGGCCCTCCCCTGTCATCTTTACACACAAATCTATATTTGATCCAAATACATATTTCCCAAATACACAGTTGTTTTTACATCACCTACACACATCATATATCACATGAGGTAGGCACTGTTCCGACTCTGGTGTTTCTAGGAGCTTGGGTAAAGAAATGGCAACTTATTTTCGATTTTAGTGGGTTATGCAACATTGGTTTTTCATTAAAAGTTATACACATATGCACGGCCTGTCCATACATACTCCAGTAATTTCCCATGTCTCTATCTTAAACACAGAGTCTGTAGTATCAATAAATAGTGGGGTTTTGCCCCAGAACATCACACAAATCGGAGTTTGGGCTTGAATTGTGGGCAAAGTTTTCATTTTAAGGATCCCCAAATTTCACATTTCTGTCATCTGGTTACCAAGAGTTATCAGTGTTTCTGTAAAATATATATTTGCTTTCAATTCAAAGTACTTCAGTGTTTGAGTCCGCCCCAAAGTTTGGGGATGACAGTGATCACATGTCTCTCCTGGCTGGCAGATCTTTGTTGACAGGAAACAGTCAAAATCACCATATCCTATTCAAGGGAAAAGGTCTTTTGTGTGGGCTCCAGCAAGCTGAGGTAAACAGACCAGGGGGCCACTTTGCATTTGGTTAGCATGACCATGTGATATCCTGGGCTTTCTGAGGTGAGAAGGTTTCCCAGCCTTTTGGCCTGTTAATCAAATCAGATTGTCTCTGGGAACAGCAGGTGGTTAGATTTTCAATTAACTAACAAGCTTTGAAGTCCCTGCCCCTCTTGCAACTCCTAAATACAGTTTCCCTGTCAGAGTTTAGACCGCTAGCGCCACCTTGGGGAATTTGTCAGTACTGCATCCATTTTTGAGTTGTCTTGAATTACTGCATTTCAATGGAGTGGTCTTACATGGAAGTATATTATCCAGGTTCAGCACATGGCACTGGTGTGGTTCTGCAGTAAAATAATTTTGTGCCCATAATTTAGCCATATTTGACCTGAAGAAAATGAATTCCTAATAGTTATGGGTTGCTCTTGGCAATCAGCATTGCCCCTTTTGCAATAGTTTAAGGATACTGTGTGTAGCCCAATGGTGGTTTTAGGCAGTGCCCTTCTGTGCCCACAACATAGGCAAAAATGGGTGGCAGCCTATTCTTCATGCATTTCCCTGTGCATTTTCTGGGAAGTTCTGACCATCATGATGTTTTCAATGCCAGTAATGCACAGTTTTTGTGGTAGGGCTCGGATGCATGGGTAAAAACATCCCACAGGCCTTGACAAACAAGGAGATGGGGGAGCAACCATCCAGTCCGGTAGAGTGTTCACAGCTTTTTATCCCGTTCATCTACATACTGTACATTTCTAAGAAAGCATATCAAATGCTTTCATAACTTGCAAGCTGGTTCTTGATTAGGGCTGATCTTTTTTTCTAGGAATAACAAATTTAGTAGGTCGGAGTGCCAGGTCTCTAACTGGACACTACCTGATTTCCACTGCCACAATGTTATCCATTTGACAGACTTTATTGCACTCTAAGGGCTGAAGGCACACCCCTGCATACTCACACCAGACAAAATACAGCCTGCTAGGGAAAACGACCCAAGACACTCTTGCAAGGATAACAAGTATTTATTTCTACAAAATAGAAGTGCATCAGAAAATAACTCTTCTGCTGCCTAACGTTCTGAGTCTTGTATGCCTGTGCGGCACATTATAATCACAAACAACATCACTAATGACACCACTAGATATAGTACAATTCTACATGTACTATATGCACCTAAAAACACTTGTGTACAGGCATGTTATAAATTACTTATATCATACAGTATGGATTAGAGGAGCCCTATACATGTGGGCCTGATCCATAAGGGATACCAGGCCACTGGACTCGTCATCCGAAGTGAAGCTAGTTTAACAGTTAATTAGCTACTTGCACAAACAATGTTATTTTATCATTGTAACATTGCACCTGGCAGATACAGGATGGGCTTGGGGGGAGAGCCGAGGTCACACTAACTCACATGCTTCACTCGCTCTCAGAAAGATCAGCAGCTCCCAATGTCTTCCACCTTAGTTTTATGCTATAATTCTGATGCTACCCTGCACCTCGCTGTAAAAACTCACATGACCCACTTCTGAAGGTCCGATAGCCTTGCCTTCTAATCTTAGTGATTGATCGAGAGGTGTAAATGTTTTATGGTTTGGATAGTGCTGTGGCATGCAGGGGCAATGGGATGAACGCATGGCAAAGCTGTATTTCTCAGGTGGGGATCGTTGGGGGCAGGAGGTCCCTGCTATCTGCTTCGTGGGATGGTACTGCCAAGAAGCGCTCTGCTCCTTTCTCATGACCTTGCAGGGCGCATTCTTCCCAGGGCGCGAAGGCATGTAACTTTCTGGACAATGGAGGATGTTGTGGTTCTCTGAAATCTGGCCAGGGTGGGGTTGTGTTAACGCTCATGCAGGGGGTCTAATGCTAACACACAAAATGCTGTTCGCCGCACTTGGGCCTAAATTCTACAGTTTCTGTGAGTAAAATGTACGACCCTTTTATAACATATCAATTAAATCAGCCTCCATTCTGGCCTGGCCCAATCCCTCACACTCCTTCTCCCTTTCCCGCTAGCAGGCCGGATGAAATAGTGCTGCTTTATGGTATTGACTTGGGTGTGGAAGGTTGGACCCACCCTTTTCCACTGGGAGGTATATCTTCTTTGGATTCAGTAGGGGTCTTTCCCTCTCCCACAATTGCAGTATCTGCTGTAGTTTTTACGATTTCCCTCCTTGTATGCCCAGGAATCTGCTTTGGGGATGTATGTGCGCCGCGGTCGGACCTTAATCTTAAAACGGTTACCCTGTCCCATAACATGAGTGACAACTTATCACAGCTTCTCACCAGCATATTCAGATATTCTAGGACAGCCTTTATGTTATGCTATGTTATATTATGGGGCAGAGTAAGGCAGGACACCATCCAAGCTGATGCCTACAAATCACGTGAGACCAGGATGCCAAGATATTTGAAGCATTCTGCATATCATATCATTGGCCTACGTGGGCTCTGGCGCATTGTTCCGACAAGGTTAACACTGTGGATATCACATTATTAACCTTATACCCAGATGCTTATCCGTACTAGTTCAAGGCTGAGAACAGCACGAATATTGATGTGCCCAGGTCCTCAACAAAGGCCAGGCTATACCCATACACATATAATCACATGTTGTATTGCACAGATTTGCTCAGGGCTCCTTTAATATCTTCTTTTTTTCTGTAGCCCTGACAAGGGGTTCCAGGGACAATTTTAAGAGGAATGGCTAGAGGCAGCACCCCTCCCTAGTACCGCTCTGGAAATCGAGGTAGATATAATAAATTCCACTTACTGTCACGCAGGCCTCCAGCTCTTTGCATTGCGAGTCTGTCATTATCAGTACACCAGGTTCCAGGCCCTACTTGCACAAAGTGGCAAATATGAACTTTCATTACAACCGGTCAAATGCTTTTTTTGTGTCAATTAAATTTGGTGCCGCTAGTTGGGTACAGTTTTCACTTGTTCATTATATATCTAGGAGCCAGCCTGTGTTATAAATGCCTTCCCTGTCACGGATGAAACCCATCTGGTCTGGCTTGTCCAACGTTTACATTACTTCTTGTAACCAATTTACCAGTATCTTGTCTTATAATTTTACATCAACATTTGAAGGCGTGGTTGGTCTATAGTTGGTTTTCCTTCTTTATGAATCCCTGTAACCTTAGCTTAACAATGTGGCCGTGCCAGTTGTTCCTCCTCACTTTCTTGCAAACACCTTCTTAAGCATGCTCATGAGTTTAAAACCTAATGTTTGTATAATTCAACCGTGAAGCACTATGAGCTGTGACATTTTCGTTTGACATACCCTTCAGGGAAGCTTCTGGCTTTATCCTCTCAAATGGATGGATTAGCCTTGTTCTCGTCTCTGTTCTTCTCTGTCAAGTTGAACTCATTTAAGTCTATTTCCGGTGCTGCCACCATAGACTCCTCCTCCTGGTGCATCCATACCCCACGGAATAAAAGACTTGCTAATTAGGACAGATCTGTCCTGGAGAAGCATGTATGCACTGCTGAATAAATGTGATAAGCCCTTCCAGATGGATGTATGAGGCGCCATATACCTCATATCACATAACTGCAGGTATTGGATTCAGGCTACGACTTGTCTTTAGGGCAATAGGCCCATGGCCGAAACAAAAACACTCAATGCTGGTGTGGGACCGTTTTTTTGGTCGAAGTGGACCGCTGTTGTTGACAATGTGGGCCAGTTTGATGAGCTAATTCACTCTAATAGTTTTGAGCAGTGCTGCTGAATAAATATTCTCTAAAATGCACAATTTGCATGCTCCCCTTGATTGCTATTCAAACAGTGGACCTCATTACGTGCCTGGCGGTAACCCTGCCGGTGCTACCGGTGGGTTGTGTCGGACCCCAAAAAAAACGTACCGGCACCTGACTTCTCGGTGACACCGGATCATTACGAGTCTGGCACTGGTATAATTGGTAATCCCCATTCCCATCGAGTTCCATAGGACTCTATGGGAGTGGGGACACAGAAGCACCCGCACCGTTGCTAACGGGGCCAATGCTTACGAGACGGCTTTGCCTACCGTGACCACTGAGCCCAGCAGGGTCAGACCTGTCGGGAACAGCGGCTCCGGCGGGCAAACCTGTAGTTTTCCGGTCCGAAAACAAGGGTGCCGGTGAGCTTACCGGCATCCTTAGTTCAGGACCGGCAAACTTGTCATGAGGCCCAGTGTCACAAATGGAATGAATTGCCATTTGCAACTGTGGCCACTTTTTCATTGGTGCCTGAGACAGTTTTATGGCCCAGTCCGACCCTGCCTGGATTACCTGAGGTCTGGCAGCTTCTCACTCAGTTGTTAAGTGAGTTTATTCTAGTGGGGCCACATTTGCTCCTTTCTTGTGGCCCATTTTTAGTGGCCCATTTCATCCATTCGTATTCCGGGAACAGAATTTTATTGGAGTGGTTGCCATATCCACCAAAGAAACTTTGTGCCTCATGATCATTTACCATCCCCTGGTCGGGCACACATTTTTCTCTGGGCAGACTCAAGTGGTCTCCCAGTGAAAGATGATCGCAGATGACTGCAAGGTTTAACAAGCGGTGTACACAGCTTGATAGGAGACTAGATAACGTGCAAGGCCCATGGCAGACAGTACTATGAGCCTAGTCTGCAATACCTCAATGAATCACTTAGTAGCTTTGCTCACCATCTCAATAACAGGGATGGCTGCCCAGCCGAGCCACCGACAACCCCACCTAAACCCCCAGCTTTGTCATTGCCCTCTTACAATTGTCTTCGGTTTACGTCATAAAGATGCACAGTGTGAACAGCAGAGGAGGCTCTATTTGTCCCGGCCCCCAGTTCACGTGGTGTTTAATTTTGTAATGCAGGTTTTGTAGTGCCCTTACTTTGTTTGATATTTGTACATTGTCAAGCAAAATGCTTCCCCCAAAAATGGGTTGCTGCAAATGCGGCAGCGTGCAGGACATGAGGATTCCCTAATCAATTCCAGGCACACCTGTTACAGTATTGTTGAACCCAGTTGTGCATTTTAATGCTCGTGATTCGGGCACAGGTCAACCTATATTTTCTTGGAGCGCCTCAACAGCTGCACTTTTACAACATTCCATAAAAATGACATGGTCCATTACACCACACCACTTACATTCTTACATGTTGTTAGTTTAGTGAGTATTAAAATTACATTAACTTCCATTTTCAAATATTTCTTGAACTGTGTCCCGCTTTCCCTCCCGTTACCCACCCATCAGAGACTGGGTGAGGTGGTGTAACTTGCTTGTGTGCACAGGATTCCCAAATCAAATTCTCAGACTGACCACCTTTTTTGTATACTATGATGTTGGAGATACATTAGCAATTGTTAATCCGATATTTTTTTTATTCATTTGAATCCTGCAATGTTGTCATCAGCCAGGATTCTTTCTTATCCTGTGCAGCTACTCCCAGAATCACAGGAGTTCATTTTTTATGACAATACCTACTATGTTGTATTCGTGGACCTGTGAGGAGAGTTCAGGGCCTGCAGACTTGACCCATTACCAGCCACGTGGTAAACTGCACCACTGAATGATAAATGTAAATATGTGGCACTGCATTGCAAGCCAGCACAGAGATTTAAACTGAGCCTGCATGACATGTTTTAAAAGCCACTTGTTGATTTTCTTTTTATTATGTTATGTTCGGATTTCCATACCGACAGTGCAATATTGTTTGCACCTTGTTGTACTGTTTGTAAAATTTAACTGCAAAAAATGAGAGTGCCTTTATCAGTTAACAACCCAAAATATTATATCTCCCATTTAGAAGAAAATGACGACTTAGATACAGAATTTTCTCCGTTAGACACTGAGACACTCTTCAACAAATTTACTATCCACACGAATTTCACTTTGGAAAGTGGCTTTGAGATAAAAAATAAAGATTGTGTCCTAATGCTACTAATAGCCAGATCCAAGTCTTTGAAGAAATGGTGATAAAAGATCTTAAATTCCTCTCATCCAAACATGCTGACCAATCCAGCAATCTTACCCTCCCACAGAGAAAAGCATTACTGACATTAAAGCATGACACCTCCACTGTCATACGACCAGCAGACAAGGGAGGAGGAGAGGTCGTTTGGGATAACACTCTGCACAGTGGAAGTTATGAGGCTACTGAGTGACTCTGACTGCTACTTTACAGTGATGCTTTAAAGCTGGTTGATGCCCTGAAGGAATATCATGCTATGTTACAAGATTGGGCTACTAAACAGTTTGTGGATGAAGAGGAACATCACTTCCTTAAAACAGATTTCCCTGTGACTCCCGTTCTTTACTTATTACTGAAGGTACATAACGACGTCCTAAATCCACCAGGGCGTCCTATAGTGTCTTCTATGTCAAGTCTCTTGGAATCTAGCTCCAAATATTTGGACTACCACTTTCAACCATTTGTCCAAAGCTTACATTCTTATATTTGAGACACTTCAGATCTATTGAATAAGGTGCAGAACATCTTGTGAAACCCTTCTTATACTTTAATCTCATTAGGTGTTGTCTCCCTATATACTTCTATTGGTCATGCAGCTGGTATGCAAGCTTGTAAATACTTTTTGGAGACATGCTCAATCAGTTTTAATCAACAAAATGAAATGCTTTTATCTATGCTTAAGTTTTGTTTGGACCACAATTTCTTTATTTTTGACAAGACGCATTACAGGCAGATTCATGGCACTGCTATGGGTTCGTGTATGGCCACCACCTATGCAAACCTGTATATGGGGTGGTGGGAACAGACCATAGCCTGGAGTGAAGACTTTGATGAATATGTAGAAAATGTTGTCTGGTATAGATTTATTGACAATCTATTTTTGATTTGAAATGACCCAAAAGAAAAATGTATGAAATATGTATCCTGCTTCAATCATAATGATTTGAATTTGCAATTAACCATTGTCACCAGCACTACTGAACTGACGTTTCTAGATATTAATTTTAAGATTGACAACGACCAACTCACATAAGACGTACAGGAAACCTACCAGTGGCATCTCTGTACTCCATACAGCCAGTCACCATCCTAAGCCCTTGACTCAATCAATATCATATGGGGAATTTCTGCGAGCTCGCAGAAATTGCTCCTCTGAAAAATATTTTCTTAATGAGTCTGCCAATATTTAGGAGAAGTTTCTTCAACACGGCTACCCCGCACAGGAATTTATTAAAGCCTTTGAAAAAGCCAAATCGAAGGATAGAAAAAAACTCTTGAAGTGCAATAAAGCCAACAAATGTGGAATATCTTCTAATTCTGATGACATTCCCTTTATTACCAATTACAACCACCAATCAGGCAAGATTAGATCCATTCTCAAAAAATAATTGCCAATTGTTGACAGAGACCCAAAGCAGGCTCTACCCAAATACCCGTTAACTTTTTCTAAAGCACCCTCTTTATCTTCTATATTAGCGCCCAATCAGAACTCTGTGGGCACTAGTCAAAATGGATGGTTGTCTGGCACTGATAGACCGAATGGCTTTTACAATTGCAAAAAAGTGTCAAATGTGTAATTTTGCCTTAACAGCCAATGATATTATCATGCCTTGGGGTGAATTGTGGACCTTTAAACATAGGATTACCTGCATCTCTAAATTTGTAGTTTACCTTTTAGAATGCACATGCGGTTTAAGATATATAGGTTCCACTATTGGTCCGCTGAAGCTCAGAATACTCCAGCATTAGAGCCATTAAAAATAGACTAGAACTACCCAATGGCAGTTCACTTCCTTGAACATCATAGTAAGGATGTTGGCTGCATAAAATTCATTGGACTAGTGCATATCCCTAAGCAACTACGAGGGGGAAATAGACAGCTGAAATTAAGGCAATTTGATGCAAAACTCATTATTCGTTTCCAAACCCTCAAACCAGCAGGCCTCAATGGGGATGAAGAACTCTATGTATTTCTTAATTGAAAATTATTTAGATTTTAACATGATCAAATCTCTCATAGGCAATAAAGTTGCAAACCATTATTTTGATTTTCAAGACATCCTACACTGATAGATTTTAACAACCGCGATTGTTGGTGTCTTTTATGAATTGTTTGATGAATTATCTAATGATCTATTGTAATAATGTATTTTGTTCCTCTAGATGAATTTGAAGTTTTTTAGGAATTCATTGTTTAATACTCAATGATGAATTATTCTTAAGAATTTTTAATAAGATTCTGAACGAGTGTGATGTTTTTGATTGTATGCTAGACACCATTGCTACACGCATTTCTTCTACATTATTTTTGTTATATTTTTCTAGACAATTTTACATACTTGCACTTTTTGTGTTGGTTTTAATGGAGAATAGTTTTAAGTTGTGATAATTTTACGATATGAATTTCAGTGACTAGTTCTGTTATTTATTCTTTGCATGACTTAACACCATACCATTGCAGCAGTTTTCATTAATTATATACTGCCAGCACTAGATAGATAACTGTGAACAGAACAATTCTGTTCTGACCGCTATGAGTGAATTTGAACGTGAAGTGACACAGGGTACTGTTATTTGAATTAGTTCACCATTAGGTCAGTACATCATAGGTTTCAACCCTTAGGGTGATACATTTTATTTATTTAAATATGAAATATTAGTCTCTTTCTTATCTATATTCTTTCTCCTCCATATAATATTGATTTATTGCATTTGAGGCACTTTTGGAGGTATAGGACAGTTGTTATTGGTAGATGTACAATGTCTGCCTCACTATTTTGCATTTTCTTGAATAGTCCTTGCTAGGCTGCCATGCATTTTGTTCCTCAAATTACACAACAGCATTTGTGGTATGGAGTGACGGCACAGCAATATCGTTATCCATCAACTCTTTACATGCTTTGCATTTTTGCCAATTAGGGCACTTGCCCGTTATTTGCTGAACGCTTATCATTGATGCAGGACACTGACTTCGTGTTCATTGCAGGATGTTTAGGACGTCCCATCCCAATTTTCAGCATTTGTTGATAAATGGACTCTGCTTTAATAGGCTTTATTTTTAAATAATAACTGTGCATTTGCAATGAGCGTTTGGGTACTTACCTTAGTGACAAGACACTAGTCCAAGATGGTGGTTTTCTTTACCATCCTGAGTCTTTTTTTCACTAGTATTTAACAAACTTGCAGTGAACAGAAAGTCAATTTGTCTGCGCTTTATTTATACAAGCAATACAATACTTCCACTGTTTATAAGCCTGAAGAAGCCAGAGCCACCAGTGGAACGTGAGTCGATTTTTCATGCTACCTATAGGTAGCATTTTGCATTAGCCATGGTATTTAATTGCAGTTCTCATATTGTGGACTGCTATTGTTATATGTTTAAATAAACATACAGCTGAGCGCTGTGTTTTTTGCTATCATACCTGACGTGTGCACAAGTCATTTTTTGGCGCATTTGTGGTATTGAACACCGACACGAACAGTATCAGTAAGGCATCTTTGTGTCATATATATGTTTGTTAATCTGACCTGTGAGAACTATCGGCAGTTGAGTCGCACTCCCACAACGCTGTCATGTACATAAATCCGAATCACCAAATAAACATGAAGTCATTATTTCATAAAATCTTCGGAACCCAAAATGTGGCCACGGTATGGCAGCATGACAACGATGCGTTTCGCAACAAACCCATTGCTTGTTCAAATTACCCAATCCCCAGTGAGAGCACATTAAAATATGGAAATACTAGGTGTCACATGGCAGGAAGACCCAACAGCTAGTAAAACAACCATGGATGCGAAGTGTTGATCCTTTATGTTTGATTCAAATTACACTGTGAGCGGACTATCAAAAAGGTCCCAAAATGTGTCGGCCATCTTAGATGGTGCGCCTGTGACGTTAAACAGAATAGTCCTGTATCTGGTACTAATGTGGCACAAAACTAAGTATGCTTTCTAAAATGTTTAGGATAATTTGTGGATTTAGATAAGAAGTGCGCCACCCACGAGAGAGCTGCAATGGTACATGTTAATCACAATGGGGTACAAAGTGCTAGTGCTGACTGTTTGGTAGACCGGGAGAGGATGCATTCAATAAATACTTAGTACACTACAACATGCCTGTGGCAGTCTGGAACATAGCCCTGACAGCTTAATCACTGCCAAAAGGCAATGCAAAGTGCCAGTGCAAATGGCAAACCGAACAGCCAGTATTCGGTAATACCGGACACTGAATTATGCAATCATGATCACAACAGAGTGCAACATGCAAGTGCAAATTGCAAATACAAATGGACATGTTCTACACTCCTACACGTACCCCTGCGACCTAAATGGTATGGAGTAAGCCACATATGATGACTGTGAACAGATAGCACATTTTCGCGGAGCATATGTTGCAATTAATAGCACAACCCCAAAAGTGGTAATGGCTAAAGTGCAAGGTCCATTGTGTAATGAATGGAATACAACTATACTAGCAGCACCGTGCAAGGTGCAATGTGCAAGGAACTGAATACAACCATTCCAGCAGCATAAGGGGTCAAAGTGCAGTGTGCATAATGGGGCAGACAAGGTCCTAAATCCTATGTAATACTTCCATGAAAGCATATTTCATAAGGTGCAAAGTCCAGATTCAAAATCATCACACAGTAAATTGGGGACAATCAGGAGATTCTTACAGTATAGGCAGTCAAAGTGCAAAGTGCATGATCTGTTAAGCAGCAGCCTTAGTCCTACAAAGTGCTTAAATAGCAGCATGAATTCTAAAGTGCAAAGTGCAAGTTCTAAATAGACACAACACTAAGTAGAGGCCACAGTGCAAAGTGCTAACCTCACAAGAGGAGAAAATACTCTCAGCAAAAATGCTTCCGAATTAACTGGAACAGACCCCAAAATGATTTTTTACCAACAGCACATAGCTAAAGATTTCAGATGGGTAGTCTGCTGCCAAGGTCCTATGTCCACTCCGTGACCGCACCCAATATTCCAAGCTATCCCCCATCTGCCCGATACCTTACATAGAAAAGTGAGATGCAGTCAATGAACATTAGAACAAATATATAGGGAGATAAAGGGAACAAAGAGAGGAAAGGGAAATAGAGACATAAGGACATAAATACATCAAAACAAAGGAGCAATGAGGAGCCTACATAAGAATCGCGAAAGGTGGAAGAAGAAAGCCTACTTAAAGAGAAACAATTTAAGGAAAGCAGCATGAAATGCCAGTTAGTCATAAACCTCTCATGGGATAGGAGAAAAGGGGGCTCTGTATAGGCAGTCCATGAAGGTTTTTAGCCAAGACATGTGTACAGTTCTTCATCAATGTTGCGTCCCATTGGATTTTTTGTTTCATAATCTATAATGCATCTAGTTTCTTCTTGTCGCAGCAGGCGTTCTTTATCCCCTCCACTTGGTCTAATCTCTTATTTTGTGAATACCAAAAAAGGTGAAGCCCTTGGGTTTACCTCCATGGACATATACAAAATGTTTCGCCATGGGATACGCTGTACCATGATTGATAATAGCCCTTATATGCTGAAGAATGCAAACTTTCAATTTACATTTTGTTCTCCCGATCTACCACTTTTTACAGGGGCATCTGAGAACAGGCCACATAGTCCGAATCACATGTAATCTTATTATTGATCTTAATGGAGTGTCCCAATATTGGAAAGCAGTACAATGGTGGGCATATTTGCAAACTCTGCATCTGGTGCATTTGAATAAAACCCTCTCCAGAGTCCCTGGGCCACTTATCTAAGATCGTTGTTTTTGTTCTCTCCCCTGTTCCCCACCCTTTGCCTGGTCGCACTCTGAAACACCTGTGTACGAGCACGATATAAATAAAATATCATCTCATATCATATCTGATGTGTTGTCATGGGCCTCATTACGACCCAGGCGGTAAGTTACCGCCTGGGCCGTGACTTTACCACCATGGCGTAAACTACGTTTACGCCATGGTGGTTGGCGGACTTACCGCCCCATTCCGAGTTTGGCGGGGCGGTAAGTCCCCAATCCCCATTTACCCTTCCCCATTCCCATTTTTGCCCCATAGGGCATAATGGGAGTGGGGAAGGCGTTAATTACGCCACCGTAAATTACGGTGGCGTAATTAACTCCATGGTCCCTTAGCGCCATGGATTTTAACACCTGCTAAAAGCAGGTGTTAAATCCGCCATGGCGCTAAGGGACCTCGTACTCAGGCGGTAAGGGTCGGCGCTGTTTACGGCGCCGTAAACCCCTTACCGCCTGAGTTGTAATGAGGCCCATGGTTATTCTCCATGAAACTCCCAACCAACACATCGCTGAAGGAACGACATTTGCAAAAGCTGATATCTGGGCATGCATTTAAGATGCTTTTTAGGTCTTTGTCAGCCGCAAGGATTTTCAAATGTCTCTTCAAAATGTTGCAAATGGACTGGGCATGTGTGCCAAAAGTGAAATGAAGTCTGGTAACATCTTTATCAATTTTGCCATTTTTGTGATTCGAAAGTTCTGACAATAAATGTTGTGTCAGAATCGCAAGCCTTGATATAGGCACACTCGATAATCCTTTTAGGGTATGATTGCTGTTGAAACCCCCAAGCTGTGATGTTGCTGTCTTTGTCAAATGCCTCTATTGCGGAGCAACTTCTACTCAGTCTAATGAATTTTCCATAGGGGTTGCTCCATATGAGATTCTTGGGGTGGCCACTGGTTGCATGCAGGGGAGTATTAGAGCCTGTTGGTTTTTTGTATACTTTGCTCATGAGTTTTTCATCTCTTATTTTGATAGGCTTATCAAGGAAGATTATCGTACTCCGACTGATTTTCAGTAAATTTGAGGTTACATTAATTGTTGTCAAGTACTTGTACAAAATCTGTCCATTCCATCTCACTTCCCTTCCAAATTACGAACAGTCATCAATGTAGCAGAGCCACAGACATCACAATCTTATCTGTGTATATTTCATTATTTTCTGACCACACTGAATTTCTCCCACTATTACATGCTGAGATTTGCATAGGAAGGAGGGAATGTTGTACCATTGCTGTACCTTGCTTTTGTCTAAAAAATGTATTATCAAAAAGGAACACATTGTTCTTTAGACATAGGTCGATCATGGCAAGAAACATCTCAGTGTGGCAAAAGTAATTAAGTGACTGTATTGAGAAAGAAACTCACATGCCTTTATCCCAAAATCATGTTGGATGGACGTATATAATGATACTACGTCCATAGTCACTAGCATATAGTTGGCTTCCCATGATAGATCTTCTATCCTTGATAGAAAATCTTTGGTATCTTTTAGGTATAATGGTAAAAAGGATACAAAGGGGAATAATGTATGATCAATGTATTTGGGCATGTTTTCGAGGAGTGAACCCATCAGTGTGATGATGGGTCGACCAGGAGGTCTGATCATGTTCTTATGAAGCTTTGGGAGGAAGTATATAGGCGGAATGGTGGAATGGGCAGTGTACAGAAATGTACAATTTTCTTCCTTCAGGATTCCCTTTGATGCCCATTCATGTAGGAATGTCTGAACTTTTGTCTCCAATTCTGGCAGAGGATTCAATATCAGTCTTTTGTAACAAGT
Organism: Ambystoma mexicanum; assembly: GCF_040938575.1. Classification (NCBI taxonomy): domain Eukaryota; kingdom Metazoa; phylum Chordata; class Amphibia; order Caudata; family Ambystomatidae; genus Ambystoma; species Ambystoma mexicanum. The sequence goes on along the minus strand of NC_090927.1, from coordinate 1,165,633,697 downwards.
TTTATCATTAAGTTGTTTATTTGCTTCCCGGATATAGTCACTCATATTCATAACGACTATATTTCGCCCCTTATCCGAGTGTTTAATAATACAATTAGTGAGATTATCCAATTCTTTCAAGACTGATCTGCTTTTTGGGGACAAATTGTTCGTGTGTCCAATTTTGTTGCATTTCCTGATATTATTTTAGATCTTCAATAACCAGATTTTGAAAGGCTCTGATGTTGCTGCCTGACATAATGGTGGGGTTAAATTTAGATTTTCATTTCGAATTGCTTTTCTTTTGCCATTCGACATTGATTTTAATTTCCTCAAAATGAATTGGCTCGTTGACGGCTCCCCCTTGAAGATCTACCAAAGAGGGTAGGACATCAAGTTCTCCAATTGTAATTTCAGTTGACTTGGTGGGTCTGGAGTAGGAATTTGTGGCAAATAACTTTGAGCCTTATCTTCTGTATAAAGTGATCAAAGTCAATGCACGTTTGCACACAGTTATATGAGGCGGTAGGGCAAAAATTAAGTCCTACACAACCAAGTTACTTAGATTGTTTGTCTGTTAGAATATGGTCTGATAATTATATATATATATATAACGTCCCTTTTAACAAGGTTTTTCACTTAAATATACTTTCCTATATATATATATATATATATATGGGATACATTACTCACCGTAATCGTATTTCTGATGCTTGTATCTGCTTAGATTCACATGCTGTGCATAGGCCGACATCTAGTGGAAGCTGCGGAGTATTACAGTTTGTTTTTCGAAAGTCGAAAATGGGCGTCGACACAGGCGTGCCAGTAATACTATCCCTAGTGTGAGATCCCTTACGCGTGTAGGATCCTCAGATTGTATTTTTTCTGACATGAGGAAGCATGAGGAGTAGCGTGAGTACAGATAATCCAAGCAGATAGACAGAAAGGTAAGACTACAAGTAATCATGCGCCTTCTCTCGGAGGGGAGGAAGGGTGGGTCGCATGTGAATCTAAGCAGATACAAGCATCAGAAATACGATTACGGTGAGTAATGTATCCCTTCTGAGGCTTGTGGAATCTGCTTAGATCACATGCTGTGCATAGATTAGCGAGCAGTACCAGAAGAAGGAGGTGGGATGTGAGAAGGGTCATGAGCAAACAGGTGTCTTAGAACCGCTTGTCCCACTTGTGTATCTGTCTTGGAATGAGTGTCAATGCAGTAATGCTGAGTAAAAGTGTGAATAGAGCTCCAAGTAGCTGCTTTGCAAATGGTGTCGAGGGGAACATTTGCAATGAAAGCCAGAGTGGCACCAATGCCTCTAGTAGAGTGGGCCCTTGGCGTAAAAGGCAGAGTCTTTTCAGAAAGAGAGTAACACAGCTGTATACAGTTGATAATCCACTTCGAGATAGCGCCCTTAGAGACGCGATCCCCCTCTCTGCCTGTAGCTACGGAGACAAACAGTTGATCTGTTTTCCTTAGCGGTCTGGTTTTATTTACATAGTATAGGACCGCCCTACGCACATCTAGGGTGTGTAGTTTCACCTCAGCCGAGCTTTGCGGGTTTTGGAAGAAAGCCGGAAGCTCGATGGACTGGTTTACATGGAACTTGGATATGAATTTAGGTGAGAACCTAGGGTGTGTGCGTAAAACCAGTTTGTCCTTGTGGATAGTAAAGAAAGGATCCTGCACTGACAGAGCCTGAATTTCACTGACCCTTCTTATGGAGGTAATGGCTACTAAGAAGGCCGTTTTATAAGTCAGGTGTTTGAGACTACTTTTATGCATGGGTTCGAATGGGGGTCCCATGAGCTTAGCTAGCACCACGTTGAGGTCCCATCCTGGCGGTGGGTTCGAAATAGGAGGGTGAAGTCTCTTTACTCCTTCCATGAAGGCTTTAACCACTGGTACTTTCCACCACGAGACCTTGTTATGGGATGTGGTGTAAGCCGAGAGGGCTGCCAGGTGTACTTTCAACGAGTTAAAAACCAACCCTGCATCCAGCAGGTGGAGCATGTATGTCACAACGTTGGAAGGAGTGCAATCAACCGGGTTGATTTGTTTATTCTGGCACCAGATAACGAATCTTTTCCACTTATCAAAGTAACAGTGCCTTGTATTTGGTTTCCTGGACTCCTTTAGAATGTCCATACACCTCTGTGGTAATTTGAGATGTCCAAACTCTATGACTTCAGGAGCCATGCTGCTAGGTTCATAGAGTTGGGTTCCTGATGCACTGTTTGACCCTGTTGCTGGGACAGTAGGTTGTACCAGGCTGGGAGTCTGATGGGCTCGCACACCGCCATCCTGCGTAGGTGTGGAAACCATGGTTGTCTCGCCCACATGGGAGCAACTAGGATGAGCGTCATCGATTCCTTGTTCATCTTGTACACCACCTTCCTGATGAGAGGAGTTGGTGGAAAAGCGTACGCAAACATCCCTGACCAGTTCATCCACAGGGCATTCCCTTGGGAGTCCGGCTGGGGGAACCTGGATGCAAATCCTGGGCATTGTTTGTTTTTGCTTGTGGCGAATAGGTCTATAGTGGGGAAACCCCACTGAGAGAAGAGATCTTCTACTACGTCTCTGTGAAGGACCCATTCGTGTTCTTCTGGGAGGGAGTCTCTGCTTAGAGCATCCGCTAGGGAATTGAGCTCCCCTGGAACATGTTGTGATGACAGGAAGATGTTCCGTCTGAGTGCCCATATCCATATTTTCTGGGCAAGCTTGGACAGATTTGGCGAACGAGTACCCCCTTGCTTGTTCAGATAGAACATGGCTGTCGTGCTGTCCGTCCTGATCTGCACCGACAAGTTCAGTAGATGGGGCTCGAACGTCTTTAGCGCTCGGAATACTGCCAGAAGCTCTAGCAGATTGATGTGGTTCTTGGCTACTGAGTGAGACCAGAGACCCTGAGCTGTGTGGTGGAGATGGTGAGCTCCCCACCCAGTCAGGCATGCATCTGTAGTCACCACGGCTTGTACTTCGGGATCGTAAAAGGGTTTCCCCTTTGCGAGATTCTCTCTTGTCCACCAGTGTAGGCTCTGTACGAGTGTTGGCGAAACGACCACTAGATCGTCCCAATGACCACTTGCCTGAGACCACTGTTTCGCCAACCATTCCTGCATGGGACGCATGTGCAGACGCGCGTGGGGGACCAGGTAAATGCATGACGCCATCATGCCCAGTAACCGCATAGCTTTGCGTACTGTTATCTGTTGACCTGACTGATAATGCGGAATTTGCAGAAGTATATTCCGAATTCTCTCTTCCGAAGGGAAGGTCAATCCTTTCTGAGTATCTAGGATAGCTCCTAGAAACTGTTTTGAGGTGCTTGGCACCAGACTTGACTTTTTCTCGTTGATAGAGAAGCCTAATTCGTGGAGGAGGTCGATAGTCCTCTGAATGTTTGACCTGCAAATTCCTGGGGTTTCCCCCGTTATGAGCCAGTCGTCCAGATAAGGGTACACCGGGATTGCCTCCCTGCGTAGGTGTGCAGCCGCCACCGCCAGTACCTTGGTGAATACCCTTGGTGCTGAAGCTATCCCGAAGGGCAGTACCTTGAATTGGTAGTGGCGACTGTCGACCTTGAAGCGCAAGTACTTTCTGTGCGCTGGGAGCATGGAAATATGAAAATAAGCATCTTTCATATCCAAGGTTGCCATGTAATCCCCCTTTTTTAGGAGGGGGATTACCTCTTGTAGCGTGGTCATACGGAATTTTTGGGGCTTGACATACTTGTTGGCAGGCCGTAAGTCCAATACTGGGCGCATTGTCAAATCTTTCTTTGGCACAAGGAAGTAAGTTGAATAGATACCCTTGTTTACCTGGTGTCCTGGGACGAGTTCTATCGCGTCCTTTTCTAGCAGAATGGCGATCTCCTCGAGAAGGATCCTTTGATGCTCTAGGGAGTGCACTCTTTGTCGTGGAGGATGGTTCCGGGGACGCTGCAGTAGTTCTATACAATATCCTGCGGATACTGTTGACAGCACCCATCTGTCTGAGGTGATCCCTTCCCAAGCCTGGGTGAAGGTGGAAATGCGTCCCCCTACTGGGGTTGCGTGACAAGGGACCCTGAACTGAGCGTCACTGTTTTGGTGGAGGCGTGCCACCTCCCTTGTTGGGGCTGCCTCTGCCTCTTCCACGACCTCTCTTGTTACCCCTGCCGTAACTCTGGGTAGACTGCTGGTTGTTATTCCATTGTGTACCCTGTCCCTGGGCATAGTTGCCTCTTTGTGAATTTTGGCCGCGTGGGCGACGAAAATTACTGTTCCCCCTCTGGTTAGGGGGTTTGTTGGTAAGCTGGCCAAGGGATTTGAGAGTCTCATATTCATCTTTGGCATTTTTAAGTGCGTCTTCGACCGCTTTCCCAAACAATAGGTCGGGTTCCACTGGCTTGTCTATTAAAGAAGCCTGGGTTTCTGTCTTGAATCCCGACTGCCGTAACCACGCATGTCTCTTGATAACAGTACCTTCTGCTATCAATCTCCCTGCGTTGTCAGCGGCGTCGAAAGTTGCTTTTAAAATGCAACCAGACACGGCTCTCCCCTCTGCCGAGATCCGAGCCAGCTGGCCCTTTAACGGTTCTGGAGCAGAGGCAATGAGCGCCGCAACTTCTTCCCATTGATGGCAATTGTAACTAGCCAACAGGGTGGTGGAATTCGCAATCCTTGCTTGGTAGGCGGACGTTGAGGCTACCTTCCTGCCAAACCCGTAAAGTTTTTTGCTCTTCTTGTCGGGAGGAGCTTCTGTTGAAGATAAGGGCGTGCCAGCCCTTTTTCTAGTGTTGGTAACCACTAGGGAATCTGGTTTAAGATGTCCCCTTATATACAAAGGGTCAGACTGGGCTGCCCGGAAAATCTTTTCAATTCTGGGGTTGACAGCTCTGGTGAGGTTAGGATTCACCAGGGAAGGATCTATTCTTCGTTGGATGGATTTGAGGATAGGGATGGTCTGAGCGACCGGTCTCCTCTCTCCTACAAACTCCTCCGCGAAGTCCCTTTCCTCCTGTACACCGTGGGTGTCGATGTGGAAATGTTCCGCTGCTCGAGCGAGAACCTCGTTAAGGAGGGGCTGGTTATCAACTGGAGAGTCGGTAACTGGGGCTTCGCTTTGTATTGGGGAATCTACTCTGTAAATTTCCTGCTCATCTTCTCCCTCCTCCAGGTCCTCATCCTCTGCATAGTAATCTGTCCCGGTTTGTTCTTCCATAATTTCAAACTCCTGGTCCTCTTCAGGGAAAACTTGTCCCTGGTAACTGGGGAGTGGAGTAGAATATGGAGTGGATTAAGGCTGAACCTCGAAGGGTTCAGGTCTTTCGAACCGGGGCTTTTTACTTAGCGGGATAGGATCGGAGGAGCCTGAGGGTGTGGCCCCTTGAGGGTTATATGAAAGAAAATGTTCTGGGTTCTTATCATAAAAATCAGCCAAGGAAGACATCCTAGACATAACCCTGTCTATGTCTTCACTGGACCATTCCCTGGAATTCCCTGCCTAGGGTGAGAGGATGGCTTTACAGGAGTGGAAGGCTGTGCTTTCCGCTGTTTCCCCCCCTCCCCGTGCGTGGAAAAATGTTTTCCCTGTCCCTTGGAGGCCCCAGAGACTTTCGACGCCTGGCGCCGAGGGTCTGGAGAGGTATCTGTGTGCTTCGGGCGTGGGGCCTCACTGGTGTTAACCGCGGTCTCGGTATCTTGGAGCGCGGCCTGGGGGTGGAAGTCGTCTTCGTCTCCCAACGATCGAACTTCCGTTAATGTGTGTAGCGAGGCACTCTTGGCAAGAGTGGATGATTGCCTTGCGTCGTGAGGTGATCTTGATCGAGAGCGCCCAGAGGACACCGAGTCGGACCGTTCTTTTTGTGCCTCTTTCCGGGAAGTCGACGTCGTCGAGGTCCGGTTGGTCTTAGTGGCCCTCATTACGACCCTGGCGGATTTTTTCCGCCATCGGCGGACTTTTCCGCCATGGCGCAAAGTCCCTTTACGCCATGGCGGATGGCGGACTTACCGCCCCATTCCGAGGTCGGCGGGGCGGTAAGTCCCCATTGACCCATTTACCCTTCCCCATTCCCATTTCGGCCCCATAGGGCTCAATGGGAGTGGGGAAGGTGTTAATTACGCCACCGTACACTACGGTGGCGTAATTAACACCGAGGTCCCATAGCGCCATGGATTTTTACGCCCGCAAAAAGCGGGCGGAAAAGTGACCATGGCGCTCTGGGAACTCGTAGTTGGCGGTAAGGGGTCGGCGCAGCTAACGCTGGCGTAAACCCCTTACCGCCAGGGTCGTAATGAGGGCCAGTGTGTTTAGTGTGTGTTAGGTGTGTAGCGCTTGCGTCGCCGGGGGTCTTCCCCATAGCCGCCCTGCCGGACGACCTTCCGAGGTCGGGGACCTGCGCTCGCCGGCTGTCTTTCGACGCCATAATGCCCTCGCCGTCCGAAAGTACGGCGTCGCTGCCATCGCTGAAGGCGCCCTCCGCTGCCATGGCCTCCTGCCTGGCGTGGTGGGCCCAACGCTTTGTCGAACGGTCCTTAAGTGTCTTAGGTTTAAACCTACTACACGCTCTGCAGATCGCTTCGGGGTGATCCCTCGGCAAGCAGAGATTGCACGTGGCGTGCCTGTCGACCCAAGGGTATTTGCGATTGCACTTGGGGCAGAATTGAAAAGGGGTACCCTCCATACGCACCTTAAGGCAGCGGGCTGCTAAGTGTAGGAATATATATAATGTAACTATATATCAAGAGTGAAGAGTATGTACCACCCCCCACTCTCCCTACTTGTAAGGGCCGAGGCCAGCGGCCTACTAGGCCCGGGCCGAGGCCAGCGGCCTTCCGAGGCCCAGATCCGTCGTGCAGCAGTCGACGGTCGATGACTTCTCCAGCCGTCGTCGCGAGGGTCGACGTTGGGGTGGGGAAGGGAATGAATAAGAATTATAATTATAATAACAGCAAAAGTATGGTTAAGGCCAGGGAACTCCGCAAGATGCTTCCGACCAGTATGGCGGAAAAAAACAATCTGAGGATCCTACACGCGTGAGGGATCTTGGGTACAGTGGACGTCACACTAGGGATAGTATTACTGGCACGCCTGTGTCGACGCCCATTTTCGACTTTCGAAAAACAAACTGTAATACTCCGCAGCTTCCACTAGATGTCGGCCTATGCACAGCATGTGATCTAAGCAGATTCCACAAGCCTCAGAAATATATATATATATATATATATATATATATATATATAGGAAAGTATATTTAAGTGAAAAACCTTGTTAAAAGGGACGTTATGGTTACAATTGTCATTGTAGTTACTTTGCAGTATGTATAGTCTTGCATTCCTTCAGTGAAAAAATCTTCACGCACTAATTATAGTTTAGAGTATGGATTCAAGGAATTCATGCAGTAACAATTCTCTGCATAATGGTAATGAAATAGATACCTCAACGTGTGGAAACACTGTCAATACATGTACCCGAAACAGGAACCAACGCTGCAGCGAATATGGGAAACGGAATCCAGTTGTAATTGGACTATTGCAGCAGCCATGGAGCATAAATGGTCAGCAGTGGTATTGCCTCGGGTTATGCGGGAGTGAAATCATCCAAGCAGAGGAGGTTGGTAAATTCCAGCTCAATGCCCCTCTCCAGACTTTGGAGTCCAGAGCCAATCCCCTACATGCATGCGCACCCGACCTCTTAAAAGCCATCTGGGACAAAATCATGGCCATCTCTGTCAAGCCACATTTTATTTATTTATTGGTAATTTGTAATGCACCTCTACACAAGTGTTTCGAGGCGCAGCAAGGCAGGAGGGTTAGGGGTAACATGTAGAGGAAAAGTAGCAATCCTAATAGGCCGCGCAACATTCAGATCATGCAAGTGCTGTTGCAAGAAGTGCAATGGGGGAGGGGGAGGGAGGCCAGGTAGACAGGGGAAAGCAGAGCGTGAAGGGGGGTCCACAACTAAGTGCAAGTTAAGGGGCTGGGGTGAATCCAAGGGGTGAAAGTCAGCCAGCCAAGTGTAGGCGGGATGGGAGGGGGTCTCTGAGGGCAAGTGCAGGCTGAGGATTGGGAGGGGCAGGGTAAGAAGTGCAGAGGTAGACTGGGTGGGGGGGTGCGGGTGCCATGTATGACTCTGAAGGAACCAGGCCACCAGTCTCAGGCGGTGGGGGCATTAACAGGGGGGGAAGAGAAAAGGAAGGTCTTGAGGAGCTTCTGGAACTTAAGGAGATCCGGCTCAAGTCTGAGAAGGGCAGGGAGGCCATTCCAGAGGGAGGCACCTGCGAAGGAGAGAGATCTACCCCCCAAACTCTGCTTGCGAAAGCATCTGATTTGCAGAGAGTTAGAGCTAGAGGAGCAAAGGGCTCTAGCAGGGATGTATTTAGGGAGAGAGAGTTGGATATAGCGGGTCCCAGGCAACAGAAAGCCTTGTGGATGATGCAATGAACCCTTACGGTACTTTTAATTGAGGTAACATCATACGATGGATGGGATGCAGAATAACTCTTACACCAAATGATAAGACTGACTCAGGAAGTTGGCAAAGAATGTCTCAATAGACTGTTTTATTTTCAATTGTCTAAAACATGGAGTTAAAACGGACATCGCACGTGCTCGCTCAGCAAATTTCACAAACATTTTTTTATAACAAAAACTCGTATTTCGTAACCTCATACTACGTGGCAAACTAAGAAAACCTACATGGGATTGTGGTTGGCTTAAGGGGAACATTGAAGTATACTTTCTATAAGGGGTTGGATTGTGATTGGGTCTCTATAGTCAGGTGGACAACTCATGCCCACCCCTAGTGCAAGTCATCTTCATCGTTTATTAAGTACACAGGATATTATTGGCTATCAAACTATAGGGCTCTTTGTTATACGGCCCTCTACAATTGGTTGGCACACTTGTACCCTTCTGGAATATTTGAATCGCTAGCAGCACGCAAGCTGGTACCCCAGGTGTCAGTTAGTGGACTGGACCATATCTCCCCACCCAATTAGTCCAACATCCATCATCACTCATGCCTTCTGCCATTCGAATTGTCTTTGTACTTGGCCTTGCAAAGTATCATTGCTCCTGAGAATAAAAGGGAGTGTGGGCACGTTCTTATCTTCAGGTCTGGTGCGGCACACCCAGTTTCTATTTCCATCTAACCCATGTGACAGACCGTGCTTCTGCTCCTTTCCTGCATTTAATATTATTAAATGAATAAAATGTGGCACTCATGGTGTCTTTTCCTCACACCTTAACAAGGGCTGGTTCGGCTTCTCACGTTCACTGTTTTTTCGAAGGCTGATAACCAGGTCTGGCTTGCTTCAGTCTTTGACATCAGGCTAAACAGCCTTTCTTGGTCTTCCTTCAAGCTTCAGTTTATTTCTTTGCTGCACAGCTATTAATCCTCCTTTCTGCATGGGTTCGAGCTTCCTAAAAATATGACATTGAATATCCAGATTCTATATATAGTGGCGGCACCGCCTGCAGTCTATTAACTATAGCTAGCCTTAATGATTACTTAATCTACTTGCGTTGCTGCATCTGTACAGTTCTAAAACGGCTTGCATTTTCTTCAGTGCTCTTCTCACATGCAATCTTCATTCCGCACATAAAAGTTTACTCAAGTCTTTACTTCGTCAACAGTGTCTATACGGACTATACATCCTCTTCTTCCATCACTCTTCTCAGTGCGTCACTCTTACTTCTTGTGACATCACCAATTCTTTCATCTATTTTCATATTCCTTCTGGGACTTCTTCCAGCAGATTGGCAGTTCTCTGGGGATACGTCAAATAGGACTTTAATGGATACCTTATCTCAAAGGCTTTTTGTGGAAAGGCACAATTACTGGCGTTGCGCATATCGCAATGCCTGGCTTCCAACATACAGATAGCAGGGGGGGCGGAACTTCCTGTAGAAGCACTCAACTGCTCCTCTACAGTAGGGTCTTGAATTTGATTCTCGCAGCAACCAGGAGCCAGTGGAGATATTTAAGGGCTGGAGATATGCGGTCCCTGGGCTTGAGGCCAAGGATAAATCTTGCAGTCCTATTCTGGATTAGAGGAGTTAGGCAGATTGAGCAAGAGGCTGTTGCAGTAGTCCAGCCTGGAGAGAACCAGAGCTCTGGAGACATTGAGTTTGTGGGGGAAGGTGAGGAAAGGGAGAATGCGTCTGAGGAGGTGCAACTGATATTGGGCCTTCTTGGCAAAGTCCATGATGTGAGGAGCGAAGGAGAGAGAGGAGTCAAAGATGATGCCAAGATATTCCACAGTGGAGTGCAATAAGAGGGGGTACAACCTCAAGCAGCATGTCCAGACTCTTGAAGCCTAACATTACCAGGAGTCTGCCGCCGATGAAGCAGACACCGTTCCACCACTCATCCTATGCCCCTGAGAGGAGAGGGCTGCACCCGTCCAGGACATGGGGGGATTAATGTCTTTAACAGCCAGGAGGTGGAGTCAAGAGCATCTACTCCCATTGGTTAGTGCATTTATAATCCAATATGTTTTCGCCCACACTAGCGCTGATAATACATCAGTATGCTCCTCAGCACCAGCGATCTGAAGATCCATGCAGCATTTTTACCGTTACAAAGGGGGTCATTCCAAGTTTGGAGGCAGCGCCATGGCTGCCTCCAAACTCGGGTCCAGGTCCGGGTAGTCAGAATGGGGACTTACCGGGTCATTCCAACCTTGGAGGACCCGGTAAGTCCCCATTCTGAAAACCATTCCCCATTCCCATTCGAGCCCCCATCGGTGTTGTAAACGGCAGTGTCCAGATATGCTTCATGCCTACCCAGTGTCTTTCTTGTGTAAGGCGAACTGGAGAAATGTTACATATCAGCAGAATCAGAACGTTGGAGCAAACGTAGAGCTAGAGACTAAGTAGGTAGTATTAGTATGCTGTTGCACAGGCAGGCTAATAGTCAAGTTCAGGTGGCTGGAGTGGTGCTTGCCTGTCACTGATAGCAATAGAATGTAATAAATAAAACCATAATCTAAGAGCAAAGAGAAATCTGGAGACCAAGTACAGTGCGTGGTGTTGCAGTAAGTCTGCAGCAATAGGCAGAATACATGGACTTATTGATCCTTATTTACATAAATCTCTTATTAGCTATGTGTATGTAATTCATTCATTATGCAAGACAAGAAACACAGCTGGAAACTAAATAGAGTGGATGGCATTGCAGCAGGCAGGGTACCGGGCAGATTAGGCGGGAAATGGTTGTTTTTGCTGCCACCTGCCAGTTTTGGTGGAGGATGGTTTAAAGTGACAGGCTGATTGATGGGAGAACGTAAGAGCGGTTCGCGGGTTGAGCATCAGCTGCAGAGGGTATGTTTTACATCAAAGGAATTAGGCTTTGGGGTGAACTGGAGATTTTCAAAAGGGTCTTCCGGTGTTTATCAACGTGACGCCCCTTTACTTAGGTAATTAAGATAGTGCGCACTTTGAGAATTAGATACACTATGATAGGTTAGTTACACGCTTAAAACCCAGAGGTTTCTAAGCGGGACCCAGGGATCGAACCTGTGTTACGGCGACCACGTTGCCCCTGAGCCATCCTCCTGAGACTAAACTGAACTTCACTGGAACATAGAGGGAGAATCCAGCGCTTCACAGAAGCCAAAAGGGAATGGTGGCTACTGTCACAACTGACCCTTTAAGAGTGGAACGTCATGATTCACTTAAAAACAGTATTATCAGAAGTACTAGCCAAGACATAAGAGCATACGGCTGACTTAATAAAGGCATCATCCTGAATTCTGCCAGTTTGCAATTACTGGAGAAAAAAACGGATCTTTGTGTTACTAACATGCTACTCATGTGTGCAGGTCTTTGGCACTTTGACTCAGGTCCAGTGGCAGGCATAGTGACCTCACACTACACTTGTCCCTATCTGGTCGCCATGACCCAAGGTACAGCGGGGGGAGATGCCTGAAGGAAAGATGAGACTGCAGTGTGAGATGCTTTTGGTTTGAAGTGGGTACTTAACCCTTTCACTGCTGGGGCCTCGATGTTTCCTTATGGAAATGAGACCACATATATTTACATTCTAATGGCAGTCAAATGGTCAAATCACCAGCGCGGTTAAAGAAGCAAACCTATGATATTTAATCACAAATGGCAAGGCAATGCCATGCATTTAATACCTTGGTGGCCATCTCCATTCCCAATAGGTGTAACCACATCAAGTGAAAGTGGTGCCACCCGCACTAGCAAGTCTGACGAGGAAGGACACTGTGGCAGCACCTAAAAACGGTATACTTATTTATTTTACATTTATATGAGCGCGCATAGTCCATGGGTATGTAGGCGCTATTTACAGACATGGTAGGTCAAGTATCCCATTTGATGTAGTCTTAATTAGTTGAACAAGTGGTTGATTTTAACGAAAATTGTTATGAGCCACCCATATCCCTGGGTTTATAACCCCACGCCAAACACCTCCCCAACGGCTTTAATCCTTTACCACACCCCCATACATATTTAAAAAATAATAATGAAAATGTGTTTAAAAAAAAAAAACAGTATTTTTCGGTATTTTGGGTTAGGTAAAAATGTTTTTGGTTATTACCTATTGGGTAATACCACTGGGTACCTGCGGAAAGAGGGTAATATGCAGCGGAATACCCATTGGCAGCGGGTTCGACCCTCCTCCACACCACTGTCAGCAGCTCCTCCATTTCTACCCCTAGTGGCAGTCTGTAATGCGCTGCTGGGACACCTGGAACATGGGAAGGCTGTGCCAGTGGGGTGGGATGCGGAGATGGCAGGGGGCGCGGTTCCCAGTAGTGTCTAGGGGGACAGGACCTTAAGAAACATCACTATCCTTATCCCGAGGTAGAGGCTTAGCAAACTACTGAGAATGAGGATGTCAATCTACTTGGAAGTGTTGCCAGTTCAGTCCCCTCTGATGGTGAAGCTGGAAGCCTGGCACACTACGCACTAGCATGGGCCGCACCGGAATGGACAGACTTCACAGACACCAGGTTGAAGGATCACCTCGGGACTCCAGTTTGCGCAGGCTTCCCGGCCTTTTATTTACTACACTGCGATAATTGTAGGGGTATTTGGACAATTTGAACATCCAGCACCACAGTCACCTCCTATTGGCCTCAGTCGAATGCTGACGCAGAACCCTTCATGGCCTCGCTGAAAAAAGGTAATCCGTATTGCCATGGGTCAACGCGTACCGTGGCTGCCGGAAGTATATCGATTCCTGTGGATCTACCAGCAGACACCACACTCGTCACCTCACGCATGCCCAGCAGCACGCATGTTCGTTTCCACCATCCAAGTGGGGCTCCCCATACATCCTAGCTGGAACACACCAAGCGTAGATTATGAACAAATTGAAGAAGACAGACAACCACGGAATGAGGGGGAGAGCCGAGCCCATCGAGCCGTACACAGCCGCATAAACCCAGGGGACACAGTGCTAGTTAAGAACCGGTCTCATCCGACGAGCCTAGCCTCGTCCTATGAACCAACCCAGTGGACAGTGGTCGACAAGGACCACGGGATGTTGATGCAAAGAGAGGCCAAGAGACGGTAACCCGGAATGAATCCCACTTCCAGCAGGTACCGCCCACCCTATGGAGGGAAGAGACGCTAGCTGGCAAGTTGACCGCCAACCAAGGATATTCCTCCAAAACACCCGGATAACTGAGGGACAGCAGCGAAGAAGATGCCGCCATCAGCATGTAGTAGTCCCTGAGTGAAGACCCCTGTGAATCCAGCCCCAAGAGGCAAGAGATCCCGGCAGTCGACCACAAAAGGCCCCGGGGTCGTGGATCCAAGTATTCACTGAGAGAAAGGCTACAGCCCTCCACGAAGTTAAGAGGTTTTGTGCTGCATGGTGTGTATCAGAGAACTGTAAAGTAACTTTGTATGCATTAGTCATGTACCTGTTCAGATGCAGCATCACCACAGATGACCAGTCGTTTTTGTCCTGTAAGTTGGGGAGGTATGTGGTATGGAGGAAAGTTTACGTCATCATGCAGTGTAGCAAATAAATGGCCGGGAAGCCTCCACAGACGAGTCCTGAGGTGAGCCCTCAACCTGGTCTCTGTGTGGTATGTCAATTCGGGTGGTTCCCACGCTAGTGTGTAGTGCACCAGACCTCCCCCTTCACCATCACACTGGTGATGAGGATTGGTGGTCCCGGACCCTGATTTCAGCAGCACCCCCTCCACGGGCAGCAGGGCCACCATCAGCTGCAGCATGACACTGAGAGGCGAGCGCTGCCTCCAGTTAGTGACGCTGCAAGCGGAATTCACAGCAGCAAGCCGGGTTGCTAACGTTACACCCACAAGAGGTGAGGAATGAAGGGAAATATAACCCCTACACCCCCCCACCGGTAGCCTAACGCTCAGGGGGAAAAAAACACCATATTAAATAAGCGCTCCCTAGCCAGCCCCTCATCCCAGCACACAACCTGAAAGCAGGAGAGGGGGCCAAGAGACAAGAAACACAGAGGAAATAGCCCTCCAATTAACCAAGAACCACTGGCTTCTGTGAGGTGGGGGGGGGGCATCCCAGAAGCACTGGAGCACACTGCGCTCCACCCCAAGCAAGGAATCGGTTATGTCCCAGAGGGTAGAAACCAAACAAATCCACCATCCTACCAAGCAAAACGTGAGGCTAAGAGTAACAGCCACCAGGAAAATGTCAGAAGTGAGACAGTCACCGCCTGCAGGCCAGAGCACGCCCAGGAACCCAGGAGAATCTCCCAACCCCATAGACGCAAGAGCAGGAAGAAGCACGTTGCAGGACTCGGCGCAAAGCTCAATCATGAAGCCATCTGACCCGTATGCAGAAGGTGCCTCCCTTCGGTGGGAGCTGTGGCTACAGCAATTCGAGCTCCACATCAAGGTAAGGAAAATAGAGGAAGAGAAGCGCACAGCACTCATGTTGGAACTCTGGCACTATGACTGTTCAACACCTTGCCGATCAAAGGTCAAGAAGGTAACTATCAGCCGGCCAGGACAGAACCCAATGGGAAATTTCCACCCCACTTAAACCCAGACTACGAAAGGTTCCAGCTGAGTTTGCTCAAACAGAGGCCGTCAGAACCGATTGATTATTTCCACACCACACCCTCAACACCCCCGCTTCTAGGGGCAAGAGGGACAGGTACAATGGATGCTGGTGACCTGGCACCCTATTATCAGCAGTAGCCTGTGTTGGACAGTCTGAGGACGACGTACTAGAACCAACACATACCGACCAGCTGGCCACACAGGCAGTGCAGAAACTGCATAGCATCCATAAGGGAATAGGCTGGCTGTAGAAAAAGGTGCGGCGGTACTTGTCGAAGGCGTGCTCGGTGCAGGAATGTGTAGTACTGTCTGTAGATTCCAGACTGAGAAAATGAGGGAGGCCGCAGAGGTCCTCATCAATGGTTTCATCCGCCTGTCAGACATACTGGAAATGATGGAGCACTCCCATGGCTAGCAGGCTGCCTAGGACCGCTCTGCTCCACCCCTTCACATACCACAGAGGAGTCCAGTACAAGCAGCTTCCGTCATAGGTCCTTTGGGGGTGCCAGACTCAACCTGTAACTCCACCTGGCCATGGGCAAAAGGAGTAGAAGATAAATGGTTGTGTGAGGTGAAATGTTGTTGGTGGTTTTAGGGGAGTGAACACGTATTAGGGAAAGTGAGGGTATAGGGGGTCTTTGGGGACAGGGAAATGTGTGTTGGGATTTAGGGAGAGAGAAGTGGGTGTTGTAGCTTGAGGAGTGGGAGATGTGTTTTTGAAGTTTCGGTCAGGGGAGAGGAGTAGGGTGTTTTGGGAGGGGAATTTATATGTTTTGTACTGGCAAAGGGTGGTTGGAATGCACATATGTCGGTTTAATATATCCCAGTCACAAAGAAACACAGGCTCCCTGATGATGGATAGAGTCAAGAAAACATTTGGAGGAGAAGACTGTTGCTTTAGCAGGTAAATCTGACTGGGAATCAGAGTGCGCGCCTCATCTCCATTTCTTCTTACAGTGTTTCAAGAGTCCCGGGCTCAGGAGGCAGCAGCACCAGGGTCATCATGCCTTACTATGGAGAGCCATAAACATGGATTTCCCCCTGCCCCTATCAAGGGAAAGATTTGTGCTTTGGAGGAGAGTTGGTTCCTAGTCACCTGCATTGAAAAAAGTGTGTGACTACATGTACCAGAATCTTTAGAGACTTTAATGAGAATTAACCAGACACACCTGAAAAGGGAAAGAAACACAGCCTCCCTGATGATTGATAGAGTCAAAAAAACGTTTGGAGAAGATTAACTGTTGCTTTAGCAGGTAAATCTGACTGGGAATCAGAGTTCACGTCTCATCTCCATTTCTTCTTACAAAACAACCTGTGTTCATAGGGGTATTGTGGCAGTATTCAAAAAATGACATTGTTATGAAATTGCACCCATCAATGAAAGAACGTTATACCGTTATGTTTGGGTTTCTTCACGGTAGTAATGAAATAAAGTTGTCTGCAAGTTCCTGATGTACAATTCTCCCATTATGAACTTCACATTCGCCAGGTTGCCTCTCCTCCTCCCCTTCTTGCTGGTCACTTTTTGGATCCGGTGCTTCTGGTCAGGCATGGGCACCCGTCGCCTGAACGCTACATTCTGCAACACGCCGCACAGGACAATCTTAACCTTCGTGGGACTGCACTGTTGTGGACCACCTTCATGATGCAGCCATCGGAACTCCGCCTTCATGAACCCAATGCCCACTACACGGGGGCAGGGGTCTGAATATGTGCCCAGTATGGTTCTTCTCACGCTGGTTTCTTGGGTCACAGATGGAATTAATGAGTCTTGAGAGATGTGGGTTTGCAGTGTCTCCGATAAGGTTCAAATGTTTACGGACATGGTGATGCAGTAGAAAGATATGTGATCTTTGTATGTATGTGCATGGGCAGGGTTTCATAGAGCACAAACCTAGCTATGAAGCAACAGAGCACTGTACAGCAAAGGGCTACAGTAAAAGGATACAATAATATAGCGGTAGTAACCCGTTCTATGGGCTATACAAAGGGATAACGGCCCGGCAGTCTGAGATAATAGCACGAGTGAAGCAAGGGCATTTATTTATTTATTGAACATTTGTATGGCACCTATACACAAGTGTTTCCAGCTACCGCACGACAAAACAGGGGGTCAGGGTTACAGGGGAACAAAACAGTAATTGTCATACTAGGCCATGTGACATTCTGACTGTGCAAGTGCAGTGACAAAAGTGCAAGGGGAAAGTAAAGGTCAGGGTTGCGGGGCTGGGATGGCGGAAAGAGAGGAGGTGGGGAGTGCAGGAGGTTGGTGGGCCATGGGGGTGAGCAAGTACTAAGGGGAGCCATGGTGGGCAAGTGCCAGGGGAAAGGGAAAAGAAAATGCAATGGACCGGGTGAACCAGATTCAGGCTAGTCTGGGAAGGATGTCCAATGGCAAGTGCTGGTAAGGAATGCTGGGATAGACTGGTCTAGGAGGGCCTGGCCCTTGTACGACTCATAAGGGACCAGGCACCAGTCCCAGCTGCAGGGGGACATTAGCACGGGAGAGGGAAGGAGGAGGAGAAAAGGAGTCTTGAGAAGTTTCTGGAACTTAAGAAGATCCAGGTCAAGTCTGGGGGGGCCAGGTAGGCCATTCCAGAGGGAGGCTCCTGCCGAAGAAAGAGATCTACCTCCCACTCTCTGCTTGGTGAAACATCTGATAACAAGGGCACCTGGGATGTTACCCCTGGAATAGCCCATGGAACGGGTTACTAACGCTATCAGCAACCCGGGTTACCAAAGCGGTAACCCAAGGTGTTAAAGAAGGTATTTTCATTCAAATAACGGGATGTGCGCACCGTCCTGTTCATTGAATGAAAATACTCAGCCAAGGTGGCTGCCATGGTTGTGGAAGGCGTGTCTCTGTACTGAGCCCCTCTTCCATTTCCATGGCAGAGAGATGCAGGGAAGCTGCCCAATCAGTTATGTGTGGCTGGGGAAAGGGGTTGGGATTAGTTAAAAAAATAAAAGGGAAAATGGTGGGTGGGTGTGGAGAAGATTTCAAATGGGGTTGGGGGAAGCAGCCAACGAGTTCCATGGAACGTGGGCTGAGATCGGGAGTATCGGCCCATGAACCAAGGAACCTAATTTGCTTTATCCCCCCAACTCCAGTGGTAATATACATTATGTATACACTGGAAGGTCGTGGAGAGGGCGTACAGGGGCATACAGGCTGGAGATGCAGGTCAGGGAGGGAAAGGCGAACCCATGATTCAATAATTTGTTGGAGGATCCATAGTTATGATCACGTTGAAGCTAAATTACTTACATGCAATCTGATCTTCCAGGCTGCACCATTAAGGCCCTAGGTCAGCCTCAGCAAATGTCCTCATGTCTTCATCTGCTGTGAGAGAGGAAGCCAAGTGTGTTCGCTTTTAATCCCTTTGAAAGGTGGCTTCTGCATGCAGTGACAATGCCTTACATTATACACCACTCATTTCACTGCACGGGTGTTGCATTACTGTCACCATTTCACACCATGGGTCAGGGAGGCAGTCTGGGGGATGGAAAAGTGGACGGGAATGGGAAGGTTTGGGGTTAAGAGTGGTGGAGGGAGTGTGGGAATAGAAAAGTATGCAGAGTTCTGAAGGGGTGGGTGAGGTAGGCAATGTGGGTCAAAGCGAGTTAATCCTACCACTTACCCAGCAGTCGTGTTCATGGCGTGGCTGGGTTTCTCCAGGAACTTGAGCAGGGAGATTTTGCGTAGGATCATGGAATCATGGGTGGATCCATCGAACTGGGCTGAGCAATGTCAAAGGACATTGTTGATTTCAGTTCTGGAAAACCTGCTATCTTGCCTGCGAAGAGGGGGCGGGGGAAGGGCCTATTGAAGCAGTCCAGTTACCTGAGCACATCGGGAAAGCCAGCAACATGAACACATCTTGCTTTGGCGCTGTTGATGCTGGGCTGTGTGGTAGGGATGAGGATAAAGGTATGTGCACGGGTCAAGAGGGCATCGTGGACCTAGGTCAGGACCATAGAGAATGTTGGCTGCGATATTCCATGCAGGTGTCCAGAGGTATGTTTGAAGGACCTTGTGATACGTATGTCCAGTGCTGCTATCAAGGTGTAGAGACGGGTCCGTCCATAGTTGGATGCTGCATTCTGTGTCATCTTGAATGAGCTGGAGGATGGAGGTGATGGTCTCTCTGTCCAGCATGTAAAATGTCAAGATTTTCTCACTGCTGAACTGCCAGGGGAGGGACCATAGAGCAAGGGGACACCTTTTCCTCCTTGTCCCTTGGGCAAGCTACCTTCTCGCCTCCGTTCTGGTCTGCCGCCTGTCCCTGTAAAACCAGCTTAAGCTACTGCACCGGCTCCGTATAAGTCGCTCCACAATTTGCTCACAGATCTTACTCCACCCCCAACTCGAAAATGAAGTTCCCCAACGTGCCCACGTGGGGCGACATTCTACAGTGAATCGCTTCATCATTTTCAGGCATCGTTTTGTTGCCAAACATTTGTACAAGGCATGTGAATAATCACGATAATCTGCATGGCTTCCCTCTGGGCCACACCAGCCTTGCAAGCAAACAATAGAAGCGTGTGTTGGACCAAGTTGGGTTTGTTGGGCATCTCAAGAAGGGAGGATGTCCAGCAGCTGGATGCCGCCATCTTCTTTGAAGAGCTCCAGGTCAGGTTCTCACTTCCTGGATCCGCGAGGGGCCGAGTGTCGCTGCTTGGAGATTTGCTCACGCGCAGACCGAGCATGCCACCTCTCACCCTTAAAGGGGAGCTGAGAATGTGTCTTCTCTTTAGGAAATAGGGTCTGAAAGGTCGAGATATTCTCAAATATATCCCTTCTAGGGAAGAGCGTTAAGGGGATCTAACAAAGATTGAACAGGCATGGGTGAATGACCTGGGGCTTTGACTTGTAGGTGGAACAATAGTTAGACGTTCTAAAGGCTGGGACTGCTGGAGGAAGATCTTTCCTTGAAGTTCACTCATCAAAGGCTGGACGCTCTCCCTTTGTTCCCTCCCACACCGGATGCTAAACCTGCAGTGTTCCTATTACTTCTGTACTATGTTCTCTGATATTTATATACACACACAAACACACGGGGCCTCATTACGAGGCTGGCGGAATGGGTTTATCGGTAATGGTCCCGGTGCCAGTAAACCCATTCCGCCCTATTACAAGGTTCCCTCGCGTGACCCGGAACAGACGTCTGGTAAAACCAGACGTTCTTTCCGGGTCCTGCGAGGCGACCAAGGAGCTAATAACGGGCCCGTTATCAACGGGCCGTTGTTATCTCCATCCCCATTGCCATTGATCCCTTTGGGGGCTTGAATGGGAATGGGGATTGGTTTTGTGAATGAGGAATTACTGAGTCCTCCAAGGTTGGAATGACACGGTAATTCCTCATTCACAGACCCCGGACACGATTTTGGAGGCAGCTATGGCGCTAATAGCACCATGGATACCTCCAAACTGGTAATGAGGCCCACAGTCTTGTATTGAAGCGGCTTGTTGTACTATTCTTGTTGTAATGTCAAACACACTCTTTAAATAAAGTATTTTTTAAAAAAAGATTCATAGATGGTATTGGGCACCTGTTAAGATGAAGGCCCTAGGACTGATTCAGGTGGGTGTTGGGGTGGTAGCGAAGAGGGTGCACCATTGACCCACACGCTATGGGATTGCGCGAGGGTGCAGGAGTTTTGGGGAGAGACCTTGGATAGGGTAGATTTAGTGCTGGGGAAACATGCTAGATGGTCATTATTGGCAGTGCTTTTACTATGATTAACTTGGGATGTTAAGAGGGGTGGCCCGGGAATGGATACGCAGAGCATTGCTGGTTGCCAGTAAACAAACTCCAAAGGTGTGGAATATGAGGAAAAACTTAGCATGGAGGATTCGACTGGTTAGATAGGGAGCAAGGCTGTTGGAAAGAGGAGATGACCGGTTTACTGAACTTTACACTTTAAAAATGGCCCGCACACTGTGCGCACTGGTGAGGCGGTCTTCTTGTGGGGTTTATGCTGTGCGCTGCGAGTCTCATGTGCCTTGCTATCACAGGCACAGTAGGATAGGTTTGAATTCTGTACTTTAGGAAAATATGCTATTGGATACGCTCTGATCCTTGCACCGCTATATAGATGCCATGCCCGCAGATGTATGTTTGTCCGATGCAGTCATGCGCAGTAGAGATGCTCCACCTCTTGTCACCGCTACAGGGAGCTGATCCCTTAGGATATATAGAGACAATGGCAATTCGCGTAGGTTAACCTGTTGTCACCATTAGAGGCAGCCGTTGCCTTCGGATACACAGTGGTTCTACTGTGTTAATGAAAACCTGCACTTTGGCCAGTGTACACAGGCTTTCAGACTAGTATTGTTAATTAAAAAGCAAGTCTTTGTTCATGCAGTGGCTTAAAATGATATCTATCCTAATAGTAATGACTAGATTTGATATTGTGCATCATTAGTATGGTGGCAATTTGGTAGTAAATCCACAGAATGAGTGCCAAACTTGCCTAACGCTACCACCACCTGCTCTCCATTTGGAATTTCCATTAGATTACGAGTGGTGGTAGGGTGCTGTTATTGCCCAATTTTGGAATCCATATGCGTCCATGAACTTCATGTTTTTTTTTTAAAGAATTACCACACATGGTAATTCCGCCACAGTGATTCCAACGATTTTTAAAAGGTGATGTGTACAGGATTTACCTGCAGCAAGCTACTGGCGGAAAATCCTCCACTTCATCTGCAATACTCCTAGTACGGCGGTGTGGTAATGCAGCGCTAAAGTGGTGTTAACAGAATAACTGACACTTTACTGCTGTTTTTACCAGCACCACCATGCTCGTAATGAGGCTCAGTGTGTCGACCTTTATTTTATGTGATGTTGTTGCGTTGTATGAAGCATGCGTGTGAGGTTAACCTGTATTAGATTCAGATACACTACGTAAGGAAGAGACATGATAGAAAATGGATCAGAAAAGAGCTTGACGCTGCAGAAGTGCTTATTCTCTCTGCCAAACCAGGTTGTGTACATCATTTTTCTAATTAAGTTTGTCTTGCACAAGTATGCATACGAACACCACACAATTAATTGATTCGTGGTTTTTAATTGTGTTGAATAAAACAAGATGTAATATTAAAAACATATATTTTCTACAAGACTATCGGCTTAATCTATTTAATTGAGATGCAGATTTGTATAAATTAGTTGATAGCAAGAGCTGCATGTGACATAACCATTTATTTCTTTATTATTAACATCATTGCTGATTTACAACACATTTAATGGCAGAATCCTCTAGCTCCAAGGCATCAGACCTGGCATCAAACCCATGATGAACGTCATTGGGCCTTATTAAGAGTTTGGCTGTAACCTGCCGGTGCTACTGGCGGGTTGCCGCCGAATTCGTAAAACACTGTTCCGCCGCCTGATATCCTGGTGCTGCTGGGCCATTACAAGTCCCAGCGGCCCGGGATGTCAGGCGGCAGAAAAAGCGTAAGTCTCCATTCCCGCCGGGTCCCGTACGCTGCTACCAACATCCTTATTTCCGGACCACCAGGCTTGTAATGAGGCCCATTGTCTTATTCTGAAGGTGAGCATGTTGCCCCTGATCTATACTCCAGACCACGTTTTAGAACATGTTGCATGCATATTAACAAGTCTCTTTTGAGCATGCCACAAACCAGGCAAAGGGGATGGGAGGCAATAACAAAAGTTAATCCTGAGGAGGCATTCCGGCTGCAGTCGAAGTGCCAGACATTTATAAGGGTTTAGGAATAGCATTCAGCCATGGAAGATCCTGAATTGGATCTGCAAGGTTTTTGGTCTCAGGTCCGCGGAAACGCAGTTCTAGAGATCAGTTTCATGAGCACCTAAGGTGGAAGGATGAGCGCCAATCACTTTGTAATCAGATAGATCGTGAAACATATTAGTTTGTATGATAGATGCATTATATACTGGTCATATTATATCAGAAAACTATTTTATATCAAATCTGGTCAACAATGGCCATTGGATCTACTCTGACCATTTCTAGAATTGCTTTGATTGAGAAATACATAAATATAGGTACACCCAATATGGCGTTGATGCGCCTCCATTGGTCAGTTTTCGATCTTTCAGGTGACGCGCGAGCCCTGGCATTCTCACAGAGGCTTGCAGTAAACACACCACCGTTGGAATCAGAGTCCCATACAAGAGCTCTAGGTAACCTGAACACTGAACTACTGTTTTGAACAGTACGGATCCCTTTTATGTTCTCATTCTTGGCAGGTTCTTAGCTGGAAATCTTTAAGTTTTACGCTATTTAGTTTTATTTTTCCATGGGATAAGCAGGTAATGTTGCACTTATAAAAAAGAATGCATTTTATTTATTTATTAATTTTGTCATTTATATAGCGCACATAACCCAGAGACATCTAGGCGCTTGATCATGACTCAGCAAGAAACGTTACGGCTGCTCTTTGATGAACCGCAATATTATTATTTCTTGGCAGCCCACTACCATTGAACCATTAAAGCATTAACGATTTTAATTCAGTAGGTAAGACTTGGAACAACATCTAACTTTTCGAATTTAATTTAGGTAGAGGATATTATGGTAGAACTTTTGCCTAACTAGAAAAACAATATAATGTAGTCATCGTTCTACTACAATTATATTTCTAATTGAACTTATGATTCAATAACATAACATGTTTTTGATACTGTGACTGGCTTTGAATCACTTCCTGAGTAAGCACTTCCTGGCTCTGAGCTGTTTTCAAAAGGAAGGGGAGGAATGTGCTCCTTGTTTTGTCAGGACGCACATTGCAATCTTAAAGCTAAATATGGCTTTACAAAGTTATAACATTAAAGGAATGGTTCGGTCAAAATCTGTTATTGCCCCTACGGGTCGGCTATGTGTTTTTAAGCCTAAGTCGCTCGATTTTAGAAAACTTTCCTATGGACCTTACGCGAGTTTTCGTCCATTAAACGCACGCGAAAACAGGCACCAGGGAGCTGCCATTTTGTGATAATCCTATCATTTCCCCCATCGCCCTGGCTGACCTGCTTTTGCGGCACTAAATCATATCCCCCGCCCCTGAGCCTGTCATCAGCAGACGCGTACCGCCCATTTCTCAACGCCAAAGCACGTCTCGTGCCAACATTCGCTGCGCTTCAGCTATTGACGTGTCGGCATGGAAATGTCAGGACGCCTCTTTCCTCAATAAGTATAAACAGACCGTTTCACAACCCACAGCAGCAGATTTTCGATTCCATTCCTCTCTATGTGTTACTTTGAGTATTCTGTGACTCGTTTCTGTGCTCTGGTCAGCTACCTTCGTTGCTTGTAGCCTGTGTGAACAGATACCAGTACCAACGCTATCAATTATTTTGGTTTGTGTAACACACAATGGATACAATAATGCCCTACATGTACGAGCCCGAGTATACCGAGGAGGAACTACTGGAAAGGGAACCACGTGAAAACGATGGGTCTTCGGATGGCAGTTGGGAGGATGATTCAACAGCCGAAGAGCCTGGACCTAGTCGCATGGACAGTGTTTCCACCTGGTGCACATGCAATCGGTGTGAGCTAATGCCAACCGAAAACGAGAACTGCTGCTGCTGTGAAAACTCGGGATGCATGGCCTACATTTCGGAAGGCGAGCCACGACCGCAATGCATCACCGAGCTGCCAGACTTCAGGGCAGCCTGCCTCACATGGTCCGTGTTGAGGATAATGATGGTGCTTATGCACGAACTTTGCGCAACTGTTCGTCCTCGTAATCCGAGTAACGAGTAAGTATACTCTGCTTGTCATGCCACTCCTATTTCATGGTCTTCTACTATATCCAAAATTACATCTACATATCATTGTAACGCATGAAAGTCGTTCAATAGTGTGCAGTGTCTAGATAGCATTTGTCCGAGCCGAATGCCATTAGTTACAAGAATTGTCATTGACAACCAACGTTTATTAAACTTATCTTGGTCATTTAAAAACAGTTTGTTTCACTCCTTTTCACAGGTGGTACAGGCTGGTGGCCTATCGTTCCTTTACATGGTGGCTTCACGGGAGGCTTGGACACCGCGTTCGAAGAGTGATACCCGCCTGTGCCGTTCGTGCCATAACAGAAACGTTCCCGAGTGACAGCGGTCAGTACAGGGGATTTTCTCTCGCTGTGCTGCAACCTGAACTGTACAATGTGTAAAGTTTTGTATTTTTGTGTCATCAAAATAAGCTACAAAATAAAACACAACAAATATTTTAACAACGGTTGTTTCGATTTTTTAAATCAGTCAAGTGTGTCTCCATTCAAGGATGGACGTCAGAGACCTGTGCTCGGAATGGGTGAAGTTCAGGTCGCTGTGAAGCGGGGTGGTCACTATCTAAGCTAACATAATATATTTTCAATAATGCATGCACTAAATAACACTTGTTCAAAGTCTTTCAGTCGGTTATGTCTCTATAAAAGTCACACATATGTCAATACTATCAATTAACATTGGATTATACAGGCCTTAGGTCAAGGGTCTTGACCACTATAATACACTGTTTGAAGTGTGGGTCTGTGCTCACAAGAATCTCCGATATGTGGCATTAGTTATTGATAGGCAACGATATACTGTAGTAGGGGTCTAATGTTAGTTGGGGATCTGCTAGGTGGGCATCATGGCGTGGTCAGTGGTCTGGCACATGAAGAGAATACCTTGAAGGGACACAGGGTCAGAATGGCAGTAACTTTCCACTGGCGAGGGTGCGTGGGCAAGGACACGTTTGTTTAGATGAACGAGCCATGTGCTTGGTTCAGGCCGGTTCACATGCAGGACCGTGATCTCAGAGAGTGAAGTGTTACATTTATTAGCTGTTGCAAATACCTCTGGAGTTTTCCAGTCAGAGTGGGAACGAGGCTGTGGGCCATGTGCTCTGCGCGCTGTACTATCGCAGTGAGGCCTGGTCACCAAAATGGAGTGGAAAGGGGGTACAAAAATGGATTCCCCGTGTCCTGCTCAGTGTTCCCATCTAGGCGAATGTCATGCAAAGTTAACATCACATAAGGGCAAGGGACGGGCGCAAACGGCCGAGGTGCCAAACAGCATGTACACTTCAAAAGGTATCCCACGCCCAGGGACCATCGCTCACATGGCCTCCTCAGACCCCGTGTCTCCAGGCAGGCCTCCCCTGAGGCAGGCCGCCCCCCTGCAATCCACATAAGTGTGTCTCCATTCAGCAGTCTTCCTGTGCCTTATCTGCACGCCCCAGGCCCATCCATCCCACCCCCTCTATCAAAGGCGGTTCGCACCCGGGGATGAGCGCTGGCTGGGGGGCTGTCACGGGCGCAAACGGCCAAGGTGCCAAACAGCATGTACACTTCAAAAGGTATCCCACGCCCAGGGGCAATCGCTCACATGGCCTCCTCAGACCCTGTGTCTCCAGGCAGGCCTCCCCTGAGGCAGGCCGCCCCCCTGCAATCCACATAAGTGTGTCTCCATTCAGCAGTCTTCCTGTGCCTTATCTGCACGCCCCAGGCCCATCCATCCCACCCCCTCTATCAAAGGCGGTTCGCACCCGGGGATGAGCGCTGGCATGGGGGGCTGTCACGGGCGCAAACGGCCAAGGACCCAAACAGCATGTACACTTCAAAAGGTATCCCACGCCCAGGGGCCATCGCTCACATGGCCTCCTCAGACCCCGTGTCTCCAGGCAGGCCTCCCCTGAAGCAGGCCGCCCCCCTGCAATAAACATAATACCACGACATACACACGTCATTCATTCACAAACACACCACGGTTTCTAATACTTTATAAACCACTTGATATGTCTCATGAGAACATCTTTGTGCTTTGCAAGTCAACTCCTGAACCTTCTACCTGAGAAGCACTGAGATCTATGCTAATCTGCTCGTCGTCGTGCTATCTGTTACCGCTTCGAGCAAACTCGTCAGTGTGCTACCTGTGGCCATCTACCTGTTCCCCTGCAACATACTGCTCGGCCTGCTGAATCCAACTGTTTGTTGGTCAAGGTAAGGCCATGTATCCTAGTCATATTTCGGTCATTTTTACATTTCAATCTATTTGCTATTACAGTACCCAATAGAGCTATGGTCATTGGTCTCATTGCTATTGACTTGAGTTTCAATTGTTCTGCTATCAATAGATCTATTTATTTTCATCTCTGTCAATTGTCATCGAATTGCATCCTTCGGGGGTCCAGTCTATAATGTAAGCATGGCTCCTTTTCGTGCAAGACAGAACATCCAAGGGACGAGTCACATGTTCAGAGTTTAGTCACATAATTAAAAAAAATTCTGTAACTTATGCAAATACTAAGCCGCACATGATGAACTGGTATAGTTCCGGCGACCAAAACAAACCTTGCATTGAGCATGGTATGGTTCATTTACTTTTTTATGACATTTTTATTCATCAAGGTTTTATAATAATCTTGATATTTACTTTTCAGAATTTTCAACAATGCCTGCCTGTTCGATTAGCGGTTGCCCTTCGAAGACCCATGCTAAATCTGAAGGCACTACAATGCATGTATTCCCGAAAACTGTTGATCGAATAAGAGAATGGGTCAGACATTGCGGATATCCACTGGATGAGCTGAAAAGTAGAGTCCAACAAGTCTTTGAGGACAAGAGGGGTGATCAATACCGCATCTGCAGCCGGCACTTTCCCTCGAACATGTACACCACATCTTGGGTAACAAAGAAGAATAAACGGCGATCGACACGAAAATTGCTCGCAAACTCTATTCCCACTCTATTCGTCCACAATCCGCCACTGGTGAGTCAAGTGTCCGTTTTTAGCTTTAGGCCTTGCGGTAGTGTGTAGGTAGCCAAATGGATTCATTGATATTTCAGGTGTTGTTTCCAATTTGTAATACTTTCGACATTGATATGAGTGTATAGCTTTTTGAATAATGACATTTATCAATATATTATTTTTAGATTTCATAACCCACAAACAAAATCTATATATGGGCACAGGGAACTGTGCTATATTGCTCATTACTCAAGTATTCTGTCTCTTTACATGGCAATTTTAAATATTGGCATTTCATTATCAAACAATAATTTACCGTTACAACTTCTTGACTATCCCTTGAATCTGAAGCAAGAACATTCTACTTCCGTGACGTGCTCGCAGCTATCAACCACTTCTAGCACGTATCAGGTAATCATACTTGGCTATTCCGCTACAGACTTGTTTTATGCATGTCAAGTAATAGTTTGTATGTATCGTGTGATTATTTTACCAATTGTTTGGTTAGTGCTTTCCAATTGATATACACCTTAGTTGTCGTCCCCTGGTGTTAGTTTTCAGTTATAATTAGTGTTATCCATACTAATGCAAGTACTGTCTTCCAGGGAGATGCTGAAGCGTCCACCACATTGACAACAGCCCTAGATGTTCTTCAGCAGCCCGAGGTATGGATACTGACAGCTCAACTGACCGTGATCATCAGGACTGGAACACTTGTCGTTTGATTGTTCTACACCATGTTTCATTTGTGGTTAGCCGTTGATATGCACCTGTGCGGTCGACCCCGAGCGTGTGTTGTGTTTTCAATATTGTAATCCTTACTAATGCAAATACTATGTTTCAGGCAGTTGTTGAATCGTCAACCCACGCACTTTATTTATTTTTTATTTATTTTAATTCTTATAAAGCGCCAACATGCCCGTAGGCCTCAGGGCGCACATAGAAACTTAACAGGACAGACAAACATATAGAGAAGCCTAAATAGAGCAGAGAAGGAGAAAGGTCAAGGAGTTATTCCATATTGAACAAATGGGTTTTTACGGCGCGTTTGAAGACGGAGTAGTTCTGAATCTGCCGCATCTGGGCTGGAAGTTTGTTCCAGAGCAGGGGTCCCTGTGCATCAAGGGTTGTGCCACCAAATTTAGCTGTCCTAATTTTGGGCTGTTTGAGAATGATGGCCAAGGATGACCGAAGGTTCCTAATGTTTGGCTTAATGCTTATACGGTCTGACAGGTAGGTGGGACTGCTGAGACTAAGGCATTTATGAGTCGTGGTTAATATCTTATGGGTTATCCGGTGTTTAATGGGGAGCCAATGAAGTTTTTTCCTAAAGGTGGAAATGTGTGTGCGACGGGACTGAGTGAAGATATTGCGCACAGCATTATTCTGAGCCACTTGTAGTGATTGGATGTTGAGAGCTGTGGTGCCCGCTAGGAGGCTATTACAGTAATCCAATCTAGAATTAATTAGTGCGGTGGAAATAAGAGCACAGTTCTCTTGTGATATGAATGGGCGAATGTATCCTATTCTCTTATTTATAAGACCACAGCTTGATTTGATGCTGGAGACATGAAATTTCATTGAGAGATCTTCGTCAAGAACAACTCCCAATGTCTTAACCTTCTTCTGAACGAGAATGGTGTTATCAGCAATATGGAAACTAGCATAGTCGGGATTTAGTTTCGCCCTGGTGTTTTTAGATGCCACAATGAGAATTTCAGTTTTTTTATCATTGAGGGCAAGAGAATTGCAGGCCATCCAGTCTTGTATATCTTTGTATATTTTGTTGATGGTTGCAGAATCGCTGCTATAAAGGCCACTCAGCTGTATAACCACTTGAGTATCATCGGCGTAGTTCGTGTATTGCACGCCTAGTTTATTTAAAAGGTCAAGAAGAGGACGAATGTATAGATTGAAAAGCAAAGGCGATAGACAGGAGCCCTGCGGAACTCTGCATGTCTGAGAAATAGGGGCAGATTGGCTATCGCCCACGCAAACCCTTACCATTCTGGGACCCAGAAAGGAGGCAATCCATCTGGATGCATTTGCGGAGCACCTGGCGACCTCTCCGAGCCTTGACACTAGTAAGCTGTGATCAACTAGGTCGAAGGCTGCGGAGAGGTCAAGTAACATGAGCAAGGCAGCTTGATTATTATCAGCTATGCTAGCTAGGGTAGATTTGAGATCTAGCATAGCTGTCTCAGTCCCATGACGTGCCCTATAGCCCGACTGACGGGTGCCCAGGATATTGTATTTTTCGACATGGGCCTGTAGCTGTAAGTAGGCCAATTTATCAATTATTTTGAGAACATAAGGCACGTTGGTAATAGGCCTGTAGTTGTCTTTATTCGCTGGATCGAGGTTCTCCTTTTTCAGTAAGGGTGTGATCCATGCCGACTTTAACAGTTCCGGCACCAGACCCTCATCAAAAGAGAGATTTACCAATTTAGTGATCGATGGGACCAGAGTTTCTAAAGACTCTTTAAGAGTACTTGTAGGACAGTCGTCGGCAGGGCAGGACGTGTCTTTGAGGTCTTTTATGATTTTAGATACTTCATCTTCAGTGTAGTGCGTAAAGGAGAATTGAGGAATATCGTTTTCGCAGTTGCTGGGCGAAGTGGTGTCTGTGAGGTTTTGCGTAAATGTTACATTACCTAGGGCTTTTTTTATTTTTTCCTTGTGAGAATCAATCTTGAGTGAAAAAGCATCATGAATGCTCTGACACCATTTATTGTCCTTGACGATATTATTAGAGGTTGGGGGCTGACTTTGGAATTCTGCTAAGATTTTGAAAAGCTCCCCTGTATTTGATTGAGCATTCACTATTCTTGCATTGTAATGTGTGGCCTTTGCTTCCGTGATGAGTCTTTTATAATTAATGACGGATTTTTTATAGTTAGTTTTTGTGCTATCGTTAGGATTTTTCCTCCAGGCCCTTACGAGAGCTTTTTTTCCTTGTCTAGCTGCAAGAATTTCATTGTTGAACCAAGTGTTCTTTATGGTTTCAGTCTTTATTGTCTTCATTTTTAGTGGGGCAAGATCGTGAACTGTTTCTTTAATGTTATTTGACAAGTGGTTGATAAGTTCAGAGGATTCCGTGAAGTTGTCAAGAGGTTGAAGTTTAGAAGACAGCAATGTGGTAATATTAGGAGCTGTTAGATTCTTCAGGTTACGAGACATTTTCTGTATGCGTGGATGGGCGTTAAGTTTCGGAGGAGGGGATGGTAGTGAAATCTTAGCTTGAATAAGAAAATGGTCAGACCAGATACATGGTGTGGCCGAGATATTGGACATATTGACATTTTGAGTCAGAAGCCAGTCTAGGGTGTGACCCTTGTTTTGCGTGGGAGACTTCATCCACTGAGTAAGGCCGAAAGAGGTGATGGTGTCCATCTGCTTGGTGCCTGCTTTGTCCTGTTGGTTGTTAGCCCAGTGATTAAAGTCGCCCATAATGATAATTGGGCCTTTAGTGGTACAAATCTGGGCCAGTAGATCACTTAACTGTTCTTCAAAAAGGGGCATAGTTTTAGGTGGGCGATAGATTGTTAGTGTATTTAAAGTGGTGTGAGAGGAAGTTTTTATTTTCACCCATAAACTCTCACAGCCTTCCGGAGAGGTATGGGGAATCTCATAACATTCGAGACTTGATTTACACATCAGAGCCACTCCACTGCCTTTGCCCTGCAAACGATCAGCTCTGAAAAGAGTGTAATCGTCGGGCGTGGACAGTGTAGCTTGGGTTGGGAGCTCGGGTTGAGCCATGTTTCAGTTATGCCAAAGAAGTCGGGCTTAAGCTCATTAGTTAGGTCTGAAATTTCCACACCGTGCTTGTATAGCGAACGTGTGTTGAGAAGGGAGAGAGAGAGCACCAACAAGGGTGCAATCTTTGAATTCATATTTGACTTGCACGGTGTTTTCTTTAAGCACATGATAAAACAAAGGCAAAGTGCATAAACAACTTACTTAGAAGAGGATGCGTCTGCTAGACGCAGGGTTTCCCCTCGAGCCGGCGAGCTGCGGCGATGACCGGTGAAGACCGGCGCGACCCAGAAGCGCCGGCACTGAAGCACCTGAACATTCAAGAAGAACCCTAGGGGTTCTGGGAAATGTAGTTCGAGAAAACTACTTCCAGTTCCTTGCAGACCTGAGAGTGCTTTGCTCTCTGCCACTCACACCAGCAGTCATACAGTGTGTTACCTAGACAGTGGTGCATTACACAAGAAATTCCTAAACAGTAGAAAATCAGAGAATCACAAATAAAGTCGACCTAGAAGTCGTGCGCAGCGTGATGACACGTGCAAACAGGTAAAATGCCAATGGCAGCAGCAGTACCTGTAAAGAAAGATGGACTGCAGGGGAAGTCCAGCCAATATATGTGGCGAGCGGCGTGACCGGTGAAGACCGGCGCGACCCAGAAGCGCCGGCGCTGAAGCGCCTGAACCATCAAGAAGAACCCTAGGGGTTCTGGGAAATGTAGTTCGAGAAAACTACTTCCAGTTCCTTGCAGACCTGAGAGTGCTTTGCTCTCTGCCACTCACACCAGCAGTCATACAGTGTGTTACCTAGACAGTGGTACGTTACACAAGAAATTCCTAAACAGTAGAAAATCAGGGAATCACAAATAAAGTCGACCTAGAAGTCGTGCGCAGCGTGATGACACGTGCAAACAGGTAAAATGCCAATGGCAGCAGCAGTACCTGTAAAGAAAGATGGACTGCAGGGGAAGTCCAGCCAATATATGTGGTGAGCGGCGTGACCGGTGAAGACCAGCGCGACCCAGAAGCGCCGGCGCTGAAGCACCTGAACATTCAAGAAGAACCCTAGGGGTTCTGGGAAATGTAGTTCGAGAAAACTACTTCCAGTTCCTTGCAGACCTGAGAGTGCTTTGCTCTCTGCCACTCACACCAGCAGTCATACAGTGTGTTACCTAGACAGTGGTGCATTACACAAGAAATTCCTAAACAGTAGAAAATCAGAGAATCACAAATAAAGTCGACCTAGAAGTCGTGCGCAGCGTGATGACACGTGCAAACAGGTAAAATGCCAATGGCAGCAGCAGTACCTGTAAAGAAAGATGGACTGCAAGGGAAGTCCAGCCAATATATGTGGCGAGCGGCGTGACCGGTGAAGACCGGCGCGACCCAGAAGCGCTGGCCCTGAAGCGCCTGAACCATCAAGAAGAACCCTAGGGGTTCTGGGAAATGTAGTTCGAGAAAACTACTTCCAGTTCCTTGCAGACCTGAGAGTGCTTTGCTCTCTGCCACTCACACCAGCAGTCATACAGTGTGTTACCTAGACAGTGGTGCGTTACACAAGAAATTCCTAAACAGTAGAAAATCAGGGAATCACAAATAAAGTCGACCTAGAAGTCGTGCGCAGCGTGATGACACGTGCAAACAGGTAAAATGCCAATGGCAGCAGCAGTACCTGTAAAGAAAGATGGACTGCAGGGGAAGTCCAGCCAATATATGTGGTGAGCGGCGTGACCGGTGAAGACCAGCGCGACCCAGAAGCGCCGGCGCTGAAGCGCCTGAACAATCAAGAAGAACCCTAGGGGTTCTGGGAAATGTAGTTCGAGAAAACTACTTCCAGTTCCTTGCAGACCTGAGAGTGCTTTGCTCTCTGCCACTCACACCAGCAGTCATACAGTGTGTTACCTAGACAGTGGTGCGTTACACAAGAAATTCCTAAACAGTAGAAAATCAGGGAATCACAAATAAAGTCGACCTAGAAGTCGTGCGCAGCGTGATGACACGTGCAAACAGGTAAAATGCCAATGGCAGCAGCAGTACCTGTAAAGAAAGATGGACTGCAGGGGAAGTCCAGCCAATATATGTGGTGAGCGGCGTGACCGGTGAAGACCAGCGCGACCCAGAAGCGCCGGCGCTGAAGCGCCTGAACAATCAAGAAGAACCCTAGGGGTTCTGGGAAATGTAGTTCGAGAAAACTACTTCCAGTTCCTTGCAGACCTGAGAGTGCTTTCTCTCTGCCACTCACACCAGCAGTCATACAGTGTGTTACCTAGACAGTGGTGCGTTAAACAAGAAATTCCTAAACAGTACAAAATCAGGGAATCACAAATAAAGTCGACCTAGAAGTCGTGCGCAGCGTGATGACACGTGCAAACAGGTAAAATGCAAATGGCAGCAGCAGTACCTGTAAAGAAAACGCAGAGCCTGACATTCAAGTAATTCCAGTGGAAGCAGGACAACAGCCCTAGATATTCTTCAGCAGCATGAGGTATGGATACTGACAGCTCCATCGAGCGTGATCATATAACGTGATTCCATTTGCTATACTTTCTTCCCTATAAACGCAAGTACTGTGTTTCAGGGAGATGATGGAGCTTCCACTACAATCACAAGATCCCATTTAGATGATGCAGATGTAAAGAAATCGGAGAAATAAGTCGATTAAATCTGATCATTTTTAAATATTCCTTGATTCTTTTAGACAATGCAACATTTGTGGTTATCTCTTTATATGTACCTGTGCCGTCGACCCCAAGTGTGTGTTATGTTTACGATATTGAAAACCATACTAACGCAAGTACTGTGTTTCAGGGAGTTGCTGATGCCTCCTCTTCAATACAATCATTCGTGGCAGTCCATGTAGAGCCAGAGGTATGGATACTGACAGCTCCATCGAACTAGGTCATCAGAGCTCGAATACTTGTCGTTTGATTGTTCCACACAATGTTTAAATCGTGTTTGGCTATTCAGATGTACATGTGTGTTCGTCCTCACGTGCGTTTTATGCTAACAATATTTTGATACACAGTAATGAAAATACTATGTTTCAGGGAGTCGATGGAGCCTCATTCCGTGCTGTCTATGCGAATACAGAAAATATAGTCGTTGCAGCGCAAGAGGAAGGGGAGACATGCGGATACGTATCGGGGCAACACCGTGCAGATGTTGAATGTCGAGTCAAAAAAGTAGCAAAGAAAAGAAACAAAAATAATGTTAGTTACAAACAGTTCATAACTTTAGACATTTTTTTGTGCTGGGGACTATTTTATGTTTTTTTCCAATCAATTGTACTCTACTTTATCTTGTGTTTAAACTGAACATCCCTTTTCCAATCTGTCCTCTAGTTACCCGTGGGTCTACGAACTATACATACACAGACAGTGAAACGAATGAGAGATGTTGCTTGCCAGACCATTTACACTATGGAGGAACTATTAATTCAGACGCGGCATGTTGAGACTCGGGATGCTCATGTCCAATGGCCAGAACATGAAATGAATGTGTCCGGAGAATCCTGCAAAGTTGTATTGGACCATTGCTACAGTACGACCGCACCGCCACAACAACATGATACTGGATGTATTGACGATAGCTCTGAAGTAGTCGCAGATCAATTCACACAATCTACACCCGCCAAAAAATTGCCACCAAAAAAGCTGTCGACATTGTTGTGTTCTCCCATCAATGTTGAGGTAGCAGATGTTGAAATGACAGAGAATGAACCAGTAGCAGCATTCACCAACGCATCAGAACTTGATAGCAGCGATATTTCTTTCAAATGTGGTGATATGTCAAAACGTCACAGGCCGAAACAACTTTGACGCAGGATGACAGACTAATGAAAGAGGGCAAATACATAGTATTCAACAGTTGTTTGATGGATATTATAAGTATGCTGAAACGTGGGCATTCCGTCAGAGGGAAAGTATGTGGGAAGCCATTGATTCATGTGACTCGTCAAAAACAAGGCAGTAACGTCACAATACATGCCGCCTGTAGATTACATCATACGTTCTCATGGTCTGCACAACCGATGCTGGGGAAACTGCCAGCAGGCAATCTACTGTGTGCAGCTGCATCACTTTTTAGTGGCTCCAGTTTTAGAAAGTTAGAGTCTTTCTTTCAGTTTGTGGGACTCCATTTCATTTCAAAAACGCAGTACTACAAATACCAACATGATTATCTGTTTCCGGCCATTAGTGATGCTTGGAAAATTGAACAATTGTCTCTAGCAAGTACATTCGAAGGCAAACAATTCAGGCTAGCTGGCGATGGACAGTGCGATAGCCCTGGATTTTCTGCCAAGTACTGCACCTACCACTTTCAGGACATGGATAGTAAGAAAATTGTGAGTTCGGTGGTCGTGCAGGTAACACAATGTACATCCTCAGTGGCCATGGAGAAACTAGGATTTATAAAATCAGTGGAATATCTACTATCGAGGGGAATGCACATCGACCTCATAGCCACGGACAGACACGTTTCAATTGCCAAGACAATGAAAGAGCAGTTCCCACATATTAAACATCAATTTGACGTATGGCATCTTGCTCAATCAATCAATAAGAAAATCTCGGCTGCAGGGAAAAAAAAAGGTTTGGAAAGTATTTCAGAGTGGTCCCAGTCTATCAGCAACCATCTTTGGTGGAGCTCCAAAACTTGTGAAGGGTCAGTGGAAATACTACTTGAAAAATGGCGGTCACTGATGCACAACTGTACCAACGTGCACCGCTGGTCAGAAAACCTACATTTCCACAAATGTGAACATGGCCCTTTATCCCCAGTGGAGGCACGGAAGAAGAAGTGGTTGAATCCATCTTCACCGACACACAAAGCCATTGAGAAGATTGTTTTCGATAAAACTCTATCAAGAGATTTGAGGGGACTGGCAGAATTCTGTCACACAGGAGGTTTGGAGGTGTTCCACAATATGTGCCTAAAGTACAGGCCAAGCGCTTGCATTTCCGCATACATGGCATGAGACATAGGACTCTACTTGCCGTCTTGGCCCATAACGAGAATCTCGGCCGTGAACAATCTAGGACTAAGGTTAATGTAAGGATGCCTCGCTACACTAAGGCCTTTTCAAAAAGAAGTAATCAATGGGTGATCAAACCAGTCTATGAGGAAATGGAGTTTGACTTTGTCAAAAGCCTTATTGTTGCTGTATTAGAGAAGCACAGATATGGAATTTTGAACGTTTCTGTACAGAGCACTGATCCATTGCCACCCAACATTGCCACTGTGCCATGTCCACCCAAAGGAGAGCTGGTTGTGAAGTACAAATCCCGGTTTAAATAATTGTAATACGATTGTCTTTTTGTAAATAAATATTATTGTACAGTGTGCATACAAAGTACGCTAACCCTAACCCCTACCTTCACCATCCTGGGTGCCGAACTACCTGGGTGTCATCTTTGAATTCTCTCTCTATTCACCTCATATTGCTGACCTTGTCTATATGTGTATGTATATATTTTTGTTGATGTAACTAATTTTTGCAATCTCTTATAAATGCTGGGCACTGTTAACCGAGGGGAGGCTTGCGTATTGCAAATAATAAAACAAACAAACAATAAATCTCACTTTCAACTCAACTCCTCGGGTACTTTATACTTTGCCTGACCTTCCCCAAAAAATTAAAAGTCTCAATAGTTATGGTTCTTTGGGGCTTCAAAGCTCGCAGACAACGAGGACAAAATTGGGGCCTTAGAACGCGCCAAGCGAGCCGTTGCAGATGGGAGAGAAGCCAGTTCGCATTTGCACATTGAGGCGCACTACATAGATGGATTCGAAACTTCAAGTTCTCACAGATGGCTTTACTACGGGATGTTGCAAAGAAAGAATGTATGCTCATTTCTAGTGAAGGTCAGCGGCTGTGATTTTCAGCTCACGCCCTGAAGAGGCCCACAACTCGCACTGGCAGTATAAGGTTCTATTGTTTTTTGACCTTGAGAGACAGAGGCCATGCAGAAAGAACTTCATTTGAACGGGGGCTTGGGGGGTGCAATAACGTAAGAGACGATAAGGCAGAAAATTCTTAAACTAGACCGAGTTTCATGTTAGTTCAGTATACGAAAAATCATTGTCAAGAGCATAGTGGGATTTACGGACTGCATTACGCAGAGACACAATGGAAATTGCAAATATAATGTAAGTAACTCTTTAGACGCTTTTATACTGGAATGAAGAATTAATGAATGGATGCATTAATAAATGAATGAATGAAGATCTTTGAAAACGTTTGTGGGATCGTCCTTGTAGCGGGCACATGGGCATGCAGGTCCACATTCCACACGCATGTAGAGAAAAAGTCGTTTCTCATTGTGTACTAACCTCGATTTATTTTGTTAGTTTTCGCATTGATTTTAGAGCCGAATATACTCCATTGCACTATCCTTGAAAGCAAATAGTTTCAGCTCGGCCGTAATAAATAAAATGAATAATATTAATAAAGATCGGCTGGCGAGACTAATTATAAATTTTATGTTTTCAAAACAGGTATATACTTCCCTTTTGCCACTGCCACCAGTTTCAGACACCGGCAGATGGTTTTTTTAACCGCCAGCTGCAGCTTAATGTAAACAACTGCACAATCCTGATGATCTTAGGGGACGATCGCCAAGGGCCCATATGCCCTTACGCGGTACTAGCGGCTAGAAGCAACATATCAACCTTTACGCTGGCCTAGTGCCTACTTGATGGAACAGCCTTGCGGTTCAACGTGCGACAAAAGTGCTTCTTTGAACGAAAACCAACACCCTGTGTAGCATAAAGGAACAGCGCGTGACTCACGATAACATTTTACGGATTTGCGGATAGAGATAAAAGAAAATAAATGACTTTCGGAGTTCATATGGCAATTGCTGAATATTCTGTAAACATTTAATGTCAAATAAATGTACTTTACCAAATTTACCGTGTTGCTGTTTAATTTTAAAGTACAGTTTCATATTCCGAATTGTGGCGCGCTGTGTTGTGAGGTGATCTGTGTTGGTTCCCGGGTTCTGTGTGAAGTCGCGTAGAAGACGACTGGGCGCGTTTGCCTACGCAGCACAGTAACGTCACGGAGAGAGGCGGGGAATATGAATGTTTTGATAATGTCAGGCTCAGGGGCGGGGGATATTATTTAGTGCCGCAAAAGCAGGTCAGCCAGGGCGATGCGGCAAGTGATAGGATTATCACAAAATGGCAGCTCCCTGGTGCCTGTTTTCGCGTGCGTTTAATGGATGAAAACTCGGGTAAGGTCCATAGGAAATTTTTCTAAAATCGAGCGACTTAGGCTTAAAAACACATAGCCGACCCGTAGGGGCAATACAAAATTTTGACCGAACCATTCCTTTAAGTGGGATTGAGGAAAAACGAAGATGAAGGTATGGATGCACACCGTGAGTATGGGGGGTGGGGGGTGAATTGGGATTGCTATAGTTTGTAGTCTATACTAAGGTGAATATTGATACCTGAACATGCTGTGCTGGAATTTTCTGACTCAGGCATTTTTCTTTTTTGTCTATTTCTTTTTTCCCCTTGATTTACTGTTTCCATTGTCTAAATGTTTGTGAAAGGATGACTATAAGAATTTCAAATGTATGTGATTAGATGGAAATGCCTTGCATATCTTTCACTGGGCCCTAAGGAGCATGTACCATAGGAAGTAATACACCTACGTGGTGTGGAAACGGTATCCAGTGATTTTATCGCTGCAAAAAATACTGTGGTAACAAATACCGAAAATACAGATTATGTTTTTTAACATTGTGTGGCACTATATATGTGGGGGGTGGTTTAGGGTAGTCATTTATTGAATGGGGACTATGGGGGTCGGGTTGCAGGGGTCTCCCACTGCATATAAAATGCAAAACAAATGTCAGTAAAAAAATTGTATTTTCAGTATTTTTTGCTGCTGTATTTGCGAAACACATGTTGGCCACTGGTGTTTGTTGAGTTGCATACAGAAGTGTAAGCAAGCAACCCCTTCGTACCTATGGATGATGGTAACATACAGGGCAACATTCATATAACCCATGTTAATATTTGTTCTCGTGTATTTTTTTGTAACTTTTATCAATTTTTTGCAATATAACATTGAAATATACATTTTATATGCGCTGGTGTAATCAGAGTGCAGCGAGTGTATCAGCTGCCCAACTATCACTTGCAAAAAATGAATTACAGGGTCAGAGAGGACCCTGTCGTGCATTGCGCATCCCTGTGCGCCTGTGCTGAACAGGCATATGAAAATGTGCTGGAATTCTGCACATTTCAAAAAGCATCTCGTTTCTGAATGGATGCACGTTGGAATGTGCAGAAACACCGCCTTATTTGCACAAATGCCAAAAGCAGGTGGGAAGGGGCATCGGAAATGTGCAAAGAGAGCACTTTTAAAAATCGGCATCTTTGTCTTCAATGTTTCCCCCTTTAGAAATGCCTGGCCTTGACTCACTTGTAATTGAATTCAACTTTTGCAATGTTGACCTGATTGCTAATGTTTTTTTTTCTAGGATCATTTTTCCCTACTGCTAATATACCACCCAAATTCGCCTTTGCAACAGTGCACATTCCTGTACATCAATGTGGCACACAAGTGGTCAAGGTTAGCAAACATGTGCCGAATTAGAAGTTTCCTAAAATGCCTAGTTTGACTGCAATATGACATTGTTTGGAAAGTGGCAGCGGTTGTGTTGTTTTTTGACTCGTGTGACTTCCCTTAAATTGAAGGCCCTCGTGCCTGGAATTGTTGTTGGATGCCCACTGCAAAAATGCTCTAAGAGTTGCTGCCAGTATTCTCCCCTGCTCTTGTTCACTTGGTACTGCCGCTGCTGTCTGATGAGGACAGGACCTCTCCCTTTGGCCTCCATCAGCTGCAGGCAAGTCCATGATGAGGGTCTCCACTGAGAGCATGCCTTGCCAGGCCCCATCCAGGGTTGGACTGGGGCATAATATTGGCTCTGGCACCAATGGAAAAGTGTCCCACCGCTGCAAATGGCAATTCATTCCATTTGTCACAGTCTGTTTGAAGAGTACCCAGGGGGGAGCTTTGTTGCTAAAATGTGATGCAAATTGTTCAATTTATAGAATGTGTATTCAGTAACATTGGTCAAAACTACTAGCTGCATGGTGAAGTAACTCATCAAACTGGCCCACTTTAACCAAACAAGTGACCCACTTTGACTGAAAAAGCTGGCCCGCACTATCATTTTGTTGTTTGGGTTCGGCCATTGCCCTATAGGCTAGTCCAAGCCTGGCCCCATCACCCTGGAACCGATAATAACCTCGCATAGGAAACACACCAACATCAGCCCAGTTTACAATTAACTCCTTCCCAGCTTCACCAAAATTGCTGCTAGCTGGTGGGAACGGTGGTGCCAGCTGTGGTCATTGGCACTATGAAGCCTATGTAATACCTGGGCCTTGTGGTCAAAGAAGAAACTATTGCAGATGTTCTAGACATTATTGCAGGGGGTTCTTTCTGGTTTCTCAAGCCACCTGATATGAATCAGAACCCTTTGCTTACCCAAACGCTGGGTGTTGCAGAGGTCGCTCTACGAATTCCACCGGTGTTGTACTGTGACCCTCCGATGTGTGTTGCCCCTTTAAGGGGATGTGTCCCTCCCACGTCTATTGCTCTTTTAAGATGGGCCATTACTGTCATAGCTCAAGCTAATAAAAGGAGCCCCTGCAGGCATGTGCAGTAGACCGGCTGCAGACTCCAAGATGGAATGACCCGAGTCTGTGTCTCATTTCAGGCCTGCAGGCCCACACCATGTGAGCACAGGCCTGCAGGCCATGTCGCTATGGGGCCCTCCTGCCAGCAAGGTGGCTAGGGTCTGCATGCGCTGGGTAAGGCCCGCCCAGGACCCATCCAAGACCGGGTGCCTCCCGGCAACCCCCTGAGGCACTAGGCCTCTGTGGTGCTGGTGTCCCATAGCACCCACAGAGGGCCGCCTTGGTGTCCATGGCCATCCCCCTCGCCCCAACAACCGCTAGATTGTGAATTTACCAAGCGAATGGTTGCTTAATGTTCCTCTTCACATGGCAGCACCGTGCCTCGAAGCTTCCACCTCGTTTCTGGACACTGTTGTGCCAGCGTGCAGGACAATATTCTCCCTGACGCACTAGAAACATGTGTTCTAAATCATCTTGGACCAGATTCTTTACTGAAGTATCCTCTCGGGAGGATAGCCCAGGGGCAAGGCGCTCACCTTGGAAGCAAGACGAAGCGAAGCAATAGGTTCGATCCCTGGGTCCGCGCTCAGAAACCTCTGGGTATTAAGCGCGCTATAAATAACCAATTATATGTATATAGATATGTAAAATCATTCGTGACTGTGGTTTATTTGCATCTATTTTTGCGTGGAACCTAGTTTTAGGGGTAACATTGATAACCTTGTCATCTAGTCAGAAAAAATAATTCTATTGCTTTGCACTAACCAAGAAATGTACCTCTCTTGTCCCCATATTAAAAAACCTTGGAGTGTTTTTATTGTAGGCTCCCTTTCTCCGACACCAATAATGGCACGGGTTACGAAAAATGCCTTTGCCTTCCTTAGGGTTCTGAAATGTTCTGGTAACGTTGGCGCTAGTTTACTCCCATGTCAATGTTTCAAATAGTATTTACCTCGGGCTGCCAGACTGCGGCACAGCTTCTGCTGCTGCTGAGGCACAAAGATCACATGGCGCCCCCGGCCCCTGCGCTGCATTCAGGTCTCTAGCCATTGTACCTTCTGGCCCTGATTTATTTGCGTGCAAAACAGGGCTTTGCGTACCATTCTGCCTGCAAAGGTATCAGGTAATGTCCCCATACATTATGCCGCCAGGAAAATCCATTGGCAACATATATGGTGACATTATATATGGGGACGGGTTGCAGGGATGTCCCCTGCTCCCCTTGTAAAAAAAAAAGAAAAATGCGGGGGTGTCCCCCGCATGTTCAGTGTAATAATGTCTCTGCAACAAACTGCAACTTTTTTGTCAGTAGACATTTTTGCAGTGACCTTATTACATGGAACCCCCGCAAATCCCCATTTGTCAAACAAGGATTAAAGGTCAGAATGGCACACAAATCCCTGTTTTTGCACGCAAATAATTCCATGAATCAGGGCCATGTTCAACAAACTTACTCCATCGTTCATCAGCCCGAAAAGTTTATAGGTATGCGCCTCTTCAGGCTCTTTCCTTCCCAAATCCTGCTCTTAATCCCAGTAAAATTGGTGGAGTCTCTTGTCTCATGTGAGCTTCCCAACGGAAGACACTGACCTTTGCACTGCAAAGCATCCAGGACTACCTAGTCTTTCTCTGACGACTGAAAAGATTTTGATGGTTTGATAATTATGTTTTTGGATGGAACGATAAATGTTCAAAAATGAACCATTAATCTTAATAAAAAATAAACAAATATATATTTCTTTGTGTCCACCAGGCTTCCTGCACAGTAACAAGATCTCTCTATTCTGCAATGAAACGTTGATCAGCGGCTGCTCAGTGCAATCAGGCCTTGTTTTCATGTATGCACTTTACAAAAACATATAAAATAAAATATCAGAGCACTAATACAAATCTGAAACTCTACAGCCAATCAAAGCTAAACTGCCTTGACATGTACAAAATGATATGGTTATGAAATGTATGTCCTTATTCATGTGGATTATGGTCACCAGCTTCACTTAGCCACACTCAACTCTCGCTCTGCCATTAAACACTCTTCTGACATCGGTCACCTCCTTGAAGACCTTGACATCCTCGCCCTCACTGAGGCATGGATCAAGGCCAGCTCTGTCAAAGCTTTGGACACTCTTCTTCCTGAGGGCTACAAGATCATATCCAACCTCCAGACCATCCCGTTCTGGTGGTGGTGTGGCTCTGATCTTCCCCGAGTAGGTTCCTGCCTACATCATCCCCACTCAATCCTACTCTTCCTTTGAAAGCCTTGTTTGCAGGCTGCCTTCTCCCTTTCTTTCTCTGTTACTCCCGCTACATCTACCGACCATTGGTCCTTCCTACCTCTTCCTCTCTGAAGGGGCTGACCCCTCATCTCCCGAAATACCTCCAAGCCAGAATCCTTCGGTATTCTGGCTCCAACTCTCTGCAGGTCAAACGTTTCTCCAAGCAGGGAGTGGGAGGTAGATCCATTTTTCTCAGCTGGTGCCTCCCTCTAGAATAGCCACCCCCACTCAGACTGGAGCTGGATCTTCTTAAGTTCTGGTACCCTCTCAAGACTTTCCTTTTGTCATCTTCCTTCCCTCTCCCTTTCCCGTGCTAAACTCTCCACCTTCCAATGCGACTGGGGCCCGGTCCTTTCAGAGTCATACAGGGAGCAGACCACCCACCCACCAGTACCTCCGAGCATCCTCTGACAGCACTTGCCACCAGGGTCCATATACCGGACTGTCCCAACTTAATCCTCCCTGTCCACTGCACTCTTCCTTCCCTCCCCCGCTTTCCCCTGGCACTTGCTGCCTTGGCCTAACCAGCACTTGCACGCCGCCCCACCCGTGGAGGTACCCCACTCCTGCACACCTGACTCTACCCCCCCTCTGCACTTATCAAGTCGTATCAGGACCAGAGAAAGTTATGAAGGTAGCACCAGCCTTGTTGTGACTGCTAAATATTATTTAGATGCAAATACTTTTGTATTTTCTTGGGTGGCCCCAATTACCTGAAAACACTACAGTCCCTATAGAGTGCCGAATTCAACATTGACACTAAAAACTCCAGCTCTTAAGAGATCTAAAACTGGAAAAATGTTGAGTTGCAATATATCCAAGCACTGAGAACAATTTGTTCAATGGGCTTTTTAAAAGTGTAGATATTTATGATCCTTGCAGACAAAAATAGTTATATTTACATTGCAGTCCAACTATGCATACTAAGGGTAAGTCAAATGTAGTTGTGTTGATGTCCGCAATGTAATATTCAGAAGAAAAATAAAAATATACAAAAGGGCAAATGCTGAATTGCACCTAATGAAATGGTGATC
Source organism: Ambystoma mexicanum (assembly GCF_040938575.1). Lineage (NCBI taxonomy): Eukaryota > Metazoa > Chordata > Amphibia > Caudata > Ambystomatidae > Ambystoma > Ambystoma mexicanum. The sequence continues at coordinate 1,165,589,242 of NC_090927.1, read as the reverse complement.
TATTTAATTGTGAAGATAAAAAAAACTCCATGCCAATGTCACTTCAATAATCACATAGCAACATTGAATTCATTGTCTTTGTTAAGTCCCTTGGTAATTGTCCTTAGCTCAGACATTTTCTTTGCTTCTTGTTGCGAAAGGTGTCTTTCTTTATCTACTCCTCTATCACTTAAAGGATCTTTTAAAAGGGAAAGAAATTGGATTCTTTCTTCATCCTCTCCCCTGTATTCACCCATCCAATGGGATGAAATTTGGTTTGTTTGATATCCCTGTTTGATGGTTCAAATATGGTCATACAACCTTTGCTTTTGCTTGTGCATAGTGTCTCCTAGCTATAGCTTTTTACAAATACACACTGTAGCGTAGACCACACCTGTACTATTGCAGTTAATGACATGTTTCACCATACTTTCTTTACCCTGTATATTGTTTGGTATTATCAAGTGTGAATTTACACATATTACAGATTCCACATTTTTGAAAAAATGTGTCTGGGTTCATTTAGCAGGGATTGTCGGTCCAGGAAAAGTATACACCCCTCAATCATAAGGCCATGTACTATATTGGCCGAAGACCAACTACCTCATGTGTTTAGTATTAGAAATATACAGCCATAAGCTTGACTAAAGTGCAGCCATTTTAAGGTGACTGAAATCGCAGTTTGTTTTCTCTCTAACGTTTGCTTTTTGCCTTCTGTTAAACTGCTTTGCTGAAATATTATCCTGCTTTACTAGTGTATAACGCAAGGCCGCGAGAGACATGTTGAAACATAACGTAGCAAACCAGACAGAAATGCCCGGTCTCCTCCCTCGCATATCCTTGGAAGTAAGCAGCAAGGCATCCTAATCAGTCCACAGGTGCCAGTTAGTCTCGAAAACACAGTAGAAATGCTAGAAGCAAACATTAAATGACTTGAATTATGCTCTTCTTTGCGGCCCCCCTTTCCTGAGCCCTGTAGAGCCCTGGAGAGCAAGTTGACCCCCAGTACACAAATAGAAACTAGGAGATAGCAAGGCCTGGAATGTGTCTCTCCCCTGCACGCAGCTTGCTTGCAAGAACAGAAGCATTGTGTTCTTTTAAACAAAGACTTGTGTCTGTAGGCTCGCGAAAATTGCAAACTGTTGCTAAATGAATGTTCGAAGGTGTCATACTCATCACCATTGTCAATCATCGTGCCCAATTCAAAGGAAATGTATTAGGGGCGGTATTGGATGTGTCACTACTGATTACAAGATGCTGGATTTGTATATATGTAACTGTTGTATGATTCTCCCTCTCTTGCGTCCCGCAGGGTTTGGAAACACACGTCGCGGGGCGTGGGACCCAGTTGGCCAACTGAGACTATTTGCTTTGCAATAAACCCTAGATTTTGGGAATACAACCTCGTGTCTGGCGTATCAGTTCGTGTGTGGTGATTGTGCCTTGTTTCCATATGCAAGGGTCCCTCAGGGGCCCCTTCAGGATGATGTATGAATAGATGGCTAATGGCTAGGTAAATGGATAGCTTTCGTAAAGATAATTGCAGGGATCTCTCCTAGATTTTCCCAAAGTTCTGTATCCAATAACAATGTCTTCGAATGACTCTTTTGGGATTCGAGGAACAGTTGTACCCTGTGATGTATATTTGGTAATACGTTTATTTATAGTTCATTTGTAATGCACCTATATAAGTGTTTCGACACATCAAAAGTCACAACATAATCATTCAACAGATCTTTGACTTTTCTAGGATCCAGCTATACCATAGCCTCTTCCATGTCCTGAAATTTACATGCACGACTCAAAAATCTTGTCAATGAGATTGCATTAATCTTTTCAATTAGTTCTCATATTGGGATGTTTGTGTAACTGTGTGACGTTCATGTCAATTGGTAGCTGGTAGGGTATACTTTGCTTCAGTCACAAGGCTATGTTCTAGTTTCTATTTTATTGATCACTGTATAGACTCGCACATCTGGCAACTCCCTATGAAGTCAAACATAAATATGTTGTTTTTCAGGACGAGGTTATGGACATAATCTCCAGTTCAGTAGATTTAGACGCTGATCTTTGTGAATAGGCTTAGGCAGCTGCATGTATCGTTAGTTCATGTTTATTTACCGTGACAGGTGCACAGAAAATATGCAACCTACGTCTCCCGGGTTCACAAAAATGCATTTGTATGTCGCAAATGTGTTTTTGGAAATCTGGGCCACATAGTTGTGGATCCTGGATTAAGTGGTGTCACAGGTTTGGCTCACAGCACATCCCAATTCATAACGAAATGTGCTTTGACGCACATTTGTCGGCTGCCTCTTTCCTTGGTGCCAGTCACTACGCATGTTTAATTGCATTGATTATAACTGTGCTTAAAAGCAGTCGGTCTGCATCAAGAGCTATACATGTCAACACAATTATTTAAGCAATATGCCCTAAGCCGCTGGGGCATTACCGAGTCAGGTAATGCCCCAGGGCCCATAGTTAATGAAGGCCCGGGGCATTACCTGACTCAGTAATGCCCTGCCGCGAGGGGCATATTGCTATTAGTACCCCGGCCTGCAAGACCGTAGTACTAAAAGCATTCTTTTCTGTTCCGAAACGCTGCAGCGTTTCGGAACAGAAAAGAAAGAAAAACTTTTTTTTAAATGTCCAGGGGAAATGGCCAACGGGAAAGGGAAAATTTAGTCTCTTTTCCCTTTCCATTGCGGCCATCGGGAGTGGACGCACTGCAAACAGAAGTGATCCCAGCGTGTTCGCTCCTGAAAAGGAGAAATACGAAGGTAAGTGGGGTTGGGAGGGCGGGCAGGGGATTGTGTGCAGGGGAGTGGGGAGGAAAAAATAAATAAATAAAATTAAAAAAAACTTGCCTGAATCCCTGGCGGGGGATGATGGCAACCTCCAGTCGTGTGGAGGCTCGAAGCGGGGATGGCCACGCTTTGAGCCTACTCATTGGCTGAGGGGCTGCTACGCCCCTCCCCGCCGGGGACAAAGGAATGGATTCCCGGCCAGGTAATGCCCCGGCGAGGGCCAATCAGAATTTTTATTTCATTCTGATTGACCCTCGCCGGGTACTAATATTGATTAGGGATAGTTTGGTATTAGGACACACTTGGTTTTTGCTCAAATAATTAGAGTTAACTGTTCTGAGTCCCCAACAAATTGCCCTTGATCCTTTGAAGCTATTTCTGGAGGCTTACAAGTGACATAGCCCCCAAAACATTAGTTCCCAAAGCACACTGTTTGACGCTGAGAGGGGGCAATACATATATGCTTCATATCCAGCCGTTTGCTGATTTCCTTTTTTGAACTACACATGCTTCTGTGAGCAATGCAACATGTCACAAGGTATTATCATTGTTTAGTGAAAGTGGTGGGCTTTAAGATTTATTTAAGACTCTACCTTTCCAAGCAGCGGCGTGGCCCTTCACTCAATAATGATAGCACATAGCATATCACACTGATACATACAGGCCAATGGTTCAGCACTTATACTGTCATTTTAAAGTTCTATCAATATTTACATTTGCTCCACCTCAACATCTGAGACTTCTATTCTCTCGCAGTGGACCAAATCCATGGCTTTAAGTGGGCCGGGGCGACACCAGGCAGATCCCTGACAGTCTCCAAAAAGTGCTTCTGAGTTGGGGCTCTGTTGGGCTTCCCCAGCTAGTCATCGATGCACCATCTGTATAAGGCAGTCCTTTCACTTAACAGCTGTGTGGTGAAAGGGCATCCTGCGGCGGTCGAGACTTCTGATTACAAAAAAAGAGAAGAGGCAGGTATGACAGCAATGTGCCTGGCTCTCCTTGTGCTTCTCAATCAGATGCACCAACGCCCACAGGAATCCTTTTCATCTCACGGCTTTTAGGTGAAAAGGATGCCTGAGGGATTTGACGGATCTAGGGCTAGTTGGGTGAGCCTAGCAGAGCCCCGGCACAGAAGCACTTTTTGGAGAGGCGGGCACACCGCTATCATACTCTTTGGAGAACCCACTTTTTTTCTTAATCCCAGGCTCCGGCCCCCACAGGCAGCCCTTTATCAAGGCTGCTTGTGTGATTTCGAGCCTGTGTTTAAGAAATAAAGGAGAGGCGGGTGCGGCAAAAGGTAGGATACAAATGAGCCTGACTCACCTGCTTAGTTTTCAGTGGGAGCTAAGTAATTTCCAGCCCTCTCCGCTCACGCCCCTTCATACAGTCTCCCCCGTTATTCCTTGTCCCACTTAAAGCACTGAATGTTCGCTTGGGGCAGTTCTACGCCCCCTTGACCTCGTACCGGCCTCTGGCCCGCTCCCACGGCCGGTGCAAGCTTTCGTCCCCCTGTAATTCCCCCTTGCTGTTTTCCCCCGCTCATTCTGCCCACTGCTACTGCACGCTCTTCTGTGTTAATCCCCGGCAGCTCCTACTTTTACACGGCGCTATCCCACTGTTGCCTGCGTCTCTGGACTGTTGCGGCTCCCCCTTGTCGCTCGGCACCTGTTCCTATGCTATATCACTCGTTACTAACTCCCCACTCTCTGTAGCTCCCCTATTGCTCTGTAAAGCGCTCCATGGCTTCCAGGAGCTATGTCCGCAATCAATAGATACCCAAAATAAAATAAACAAAAACAGTGAAAAGAACATGAAACATATTGACAAGTGTGCTGTGCAGTTTTATCACAATCCTTTGTAGCAGTGACTTTCTCTACTGTGGTTGTATGTTAAACTTAAAAAACTGTAATAAAACTATGTGACAACAAGTTCATCTTTTGTTCAGGAAAACATCTGTAGACCAGTCTCCTTTTCCTCCAGGGAGGTATGGCCAGACATTTTGTTTAGCAACAGTATGCAAGGCACACCAGTTAGAAATGGTGTAAAAAAACATGTATAGTTTCTGCTCCCCTGGACGTTAATAAGGAAACGCTGTACCTGCACAAAATGCCTAGAAGTCCGCACCAAGACATAAAGCACTATCCGAAACAAGGGCCACCAGGCAATCTATGTGACTGCACAGAAAACATGGAAGCACTTCCAAGAGGCTCTTCCTTGCAACTGCAAGACTCAGATGCAACGCCCCCCATCTTTAAAAGCTCACTAAGGCAGCTGCCAATAGGATGAGCGCTTCACAAAAACTCTTAACGCAAAACACATGAATTGAAATACATTGGCCTTATTAAAGACTGGGCAGTATTTTATTCGGGATTCCTGAGGGTGGTAATTACCAGCAGCCTCTGCGGGAACCTAAAAAATGCACCCTATTACTGCAATGCTGCCATGAGGGTGGTAAAAAGAAAAGATGAATTTACTTAAATACCATTGATGTTGTTTCAGTAACTGCAGGTATGATACAATATTGCATTTATAACAGGCTTGTACACAAGTGTTTCTAGGCGCGACAAGACAAGGAGGGGGAACAGAGGGAGGACAAAACAACGATCTTACTAGGCCCTTTGTCATTCAGATCGCGCAAGTGCAGTGAAGTGGAAAGGGAGAAGTGCCAAGGTGGGAGGAGGGAGAAGTGCAGGTAGATCAAAAGTGCAGCCAGCGTGTGTCTCAGTGCAGGTAAAGAGGAAGGTCTGGTTAGTAGCTTCTATATTGGAGTCTGCAACAACGGACCAACCCATACAAATACACATTTAGGCCTAGGCCTTGTAGAAAGTGTGCAGGGGAAGCAGGTTTCCTATCTAGGAAATCTTTCTCTTTTGTTACATTTCCCAGCCTAGAAACCAAGGCTGAACACTTCTCCCCTGCACCTCAAGCACTTTTACCTGAATACTAAATGTAGCTACATACTCTGGAAACAAACGAAACTTATTTTATTGAATAGATGTGCTTGGTGCTTTTTTGCCAATTCAAAGAGTGCAGCCAGGGGGTGCCTCAGAAGTGCAGAGAGAAGGGACTGTAGGGTTGCAGATACAGACCCCGAGTGCTGGGGGAGCCCGGAGGCAGTGCAAGGTGCAACTGGACATGCAGGAGCCTGGGCCCAAGTTCAGAGGGTAGCCAGGTGACCGGCACGTGGAGGAGTCGGGACATCAGCAGGAGAGAGAAAGAGAGAAAACGGAAGGGGTTGGCAGACACTGTTAAGGTTACAGATTGACTTTGGTTGAGACCTGTTACTTTTCTTAGTAAACTATCTCCTTTTCACCTGCCCCTTTCCCTTAGGAAAAAAAAATCCATTGGAGGATCATTCTCTTGCTGTGTTCCAGTCTGGCTAACCCTGGTCGACCAGAGGCCCCATTATCTAAATTTGTCACTTCTAAAACATTTTTCTTTAATTTAGCACCAATTTTGCTGTTTAGATAATATGGAATGCAGCAAACCGGTTTAGCTCGGATTTGGGTTGTTTTACCGCGACAGAAAAACTTGCGCCCAAAAAGACTGTCGCGGTTTTGACCAAAAATACGATTTTTCCATCAACAAAAATGCATTCATTACCTCCCTCCCCCTTCCCCAACTTACCTTGCGGTGGCACATTTCACTGTGTGCCGCCAACTCGCTGTGTACCTGTGACGCCCGTTAAGTTTCACTTCCGTGGTCAGGAACCAGCGCTGCATGGTCCTTTCCTTTCCTTTTTTTTTTTACTTTATGGGAACGGCTGCGGGAGACACCCCCACAACCACCACTGACAGTATAGTGAACAAGGGTGCGGGACACCCTCGCAGCCTTTGCCACCGAATGGGAGATTTAGTCGAACTTTTCAGCCATTCGGAATTTTTGAACGGTCGAAATTTAGCCAAATCTCCCATTTGGGATTTTACATAGAGTCTTTTTGGAGGTTTCAGTTTAGCTCCAAGCAGTATTATCAAGATATAATTTCACTACAGCAAAATTGAAGCAGGCTGATTTACTACATTTGCTGCCTAACAGGAAACTAAATGTAGTTAGCACAGTTCGTTTTATGCTGTGCCGCACACACAGTACAAAAAGTCAGATTCATTTTTGCTCGAGCGCAAATGTTTTTAGATATGGATTGCGAGAAAACGGGTTTGCTCGATTTTGTATTATCAAAGCATTTGCTCAACGTTTTGCTCCGGTGCAAATCTTAGATAATCTGGCCCCATGCGTCCTTAAGGTTCTCGGAGAGGCCTATGAACATAAGGCTGGTGATGGACAGGAGGATTCGGGGACACTCTGTGTACCTTCGCTGGGGACTGAATCACAACGCGGGTGGTGTCTCTGGTCCCCCACGCTCAGCCCCGTCCCATAAGCCAGCCTCCTATATGGGACTTCCTCCCAGGGGCCAATGCATAAATACATAGAGCAGGGACATTAGCTAGGGAAACCCCTGAATATTATAGGGATTTAGGCCTTGGAGTAGGAATAAAAGAGGTGGCACAGGAATTTGGGCTGTCATATAAGGAGGGGTTTCGATGGGGCTGAGGAAGCACTTTTAGTGGTTAGCAAGTGGATCGTACGTACCACTGATTTCAAACAGTCTGACTGATTGTCTTACTTTGATGCCGGGAGAGCATTCCAGCATAGGAAGGCAACAATGGAAGGAGCAGAAGGAGGAGCAACAGGAGGAGGAGGAGGAGCGTGACATGGGTGGAGACCTGCAGTCTGCTGAGTTCAGGAAGGAGGGTAGGGAGCGGAGGGCAGGTGTGGGAGGAACTTTTTGATATGTAGAAGATTGAACCTGACTATGGTGGAGGTGGCCTCGATAAAATGATTGAGATTAAGATCACCGTCAAAGACAGGGCTCAAGTCGAGGGTACATGCGGGGGGATGGAGTCCACCCACTTTTTTTCACAGGGTAGACTTAGTCCCCATATAAAATGAGAAACATAGAATGTCCTCTTTGAATTTATGAAGTGAAAGTCCGCCTCGGGGATCGAAACACAGTTTTCAGGTTTGCAGGACGGACATTTGACCACTGCACTATATAACCTGATGAAAAATAACAACCAACTAAAGGTGAAATGTCGCATTTCGGTACTGCAAATCCCAGGGAAAACATTTGTATTGGTTCTTGGAGTATAAAACATGCACACCTTTTAACGTTTTCAAAAACACTATTAGAAGAAAATATCCTGTTTTGGTTTTTGTGTGTGTGTTGATTTTATGAAAGGCAAATGTCATTCGTCTCGTGCAATTTGGGTGGTTAAGCAAAGCCAGTTTAATGAAATGTGCATATTTCAACTTGATATGCTCATTTCTGGTGACGTCACATACCAATGTGTTTGTTGATGAGTCCCCCACTTACATTTTTAGGACTTGAGCCCTGGTCAAAGATGACCCCGAGGTTGCGAGCCATGGATGAAGGAGTGAGGATTTCAGGAGGCAAGGGGAGAGAGAATGGGTGTTTGGGATTGGCACTGAGACCGGAAAGAGGACTTGGGTCCTGGGGAGCTTAGCATCAAGATCTTTGAGTCATCTGCGGTCATATTGCTACTGGCAAAACTATTTCCTGCCCAAAAAATCTGACCCATGTATAGATCACTTTGTGATGATGGTGACAAGTGCACATTCAAGATGGCCACTTTTTCATCCCCTTTAACCCCTTAAGTGCTGAGGAAAAGTATGCTCGTCCTATTTGCATGGACTTCCACAATAGCCCAGCGGTTAATCGATATCCCTGTACACATTCATTTTTCTCCTGTATTGTGCTTCCTTTCGTTACAGAGGCTTAAAGAACAAAGCAGCGCTTTACAAATTCCTCTCCGCCTCATGGGTGGGGTTATAAATTGGTGGTATTTCCAGGCAGTTGTCCACCTTGTAATCTGGCAATATTTACTGCCAGAGGTGTTCCCTTGAAATGCCTCTTGCGGTAAATATCCCTGACTGTGTGGCGGCGGGCAGTAAGACATACATGTAATGAGGGCCATAGTAGGGGGAGAAATAAAATGGGACATAAGGTCCTATCTTTCTTACCACGGAAGGGGACTGGCCACAGAGAAGAAATGGCAATGGCATTAATTGGTGAGTAAAGGCACACTTGAGCTGTGATGTTATATGAGAACTATTGTATTTTAAATAAAGTGTGCGTTGTAATTGTGCTGATGTTCTGCAACTACAGAGGTTGATTAACTTAACAGCCACCCAGCTTGACATACCGAGCCCAGATACGCCAGAGCCTGGTAACAGGGGACGTCACGCATGATCTTGCGTGCATACATTTATTTTTGCTCGATAAAATCTCCTAACGAACATGCACTCTGCAGTTAAAACCTCATCTCCCAAATGGCCAAGAAATCAGCGCCTTTCTCGCTTTGCCTTCTTAACCATAAGCATGTGTTCAAAGTATATACCCACAAGCAGATTTCAATTTCTTTTTTTTTTAATTAGATTTTTACAAAAAGTCACAAGAAAATCTTTAAATCTTAAATCTTGAGGTCCAGAAAATGTATCTAGAAGATGAAACTCAGATGTTAAGACACATTGGGCCTCATTACGAATTTGGAGGTAGCCATGCCCTCCAAAATCGGGTCCGGGTTCCCTGAATGGGGAAATACCGGGCCATTCCGAGTATGGAGGGCCCGGTATTTCCTCCTTCAGGGAACCCGGGCCCGGTCCTTCCCCATTCCCATTCGAGCCCTCATAGGGCTCAATGGGAATGGGGAGGGAGCTAACAACGGGTTCATTACGAACGGGCCCGTTGTTAGCTCCCTGGTCCCCTCGCGGGACCCGCTATGGACGTCTGGGAAAAACAGACGTCCATAGCGGGTCCCGCGAGGGGACCTTGTAATTGTGCGGAATGGGTTTAACAGCGCCGGCACCATTACCGGCGCCGTTAAACCCATTCCGCACAACTTATAATGAGGCCCATTGTCTATAGCAGTCAATCTTCCGCTGATTCTTTTGACGTGGGAAAAGAGTTTTGTATATACTGTAAAATGTTATATGATTTCAATTTCAATCCCATTTTTTAAGGCTTGGCCAAAAAGAAACATGAGCCAGGGAAGACGATCTGATTGCAGGATCTAGCGATCCCTTCCAAAAACCTTTCTCCACTGTGACCAGTGCATCTGCAGTAAGTAGAGAGGCAGCCGACTAGTCAGCCAGACAGCTAACTAGCCAGCCTGACCTCAGTCTTGACAGACAGCTGACTAGGCAGCCAGACAGCTGACTAGCCAGCCTGACCTCAGTCCAAGACAGCAAACTAGCCAGCCTGACCTCAGTCTTGACAGACAGCTGACTAGGCAGCCAGACAGCTGACTAGCCAGCCTGACCTCAGTCCAAGACAGCAAACTAGCCAGCCTGACCTCAGTCTTGACAGACAGCTGACTAGGCAGCCAGACAGCTGACTAGCCAGCCTGACCTCAGTCCAAGACAGATAGCTGACTAGCTGACTACCCAGCCTGACCTCAGTCTCGACAGACAGCAAACTAGCCAGACAGAGAGCGAACTAGCCAGCCAGACAGCTGACTAGCCAGCCAGACAGCTGACTAGCCAGCCTGACCTCAGTCCAAGACACATAGCTGACTAGCCAGACAGACATCAGTCCAGAACGATTGTGAGTTAGATTTTCTGATGTTTAAATTGGCGCACATTCCGATTTCCACTTCAAATATGCTGTCCAAAATCACAACGAAGACTAAACAATAAGCCAACGAACACTATGGAGGTACAAAGGAAACAGTAATGTCCCACTTTGATATAGTGCTTCATGCCAGATCCCGCCCGCTTCCAACTGCCTTAATAGCAAATCTTAACCACATCCAACGAAGTAGTGCTCAATTTAGCCACATCGGATAGATGAAGGAGTTGGCTCTTTTTGAAGTTGCGAATACAAGTCCGCACGGATATTGGAGGGAAGTGCTTAATTTCGGGTGTTGCTTAACTCTGGGAAAGACCCTCTTACAAAACCCGTGCTTGGTGTAAGAATGGTAGTTCAAGGCCAATGGTGGTGGCCTGCTGGTCACATCAGTTGACTTTCCCATCACCCACTCTACGTGATATATGTGACGCACATAGGAACAGGGCCCGATTCACAGAATCGTTTTATAATGTCACAATCCCTTAGGAAAACGCTCTGTGAATCAGACCCAGAAAGTGTAATCTACATTTAAAAAAGCAATTCTGGCAGGCAAAAAAAAATAAAAAATCTCTGGTTAACACAGCCGTGGATTACAGCACAGACAATTGTGTGTTCTACCCGAGACGAACATGTCTTATTTTAATGTTTATTCGCACGAGGAGACGAGGTAGAAGCCCCCTCACAGGTAATGACGCGATTACGGGAGTTTACTGGCATAGCCCAGAAACTCCCATCAGCAGCGGCAGCTTTCCAGTTTTGTGAGACGGAATTGTTTTCAAGCCAAAAGGTGGACTTACCCCAAAAGTTCCCGGTCAGCGGGTCGGAATACCTGCTCGAGGTGGTAAAATTGAAAGTCGTAATATTAGCCATAACATCCAAAATTGGGACGGCAGCTGTGGCGAACACTGCGGGCAGGGCGGTGTGGCCGTCTGTGGGTCTCCAGTCGACGACGCGTGCCTTCATTGTCGCCAAATAGTGCTTTTTTTCTTGTCCGAGAGGAAACATTAGTTTCACGCTTCCTGCTTTTATACTCAAATTAGAAACAGTGTTCTTATCTCGGAGGTCCACACGTCCCGCATAAGGGAAAAATGCCCCCCCCCCCCCCCCGCGTCATTTCCTCAGCTGTTGCGAATTGGCAGTAAACATTGTGGACGGGCTCAGGTACCAACTGCCATGCGGCATGCACCGATGTGTAATGGCTCCGAATCCCACTAGCGTGTACTGAGATTACAGGGCTCCAGAACCCCCTGCCATGTATTGATGTGTGAGAACTCTAGGACCTTCTGATGTGGAAGGATCTGGAACATACTTCAATGAACTGCAATGGCATGGCTCCAGATTCGACCGCCACGTTATGGAAGGGCTCCATGACCTACTGTCGTGTACTGTTGTGGAAGGGGTTTACTGTTGTGTAGTGGTGTGGTCAGTGTACGAAAAGAAGTAGTGGAACTATGTTCCCTGCGGCGCTGCCCCTGCTCCCCACAAACCCCCATCGGCATGCCCGTGCCACACGCAATCCAAACTCAAAGAAACGTGCTTGCTGTTTAGGAAAAACAAAAATAAAAGTATAGGAATGGTAAAACGTAATTAAAAAAAAAAGTATAGGAGCACCGCTCTAAACCGCTTCCGCCCACTTCGACCTCTGGGTGTGGTACTTCTCCAGAACCCAATGCCTTGTAATAATGATATGTAAGAGCTCTGATCTCACTGCCACACACTTATGCCGACGGCTCCAAAACCTTATTTTATGTACTGATGTTGAAAGGCTCCTGAACAGTATACCATGTACAGATATACAAGGGCTTCTAAAACTACGGCTATGTAGAGTATGTAACCTTTGCCTTCCCAGATGTTTTGGACCACATCTCCCATCAGACCAAGCAGCTTAATGGATGGAGAGTGATCATGGGAGTCATAGTCCAAAACATCTGGAGAGCCACAGCCTGTAGGTGTTTGCGTATTATGTAAATGGGCTCCAGGACCTACTGGCACGTTGCAGAAGGACTCCATGATGAACTCCCATGTACTTATGTGGACGGGCTCCAGAATGTATTGCTGTGTACTGGCGTCCACTTCTCCAGCATCCACTGCCTTGAAACGATATGGAAGGGCTCCTAAACTTACTGATGTAATGTTGTGGAAAAACTCCAGAACGTGATCTGGAAGGGCTAGCGGACCTTCGGCCATTTACATATGCAGACAGGCTCCAGAAGCTATTGCTGAGTACTGGCGTGCACTTCTCCAGAATCCACTGCCTTGTGATGATATGGAAAGGCTCCTAATCGTACAGATGTAATGATGTGGAAAAACTCCAGAACGTTGCACCATGCACTGCTGATCTGGAAGGACTCCCGGACCTTCGTCCATGCACATATGCGGACAGGCTCCAGAAGCTATTGCCAGGTACCGATGTCAAAGTGCTGCAGCAGCTCCCGCTGTGTGTTGATGTGGAAGTACTCTAGAAGTTGTTAGGCAGAAACCCGTGCAGTTCCCTTGGGGACCACTGCAAAAAGTTTAAGACTACAGGTGTTGGCAGTAAACCCAATTGGTAGCAGCCTGTACCACCCAGATTTACGTTGTAGCTGTGGCTGAGCAGTCAGACTTCTCTCAAGAAGAGTTAGGCAGTATATAGAGTATACACATTAGGTACAAAAATACAGCAGCACAAGCAAACACTGACCAGAGCTTGGGTATAAAAGTATATAATTATTTATTAAAAAACACACTTGTAAAAATACACTGGCACTAATATGTCAAGCAAGTTCAAACACAGTCACTAGAAATATATACACCTCCCTGATTAATTATCCGACAAGTCTTAGGAAAAGAACACCACTTATTATCAATACAGAGGTGAGCGCTTAACCAAGATGGCACTCCAATAATTATTTACAAAGGGAGGGAAAAGGCAGAATTAGAAAAGCACACAATACCAACACTTTTAAAAGAACCACAGCAAGTCAAGAAAGGCAGAGTCTACTGTAGAGAAAGAATGTTCATAGGCTAGGCCCACTCTTGGAGAGAGCAAGGCGGAATGTGCCCAAGATTACACAGTTGAAGTACACTTTAAAAGTCTTTGCAGATAGTTCAAAAGGAGTTGGATTAGTTCAGAAAATGTAGTTAACAGGTCCCAGGTCACACCAGGATAGAGAGTCAAGGATTTACGGGACACCTTGAACAGTCTGTTGCAAGGGAGACCAGGCGGGACACAGAACCTGAAATGGTGAGAAAGCTCCAGCGGGGGCAGTTGTTCCTGGCAGCAGGTGCAAGTCAGTGCTTCGTCCAGGGGAAGAGAAGATCTTGACGTGGAGGAAAGCTGGAGTTCGTTGCACTGCCAGGGAATAAACCAGCCGCGGAGTTTCCCAGTTAAAAGGTACTACCCTTTTATTCGTGGTAGTGGTGAAGCGTGGCTATCCGGCCGCCGGGGTGCTTGGCACGGGCAATTCGACCATGAGACGATCCAGGAAGGCGAAAAGAGGGCGAACTGGTTAACCCCACCAGTTCAAAGGAAGAAGACTCTCCAGGATGAAGATCTTCTCTGTTGTTGGGAAGTGGTGAGTCGGTTTAGCAGGGCTCCACCGGTGGTGTCGTCATTGCAGGTCGGCTCAGCTTCAACCTTTTCGGATTCTTTAGGTCCTGTGGCGACTTCTGAAGTTCCAGTCCCCAAAGCCCTGCTTTTATGCAGAAAACCCCCATTCATCAGTCCTAGCTGTCACTCAAACATGCTAAGTGGTGAGCTGGGCGGCTCACCACTGGGCCAATCACACAAGAGTGCAACTTGAGTTGCCGAGGCAACTCAGTCCAGGGTGCCTATTCCCCCCTCCCACACATCCTGTAGACCCAGACAGAGTGGCACCACTTTTGGAGGCTTCTGTGCAGAAGCCCGCCAAAAGTGGAACAAAGGGCTCGACTTGGGTTGGAGTTACAGAGGCGAACACAAACGCCATTTTAAAACTGAGTCCTGGCAAAAAGACCTAACCAGGGAATAAATATTAAATAAATAACCCAGCGGTATCTTTAACATTGCACCAAAAAAGTGGTGTGTTTAAAATGAATGGGAAAATCCCATAGGAAATATTCCGGTGGAATATTTCGCGTGGTAACCACTGCCACCCGCCAGAAACTCAACGAGGGGGGACTGCACAGTGCTCCCTCGAAAAACAGACCCAGGGGTAATCTAATTACCCCTACCAGTACTTCCACAATATGATGGCTTGTACTGGTTTTGTTCACAATTTAAGACTAGTAAAGTCAATGGTGACTTTACATGCCCTGGGAGACAGTAGTCAGTCCCAGGGTATGGAGTCTATGTTTGGGGGTCACTATGACACCCCTGTGTTACTGCACTGAGGGTGCTGTGTAACACACTTACCAAAACACATGAAACCCTATGGAGTAAAAGACCCCATAGCCCATAAAATACATTACAAAGTCAAAGGACCTTCTCAAATCATGCCTAAGAGTGGGAGAAAGAGAGTCTCACGCTTAGCAGGAGATAAACATAAACCCCAGAAATCCAGCAAAGCTGCTGGGGGACTCACTAGGTTTGGGAAATTAGCCTTTACAGAGAATTCTCCCTAACAAACGTTCTTCAGGGAAGGGCTTTGAAACCCACTGCCGTGGGCTCAGGTGAAGGGGCTCCAGAGCCTACTGCACTTAGCTTTCGGACAGTCCAGTAAGGGTGGCAATGATCCAATCAGATTGCTTCTCATCCAGAGAGTTACTTGCTATCTAAATGGGATGCAAGCACTTAAACTGCACTGTACTGCTTGCTATTGCTGATAATGTTGCTATCAAGGTGTACTGCACAATAGGCCTTATGTGAAGTATATTGATTGCTAACTGCATGGATACAGCACGCAAGATCTGTTTTGTAGTATACCTTGATATGAAGTCTTGAACGGCACACCAACACACCTGGCGACTAAACTCCACATCTCTGGAGGTGCGTGTGCCTCCCATAGCAACTCCACCAAAAGGTAGAGTCAAAGCTAGCCCATAAATGAAAGATCCATAACCAGGCCTTCTCCTGCCCTGCCTGACCCTCTGGAACTCTATACCGCTCCATGTTCGGAACGCCCCCACCATCCTTCAGTTCCGCAAAAGGCTACAAATGTGTCTCTTCCATCAATGACCCCGGCATGACTAAATTAAAAATGTTCTGCCCTTCTGCCAATAGTAGTGCGCTCCATAACCAGACCTTCTCCTGCCCCGCCCAACCCTCTGGAACTCTATACCGCTCCAGGTTCGTAACACCCCCACCATCCTTCAGTTCCGCATAAGATTACAAATGTGTCTCATCCATCAATAACCCAGACATGAGTAAATTAACATTTCCCTACCCTTCTGCCAATAGTACTGCGCTACTATTGAAGAATGCTATGCCCAACGCTGGCTTCCACACATTGTAAAGTGCTCTGCTGCTCTCAAGCGAGGTTCACGCTATAAACCATCAAATAAAAATAAAATAAATATTAACTTTATCAACACTTTACAACAAATGCCACTTACCACTGGCTACCCTGAGTAAGCTTTGCGATGCAATGTAATTGTTTACATGCAATGGGCCTCATTACGACCCTGGCGGTAAGTTACCGCCAGGGCCGTGACTTTACCGCCATGGCGCAAACTACGTTTACGCCATGGCGGTAAGGGGATTTACCGCCCCATTCCGACCTTGGCGGGGCGGTAAATCCCCAATCCCCATTTACCCTTCCCCATTCCCATTTTTGCCCCATAGGGCATAATGGGAGTGGGGAAGGCGTTAATTACGCCACCGTAAATTACGGTGGCGTAATTAACACCAAGTTCCCTTACCGCCATGGTTTTTTACACCTGCTAAAAGCAGGTGTAAAAACCGCCATGGCGGAAAGGGAACTCGTAATTGGCGGAAAGGGGTTGGCGCAGCTAACGCTGCCGCAAACCCCTTTCCGCCAGGGTCGTAATGAGGCCCCATGTCTTTTTGTGAGCTGGATGTGCCACTGGGGGGCCACATGGTCACCTTGAGGAGTTTTGCAGCTTGGCCTGCTTGCATATCTCCCTCCCTCTGAACCAAGAATCAGGGAGGTCATTTAGGGGTTGCCAGGGGTTGCAACCGCGACCCCGAGGTCTCTCTTGCTACCCTGAGATCTCCTTGCTACCCCTACACAATATTTTAATTTTTTTTAAATAAGATAAAAATTTAGTGTCTTTTTTCTTTTTTTTAATACAAGCTTCTGGGCTGTAGCTAGCGCCATGTGGCTCTTTGCTTCTGGAGTGGCTGGCTTTCTTGTTCAGGCCTCTTTAAATTAAAAAAAAACAGGGGTTCCACAAGTCTAACACCTTCAGCAGTGACCCTAAATAAGAAAGAACAGGAATACCTTTCTGGAATTCTATACAATTGCTAGACTCAATAAAGGTTTATTTCAGGCACACTTCAGGGTGTGAGTCACTGATTTAGTCTAAACACCTAAACTCAGCCTTTCATCCTTCTGAGGTCGATAAATGAGAGCCAACACTGGTTGGGTGATATTGTATGTATATTTGTTCTATATAAAGCGCTTAAGCATAAGTGCTATATAATAACACATCATTATCATTTGGCCAAGGACATCTGCTTGCATTCACAGTAATTTGGTAATATGCGCCTATAGACACTGATCATAACGATACATATTGTGATTCATTCTTGTATGAAATGTATATCACATTATAGTGATATCATAACCATATTTTTCGTAGTGTACTTAGGAGCAATGCTACATGATGCCACTTCCTATTTTGTCATGGAGTGAAAGGTCGTGTTCCTTCGCTTCCCGTGATATCACTTCAGGGTGGGGTCAAATGACATCATTTCCTGTGAGGTCATCAGAGGTCAAGGGTTGTGTCATGTCACTTCCGCTACCCCTGGCATTTTGGTGAAATGACATCCCTGCCAATAATGTTATCACTAAACTGTGTGCTGAAGTGGGCAGAGCCTACCATGATTACTTGCGTGAATACAGGATAAACATACACACCCTTAGCATTTAAGGGATCAGGCACTTCTGCCAATTCAGAGATAGTGTTGGACTGCAAACAATGTACAGACAGTGTCGTCTTCATTCCAGACCCAAAAGGGAGACAACACGGCTCTCTGCCAATGCCGCCCAAAATGCCAGAGTTGCTCCAACCGCAGGGGCCATCTAATAATAGCTTGATTTTAAGCAGTGACAGCAGCTTCTTAGCAGTGAAATGAATGGCAGCTTGAGTGTTAAGGTTGCATCAGATTGGATGAGGGAGGGTTCATGACCCAGTGATCTGGGTGGATGGAAACAGCCTGCATGCTTAGACTGCTCTTCCCCTTTCCAGGCACTGGGATTAGAATTGT
This sequence comes from Ambystoma mexicanum, assembly GCF_040938575.1. Taxonomy (NCBI): domain Eukaryota; kingdom Metazoa; phylum Chordata; class Amphibia; order Caudata; family Ambystomatidae; genus Ambystoma; species Ambystoma mexicanum. The sequence continues at coordinate 1,165,571,463 of NC_090927.1, read as the reverse complement.
AAATGCACCTGCATTTGTATGCCAAAGGGAATATTAAATGTTACATTGATCCTACCAGGAGTTTCATCTGTGCTTAAGCGCTCTGAAACTACTAAGGCAATGATTTGGTACTATATACCAAAATACTTCAGAAACCCGTTATTTGTCTTAAATATGGTGCACAAGATTTTCAAAAGTGTACTTTTCATGAAGGTATAAATGAAGGTGCAGAGCTAAACGAGTATGTTGGAGCTACTGCTGAGGCAAACCGTTTTAAGAGCAGAATGACAGCAAATAACTGGAGATGTGCCAGTGTGATGGCCAGCTAGCAAACTGACGAGTGGCCCTTGCATATTTGACTGCAAATGCACTTACTCCGTCAGAATTGTCCCTGGACTAGTACGATAACAACCTTGTCTGTCTCCTCCCTCCCCTTACTTGTTTTTCTTCCACTCCCCCACCCCCCACCAGCACGATCTGAAATGTCCTCATGCCTAATACCATAGTTGCTTGTTTTGTTCCTCCCCTCCCTTTCTGCACCCCTCTCCCTCGGCTTTTTTTCTCTCCTGCTCTACCAGAAATGTTGTCAGGCCTAGTACGGTAGTCGCCTGTCTGTTTCCATTTCCTTCCCACTCTGCCCCTCCCTTCCTTATCTAGGTCTTATCTCTTGCACTATCTGAAATTTCATCAGGCCAAGTACGATAGTTAATTTCACATCCTTACTGTTCATGGCCTGTAAGAATGTAATAGAATTTTCCCTTGTTCCTTGCCTTGAAGCGCTTTGAAACACATTGTGTATAGGCGCTATATAAATAAACTATCATATCATATCAATGTGTGGCTGTATTTGAGTGTCACTGAGCTTGGGCTAGGGGTGGTGCCAAATGTGTGTTGAGCATATGGCCCTTTGAGTATCGTGCATGCAATGGATGGGGATGCAGAATAACTCTGACCCAAACTAATCGAACCAACTCAGGAGGATGGCAAAAGTGCTGTTTTATTAACAATGATATAAAACAGGGAGTTACAACGGACGTTTGCTCGAGCCCTCAGTGCATTTCTCATAAAAACATCCCTATATGCAAAAAATACCTCAGCAGTGATTTCATAGTATGTGGCAAATAGAAAACCTACTAAAGAGTATGATAGGCTTAAGGGGAACATCTAAGTATACACTTTATAGGGACTCAGATTGTGATTTGGTGCATAATGTCAGGTGGACAATTTATGCCTACCTCTAAAAACATGTCATCCTCAACACTATTAAGTACACAGTATATCATTGGTTCTTAAACTATAAGGCCCTTCGTTATATGAACCTCTACAATTGGTTGGCACGCTCGTCCCATATCTGGAACATCTGGTTCACTTAGCAGCACGTAAGCTCGTACCCAGGTGCCAGGAGGTGGACTTGACCTTACTTCCCCACCCAATTACCCCCACATCTCTCATCACCCAAGTCTTCTGCCATGCATATTGTCTTTGAACCTGGCCTTGCAACGTATCCTTGTCTGTAGGAATATATGGGAGTACAGGCCTTCACTATTGTTGTTCTAGGACTCCATGCTCAACTCTATTTTCCTCCTTGGCTCATGTGACAGGAGGTCACGATTTTATCCTTTCTGCAGCATTTAAATGTCTTAAATGAATGAAACTTGGCCCGCTTGGTGTTCTTTCTTTGCACCTTAGCAAGGGATGATTCAGCTTCTTACGTTCACTGCCTTCAAGAATAGATACTCAACTTTGGCTGCTTCAGCTTTTGATACCAGGCCAGACAACCTCGCCATTCGTTTCCACGATCTCAGTTTATTCCTGCTACAACACAGTTCTCAGCCTTTCCTCTCCATGGGTCCTGGCTTACTAAATTCAGAACACTGATGTCCAGTTTCTATACAATGGCGGTGTCGGCTGCAGTCTATTCACTACATATAGCCAGCTTCTATCAACACTTAGTCTACTTGCGTTTCAGCGTCTGTACAATCATTGAACGGTTGCATTTTCTTTAGCACTTCACACACGTGCAATCTTCTTTTCGCATATGAAAGTTTACTCGATTCTTAACTTTGTCAGTTTCAGTAAGATCTATGCATTCTCTTCAGCCAGTATTCCCAGTCCATCACACTCGTCTCTTGTGATGTCACCAGCTCCTCTTTCTGCTCCTTTTCAGATTCCTTCAGGGAGATCCTCCCTCAGATTGTCTCTTCGGGAATACATTTGATAACGTTTTCTCAGAGGATATTTTCTCTCAAACACTTGCTGCGGTATAGTCACAACTGCTGGTGTCAAGCATGACACAATCTCATGCTTCCAACATATAGGAGGTAGGGGGCCGGGATTTCCTGCAGAGGCATGCAACTGCTCCTCTACAGTGTTGTGTGGCAATGGCTGTGTGTGCTAAGTGGTGCTATTTTTGGGTGCTGGGTGGAACTGCATTTTGCTGCTAGGTGAAGCTGAGTGTTGGTTCTGGGTGGCACTGTCAAGACTTCTATGTAACCTTGTGATGTGGCACTCTGAGTGCTGAGGTAGATACTGTCTGTAACTTCTCGGTGGCAATGTGATGAAGGCTGGGTATCACAGCGTCTTGAGTGGTATTGCCTCAAAATATTGTATAAAAAATGCCAAATACGCATTTTCTGCGCAGCAAAGTAAAAAATGACAAATCCCGAAACACCAAACTAAGTCAGCGGGGGTTGCGGGCGTGGCCCCTGCTCCACTAGTTCAGTATTATGGGCTTTGGGGGTTACAGGGGTGTCCCCCACATACATTAAAGGGAAAGTGGGGGAAAAAATGAACAGATCCCCAAAATGCAACCAAGTCAGCTTTGCAATTTTTAAACTCAAGCTTTTCGGAATGTGATTTTTAACGTAAATTCATCTGAGTGAGTCCCTCTGGGGTGCCGTCCTGGGGTCACTATGCGGGCTGAGTGGAGTGTAATTGCATCATATTTGAGTGTTACTCTGTGTGAGAGGTAAATCACTTTGCGTTGGTGTTTCGCACAGCACCACTGTTGTGGCATGAAGCGCGTCCAGTTAGATATGCTCCCACACACATCCTGTCCAGCCTTCTGCAGTAGGACTTGATTGGATGACGGTGTCTGCTGTCAGCCATGCAACGGTCGAAAGAAAGCGGCCTCTAAGGTTCGATTCCCATGTCCCGCATCCAAACCATAGAGACACAGGTTTAAAAAGTATTGGCAAAGCTGACCATTTGGGCTTTTGTGCAGGCCTGGGATAGGCATTTAACAGGCACTACTATAATGGTACAAGCTGGCCATACGATGGCAACAGCTGGCACATTATATTAGTAGTTGGGCACATTATGAAAGAGTCTGGGAAATGACCATCCAATACGTACAGCAGAGCTAAAACGGTTTTCTTTCCCAATGTTTGTTTCTAACTGATTAGATGCAAGGAAGAAATGCAAGGACGCACGCATTGATTATAAATCAAGTGGCTGAAATCACACTTGGTTATGACGCTTTGATTGCACCAGGAGCTGTTTTACAGGCCTGATTCACCTGCTTATTAACAAAAAGCAAACCTGGATCCATGTAACCTGGCAAAGTACTGACTAATTACCGGCCTCCCATTTCTGGGAAAGGTGATCGAAAAAGTTGCTTTACAAGAGCGAAAGCAAGGATTAGTACAAGGCTATGAGTCTGGGTACATCCCCAAAGCATCCGTTCAGGTCATCGATGATGCCCTGCACATCCCTGACAAATGAATAACTTGTTCAATAACTTGTTCAATTTCTCCTCTGACATCTGCCACTTACTTGAAGAAGTAGACCTCGGTCTCACCGAGACATGGTTCACGGCAAGCTCTGTCAGAAGCTTTGACACTCTCCTCCCTGACAGCTACAAGATGCTCTACGCGCCCAGGTCCAATCGTTCCGGAGGGGATGTATCCCTGATCGTCCCTAGGTGGATTCCTGCCTCTGCCATTCCTACGCAGGCCTACTCCCCTTTCGAATACCTCATCTGCAGGCTCTCTCTTTCGCCTAGCCATTACCTTACTGCGGCTACCTTCTATCGACCACCTGGTCAGATCTCCTCCTTCCTCTCTGAGTCGCTCCTGGTCTCGACCACTCAACTCCTCCTTTTTGGAGACGTTATCATCCACCTGTCCTTGCCCTGGACTCTTTCGCAACCTCTCTCACTCTCTATCATCCCATCTGGCCTGACTCACTCTGCAGGGCACACTCTTGATGCTCTGATCTCTACAGACCTTCCCCTTTCTATCCCTCTCACCACTCCTCTCTCCTGGAGTGATCACTTTCTCCTTTCCTCCCAGCTCACTCTCTCTACCCTTCAGGCCAAGCCAACTCCAACACTGCCACCTACCTTCTCGGTAATCCGACCCATGAAGCATGTGTCAGTTGAGGCTTTCACCACCACTTTCTCACCCCCTCCTCACCCATCGGCTGACACAGCCCTTTCTATGCTCCACTCTGCTATATCTGATTCCCTTGATGTTCTTGCCACGGTCATGAGGATCCGCTTGAAGCCCAAAGCCAAGTGCAACTCCTGGTACGACTCAGACCTTGTCACCCTTAAACACACATGCAGGGTGGCTGAGAGGAAATGGCATGCTTCCTGTACATCCTCTAACAAACTGGCCTGCCGCCTGCTCCAAAGGCAATACCGGCTCTCTGTCCACACCAAGAAGAGAGCCCTCATCCAAGCCTGTGTCGCTGCGGCATCCAACAACTCGGCCAAACTCTTTCTGCAAGGAGCTGGCCAACCCTGCTGCTGTCTCTACCTCTCTTGTCCCCTCCCAGGCCCTCTGGACGGCTCTGGCTTCTCATTTCATCTCTAAAACTCAGTATATCCAGTCCTCTCTCTTCCTCTCCTCCTTCTCCCTCTACTCCCCTCTTTTCCTCTGGCCCTTCTGTGGCCACCTCTCCTCACTCCTTCTCTGCCTTTCCCTGCTCTCCCAAGACGAGGTTTCTAGACAAGTCTGATCTATGAATGTCTCGTTAAAACAGGTTCTCCCCTGATCCTCTAAAACCATCAAGGAACACTGACACCCTGGCTCCTGCTTTGGCTGACTTCTGCAACCACTCCTTTGCCACTGGAGTATTCCCCTTCCCCCCTGAAGCACTCCCTTGTGCACCCTCTTCATAAGAAACCCTCAGCCGATCCCTCCTGCCCTGCTAACTACCGACCAATCTAAATCATTCCTTTCCTGGGCAAACTCCTGGAAAAGATGGCCATCTCCCAGCTTAATCTTCACACTGAATGGTTGTTGTCTCCATGACCATCGGTCTGGCTTCAGAGCTGTCAGAAGCACAGAAACTGCTCTCCTGAACATCTGTGAAGACCTGCTCTCCAACCTTGACTCCAATACCCCCTGTGTCCTCATCTTACTTTATCTCTTCTGCCTTTGACACGGTCAACCATGCCATCCTGCTCAACCGTCTCCATGATAACCTGGGTATCACTGATCAGGCCCTGACTTGGCTGACCTCTTTCCTCTCCGATCGAGCCTCCGAGGTCCACTTGGATCCTTCCTCTCCTCTATCTCTATCTCTATCTCTGCCTGTGGTGTTCCCCAGGGGTCTAACCTCTCTCCCTGGCTGTTCAACCAATACCAGGCACTTCTCGCCCACCGCATTGCCACTCTCTGCCCCAACATTCAGTGCAATGCAGAGGACACTCAGCTCATTTTCAGGCTTCCTTCCACCAACTCTTCTCCCTCGCTCATCCCTGGCTGTCTGTACGCTATCCAGCAGTGGTGTGCCACCAACGATCTCTGCCTTAATGCCAGTAAGACTGAGATTTTCCTCATCGGCATACCTGCTCCCTCCTTTCCTCTCGCTCACTGGCCGGCCTCTCTTGGCCCTCTTCCTACTCCCACCTATGAGGATAAAAACCTTGGGGTCATCTTCGACTCCACTCTCTCCTATCTCCGACGTCCCTAAGAAGTCACACTACCAGCTGCACCTCCTCAGAGGTATTCTTCCTTTCCCCAGAAGCTCACCGTCTCCAGAGCTCTGGCTCTCTGTAAGGTGGACTACTACAACATCCTCTTTCTAAATCTGCCGGCTTCTACTCTCCACCCTCTACAACTCATCCAGAACAGGATTGCGAGACTTCTCCTTGGCCTCAAGCCCAGGGATCATATCTCTCCAGGACTGAAATCTCTGCACTGGCTCCCAGTAGCTGTGAAGATTAAGTTCAAAACCCTCTGCATTGTCCACAAGGCCTTCTGGGGTCTGGGGCCTCAATACCTCCAACTCTCTCTTCCTAAATATCTTCCTTCTCGTGCTCTTTGCTCATCTGCCTCCATCTCCCTCAGGGTCAGTCGCTTCTCCAAGAAACAAGTTGGTGGCAGATCTCTTTCTTCGGCTGGGGCCTCCCTCTGGAACAGCCTCCCTGCAACATTTGAACCATTTCCGGTTCCAGAAGCACCTCAAGACCTTCCTCTTTGCTTCTGCTTTCTTTCCTCCTCTCCCCTGGTGAACTCCTGATTAAACTGCACTGGTCACAGGGCTACCCTCTGATCTCGGGCCCAGGTCCCCTCCCCCACCAGCTGCACACCTGCACTGCCTCCTGGGCAACCACTGCACTTGGGGGCTGTTTCTGTATCCCCCCAGTCCCCATCAGCTCTTGACACTTGATGTCTACACTTACTCCTGCACTTGCCACTAGCTGGCCGCACTTTACCCATTGTTTTATTTATTTTATTTATTATTTACTGTTGATACTATGTACTGCACTGCCCCCTTACCCACTGCACTTACCCTTTACCCCCTCCCCTGCACTTGCGTGATCTCAATGTCCCCTGGCCTAGTAAGATTGTTGTAGAGGAGGTCCCAAATAAAGCCTGCACTCCAGTGAAGTACCAGGAACGTTCACACCAAAATATGTGATGTATGATGGGCAGATAAATCAGCAGAGAGCCGTATTAGGGCTCTGCCCAGTACCTATCAGAAGAGCAACACCTATTGAAGTACAGCTACCAAGAAAACCATGGACAGTGAGGTATCCATTAAGGTAACCTTACCAGCAAATGAGATGAAAGGAAGATTGCCCAAGTACAGTCCCGGAAGAAACCACAAAGGTCTTAATGGAAGACGAATGGTGACGTCACGAGGACCCAGAATTGTACAAGTAGAATTAAGGACAACCCGAGAATGACACCCAGAGACGAAACGCCATGAATAAGGATATTGTGAACCTAAAAGGGGAGAACGATGTTGAAGTACAAAGAAGCTTAAGCTGTTAACACAATGAAGATATTCAACCAGCTTACACTTGTACATATGCTTGGAACCGCAAGAAAGCTAAGAAAACAATGCGGCTTGCAATGCTAAGTAGAAGAATAGTGCGGCAAGCGCCATTATACATAATCTACCTTAAAACGAAGCACAGTATTATAAGTGTCACTCCACTTTGCAAACAAAGCAGAATCAACCTAGGTTACTAAAGGGCAAATGAAGAGAGAGTCATATTCTAACACAAGAAGAAGAGACGGCTGAATCAAAACTCGGCAGATGCAACTCATGCCAGGAGAAGCCAAGGTCATACCAATAGAAGGAACGAACAGTAGCTACATATAATTGAAACTTAAGAACAGAATATCCTGTCTCTGAAAGGTCAAGATAAGGAAGCGTAGGCAGGTGGCAAGCTGAATAAGAATCAAATGCACGAATTGAGAGAAACTAGACAAATTCACAGTGTGGGAAGCACGTGACCAATCCGAGCGAGGAAAAGCACGAGTTCACACCTACGCTTGGCATCCGACCAGGCAGAGATAGCGGAACTTTCCCAGACAGAAGATGCAGTTTCGAGGCCAACCACAGTAACATAATTGATACATAGTTGTTAAAGTGATGATTGTAACCTTAATTGGAGAAAGGCTGGTACCTAGGGGGCCCCCTGCACCTGGCTGACCATTCTGCGTGCTGCTAAGCAAAGGGGAAATGTATGCATGGGGTTGGTGCCAACCTAATCACAATGGACCAAATAATCTAGGGTCCTATAGTTAGAACCAATGGGACGTTGTACTTTTAGTGACGTCTACAGTAGTCATCTTTAAAGGAAGGGTTTAGGCACCCATCTGACAGTGTTTACCCAATCCCTCACTCTGTTACCATATACAGATATAGTACCTATATTAAAGTTACCTTTTCCTAACCAATAGTATTACATATCAACGTTTGAGTGTTATACATCAATGACGAGTTTTCAGTATAAATGCTATGACTTTTATGAAGCTCATTGGAGTTGAAGCGAGAAGGACGATCGCATCACTGCTGATTTAGATGACTCCCCATTTTTTGCACTTGTCATTAAATGGACTCCCTTTGCCAAACCTTTGCGTTGTCCTTATTGATTGGTGTTGGAGTAATACATCTGCACCCCCATCCATCTCAAGGGTACAGTTATCTCATCTTAAAGTACTTTCGGAGCAAACCTCAGCTCTATGGGCTGGCCGGGGGTCTCCGGAGTACACTTGGTAGCAGATATTTGATGGTTATCGATTATCGATTATTTGATTTGAATAAGACACCCATTGACCGTCGACATAAAGTAACTCTAGGTCTACAGCAATATCACAAGTCCTTTGCCATTCGGCTGAGCAGACCATGAAGCTCCCGTAGACAGTGGTAGTGTAAGAAAAACTGCAGACCAGGGCCTGAAGGGACCTGTGTTCCCCACACATCCCTTTGGGCAGCTGAGCTGGTGAAAAGCCGAAGAAGGCAGTAACAAAGACGGTGATCCCGAGGGTCCAGAGAGCAACCATGCGAACAGTGAGTGAAAAAGGATTGAATGTTTTGGCAAATGTGCATGCCTTAAGAACAAGTAAAGGGGAAAGGTAACAGAGGGAGGCGGGAAAAAGAAAATATAGTTAGAAGTAGAGAAGAAATATATATATAGACACCCGAGAAGTGAGAGGATTCACCTTATTCCTATGCTTTTAATACAAGCGGTTAGAAGAAACGTGTACCCAGAGTCCCAGCTAAAGGGGGACCGATTAGACTACCACGGTGGTTAAAGACGTCATGAAAGGGGTACGTTTAGACTCCATGAAGGGGTAATGATTCGAGGTAGCGATATCTGTGACCAGCATGTGTTCGTCTAGTCTGTAAAGTGGCTGTCTTACATGTTTTTGTTGTGACGTCATACATCGAAAAAATGTCCTTGATGAAATTGATTTAAAATGTATGCGATTGAATAGCTGGGATAATATCGCATATGAATTTATGTTTTGCGAGTAAATTAGAAGGTATAAAATTATGTGAAAAATTTGGATAGGAGCTTGCAGCGTTTGGTACTCGCTCATATTGTTGGGACTGTTTAAGCCACGTGAAAGTGCTGACAGGTGTTATATAAGAGGAAAGGGAACAGATTTGAGCATGGAGGATATAACTCCATGGACACTTGTGCAAACAGTTGCCGAAAAACACGCACCCAAACTGAAGAAATACAGTACAGAGTGGGTTAAAGGAACCGCCCACACAATGTTTATGCCATGGCCACAGGGTGGGTCCTTATCTAAAGCTGTTTTACAACAAATGATGACATATTTGCATGCCACATATACGGGCAAGAAGTTAGACAACTGCCTCGCTGTACTAGAAATTTGCAAAATGTATGAGCATGGAAAGGAAGAGGAGCCAGCAATAGATTGGATACTTAATGTATGCACAGAGGGGGTGAGATGCCTACTGCGCCACCCGCCCCATTTGAAATAAAGGCTGAAGAAAGTAAAGACGGGGGATTATACCCGTGAGAGAGCTCAAAGCAGCCACGGGGTATAGCAACCCCGCATACCAGTCACCTACGCAAAGTAGTTACAAAAATCAAGGGAAAGATAAGGATATTACCTCCATAGTCCCACGGGACAAGGATAGACGCAATGACGAAAGAAGGGCTCAGGCACAGACAAGTGTATCTCTCGACAAAGAGAGAGAGAAGGAAAGAGATGGAACGGTATTGAAGGCAGAACTGATGAAATAGCATTCACAAATAACAAATGGATGGGAGGACACATTTTATTGAAGCTTGTTGGCAAAGGCATTGATGCCGCGAAAGGAGAGGTTAGATGAGGTACAGAAAGGGAAAAGAGAAGGAGTTAAGAGACAAAAAAATAAGAGATAAAGACAGACAAAGGCGAGAACGGCTATATCGCTAAGAGCAAGAAAGACAGCTCGATTGCAACCGAAGAGCAGCCAATGATCAAGACAGACAGAAGCAGCAGAGGTTAGAGGAAGAGCAAACGATGTGTGAGAAAAGAATAAAGAGACGAAAAGATGAGGAAATTCGAAGGGCAGATGAATGTAGAGAAAGGAAGAAGATAGGATCAGAGAAGAGGCGAGGAAACGCAAGGAATTTGATGACGATGTAGAACGTAAGCGAAGACAGAGAGCCCGCGATCTTGAATATCTGGAAAGAGAGGTTTAAAAACCAGATCCAGTAGTAGATTGGGAAGACATCGAAGAATTCTTTCCTGCGTATGATTCAGTACCGTGCATGTCTAATGGCAATTATGGAAGATGACTTCGACACCAGAAGCATCAGAGAAACGATCGATAGAATATATGATGAAATGGGGTTAGAACAAACACCGAAAGGGGAGGGGGAAGACTAGCACCTGGAGAGCACTCAGCTTTACGACACTGAGGATGTCACCCGAAGTAGTGGGAATAGGGAACTATCCCTGGATAGATTAGAAATAAGTAGGAACCAAGAAGATGCAAGAAGTTGCACGAATTGGGGAAAGACAATGTCCGACTTGGAAAGGGAGGAACGCGAGGAAAATGAGGAAGAGAAATGGAGCAAAAGATGACTCCCAAGAGAGAAAGGAATAAGATGGTCAGACACTAGTGAGTCTGCACCTAGAGCATCAGAATCAGCCACACAGTCTGAGCGACATGAAGAAGTATATCACGGTCAGAGGGAGGTGTCTTCACCGCCCTACGTGGACAGCCTTCGATCCCTACCAGGCAGACGGCGATGTGGGAATATTAGCCCGGCTTTAGACAGGAGAACAATGAGAGAAGAGAGAGAGGGCTATGCATCCCACTTTCCGTTACTTGAGAAAGGGGGAGTAAGACCACAATATATTCCATGGCCACACATGGATTGAGAAAATTTGAAAACAAGCTTCCAATGCTGACATGGGGAGCCGGAAAGTGGATACATGAGTTAGAAAAAATGACAGGAGGGAACACGTTAGCTATAGGGGATATCAAAGGTCTCCTAATCACCATGCTTGGTGAGAGAGCAGACGATGTGTGGGCACAAGCAGGCTACCCTGGTGTAACCACAATTAATATCGCGCATGATGGAGCTCCATTTAATAATTGTAAAGCGCTACAAATGCTATACCCAGATACTTCCGATATGGGAGCTATAATGACACGAAAAATGAAGGAACCTGAGGATCCATTAATTTATATACAGACTTTAAGACGCCTGGGTACTCGAGACTCATGAATCTTGGACAAAATCTATACCTGTGTTCTACCATATATTTTGCCAAGGGCTGCCAGAGCCGGTACAGAAACAGCTCAAGAAGTTGGTGGGTGTTGAGGCCAAGCCTTGGGCTGAAATACAGCTTGCGATCTCACACTATTGCAGATTGCTGCAAGAAAAGAATCACAAAAAGGAAGCGGCACGTAAGGGTGAGGAAGCGAAATTGGTACAGAAGAAATTGTCAAAATATGCTCTTGAGGGAGCCATGATAACTAGCAAAGCTTGAATCAAGCATGCAGCAGGTGACTCATCCACAGCAGAATATTCAGGGCAATACAGGGGTTTACCCCAGGGGAAGAGGATTTAGGGGAAAAGGATGGCAGAGTAATCAGGGAGGTTTCCAAAATAATCAAGGAGGTTTTCAAAATATGCAAAATGGTAATCAAGATTTGGCAAACGGGCAAATGATCCGACCACTGCCAGTTTGTTGGTTGTGTGGAATGACAGGGCACTTAGCCCGCATTTGCAAAAACCAAGGTATGATGCAGAACGGCCAAGGAACAGGAGCAGTCAAGCCGAATACAACTGCAGTTTTACAGCAGGGTGGTGCACAGAATCACAGGGTACAACAACAAGCGCCAGGAGCGCAACACTGGGTGCAACTGCAAAGCATGGGGAGTTTTCCACAAGGACAATCCCAACAGGCACCGTTGCAACTATCGCAGATGAGCACAGGGCAGACCATGAACCCTGGAATGGGAAGTAACAATGGGAATGGGGGACATCCACCAGCACACAGTGGGCCAAATTTGTATATGGACTAGGAGAGTTCACTGGGAACCCTGATGTGTTCTATCTTATAAGTGACACCAGACCCTCACAGGAAACCTAGGGTGGATGTCGTTATAGGGGATAAAGAATATTTCTTCTTAGTTGACACGGGTGCAACACGCTCATGCATACGTGAAGGCAGGTTTTCCTTGTCCGGCAAAGCCATAAATACTCAGTTTTACAGGAGCGACAAGTCGTGTTCCCTTCACAAATGCACTTCCAGTGTCCATAGGAGAATGTGAAATGAATGTGCCTTTACTATATTCACGTCAGATCCCAGTGAACATTTTGGGTCAAGATTTAATGACAAAGTTAAACATGACAATCTCATTCACGGAGGAGGACATAATATGTTCAACTCCAGGAATGCACTATTCAAATGTATGCAAAATGATCAGAGCATACGCAGGACACAGTCATGAGGGCTATACCATTAGAGCCAGAAATATTCGCATATGGTATGCGTGTGCTTATGGCAGGATTGCCAGGACTTGCCGACAAAATCATGAGAATGCCTGATGAATTCCTATTCAGGCCAAGAATAACGATGCACGAGGAAAAGGGACAAGTATTTCCCTTGATGATACACACAGCTGCAGTACGAGGGAGGGTGGTCTTGATTGATGGTAATGATGACGAAGGCCGACAATGGTGCGCAGTAATTGCCATTGAAGAAGGATATCGATTGACTGACGTCACTGATGACGAGCTGTTTAAAGAACAAGCAGACATGGGAGAGACAATGGTGGAAGTGAGTCTCACCTTTTGGGTAAAAATGATCCAAAGAGAAGTACCTCAGAGAATGATGTTGGCACAAAACCGTCCCGAATACTTTGATGATGACATGGCCCAAGTGCCTGTCTCAGTGTGGACCACAGGCCCATATGATGAAGGCCTTTTGAAGGGGGGTTGAAGAAGTGAAGATTAATTTGAAACTAGGAGCAATTCTGCCAAGAGCACAACAATATCCCATGTCCATAGAGGCAGATGAAGGGATTTTTAAGACAATTTCGGCTATGATGGAGCAGGGCATCTTAGTGACGTCAGAATCATCATTCAATACTTCGGTTTATCTGATCAAGAAATCAAAGGGGGGGTGTTGGAGGCTAATCCAGGATTTAGGCCCAATAAATAATTAAATAATATTGTTGAGGCCGAGTTCCCTTTATTCCCTAACCCGGCTACAATTCTATGTAATATACCTGTTGAGGCAAAATATTTCACGGTGAATAACTTGAAAAATGCATTTTTCTCAATCCCGTTGCACCGCGATTCACAAGATCTGACATCATTTACATTCAGACAGATGCGTCTGAACAGCACGAGGCTGCGCCAGTGGTATTGAGAGTCTCCATCTATTTTTAACAGAGTCCTGCAGGTGGACTTGAGCAATATTGCACTAAAAAGTGTCGTCCTACAATATGTGGATGACATCTTAATTTGCTGCACCACAGAAGAGCAATGCAGGCACGATTCTGTTCAGCTATTGACTGTACTGGCTGAGAAAGGTTATAAGGTTGACAAGGAAAGGTTACAATATCATCAACAAGAAGTGCTGTACAAAGGCCAGTTGATCTCACATGAGGGAAAGAGTGAGCCCAGAAAGGGCTGAAGCCATACTGAACTCGGATAAACTGCACACGATAAAACAGATGCAGAGCTTTCTAGGCCTATGCAACTACGTTAGGGCATGGGTCTTTGACTATAGCTCTTACACTAAGCCTTTACTTCAGGCCCTAAAGAATGCCCAAGTGACGAAAGAAAAGATTGAATGATCTGAGACCATGGAAAAAGGGTTTGCTGAACTCAAAAGAGCTATCTGCACAGCACCAGTTCTAGGGATCCTCAATTATGCAGAGGAATTTTACCTGTTCTCACACATGAATGTCAGCGTTATGACGGCAGTACTCACACAGAGAACCACGTTGGAGTACAAGCCCCTGGCATACTACAGTGGGAATTTGGACCCAGTAATGAGAGGTCATTTTCCCTGTGAACACAATTTAGCTGCCACAGCGTTCGCCATAGAGAAGGCTACAACCATTGTGATGGGATGCTCCATGACATTGTACATTGAGGACTGACTATTTGCCATTCTAGAGAAACCAAAGGGCACATTGACATCTCAGAGAGCTTCGGCTTATGAAGTGATCATATCAAATCCATCGATTAAGCTAGTCCGATGCAAGATAGTGAACCCAGCTTTGTTCATAGCCAGGCCAGTCACTGAAGGAGAGCCAACGCATGACTGTGCAAACTATGAATAATTCTATGATGAAATCCCCAGGGTGAAAGAAAATGCCTTGGCAGAAGGAGAGATCGTCTTCATTGATGGGTCTTCGAGGATCGATCAAAGTGAGGGACAAAGATATACTGGCGTTGCTGTGGTAAAACACAGCAAATGGAGAATTTCGAGTACTTATTAGTGCACAAATACCATCTCATTATTCAGCACAGGCTGCAGAATTATTGCCATTGATACTCGCCATTGAGAATCACGCAGACCAGGAAGTAACAGTGTACAGTGACTCCGCCTATGTGATGTTAACAGTGCATGCAGGCTTAGCGTGCCGGAAAAGGAGGGGCCACCTTCGAGCGGGTGTAATGCCAGTGCAGCATGCAGCATTATTGGACAGGCTGATCAAGGCACTACAGTTCCCAGTGGGCATAGCGGTCGTGAAATGCGCCGCCCATATGAATGGGACAGATTTGATCTCACACGGAAATCAAGCAGCAGACACGGAAGCCAAGCGTATGGCATCCAAAAGTGAAACGATCATGGAAGTGGAAGTTATCCATGCCAACGAGCAAATGATAGTTGCACAAGCTGCACCTGAAGGTTACAGTAATTTGGGACAAACACAGCTAATGGAACTCCAAGGGGAGGAACCACAAGAAGAAAAGAACCTTTGGAAACATTGAGGGTGTTCTTTAAACCCCTCTGAGAGCTTACAGCGAAAAGACAGCACTGGTAAACCAGTAATGCCTGTAGCCCTATTAAAAAATAGCACTAGAACAGTTACATTATCCAGCACATATGACAAAAGAGAACCTAGCAGCAACGCTCGCTGAAGACTGGTTCATACCGAATTTTGCTGAGCACGTTGAATTCTTCATAGTGAACTGTATAATCTGCCAGCAATTCACGGCTAGGCACACATTAAAAGTAATGAGATGAGTCATCCCAAGGCCAAATGGGCCTTTTCAGTACTTGCATGTTGATTACGTCAACATGATTCAAGTATGTAACGGGTACAGATATTTAATTGTTGTGGTGTGTCCATTCTGTAGATGGCTTGAGGCAGGTCCATTTACACACCCAGACTGTACCTGTGCGGCCACATTTTTTGTGAGAGGTATTCCCCCGGTGGCCGGTGTGTGAGGTAATGAGATCAGATAATGGCCCTCACTTTGTTATTGCAACATTCGAACAGATTAGCTTGCTGCTTGGTATAAAGCACAAGTTCTCATCGGCATATCATTCGCAAGGTAATGGGATCAGTGAGAAGCTCAACAGCTTGTTAAAGAAAAGAATAGCCAAGTTGAAGCTGACTCTAAGGAAGAGATGGTTGCACTGCCTTCCTTTGGCACTGTATGCACTTCGGAACCAACCCGGTTCTGACCATCAGCTTAGGCCACACAAGATAGCCACAGGAAGAAGAATGAGAACTCCCTTGACACCCCGAGAGCTAGGTGTGATGCCCAGTCAACAGGAGAAGTTTAAGGGTCTGAAATGCAAAAGTATCTGAACGGCATGACATCTTGCCTTATTGTAATTTCAGACGAGCTGCAGCGATGAAAAGGGTGCAGGGCAGCACAGAACACAGAAGGAGATACTACTACAGACACAGCTCAAGGACTTTGTGTTCCATCTGTCTTCCCTGGAGATACCGTTCTTGTGAGGAATCATACAAGGAAAAAGTGGGACGAGCCAAGGTTTAATGGTCCCTTCACAGTGGAGGACTTCCATCCACAGTAAAACTAAAAGGCAGGAGAGCTTGGATTTTTCTCGGCAATATAAAACCCTACATTCGAGAAGGCCCTTTACCTGCATCCCAACGAGAGGAATAGACGAGCGACCGGGAAGAACCACAGCACGTGCAGACGAGATCCATGACAAGGAAGCTGGGCGCATGACCAGCCAAACAAAAACAAGGAACATTTTGCAAATTGTGGCTTAAATTGGACACTTCCTCCAAGCAAAAAAGGGGATAAGGACATAAAAAAACAGACACTCTGTGCATCCTAGTTGCAGGGTGAAGAAGAAAAGACTATCCCAAATTTTGACCGAGGACACTTACATTGGAAGCAACTACAGTATCCCGACTCATTCTACACCGAGACCCTATTCGGACTCACTTCTGGTGTCCTGCAGTAATGACATCACCAAAAACATACTGTCCTACTTTGATCTAGTGCTGAGATTGTACCCTTCATTGGTGGGAAGGCTCACCAGTGTCACTGACTTTCTCCAAGATCCTGAAAACGAAAAGACAATAAAGAGATTGCTTACTGTTATTGCCAAACAATGTCTCCTACTTCCTGAGTACAATGAGAAAGAACCAAATGTCTCAAGCACAGATGGAAATTAATGAGCTTATCAACACATTGTTCTTTCGTATAATCAAAGACTGTCCAACTCTTGTCGGAAGAACAACAGACACACTCACGTTTCTTCGAGATCCAGCAAATACAGAGCACCTAAGCCATCTCCTAAATAAAATAGTGATCCTAGTCACACTCCACACGAACGGACAGTGCAGACATTGTTTACATTGAAGAGAGTATACAATCCTGAAAAACTCAGCAAGACAGGATGGATGTCCCTGTCACTAGAGGACCGCAGGCTAGCTCACAATGTCCTTTTTCGCCTAGTCACTGACTTTCCAGAGCTAGCGGGGAGACTGATCGATGTTGACATCCTCACATTCATCAGAGATCCAGCTAATGTTGCACAGATGGGCATGCTCTTGCATGGACTCATGTTACAGATAGAGCTCTCGAACCATCAACAGAATTATCTGAGGAGATTCTAAAAGCCTTCCACCAAGGGACAAATCAAGGAAGCAGTGTCAAGGACCTCACTTATTGCATTTGTGGTAATTTTGTCCCTATTTCTTTATACTGACCAGCGTACAATATGTCCTCAGGACTGAAGCAAATCCAAGGAGTGGATTAGGAGCTTACTTATTTTGAGCATGCACAGTAAAAGACTTACTGAGGTGTTAGTTGATTTGATTTTTCCCAAAGTCTAGCAAAGGAACTGTATCCTGAGATAAGAGACAACTCATCGGCCACAAGAGGGGGGACACTTGTGGAACACCTGACACTTTTAAACTCGGAACCTGAAAGGCAATATTGGTTAAGGGAATACAATAAAATTGACATTTGGTGAATGATTGAGATGGGGGTCCAGAGGAAGAGATAGAACCACACTTCTCTGGAAGTAAATGCTGCCACCTGACATACAGGGGCATAATGTATTTATGTATCATATTCATCATCGTGTTACTGTCATTAACGATCAGAACTGCATTTTTTATTGGTACGCAAAGCGTTCCAATTCCAGTGCACCCACCTAAAGATGCACGCATGAAACCCACAAAAACACATAGACCTTACATAGTCATTCTAGTCCCAAGAAGATCTGATGGTGGAGTGAATGAACTTGAAATGGATGTGATTAGCAATGATACACACACTTGCGGTAACAAATAAACAGAAAAGCCGGAGACATGGTCGGCAAGGAATGAAAGAAGAAAGGTTACTGACAACCACACGCATGCAAACACTGAATGTACACAAAACAGGCCTAGTGTTAATGACTGCAGAACCACAAGCCGAAACAGTAGACAAGAAGAGATTGCTTGCCACAAGAAACTCCACAACAGACATTGTGGAAAGACAAGAGAAATCGGAAAAGAAACCCACAGAAATGATAAACACTCCTGAGACAACACTGAGGGAGAAAAAGACAAACTCGAAGATCTCACAAGCACAACTAATAGTAGACGCAGTATGGCCGACATTAGCCGGAGAAAGGAAAAGACTAGAGGAATTGAAGAATAAAACCCCAGAGACAGTAGTAACAAACATATATGTTCCAACACAAGGGACAAGTACAAGTTCTACAACACAACCATGCACCGGACCAGCGTCGGGATGGTTGGAATGGGCATTTGAAACCAGCAGAGGGATGTATGAAGAGAGGGAAAGAGCTGCCAGACGTTTGTCGGCTCAAATGGCGCAGATGAGGAAGCCTGCACCATGGACCAGGATACCTGAGAATCCTCCAGCAAGAAAGAGCCGTACAGATGCATTTAGGGATGTACTTATAGCAAACTACAGGAGAACACTAAGAATCAAGAGAAGCATGCATGGAGATGATAATGAACTAAACAATTGCCTGGACAGCACAGCACATTTGGGAAACAACATTTGGTACCAGCATATGAAAGAAGTTGGAAGACTACGTTCAGAAGGGGAATGCTTTGTTTGTGGACTCCTACCATACAGCATGAGGAAATACAAGATCTTCGTAGCTGTACAAATGGTTGTCGCGCCTTAAAACACTTGAAACCCTTGTGTATAGGCGCGTTACAAATGCCATATCATATCATTGTCCAGACAGTACATTATCTGTCACATGTAGCAATGTGCAAGACCAGAGGCCAGTTCATGGGTAGTGATGCCTCATTAATATGGGCAATTTAAAACATCCTATCCCGACGAAGATGATTATGTTCAAGACATTAAGACAAGAAACAGAGCTCATACTGGGAACCATGTGATCAGGTACCAGAAGCGGAGCAGGAATAAGATGGGAAGTGAACCAGATACTAAATGTCCAAGGAAAAACTCCAGAGGACATCGAAAGTGGAAGAATGGAGCCCAAATGCAGATTTGGGGAACAGTGCTTTCACCAGATGGGTGGGAAAAAGGAGTGGTGATTTGCAGAGCCTGGGTGATCACTGGACTCTACAAAGAAACTGTCGACATTGTACAGAATGGCTGCAAGCCATTATGGCCAAAACTTGCAAAACTATTGACATGGGTCAAAGACAGAGGAGGACCCTTGCAGATAGTGCCACTAGAAAGCCCAAAATTCTGCTTCAGGAATAATGGCACAAGAAAGATGGGAGAGAATCAGAACTGTGGACGAGCTTTTGACGCTCTAGGAATGATGCATGGAACTGCAGTAATTATGGATCATTATTGGGCATGCGGATCCAAGGCATACACCAGACTGCCAAGAGACTGGGGAGGTATATGCACAATAGTAAATGTCCACGTTCCAGCACTGGTGATCCCAAAAAATGACCTGAATATTGACAGTTTCCCGAAAGCAGATGCTCACCTGAGGAAGAAGAGATCTGTGGAACTGATAACTCAGATGAAGAGAGAGAATTGATTTTCATGCAACCCCATAGTGTTCACAACGATTTGTATGCCAAGAATCTAAGTTGGAGTAAATATTAAATGGTTGCAGATAACCAGATGGGAGTTACTGCAGACGATCAACACGGCCATAAAAGGATTCAATGCGATTAAGGAAGAACTAAGAGCCATCCGACTGATGACTCTTCAGAACAGATATGTCCTTGACATGATCACAGCCATGGATGGAGGAGTTTGTGCAAAATAGGAGAATCATGTTGCACATTTATACCATCTCACGATGAGGAGAATGAAACCTTAACAGAGACCATAGGTATGCTGACAAACCTGCAGAACCAGATGATCTATGAAACGGATGAAGTTGATGACAGCTGGTTTGGATTGCTGTTTTCATGGGTTCCACAATGGATGGCAGATGCATTCAAGTTCCTGGGAGCCCTGTTAGTGATGATATTGCTAGGATTTTGTGTTATCAAGAGAATAATCTTGCAATACCAGAAGACTGCGAAAAAAGCTATAGGGATGAAGATCATCATGGTGTCCAGACATTTGGTCGACTGAAAACTGGTCGAAAGACATTTGGTCGACGCAATTTGGTCGAAAACCAAATGGTTGAATTTTTTTTTTATTTATATATATATTTTTCAGGTTTTCGTTTTAAAAAAAAAGGTTTTTTTTAGAAAAAAAGGGGGTTGGCCCCCCCCGCAAAAAAAGGGGTAAAAATAAAAAAATAAAAATTCGACCATTTGGTTTTCGACCAAATTGGTTCGACCATTTGTCCAGTCGACCAATTCTTTTTGATGTCAAGCCAGGATGGAAGCCCAAGGACCTGACTGATGAAGAAATAAGAGACTTTGTGAAGACCAAAGTTTCTCCATCCCAGAAAGCACAGAAATGATGTGGGAAGATGGGTTTATTGCAGCCCAAATGGACAATGTCAATTGATGACTTGGAATAAAGACGAACATGTAAGAACAGCAGGAAGCTTGAAAGGAGTAATAAAAAGATGGACTCCAAAGAGACTTCTTCAAACCATCATGTATAGACACCGAAAATGAGGAAGGAATGAACCCAGGCTTTGGAGTAAAGATAAATACAGAAGAATCAAGTAAGTTGAATCCAAAGATGGAGGCGAAAGTTGTCGATGAATCGCCGAGAGGGGGGAGTGTAGAGGAGGTCCCAAATAAAGCCTGCACTCCAGTCGCCCATTTTGAAGTACCAGGAATGTTCACACCAAAATATGTGCGTATGATGAGCAGATAAATCAGCAGAGAGCCGTAGTAGGGCTCTGCCCAGTACCTATCAGAAGAGCAATACCTATTGAAGTACCGATACCAAGAAAACCATGGACAGTGAGGTATCCGTTAAGGAAACCTTACCAGAAAATGAGACGAAAGGAAGATTGCCTAAGTACAGTCCCGGAAGAAATCACAAAGGTCTTAATGGAAGACGAATGTTGACATAACGAGGACCCGGACTGATGTACAAGTAGAAGAAAGGACAACCCGAGAATGACACCCAGAGACGAAACACCATGAATAAGGATATTGTGAACCTAAAAGGGGAGAACGATGTTGAAGTACAAAGAAGCTTAAGCTGTAAACACGATGAAGATATTCAACCAGCTAACACTTGTACATATGCTTGGAACCGCAAGAAAGCTAAGAAAACGATGCAGCTTGCAATGCTAAGTAGAAGAATAGTCAAGCAAGCGCATTATACATAATCTACCTCAAACAGTGCACAGTATTATAAGTGTAACTCCATTTTGCAAACGAAGCAGAATCAACCTAGGTTACTAAAGGCCGAATGAGCAAAAATTCATATTCTAACAAAACGAGAAGAGACAGCTGAATCGAAACTCGGCAGATGCAACTCGTGCCAGGAGAAGCCAAGGTCATACCAATAGAAGGAACGAACAGTAGCTACATATAATTGAAACTTAAGAACAGAATATCCTATCTCTGAAAGGTCAAGATGAGGAGGCGTAGGCAGGTGGAAAGCTGAATAAGAATCAAATGCAGAAATTGAGAGAAACTAGACAAATTCACGGTGTG
This sequence comes from Ambystoma mexicanum, assembly GCF_040938575.1. NCBI lineage: Eukaryota > Metazoa > Chordata > Amphibia > Caudata > Ambystomatidae > Ambystoma > Ambystoma mexicanum. The sequence continues at coordinate 1,165,549,773 of NC_090927.1, read as the reverse complement.
GGAAGCACGTGACCATCCGAGCGAGGAGAAGCACAAGTTCACACCTACGCTTGGCATCCGCCCAGGCAGAGATATCAGAACTTTCCCAGACAGAAGATGCAGTTTCGAGGCCAACCACAGTAACATAATTGACACATAATTGTAGTGATGATTGATTGTAACCTTAATTGGAGAAAGGCCGGGTAACTAGCGGGCACCCTGAACCTGGCTGACCATTCTGTGTGCTGCTAAGCAAAGTGGAAATGTATGCATGGGGTTGGTGCCAACACATTCACAATGGACCAAATAATCTAGGGTCCTATAGTTAGAACCAATGGGACGTCGTACATTTAGTGACGTCTACAGTGGTCATCTTTGAAGGGATTGGGTAAACACCTGATAGTGTTTACCCAATCCCCTCACTCCGTTACCATATACAGACATAGTACCTATATGTCACGACCCTCACCCCTAAACCCCCCTGGCCTACCCATGGGCCAGGTGGAGCCTTGACCCCAGTCTCCACTAAATCCCAACCTAGGCCTTCTTGGGGCCAGTCCTGGCGCCCTTGGCGCCAGGCTCATACTTAATAATGAGTTTGTGCTTGGGAACTCCTTTTTGTTACTGTCATTCAATGCGGAAGCATCCACAGAATCAGGCTTCTTGGAACCTGGCTTGCAGAAGGATGGTTTGGGTGTGGCACCTTGGAACTCTCTTACCTGGACTTCTTTCTTGAAGCTATTTAAACCACGCCGACTGGACTGACACACTTCGCGTTAGTTTGCAATTCTGCAACGTGACGCTCACCGCGTTCAGCTTCAGCCACGAACCGCGGATTAACAGCATCTGCAGAAAAAGAAAGAAGACATTGTTAGAAAAGGTTGCATCTTACCTGAATTCCATCATTAGCGGTCCTCAGCTCTTCCGACCGGCATCCTGGAACCAGCGCTCCTTCGGATCGACAGACCTGCAGAAAGGGAAAGACAAGGCATTAGACATTTTACACAATTAACGAACTCCGCCAAAAGGCTTACCTTCCCACTCGCACTTAATTCCACAACATCTCTGGAATTCTACACTTCGGCGGAGCACCGCGACCTGTGAAGATAAAAGATAACAGGTTAGCAAAGGCAAGGCACCTTAGCGCTGCATTAAGCGCCTACTCGCCGCATCTAGGCGCTCCAAAAACGCTAATACTTACCAGCGAACCCCGAATCCAATCTTCGCCACGAATTGGACTTCCACGTACCTAAGGAAGAGAAAAAAAACATTGTTAATTCCAGAAAGGCATGCTAGGACAGTAAAACATCATAGCAATAAGACCTACCTGAAAGACTCACGTCGTGCCGGCATCAGTGAAGTAACTCGACCGCCATATCCCGCAAAGCACCTCGCGCCCCTGCCGAGACCGCAGGACGGAGAACCCGCCAACATCAAGAACGGAAGCCCAGAGGGACCACAGACATAGCGGGTGGTGGGAGGCTGTTAATCCCAGTTACCCGGTCCTGAACATTGTTCACCTGTATTTCTGACAGGATTCTTCCGCTGGTCACTACTGGGCATCGCAGGGAGGGATACCTGGACACCGATTGCTGGGTGGCCCCCCCCTGGAACCAGGTGAGCGTAACAGAACTCAAAGCCTCCAAACTAAAATCCACCTGGGCGCCATGGAAACCTCAGAACTAGACCAATTGGCCCAACTGATAGGAGAATTACGCGCAGAGGTTCATTCTGCCCGTCAGGAGACTAATGCTCTCCGAAGAGATTTAATTGTGACTAAGGAGCGCACAGAAGACCTTAGCAGACAATACTTGCAATCACAGGCATGCCAGACACCTCTGCCGGGAGGCAATCCAACGATGCAGAACCCTACACTGCCTTCCGCTTCTTCAACTCCGGTGCAAATTACTTTACCAGGAGCAGTTCCTTTAGCCCCACCGGAACGATTTACAGGCGATCCACGGAAATATGCCTCTTTCATGACTCAATGCCGCCTTCACTTTCTTTGCAGGCCAGGAGCATTTCCAAATGACCAAGCTCGGGTGGCCTTTGTTCTATCGTATTTGAGCGGTAGCGCAGCAGATTGGTCAGTACCATTAGTGACCCATGATGATCCTATATTACATGACTTTGGGGGATTTCAGAGGGAGATGGAGAAGCTGTTTGCCCGTCACACTCCAGAGCAAGCAGTGGACAATGAACTCCTTTCCCTCCGACAGGGAAATCAAGATTTGGTAACGTACATCGCAACTTTCAACAGACTGGTCGCTGAAGCTAGGTGGCCAGAAAACAAGAGAACCATGTTGTTTCATCAGGGGTTAAGGGGAGAGTTAAAAGATGTTCTAGCTCAAGTAGTGGACCCCCCTCGAGACTGTTTGGAGTTCATAAACTTAGTCATGCAATTATATCATCCGCTGCAAGACAGAAAAGCAGATCGCTCCAAAATGGATCCATGGGCAGTGTATGTTCGGTCAAAAGACAATGTAACTCGTGCACAAGAAAACCCTGTAGAGCCCATGCAACTTGGGGGAGTGCGACCCCCGTTAACCAAACAAGAGCGAGACAAAAGAAGGCAGAAACAACTATGCCTGTACTGTGGAAAATCAGGACACTTTCTGAAGGACTGCCCAGTAAAACCCCCAAGGAAGGTCATCGGGGCCACTGAGAAAGATGAGGAAAAAGAACCTAAGTCGGAAAACTACCCAGCTCGACAAACGTAGAGGTCAGTTTGTCAAGTGAGAGAAAGGAGCCACTGACCTCACACTTTGCAATACCAGTGATCCTAATCAACAACCAACGGTCCTCAAGAATGCATGCCATCCAGGCTTACATCGACAGTGGGGCAGTCGGAAATTATATTGATCAGGATCTGGTTGCAGAGACAGGACTCCCCTTATGTTCCAAGCCGACTACTGATAAGGTGACTACTATTGATGGAACTGAAATTGCTTCTGGACCCGTTACCCAATGCACAGCTGAAATAACATTGCTGTGTCAGGATGGGCATTCAGAACTCATTTCGTTTGACATCATCAAATCGCCTCGATTTCGGCTTATACTAGAGGTGCCATGGTTAGTCGCTCATAATCCTTTGATTAACTAGCGAGACAGGAAATTAACCTTCCCCAGTGACTGTTCTCTAACCTGTTATTACCAAGAACAGAAGACAGCTTGCAGTAGTTCAACAACTCCCCGAACAACGACATCTGTCTTGGGTGCAATCAGTAATCTGCCTGAGGAATACCACGATTTCCAGGATGTATTCCAGAAGGACCAGGCAAATACCCTGCCACCCCACAGGCCCTATGACTGTCAAATCGACCTTGTCCCTGGTGCCCAAGTCCCCTGTGGGAGAATCTATGCTCTAACTGAACCCGAAAACCTTCACCTGAAGTCTTATTTAGACCAATACCTCGCAAACGGATTCATCCGTCCGTCGAAGTCCCCTGGAGCCAGTCTTTTGTTCTTCGTACCGAAAAAAGAAGGGGATTTAAGGACCTGTGTTGACTACCGCGCATTGAACCAGATCACTGTAAAGAACCGTTACCCTTTGCCACTCATTCCGGAAATGCAGGACCAGGTCAAAGATGCTCAGATTTACACCAAATTGGACCTTCGGGGAGCATATCAACTGGTTCGGGTCAGAAGCGGTGACGAATGGAAAACTGCTTTCTGTACTAAATATGGTTTGTTTGAATATCAAGTCATGCCCTTTGGGTTATGCAACGCGCCGGCAGCATTCCAATACTTCATGAATGACGTCCTGAGAGAGCTAATTGATGTCTGCGCCTTAGTGTATATTGATGACATCCTGGTGTACTCAACTTCCAAACAAGACCATGTCAAACATGTCTGTTCAGTGCTCGCCAAACTCTGTGAACATTGGTTATTTGCCAAGATGGAAAAGTGCCATTTTCACGTAACCGAAGTAGAGTTTCTAGACTTCATTCTTACTCCCGGAGGCATCAGGATGGACCTGCACAAAGTCGACGCCGTTCTGATATGGCCATCACCAACGTCTGTAAAAGGAGTACAAAGCATGTTAGGCTTTGTGAACTTTTATCGCCGGTTTATACCAGACTTCTTCCAAATCGTACACCCAATCACTGCATTACGGCGAAAAAATACCAAAAAATTCACCTGGACTGAAGACGCAGAAAAGGCTTTTCAGGAACTAAAAAAAAGATTCACCTCAGCACCAATCCTGCAACATCCACGTCCAGACCTCCCTTACATCGTGGAAACGGACGCTTCCAGTATAGCAATGGGAGCTGTCCTCTCTCAAAAGGATCCCGAAACTGGCCAGCTACATCCCGTGGCCTTCTGGTCAAAGAAGTTCTCACCCCCGGAAATAAATTATGCAATAACAGACAAAGAACTCTTGGCAATCAAGTCCGCCTTTGAAGCCTGGCGACACTACCTTCTGGGAGCCAGACACACCATTGCAGTAATCACTGACCATAGAAACCTGCAATATCTTAAGACAGCCAAAGCCCAATCTTCACGCCAGCTGCGATGGGCTCTCTTCTTCGCCGAATATGATTTTGTCATAACGTTTCAACCCGGCGTCAAGAATGGAAAGGCTGACGCACTTTCTCGTACTGACACTAATGACTTGGTTTATATGGCTCCAGATCCAGTCCCCATCATACCAGTAGACAAGCTCTTAGGCCTTACTACTGCCTTAACCCACACAGAACTGAAAAAAGAAATTCAACAGAGCATGAATCCGGATGCCTACCTTGCGTGGCAAGCGCAAGGAGAACAGTATTCCGTCCAAGACCAATTAACATTCTTCAAGAATTGCTTACACATACCCACCAAGAACTTGCAACAACAGGTTATTTCAAGTTACCATGACTCCCTAATCGAGGGACACCCCAGAATGACCAAAACCTAAGCCAAGGTTAAACAGAACTTCTGGTGGCCTACCTGGTGAAGATATATCATCCAATACATTCAGTCTTGTGGAGTCTGCGCACAGAATAAATCGCAAAAACACAAACCATCTGGCCTTCTGAAACCTTTGGACATTCCTCCGGCGCCATGGCACACTCTTTCCCTTGATGCCCTCGGTAGTAACCATTCACACCAACATCACTCAAGCTATTAAAAAGGCCAAAGAACATCTAACGCACGCCAAAGACAAACAAAAACAATTCGCCGACCAACACAGGACTACGGCCCCCACTTATCAAGTAGGAGACAAGGTCTGGTTAGCCACCAGATTTATGCCCATCAAAGGAACCTGGACCTTTCAACCCAAGTATGTGGGTCCCTATACTATCAAGGCAATTATCAATCCAGCGGCCGTCAAATTAGATTTGCCATCCATTCTATGTATCCACCCAGTATTCCATGTGTCCCTGGTAAAACCGATGCAACCAGGCACAAGTATTGGAACGGCACCTAAACCCATTCTTGTCGACGGGAAACCAGAATGCGAAATTAAAGGTATACTGGATTCTAAGTACTCTAGGGGCAAGCTATACTATCTAATAGATTCGAAGGGTTTTGGACCCCAAGATAGATCCTGGGAACGCAGCGAAAATGTTCACGCACCACGTCTAATCAAAAGGTACCATCAAAACTTCCCGACTAAACCTGGACCGTCAGGAGGAACACCTTGAGAGGGGCCTTGGGGGGTGAGTGCTGTCACGACCCTCACCCCGAAACCCCCCTGACCTACCCATGGGCCAGGGGGAGCCTTGACCTCAGTCTCCACTAAATCCCAACCTAGGCCTTCTTGGGGCCAGTCCTGGCGCCTTTGGTGCCAGGCTCATACTTAATAATGAGTTTGTGCTTGGGAACTACTTTTTGTTACTGTCATTCAATGCGGAAGCATCCACAGAATCAGGCTTCTTGGAACCTGGCTTGAAGAAGGATGGTTTGGGTGTGGCACATCGGAACTCTTTTACCTGGACTTCTTTCTTGAAGCTATTTAAACCACGCCCGACTGGACTGACACGCTTTGCGTTAGTTTGCAATTCTGCAAAGTGACGTCACCGCGTTCAGCTTCAGCCACGAACCTCGGATAAACAGCATCTGCAGAAAAAGAAAAAAGACATTGTTAGAAAAGGTTGCAGCTTACCTGAATTCCATCATTAGCGGTCCTCAGCTCTTCCGACCGGCATCCTGGAACCAGCGCTCCTTCGGATCGACGGACCTGCAGAAAGGGAAAGACAAGGCATTAGACATTTTACACAATTAACGAACTCCGCCAAAAGGCTTACCTTCCCAATCGCACTTCATTCCGCAACATCTCTGGAATTCTACACTGCGGCGGAGTACCGCGACCTGTGAAGACAAAAGATAACAGGTTAGCAAAGGCAAGGCACCTTAGCGCTGTGTTAAGCGCCAACTCACCGTGTCTAGGCGCTCCAAAAATGCTAATTCTTACCAGCGAACCCCAAATCCAATCTTTGCCACGAATTGGACTTCCACGTACCTAAGGAAAGAAAAAAAACATTGTTAATTCCAGAAAGGCATGCTAAGACAGCAAAACATCATAGCAATAAGACCTACCTGAAAGACTCACGTCGGGCCGGCATCAGTGAAGTAACTCAACCGCCATAGCCCGCAAAGCACCACGCGCCCCTGCCGAGACTGCAGGACGGAGAACCCGCCAACATCAAGAACAAGGTGAGAGGAAGCCCAGAGGGACCGCAGACATACCGTGTGGTGGGAGGCTGTTAGACCCAGTTACCCGGTCCTAAACATTGTTTACCTGTATTTCTGGCAGGATTCTTCCGCTGGTCACTACTGGGCATCGCAGGGAGGGATACCTGGACACCGATTGCTGGGTGGCGCCCCTGTGGAACCAGGTGAGCGTAACACTATATTAAAGTTACCTTTTCCTAACCAATAGAATTGCATATCAACTTTTGAGTGTTATACATCAATTATCACTAGTTTTCAGTATAAATGCTATGACTTTTATGAAGCTCATTGGAGTTGAAGCGAGAAGGACGATCGCATCACTGCTGATTTCCATGACTCCCCGTTTTTTGTACTTGTCATTAAACGGACTCCCTTTGCCAAACCATTGACTTCTCCTTATTGATTGGTGTTGGAGTAATACATCTGCACCCCCATCCATCTCAAGGGTGCAGCTATCTCATCTTAAAGTACTTTTGGAGCAAACCTCGGCCCTATGGGCCAGCCCGGGGGGTCTCCAGAGTACATTGTTGTCTGTCTTCCCTCTGTTCCCCCTCCCTTGCCTCATCGTGCCTTGAAATATTTGTATATAGGCGTGTTATAAATGCCATGTCATCCTTATCATCATCATCAGTAGCATTGGACACAGCAGACCATGGCACTATTCTCACAATTCTCAAATGGACTTCCAGGAACCTTTAAGAGCTTGTCTCACCTCCTACCTGCTGGATGCCACCATCAAGCCATATGATATGATATGGTATTTGTAACGCGCCTATACACAAGTGTTTCAGAGAAAAGTGTATGAGAAACCACTGATTAGTGTGTTGCCCAGCCACCTGCAGGGTCTCCCAATTAATCGCCATATCAACTATTATCTTAAATCTACCTGGATCCTCTAGGATCTCCCCTTGACAACTGCAACATCCAAGCATCAATAAAGAGATGACACTCAACTGAACCCAAAAGGTAAGTTCTGTCAAAGACATTTCGTGGGCAAATGACGTCTCGCACTCATTCAGTCCTCATTTACTAACTCACATCTCAAACTCAACCCAAGAGTGCAAATCTGTTGGTTTCCCATTGATTTGACTGTGACCTCTTCTTCAAACGGTTTAGGGCGATTTCCTCGAAAACATTTGGTCAAAGGAGAATTCTTTGCATTTTTCTGACAGGTTGATTTTGCTATATATATATATAAATATATATTACATGACCACGGTAGTGGCCATGTAGCTATGGTTAAGTTGGTGTTTCCATAGGAAGAGCACTTTTTGGGTGGCTTATAACTTCGCTCCCCCTGAACGAATCCTCACCAGACTTTGCAAAGAAAGTATATGGCCCACTCTGAATTTTTTTGCAAAGTTTGGTGAGGATTCGTCCAGGGGGGGAAAAGTTATAGGGGGGGTCCCAAAACCTTTTTTTTCCCCATAGACTGAATGGGAAAAAACTTTGCGCACGGCTACAGCCCGAACCGCTGGACGGATTTACACGGCAGTAGCGGCGGCCTGGTCCCGAAAGCGTGCTTCTGCAAATTTGGTGTAAATCCGTCCAGTAGTTTTTAAAAAAATGACCAAAATGTAAGGCAAAAAAATTAGTGATATCTGTGTTCGCTTCGCGGACGGACTTCCCTGTTCGCTCCGCGGAGAGCACCCCGATTGGCCCATGGCCTTGCGTCATGTCCGCGGACATGTGACGTGTTCGCTGATTGGAGGGCGAGGGGCGTGGAGCGCGTCAGATTTTCTGTGGCGCCCGCCATCTTGTATTCGCCGTCGACCGCATACAGCGCGGTGAAACTTGGATAAAAAATTGTATTTAGTGCCCTGTGTTGGTGTGTAAGAGTGTTTGGGGAGGGTGGGGGAGTATGAGATAGGTTCAATGTTTTGTTTTTTTATGTGCTAGACTTTTTTGTTGCGTTCGATTTGTCCGCAGAGAACACGGCTGTTCTGACATTTTGTAAATAAACTAAATGGTGGGGTGTTTAGAGGACAGAGTATGTGTCATTTTTGTTTGCAAGGAAGGTAAAAATGAGCTATGAACACTCGTGGTGTACTTAATTGTTCGTAAATACACAAACTGGGGGTGTCCTCAGGACGCTGTCCGTATTGTAATCTGTCTAGTTCAATGTGTTCTAAGAACACTCGCGGTGTAGCGAAATGGTTGCAATTACACAAAATGGGGGTGTTCTGAGAACGTTGTTTGTATTGTTCGTTGTCAGGGTGAAAGTGTTTTAAGACCACTCCTTTTGGCCGCTAATAGTACAATTTCCTATGGGCATCAACCGACTTTTTGTCCACTAAAGAAACGATAAATCCGGCTGGTGTGCGCCGACATTATGTGATAATCCTATGACTGGCGCTATTGACCTGCTGACTTGCTTTTGCGACACTAAATCATATCTCCCGCCCCTAAGCCTGATATTATCAAAGCATTCAGATTGCCCGCCTCTCTCTGTGACGTTACAGGGTGCGTCATCAAACGCGCCCAGTCCTCTCCAGTCCTAAGTGACTTTACACAGAACCCGGAAGACAACACATATTATGTCACAACACAGCGTGCCACAATTCAGAATATGACACAGTGATTTAAAAGCAAACAGCAAGATTGTACATTTTGTAAAGTACATTTATTTGACATCAAATGTTTAGAGAATATTCAGCAATTTGCATTTGTCTTTGTTGTCGATCCGCAAAAGTTCATGTTGAGGCACGCGATGTTCCTTTGCGGTACAGAGGGTGTTAGATCAGCTTACAACTCAGTGCGCCACAATTCGGAATATGAAACTGTGGTTTAAAAGTAAACAGCAGGATTGTACATTTGGTAAAGTACATTTATTTCACATGAAATGTTTAGTGAATATTCAGCGATTTGCTATTGTCTCTGCTGTCGATCAGCAAAAGTTTATTTGGAGCCACGCGTTGTTCCTTTGCGGTAGATAGGCTGTTGGTTTATGATAAAAGCAGTAAATGGTCGCTCTGATAATCGGAAGGTTGCTCCAACAACGAGCCATTAGACCACCCTATTGGTTGGTATGTTGTTTGTAGCCGCTAGTACTGCGTAAGGGCATATTGGTCCTTGGCGATTGTCCCATAAAATGGTGAGGTCATGAAGTTGCATATTTGGACCTGCACCTGGCAGTTGAAGACCCCATCTGCTGGAGTCTGTAAATCGTGACATAGGCAAAATGGGGCCACATACCTGTTTTAAAAAACATAAATTAGTCTCACCAGCCGATCTTCATTAAAAATCATCATTTTATTTATTAGGATGTGAAACTATTTGCTATCGAAGATAGTGCAACGGAGTATGTTAGTAATAAAATAATAATATTTTCCCATTCATATAGCGCTAAGAATCGTGAGGTATCTAAGCGGTGCTTATTATTAACCACGGTGTGTGGTGCTCATTTATCGACCACGGAAGGATGAAAGGCTGAGTTTGGCCTTGCCGGGATTCGAACTTGCGTTAGCAAGCTGTGCACGGATTACAAAGCGAGCGTTGTACTCGCTGTGCCACTTGACAGGCTACAGTGAAGTGGCACAGCGAGTAGAGCGCTTGACCGCCTATAGATCGGTTAAATTATTTATATTAACCCACCCTGTGTCGTCTGCCTTTTTCAGAGCCCTCTAAACGACAGGGGATCAATTCGGCGGTGATAGTGCTCGGTAGAAAACATTATGCCACTTTAATCTAACAAGTTCAACTTGAGCGGTCTTTAATGCTGCGCTATTGTAATTATATTTGGTATAAAATAATCTAAAGGGCTACTTACAGTACAATTGCAATTTCCATTGTCTACAAGTGGTGCAGTCCCAAAGTACGACTCCGCGTGTGCCAGCGATCTTTCGCATAGTAATATAATATATAAAAGTGGTTTTGTTTCAGAAATGTCATCCTTATCTTCTCTTACGTTTTAGCAACACTACTTCAAGAGAAGTCTTTCATCACAATCTCTGTCTGTCAAGGTCAAAACATAATATATCCTTATAGTCCGCTTCGTGAGTCTCTCCGGGGCCCGAGAAAAAAATGGAAGCAGCTGACCTTCACTGTGAACGAGCATAAATTCTTACTTTGCAACATTCTGTGTAAAGCCATCTGTAGAAGTTGGTTTTTGCACGCCATGTTTGTATATTGTTTGCGTGATATTAAAAAAAGTTTGTTTAAAGGATGTTATGGTTCTAAGTACAGCCGAAAGACCCCTGAAAATCGCAAGTTATGGTAAGCTATGAAAAATAACTCGCGCCACCACCATGCACTGCTAAGACTAACACCCAGGACATCAAAGATGACATCGCAAATGTCATTGATGAAATGACTGATGACATCACATGTGTATGTACTTTTCATGGAATTTGTGTACTAGGGATTTTTATTATAATGTTCCGAAAAAAGTGTCAAGGATATTGCAATAAATATCATACCGTTATTAGTGCTTTGAACGATGCATTGATATAAATAGCATTGTATTATGGGATTCTATCTAGTATATTGAGCTATTACTGGAGAAAGATAGCATTGTGTGCAGAGTACAAGATGAAAGTATAATATTTGTAATGTTAATATGTTGAATAATTAAATGATAATTGTCCTGAAATGTTCGAAAATTCACAAAATGGGGGTGTTCTGAGGACGTTATTCGTATTGTGTGATTGCTTAGCTGTATGCAATGAGGGAATGGCACAGAGAGTAAAGTGGACGCCGTCCGCGGACACCGCGGCTGTTCGTGGACAGGGCGTGCTACATCCGGGTTTTTCCAGGAAATCCAACATGGAAAGAAGACTGTACGGATCAGCCAATCAGATGTCAAGGTTGTGGATTTATGTTGAAAGAGACTGTGTGTGGTGAAGATGGCAGAAGTGGAGAAAGTCAGGGTGTTGGTGCTCGGAGATATGTTTGTGCATGGTTTACAGCAGTACGCTGAATGCAGGCATGTTCCAAAGAACTTTGATGTGAAAGGAGTGGAGGTGGTGTGGAGCACTGTGCCTGATTGCAATGTACAGGGAATTGTACAAGTTTGTGAGGATATGGCCACGATGAACAGTCTGCATGTGGTAGTTTTGCACTATGGTGCTTTCCATTTGGGCAACGTCAGTGCCCCTACTTTGTTGGCTGATTTGGAACGCTTGGTTCAAGCCGTAATGAAGATCCTTCCAAATGCGAAAGTATTTTTTTCTGGATTACTACCTAGGGCAATATGGGACAATAGTTCTGTTTTTTGTCCTCAGCAAAACATTGCTAGGTGTGTCATCAACCGAGGCATGTGTGCCTTCATGCTTAGAGCTGGTATGTTCTTCTGTAACAATGAGAATATTGATGCCAGTAATGCTGTTAATTTTAAAGAAGATGGCATTTCTTTATCTTTTACGGGAAATGCCTTTCTATTTTGGAATGTAAGGGTTGCTTTGGAGAAGGTTATGTGAAGATTTTAGGAGTAAAGTAAGAAAAAAAAAACAAGAAAATGAATACAAAATAACAGGTGTCTGTCAAGCATCTGTAAAAAAAAAAAAAAAACGGCTCTTTTCAGAGCCAACTTCAAGGGGGAAATGGGGCACACTATTTAAATTTAGATTCACCACGCTGAGATTTTCGATGTGTCCGCGGACATGGCGGTAGTCCGCGGACATGAAAATCACTACGAGGGGGTTAGTATGTTCTATGTTACATGTATATGAAGTCAGGGATATTATGGTTAAGTTGTGCTACTAAAAACCTATGAAATTCAGTGAAAAAACATTGTTAAAGGGACGTTATGGTTAAGTTGCGCTACTAAAAACCTATGAAATTCAGTAAAAAAAACTTTGTTAAAGGGACATTATGGTTAAGTTGCGCTACTAAAAATCTATGAAATTAAGTGAAAAAACGTTGTTAAAGGGACGTTATGGTTCAAAGTAAAACCGAAAAACCCCTGAAATTCGGCAGTTATGGTAAGATAAGCAACCATAACTCGCGCCGCCACCGTGCACTGCTAACACTAACACCCAGGACATCAAAGATGACATCCGCGGACATCTGACGTGCTCTCTCATTGGATGCGTGAAAGCGTGCAGTGCGTCTGGCTTCAGAGACGCACGCCCGCATCTTTGTTCCTCGCATGAGAGGCTTTGTATCCCGCCTGCACAGTAAGTCCCCCACCCCCGCTCATGCCAGTGTCTGTCTCCTGTTCCTTCCACCCCTCGCTCATGTCCGTGTGTCTTTCTCCCTCCCGCCCACCCCCCGCTCATGTCCGTGTGTCTTTCTCCCTCCCGCCCACCCCCCGCTCATGCCCCGCTCGTCTCTCCCACCCGCCCAACCCTCGCTCATGCCCCGTGTGTCTCTCCCCACCCGCCACCCACCCCCCACTCATGTCCGTGTGTCTCTCCCCACCTGCCGCCCACCCCCGCTCATGTCCGTGTGTCTCTCCCCACCCGCCACCCATCCCCCACTCATGTCCGTGTGTCTCTCCCCACCTGCCGCCCATCCCCGCTCATGTCCGTGTGTCTCTCCCCGCCCGCCGCCCACCCCTCGCTCATGTCCGTGTGTCTCTCCTCACCCGCCGCCCACCCCCCGCTCATGTCCGTGTGTCTCTCCCCGCATGCCGCCCACCCCCCGCTCATGTCCGTGTGTCTCTCCCCAAACGCCGCCCACACCCCGCTCATGTCCGTGTGTCTCTCCCCACCCGCCGCCCACCCCCGCTCATGTCCGTGTGTCTCTCCCCACCCACCGCCCACCCCCTGCTCATGTCTGTGTGTCTCTCCCCACCCGCCGCCCACCCCCCGCTCATGTCCCATGTGTCTCTCTCCCTCCCCCACCCCCGCTCATGCCCCGTGTGTCTCCCCCTCCCGCCCACCCCCTGCTCATGCCCCGTGTGTCTCTCTCCCCTTCCCCTCACCCCCCGCTCATGCCCCATGTGTCTCTCTCCCTCCCCCCCACCCCCGCTCATGCCCCGTGTGTCTCTCCCCCTCCCGGCCACCCCCCGCTCATGCCCCCTGTGTCTCTCTCCCTCCCCACCACCCCCGCTCATGCCCCGTGTGTGTCTCTCTCTCCCCTCCACCCCCGCTCATGCCTCGTGTCTCTCTCCCCTTCCCCCCACCCCCCGCTCCTACCTCGTGTGTCTCTCTCCCTTCCCCCCACACCCCCTCTTGCCCCGTGTGTCTGTCTCCCTCCCCCACACCCCCGCTCTTGCCCCATGTGTCTTTCCCCCTCCCGCCCACCCCCGCTGTTGCCCCGTGTCTCTTTCCTGCTCCCGCCCACCCCCGCTCTTGCCCCGTGTCGCTTTCCCCCTCCCGCCCACCCCCGCTCTTGTCCCCTCCCGCCCACCCCCGCTCTTGTCCCATGTCTCTTTCCCCCTCCCGCCCACCCCCGCTCTTGCCCTGTGTCTCTTGCCCCCTCCCGCCCATCCCCGCTCTTGCCCCGTGTCTTTCCCCCTCCCGCCCACCCCCGCTCTTGCCACGTGTCTTTCCCCCTCCCACCCACCCCCGCTCTTGCCCCCTGTCTTTCCCCCTCACACCCACCCCAGCTCATGCCCCGTGTGTCTCTCCCCCTCCCGCCCACCCCCGCTCATGTCCCATGTGTCTCTCCCCCTCCCGCTCATGCCCCGTGTGTCTCTCCCCCCCACCCCCGCTCATGCCCCATGTGTCTCTCTCCCGCCCCCCCACCCCCGCTCATGCCCCGTGTGTCTCTCTCCCTTCCCCCACCCCCGCTCATGCCCCGTGTGTCTCTCTCCCCTTCCCCCCACACCCCCTCTTGCCCCGTGTGTCTGTCTCCCTCCCCCACACCCCCGCTCTTGCCCCATGTGTCTTTCCCCCTCCCGCCCACCCCCGCTGTTGCCCCGTGTCTCTTTCCTGCTCCCGCCCACCCCCGCTCTTGCCCCGTGTCGCTTTCCCCCTCCCGCCCACCCCCGCTCTTGTCCCCTCCCGCCCACCCCCGCTCTTGTCCCATGTCTCTTTCCCCCTCCCGCCCACCCCCGCTCTTGCCCTGTGTCTCTTGCCCCCTCCCGCCCATCCCCGCTCTTGCCCCGTGTCTTTCCCCCTCCCGCCCACCCCCGCTCTTGCCACGTGTCTTTCCCCCTCCCGCCCACCCCCGCTCTTGCCCCCTGTCTTTCCCCCTCACACCCACCCCAGCTCATGCCCCGTGTGTCTCTCCCCCTCCCGCCCACCCCCGCTCATGTCCCATGTGTCTCTCCCCCTCCCGCTCATGCCCCGTGTGTCTCTCCCCCCCACCCCCGCTCATGCCCCATGTGTCTCTCTCCCGCCCCCCCACCCCCGCTCATGCCCCGTGTGTCTCTCTCCCTTCCCCCACCCCCGCTCATGCCCCGTGTGTCTCTCTCCCCTTCCCCCCACCCCCCGCTCATGCCCCGTGTGTGTCTCTCCTCTTCCCCCCACCCCCCGCACATGCCCCGTGTGTCTCTCTCCCTCCCCCCCACCCCCGCTCATGCCCCTTGTGTCTCTCTCCCTCCCGCCCACCCTCCGCTCATGCCCCGTGTGTCTCTCTCCCTCCCGCCCACCCCACGCTCATGGCCCGTGTGTCTCTCTCCCTCCCGCCCACCCCCCGCTCATGCCCCGTGTGTCTCTCTCCCTCCCGCCCACTCCCCGCTCATGCCCCGTGTGTGTCTCTCCCTCCCGCCCACCCCCTGCTCATTCCCCGTGTGTGTCTCTCCCTCCCGCCCACCCCCCGCTCACGCCCCGTGTGTCTCTCCCGCCCCCCCACCCCCCGCTCATGCCCCATGTGTCTCTCTCCCCCCACCCCCGCTCATGCCCCGTGTGTCTCTCTCCCTTCCCCCACCCCCGCTCATGCCCCGTGTGTCTCTCTCCCCTTCCCCCACCCCCGCTCATGCCCTGTGTGTGTCTCTCCTCTTCCCCCCACCCCCCGCACATGCCCCGTGTGTCTCTCTCCCTCCCCCCCACCCCCGCTCATGCCCCGTGTGTCTCTCTCTCTCCCGCCCACCCTCTGCTCCTGCCCCGTGTGTCTCTCTCCCTCCCGCCCACCCCCCGCTCATGCCCCGTGTGTCTCTCTCCCTCCCGCCCACCCCCCGCTCATGCCCCGTGTGTCTCTCTCCCTCCCCCCACCCCCGCTCATGCCCCGTGTGTCTCTCTCCCTCCCCCCACCCCCGCTCATGCCCCGTGTGTCTCTCTCCCCTTCCCCCCACCCCCCGCTCATGCCCCGTGTCTGTCTTCTGTTCCCCCCGCTCATGCCCCGTGTCTGTCTCCTGTTCTCCCCACCCCCCGCTCATGCCCCGTATCTGTCTCCTGTTCCCCTCATGTGCCGTGTCTGTCTCCTGTTGCCCCCCACACCTCCCGCTCATGCCCCGTGTCTGTCTCCTGTTCTCCCCACCTCCAGCTCATGCCCCGTGTCTGTGTCCTGTTCCCCCCACCCCCCGCTCATGCCCCGTGTCTATCTCCTGTTGCCCCCCACCCCCGCACTCCTGCCCCATGTGTCTCTCTCCCCCCACCCCCTGCTCATGCCCCGTGTGTCTCTCTCACTCCCCCCACCCCCACTCATGCCCCGTGAGTCTCTCTCCCCTTCCCCCACCCCCCGCTCACGCCCCGTGTGTGTCTCTCCCCTTAACCCCACCCCCCGCTCATGCCCCGTGTGTCTCTCTCCCCCCCACCCCCCGCTCATGCCCCGTGTGTGTCTCTCCCGCCCGCCTACCCCCCGCTCATGCCCCGTGTGTCTCTCTCCCTCCCGCCCACCCCCCGCTCATGCCCCGTGTGTGTCTCTCCCGCCCGCCCACCCCCCGCTCATGCCATGTGTCTCTCTCCCTCCTGCCCACCCCCCTGCTTATGCCCTGTGTGTCTCTCTCCCTCCCGCCCACCCCCCGCTCATGCCCCGTGTGTGTCTCTCCCTCCCGCCCACCCCCCGCTCACGCCCCGTGTGTGTCTCTCCCTCCCGCCCACCCCCCGCTCATGCCCCGTGTGTGTCTCTCCCTCTCGCCCACCCCCCGCTCATGCCCCGTGTGTCTCTCTCCCTCCCCCCACCCCCCGCTCATGCCCCGTGTGTCTCTCTCCCTCCCCCCACCCCTGTTCATGCCCCGTGTGTCTCTCTCCCCTTCCCCCCACCCCGCGCTCATGCCCCGTGTCTGCCTTCTGTTCCCCGCGCTCATGCCCCGTGTCTGTCTCCTGTTCTCCCCACCCCCGCTCATGCCCCGTATATGTCTCCTGTTCCCCTCATGTGCCGTGTCTGTCTCCTGTTGCCCCCCACGCCCCCCGCTCATGCCCCGTGTCTGTCTCCTGTTCTCCCCAACCCCCGCTCATGCCCCGTGTCTGTGTCCTGTCCCCCCACCCGCTCATGCCCGTGTCTGTCTCCTGTTGCCCCCCACTCATGCCCCGTGTCTGTCTCCTGTTCCCCCACCCGCTCATGTCCCATGTCTCTCTCCTGTTGCCCCCCACCCCCTGCTCATGCCCCGTGTCTGTCTCATGTACCCCCCATCCCCCCGCTCATGCCCCGTGTCTCTCTCCTGTTGCCCCCCACCCCCTGCTCATGCCCCGTGTCTGTCTCCTGTACCCCCCCACGCCCCGCTCATGCCCCGTGTCTCTCTCCTGTTGCCCCCCACTCCCCGCTCTCTCTCCTGTTGCCCCTCACTCCCCCGCTCATGCCCCGTGTCTGTCTTCTGTTCCCCCCACCCCCCGCTCATGCCCCGTGTCTGTCTCCTGTTGCCCCCACCCATGCCCCGTGTCTCTCTCCTGTTGAACCCCACCCCCCCCGCTCATGCCCCGTGTCTGTCTCCTGTTGCCCCCCACCCCCCGTTTCATGCCCCGTGTCTGTCTCCTGTTCTCCCCACCCCCGCTCATGCCCCGTATCTGTCTCCTGTTCCCCCATCCCCCGCTCATGCCCCGTGTCTGTCTCCTGTTGCCCCCCACCCCCCGCTCATGCCCTGTGTCTCCCTCGTGTTCCCCCCACAACCCGCTCATGCCCCGTGTCTCCCTCGTGTTCCCCCCACCCCCCCGCTCATGCCCCCTGTCTCTCTCCTTTCCCCCCACCCCCGCTCATGTCCCGTTTGTGCCCTGTACCCCCCCGCTCATGCCCCGTGTCTCCCTCGTGTTCCTCCCCACCCCCCGCTCATACCCCGTGTCTCCCTCATGTTCCTCCCCACCCACTGCTCATGCCCCGTGTCTCTCTCGTGTTCCCCCCACCACCGCTCATGCCCCGTGTCTGTCTCCTGTTCCTCCCACCCCCCGCTCATGCCCCGTGTCTGTCTCCTGTTGCCCCCCACCCCCCTGCTCATGCCCCATGACCGTTCTCCCCACCCCACGCTCATGCCCCGTGTCTGTTCTCCCCACCCCCCGCTCATGCCCCGTGTCTGTCTCCTGTTCCCCCCACCCCCGCTCATGCCCCGTGTCTGTCTCCTGTTCCCCCCACCCCCGCTCATGCCCCGTGTCTCTCCTGTTGCCCCCACCCCCTGCTCATGCCCCGTGTCTCTCCTGTTGCCCCCCACCCCCCGCTCATGCCCCGTGTCTGTCTCCTGTTGCCCCTCACCCCCCGCTCATGCCCCGTGCCTGTCTCCTGTTCTCCCCACCCCCGCTCATGCTGCGTGTCTGTCTCCTGTTCCCCCCACCCCCCACTCATGCCCCGTGTCTGTCTCCTGTACCCCCCACCCCCTGCTCATGCCCCGTGTCTGTCTCATGTTGCCCCCACCCCCGCTCATGCCCCGTGTCTGTCTCCTGTTGCCCCCCACCCCCTGCTCATGCCCAGTGTCTGTCTCCTGTTGCCCCTCACCCCCGCTCCTGCCCCGTGTCTGTCTCTGTTGTTCCCCCCACCCCCCGCTCATGCCCTGTGTCTGTCTCCTGTTCCCCCCACCCCCTGCTCATGCCCCGTGTCTCTCTCCTGTTGTCCCCCACCCCCCGCTCATGCCCCGTGTCTCTCTCCTGTTGCCCCCACCCCCTGCTCATGCCCCGTATCTGTCTCCTGTACCCCCCCACCCCCTGCTCATGCCCCGTGTCTCTCTCCTGTTGCCCCCCACTCCCCCGCTCTCTCTCCTCTTGCCCCCCACTCCCCCGCTCATGCCCCGTGTCTGTCTTCTGTTCCCCCACCCCCCGCTCATGCCCCGTGTCTGTCTCCTGTTCCCCCCACCCCCTGCTCATGCCCCGTGTCTGTCTCCTGTTGCCACCACCCATGCCCTGTGTCTGTCTCCTGTACCCCCCCACTCCCCGCTCATTCCCCGTGTCTCTCTCCTGTTGCCCCCCACACCCTCGCTCATGCCACCATGTCTGTCTCCTGTTGCCCCCCACCCCCTCGCTCATGCCCCGTGTCTGTCTCCTGTTCTCCCCACCCCCGCTCATGCCCCGTATCTGTCTCCTGTTCCCCCCATCCCCCGCTCATGCCCCGTGTCTGTCTCCTGTTCTCCCCACCCCCCCGCTCATGCCCCGTGTCTGTCTCCTGTTCTCCCCACCCCCCGCTCATGCCCCGTGTCTCTCTCCTGTTGGCCCCACCCCCCGCTCATGCCCCGTGTCTGTCTCCTGTTGCCCCCCACCCCCCGCTCATGCCCTGTGTCTCCCTCGTGTTCCCCCCACCCCCGCTCATGCCCCATGTTTCCCTCGTGTTACCCCCCAGCGTCCCGCTTATGCCCCGTGTCTCCCTCCTGTTCCCCCACTGCCCGCTCATGCCCCTTGTCTCTCTCCTTTCCCCCCACCCCCGCTCATGTCCCGTGTGTGCCCTGTACCCCCCCGCTCATGCCCCGTGTCTCCCTCGTGTTCCTCCCCACCCCCCGCTCATACCCCGTGTCTCCCTCATGTTCCTCCCCACCCGCTGCTCATGCCCCGTGTCTCTCTCGTTTTCCCCCCACCCCTGCACATGTCCCGTGTCTCTCCTGTTGCCCCCCACCCCCCGCTCATGCCCCGTGTCTCTCCTGTTGCCCCCACCCCCCGCTCATGCCTCGTGTCTGTCTCCTGTTGCCCCCCACCCCCTGCTCATGCCCGTGTCTGTCTCCTGTTCTCCCCACCCCCCGCTCATGCTCCGTGTCTGTCTCCTGTTCACCCCCACCCCCCACTCATGCCCCGTGTCTGTCTCCTGTACCCCCCACCCCCTGCTCATGCCCCGTGTCTGTCTCCTGTTGCCCCCACCCCCCGCTCATGCCCCATGTCTGTCTCCTGTTGCCCCCCACTCCCTGCTCATGCCCCGTGTCTGTCTCCTGTTGCCCCCCGCTCATGCCCCGTGTCTGTCTCTGTTGTTCCCCCCACCCCCCGCTCATGCCCCGTGTCTGTCTCCTGCTCCCCCCAC
The DNA here is from genome assembly GCF_040938575.1 of Ambystoma mexicanum. NCBI lineage: Eukaryota > Metazoa > Chordata > Amphibia > Caudata > Ambystomatidae > Ambystoma > Ambystoma mexicanum. The sequence continues at coordinate 1,165,529,946 of NC_090927.1, read as the reverse complement.
CCCCTGCTCATGCCCTGTGTCTCTCTCCTGTTGCCCCCCACTCCCCGCTCATGCCCCGTGTCTGTCTCCTGTACCCCTGCCTCCTGTACCCCCCCCAGCCCCCGCTCATGCCCCGTGTCTGTCTCTTGTACCCCCCCACCCCCCGCTCATGCCCCGTGTCTGTCTCCTGTTGCCCCCCCGCTCATGCCCCGTGTCTGTCTCCTGTTCCCCCACCCGCTCATGTCCCATGTCTCTCTCCTGTTGCCCCCACCCCCCGCTCATGCCCCGTGTCTGTCTCCTGTACCCCCTCACCCCCCCGCTCATGCCCCGTGTCTCTCTCATGTTGCCCCCCACCCCCTGCTCATGCCCCGTGTCTGTCTCCTGTACCCCCCCACCCCCGCTCATGCCCCGTGTCTCTCTCCTGTTGCCCCCCACTCCCCTGCTCTCTCTCCTGTTGCCCCCCACTCCCCTGCTCATGCCCCGTGTCTGTCTTCTGTTCCCCCCACCCCCCACCCATGCCCCGTGTCTGTCTCCTGTACCCCCCCACTCTGCGCTCATGTCCCGTGTGTCTCTCCTGTTGCCCCCACACCCCCGCTCATGCCCCGTATCTGTCTCCTGTTGCCCCTCATCCCCCCGCTCATGCCCCGTGTCTGTCTCCTGTTCTCCCCACCCCCGCTCATGCCCCGTATCTGTCTCCTGTTCCCCCATCCCCCGCTCATGCCCCTTGTCTTTCTCCTGTTCTCCCCACCCCCGAGCTCATGCCCCGTTTCTGTCTGATGTTCTCCCCACCCCACGCTCATGCCCCGTGTCTCTCTCCTGTTGGCCCCACCCCCTGCTCATGCCCCGTGTCTGTCTCCTGTTGCCCCCTACCCCCCGCTCATGCCCTGTGTCTCCCTCGTGTTCCCCCCACCCCCCGCTCATGCCCCGTGTTTCCCTCGTGTTACCCCCCACCCCTCCCGCTCATGCCCCATGTCTCCCTCGTGTTCCCCCCGCCCCCGCTCATGCCCCTTGTCTCTCTCCTTTCTCCCCACCCCCGCTCATGTCCCGAGTGTGCCCTGTACCCCCCCGCTCATGCCCCGTGTCTCCCTCGTGTTCCTCCCCACCCCCCGCTCATACCCCATGTTTCCCTCATGTTCCTCCCCACCCGCTGCTCATACCCCGTGTCTCTCTCGTGATCCCCCCACCACCGCTCATGCCCCGTGTTTCCTTCCTTCCCCCCCACCCCCTGCTCATGCCCCGTTTGTACCCTGGTCCCTCTCACCCCCGCTCATGCCCATGTGTCTCCCCTGTTCCACCCCAATCCCCGCCCATGCCCTGTTGTGTTCTTTATACACCCCGCCTTCCCTTTCCATGGTGGCCATCCTGGTAAAAGGCGTCCCGGTGTAGGAAGGAAAATCATTTTGTTTTTTTTACCACCCGGCGTTCCCACTTGGAGGACATAAGATGTTAGTGGTCTTCATCTATTGAAAAGGATGTTATGGTGACGTTGTACTAATAAAAACCTTTAAAATTTAGTTAAAAAAAATGTTACAGGGACGTTATGGTTAAGTTGCACTAATAAAAATCTTTTGAAATTCAATGAAAAAACTTTGTTAAAGGGACGTCATGGTTAAGTTGCGCTACTAAAAACCTATGAAATTCAGTGAAAAAACTTTGTTAAAGGGACGTTATGGTTAAGTTGCGCTACTAAAATCCTATGAAATTCAGTGAAAAAACGTTGTCAAAGGGACGTTATGGTTCCAAGTAAAACCGAAAAACCCTTGAAATTTGCCAGTTATGGTAAGCTAAACAACCATAACTCGTGCCACCACCGTGCACTGCTAAGACTAACACCCAGGACATCAAAGATGACATCACAAATGTCATTGATGACATCACTGATGACATCACAAGTCTGGCTCACTCTTTTTTCTTTTGCTGACATATCTAGGCCACATGGTTTTCTTCAGTAACAGTCAGAAACTAAAGATTTTATTTTATTTGTAGACGTATCCTTCAAGTAGGTTCTTACAGTAATTCCCTTAGAGTCCAGTCACATCATATGAAACATATACATACGGGAAGACACAAGCTTGAAAGACAGCAATCCTTTTTGTGCATAAAGATAATCAATAGACTTATGAGCACTTTCTGATAGTTCTGTTGTTTTTTTTTATGGCTGTACTTTCCCTGTGGGTCCAATCACATCAAGTGATACATATACATTGGGTAAATAGCAGCTTTGAAACAGAGCAATCATTTATTTGCATGAAAATAATCAGTTAAGTTATGAATGGTGTCTGCTACTACTTGTGCTTTTTTGCTAACTTCACTTTCCTGTATATACCCATATTGGTATGTGTTCTTGTGTCTTTGTGTTTTGTCTATAGTAATGCAATTATGTAATACACGTGTTTTATTAGCTATGTATTACATATTTCACAGTACACAAAAATCTATTAAGAAAACAATTATCATTTAATTATTCAACATATTAACATTACGGATATTATACCTTCATCTTGTACGCTGCACACAATGTTATGTTTCTGTATGAGTAGCTTAGTATACTAGATAGAACCCCATAATAGAATGCTATTTATATCAATGCATCGTTCAATGCACTAATTAGGGTATGATATTTATTGCAATGATCCTTGACACTTGTTTCGCAACATTATAATAAGAATCCCTTGTATACATATTTCATGAAAAGTACATACACATGTGATGTCATCAGTGATGTCATCAATGACATATGTGATGTCATCTTTGATGTCCTGGGTGTTAGTCTTAGCAGTGCATGGTGGTGGCGTGAGTTATGGTTGCTTAGCTTACCATAACTGGCGAATTTCAAGGGTTTTTCGGTTTTACTTGGAACCATAACGTCCCTTTGACAAAGTTTTTTCACTGAATTTCATAGGTTTTTAGTAGCGCAACTTAACCATAACGTCCCTTTAACAAAGTTTTTTCACTGAATATATATATATATATATATATATATATATATATATATATATATATATATATATATATATATATATATATATATATATATATATGGAGAATAGGGAGATCCCCCGCAACGCCCCCTTTACTCCCCTAGATAAAATATTTCTCCAAACCCACCACCACATATGTATACAGCAACATTCATCAAAACAATTGCGACACATTCTCCTCCAACCAAATAGGCTGAACAGTAATCTACCAATCCCGTTCCAACTCTGCATCACCAAAAAGGCTCAGATGGCCAGGTACCAACTAGCACCACTGTCACACCTGGACGGGGGTAACATACACCACTCACGCATCCCGACACAATCTTCCCCCTGCTTGAAACAGCGCACACCACTGCCAGGCTAATTGCAGACTTTAAAAATGTAATCCACCTCTTCACCCTGCGCCCAAACTATCTTTAAGATAGCCTACAGTATGTACAAGGCCAGGGAAGCCCAAACACCACCATACTTTGCCAAAAAATAGTCATCTTGGGAAGCTAGCGCAAATCCAGAAACCACCATATGCTGAGACTGGAAACAAAAAATGCTGAAGACAAAACCCAAGAAAGAGGCCTTTCAGTTATCACTGTGAGCACTGTTCCAATGCACATATGCAACCACACCATCATTCCTAATGTTTAGGAAGACCATGCTTTTAAAGCAGGTGTGACGAATCAACTTCCGGGGCACCAATAGTCCAGGGAGGAAAATCGGTTTCTAAATCATCAATCAGCCCCACACTTCTAGTACACCAGAAGGGATCTGAACAGATTGGAACACAAGTCAATTATAAACCTCCTTGTCCAATTTTGGTAATATGGATGGAATGGCAGGCTTATCTCTGCAAGGCCGCGGATCGTTGGTTAGTTGCAACACAGCAAAAATACAGTTATTACCCAATGATAAAAGGGACTGTCCTGTCAAGGTTGTATAAAAATATCCACTTTATTATTATTACAACAGACAGTTCTAGCACACTACAAAATACAACCCACCGTGTAAAGTAACACAGAGAACAGACATTTTCATGAAGGAAAGGGATGCACTCTGGATACTGACAGGAGGGTAGTTGGTAAAGAATTCAGTCTTACTGTTTAAGGTTATTTGGTTTCAGCACCAAGGGGCAAAGGGTCGTAACTGTCTCTGGGGGCCTTTGGGGGAAGTACCAGGTGGGGGCAGAACCACAATGTACCTGATGCTTAAGCAATTCTTGATGCTTGACAGCGCTGAGGCGGTTCCAGAGTGCTTGGCAGCTCCTAAAACAGAGTTCGTGATGGGAGACAGCTGCGGGTATCAGGTGGCAGGCAATTCAGCAAGCGAGGCTGGAAGGATGGCTGCAGGTTGGCCTACACAGCGGCTCAAGGTCAAGAATCGTCTCTGTGCTGGTTGGTGGATCTGGAATTCTGGTTGAGGCGTCTCGGACGGCTCTGGTAACTGCAGTGTGACAAAAGTGAGCGGTGCAGCCCTGTTGCGGTTTAAGGCCTCGACTGTCTCAAAACTGTCCTTAAAAGATGGACAGTGGTTGATGATTGTTGTGGCACTCCTAGTTTCTTCACAGGGCTCCTGTCATCCTTTCAAGGTGGACGTCGCCAAGTTTAGGAGAGTGTTTGCAGGCAACAGCCTAGTTTAGATACTCTCCTACCATCTAGGAAGCTTTCTGGCAGAACCTAGCAGGGCACTCTGTGTGCTGGCTGGGTACAGGTTCTGGGGCTGCTGGACGGGTCCTCTGAGTCGGGTATCTCCCCCTGTTCCCTCCCCTAAACATCTCCCAGGGATCTTGCCTCCTTCTTGGTACTCGTGGCCTTCCTTCACTGGCGGAAGATGTAAGGTAGACTGTACCTTCAGCCCGGTTTCAAATGAGCCCTCCTTACTCCTTTCAAAGTCGTTGAATGATCTGCTAAGTGAGGGGTTCAGCCCTCTTTTAAAGCCAAATGAGCCCCAGTGATTGTGCAGGCTAAGCCCACCTAAATGAACCAATCCTGGGTCCCCCACCAACAATCTTCTGTTATGCATGAATTCAGGATCAGAGTGCTCTGCAACAGGGAAAGGTAAGGGATGACAACATATATCTAAGTCCCACCCATCTACCTGTCTGTTGTAGATCAAAGTGTCTCTCTGGTTAACTGAGCCCTCTGTGACTCTTGATTAAAGCACAGGCCTCCCTTGAAGTTTGTGGTGAGAGCAGACTTCTTGTCTCCCCCAAATCACATAGTTCACCTTTGAAAAGGGGTCAGCTCTGCAGGGATTTGCCTACAGTAAATAGTGGCCCCAGACATGCATTTCACTGCCTTTCATAGAGAGGGGTGGGAACGAGCTTCCAGTTGACACATTGCATACCAAAGGGTGTTAGCCCCGCCTTCTTGTTGTCTGTCTGGCAACTAAGCCCCCCTCAGAAGGCGTACCATAATTATCTCTCATTAATATGCACTGCCACCAGCTGGATTAGACAAAGGAAAAGCTGCTCAATGGAGCCTTTGACATTTAAATTAGGCTGGTCATGGCTGGTGGAAGTTGGGCCTTTCCCCTTCTTGAGATGCTTTTATGTACCAGTGGCTGTCACATTCCAGATGAATATGATAGGGGAAGACATAGTCACATGTACTCCGGAAAGACACAGCCTATGTGTTTTGTGCGGTCAGCAGATAAAATGGGTGCAAATGGCCACACACACTTGGAGGCTAATCTCTCATCATTCATTTTTATTTATCAAAAAGCCCAGGCGAGCACACTCTCCCCGTGCGGATGGTCGAATTCCTCAGAGTAGGTTCTCAAAATTCCTGGTGTACCACAAACGAACAGTCAGGTGACCTTGATCTTGCCCAACTGCTACCAAGAAGTATTTCCATCTTGTGTAACTCACCTGTTTAAAGGGTTTCCTTTGCTGGGCAGCTAGGATTGTGGTCCAACGGCTCTGGCAGATCAAGGGAATTCCAAGGCCACCCCAGAAAGCCATCCATTTTTTCTTCAAAGGGGCCAATCAGGTCATGGCCAATCTCTTCAGGAGGTGCCCACACAGGGCATTTCCCTGATATTCTTTTTTTCCTCAGCCGGATTGAGATTTTGTTTTGGGGGAAGGTTTCAACTTTTTCGTTCATGAATGGGCTTAGATTTCTCTGGATACCTGGGCTTCAAAGACGATACAATGATGTTGTATCAAATTCACCAGGACCCTATTCCTTTCTTCTCGCTGAATGCCTCTTTGGTTTTTGGCAAAAGGTCAATCAGTTGATTTTCAGGAAATTCCGGATTTGTCATGGAATGGTGTGTTAGAGAAGGTGCTTCTCCATCCCAGGTTTTTTTTTATAGCTGTGTCTTCCTGGTACAAACCAAAGGAGAAAGGCTTTCACCCTCGTATCAAGGGAATTCAATGGTTTTGCCAGTCATCAACATGAAGACAATAGCTTGCTACACAATTCTGTGAGATCGCTGCTAGGTCTGAAGCTGAAGGATGCCTACGATTCCTTTCGATTTCGTTGGGCATCCTGCTTCTTTCAATTCACCCATCTCATTTTGCCCTTTATTCAGATCCTCCATCCTTTATCAAGCTCCTACATCTGGTGCTTGCTTTTCTTCAGGGAAGGGCTATTCATTTACTATCCCATCTACACAATATTTTGATTATCACCTGAGCTTCCTTGGAGGCTTATAATCATCATGAAATGGCAGCATGCCTCCTACATTTTCTTGGCTTTGTTCTGAATTTAAAAAGAAAGCAGAGCAGATGCCTTTCCAACAGGTGGAATTTTGGGGTTTCGTAGTTAATACTCAATATTCGTCTTGTCACTCGCCAGGATTAAAGATTCATTCAATGAAGCATGAATTAAGTGGAGTCCTGGCTTCTCTGGGTCTGGTTTTCTACATCCAGGCTGTGTCTAGAGTTACAAGTCTTCTGTCCTCATCCTTTGAGCTAATGTTTCTGGGGCCAGTTAAATACAGTGGTCTTTAGCGTGTACAGATCAGATGCCTTCAGTGACATAGGTAGTCTGTAGTTAAAGGAGATGTATTTTTGTCCTGAGGTCGCCATTCGCCAATCCTTGCCAGTCAGTGTAAAACCCAACACTGCTGCCCATCTCTTGGGTGCACCATCCATGTTGACTGGTCTTACAGACATTGGCTCCCATGATGTTTATGGATTTATAGAGCGCACCAGGTACCCAACGGCTTAAGGGAGCTAAACGTACATACAAAGGGCCGAACAGAACACAAATAAAAGGGAGATGACGAAGATCATATGAACAGAAGAAAAATCATAAGAGACTTTCCGGACAGTCATAAGGCTCGAGGGGCTTAAGAGAAGAGTACTGTCTTAAGCTTTTTCTTAAAGACCTTGGTGGATGATATGACTCTTAGTAAGGGCATCAAGGCATTCCAAGACTGGGGGCCACTAAAGCAAAGGCAGCATCCCTTGCCTTCTTGGTCTTGCATCGGGTGATGTTCAGCAGATTGGAATCATCCGATCTAAGAGATCTAGAGCTGTTTTTAACGATGATGGATTCTTTGAGATAGACGGGCATTTGGCCCTGCACGCATTTATGGGTGATGAGAGTAACCTGAAGGAGACCCTGGCCTGAATGGGGAACCAGTGAAGACTTCTTCTTGCTTCTGATACATGATCTCTTTTCTTAAGGCATTTGACGACCCTCACAGCTCCTCATTATGAGGTTGCAAGTAGGCCGCCGGTAATTTACCGGCAACCTCGACTTACCGTTTTCACTGCCCAATATTACGGGCGACGGCGGAACCGTAAATTCCCATTCCCGTGAAGTCCCATAGGACTCCATGGGAATGGGAACAGTGAAGCACCGCCACTGTTAGTAATGGTTCCGGTGCTGCAGTGATTTCTCTACTAGTAGGGGCCTGAACTACCGGCATGTCAGGCCTGCCGATAGTTCACAGGCCCTACTGGCCGACTCAGGAGGAGCCGGTCTGGAAAAGCTCATTTCCAGACTGGCTCACTCCTAATGAGGGCCATCGTCATTTTGTACATTGTAGAAACTACACGGTTAAGTGTCAGCCATTTAGTGACACAGAACTCTACTGGTGAGCATGAGGGTTTTGCTGGCCGCGTCGCTATTTCTCACTTTAGTGAATGATAAAAATGCCACTGAAGGAGGCACTTTGTCTCAGGCATTCGGTTGACCTGGGTGCTGGACACATCTTCTAGAAACAGAAAGACAACCCGTGCTTTGTTAAACAGTTGCTACATAAGAAGTACTGGGCTAATATGGTGGGCAGCCTTCATAAATACTCCTTTCTCGAGCATTTAATGTATGACCATAAAAAATGGGGGCTGTCGCTCGCACCGTTTTTAATCTTTATCCGTGTAAACAGCTGAGTGCACAGAGGTATTATCCAAAAAGCCCAAGCATTGTGTAGATTTCGTAGGGATTGCAATTTAGAGGAAACCATGACGTACTTGTTTTTAAAAAGGACAGCGCTGAACGCCTTGCGTATTTTATATTTCAAGAACTAGGTCCATAGATTGGACTTCATCGATTCTGAGAAATTGTGGCAGCGATTATTGAGTGGTTATCTATCCACTTCGGTTGCCATTGCAGTAGTGGGTTTTATTAGGAGTCTCCATATCCGATGAAATTCAGATTTTAATAATGAAATGTTTGTGTAATTTAGGCGAATGTATCAGAGTGGGTAGGCAGCGTTGTGAAATATCTAACTTCGGCTGCCTAATATCTGGCAGCACAGGAAGGAACCCTTAATTACTTATGCCTCATGTGCACAGACACTAAGGCCGAGAAGGACCCAAGTCCCTTGTATTCATTCTCCACCATGTGTTCACAACATTGGGAGAGCGTGGGCAGGAGTCTAGGGTCTTAGCTTCCCTTTCTACTACCTTGGCCCAAGGTGGAAGAAGTGGCACGCAGGAAAAAAGAAGCCGGGGAGAATGCCCTCTCTAAAGGCGAGCGCTCCTTCAAGTAATATAAATATATATACACATACCTTCTGGAGGAATGCTCGGACGGTATTTATGACCTTTTTCCCCCTCTTATCCTGGGTATTAGAGTCACGCCGTCTCTGCCGTGTGCTCTTGTTTTTCCACTGACGCTGAGTTACTGTGTACGAAGCGCCAGCGACAGGGCTCAGGCCCCCCCCCCACTTCTGGTGCAACAACGTGCGGGCCGGGACTCGTGAGCAGGCCCTGAGAAAAGGCGCAGCACCCCCTTGGATGCAGAAGCTGCACGCGGAGCTGGCGGCGGTCTCTTGTCATCACTGGTGGACATGACACCAATCACCGACGAAGGTGCCGGGCTCAGTGCTTGCTTTTCATTTTGACTATTAGGTGGCACTAAAGCAGCACCTGTATGCCGAAACTATTGCATTAGAGTACAGCACCTGTATGCCGAAACTATTGCATTAGAGTACAGCACCTGTATGCCGAAACTATTGCATTAGAGTACAGCTAGGGAGAAATTGCATATGAAGAGGGAACCAATGCTTGCATGCGCTCTTTGGCTGTTTGCCAACCCACTGAATGCTAGTGGCCGTGCTAAACCCTATGGCCATGCCCACCCTTTTCCTGCCCCTGGCCGCCCAAAACACATCCTCCCAGGATCTCTGAGCTAGCTTTTTCTAGCTTTACCATCAAACGTTGTGCTCAAAGTGCCTACCAAGGTTTTTTTCAAAGCAGTCTTCTGAGAGTTACTGACTTAATCGGAGCTGTAAATGTGCTACTAGTGTAATAAAAAGGTCTACCAGGTCTGCCTTCAGCCGCTCCATTTATAAGCACTTTGCGTGTCCTTCATTGAAGACTAGGTAAAAACAAGCATTCGCAAATGGAACAGTTTTGGCTTGTGTATAAGTATTAGGCATTTGCTAGGCCCTACTATTATATTCCCAGGCACTCACACGGCTTTGCAGCTGCTCTCGTCCATGGACAGTTAATACCACTACGGCAGTGCCTGGCAAATGCCTTTCCCATGCCTACACAAAAGCCAAAAATGTTTGCATTGCCATTGCTTGTTTACATTTCTTGCAGGTAGCATGGGGAGCCGCACGACTGGTGTAAGGGTACTCTGCGGACTCCTGCAGGGCACCACCAAGCCTAGACCATGGGGCCTCATTACACGGTAGACGGTAAGGGTTTACCGGTACTGGTATTTTACCTGTACCGGTAAATCCTTACCGCCTTACTACCAGGTCCCTTTGCGGGTTCGGGAATTTAACGCCTGCTTTTTGCAGGCGTTAAAAACCAACCCGCAAAGGGACCAGTGGAGCTAATTACGGTACCGCAATTTGCGGTACCGTAATTAGCGCCTTCCCCATTCCCATAGAGCCCTATGGGGCAAAAATGGGAATGAGGAAGGGCAATGGTGGAAGGGGGAATTACCGCCCCGCCAACCTTGGAATGGGGCGGTAATTCCCCTTTCCACCAAGGCGGTGCCGGTATTTTACCGGCATGAACCATGGCGCTAGTAGCACCATGGTTCTCCGTCTACCGTGTAATGAGGCCCCATATCTTTCCTACCCTCACGGGACCTCTCCAACACAGAGGTTCCATCACTGGTCACGGCCCTTCAGTCTCCCACCTCTTCCCCCCCTCAGAAAATACACGCTGTTGTCCAAGAACCTACTGAGGACTCAACCAAGATCATTGTGCCGAATGGGTGACTGCTGTGGACATATTTTACATCAGGAAGGACAATGTCTCTCCCATTCTGGGACACACCAAAGCCAGCCATTTCAGGAACAGTCAATCAAGTAAGTGCAGGTGAGTATAGAAAATGGCGTTTACCTTTTTTTCGCCAGGAACACAGTGCTTTATGGATACAAGTAAGAATTAACAGTGAACAGGTAATGCATTACACTCAGACTTTCTGCACTAGGGAACACATTTAAAATGCATTGCCTAGTCCATGCATGCACATGAATACAAAAATCTACAATTTACATATTTTTTTAAATCCAATGCGTTAATTTGCAATCATAAAACAGGTGTCAGTTTCATTCTTCTAGACAGTTTCTCATGGCAACAGGAATGTTCACTCTTGCAGAAATACTATGCATTCTAGGCCACACGTGTGGGCAACTAAGTGGCCCCAGATTTGTAAAGGGTGACATAAAGTTGCCACAACTGCAAGGATCCCCAGGTTTCCATTGTATGTAATGGAAAATAGGCACCTGGGATTGTTTTGTGTTGAGAGTCCAGGGATGCATCTCACCAGGTGGCGTAGTATTAAAGATTACATACATGGGAGCCAGAGTTGGGTTAGGATTTCGGATAGTATTTTATTACCTGTATTGCTCAATGACGGTGAGTGATACGAGGAGCAGCCGTGAGGGAACCTGCCAGGCTTCAGTATAATAAGAGGTATGTAAGTAGTTTCTGGTTAAGTCCCTTTACTTAGTGCTGCGTCATATATGGGAAAAAGTAAGCCCTACTGTATGTTATGGGATATGGCATTTATAACACGCTTATACACAAGTGTTTTAAGGCGCAACGAGGCAAGGGAGGGGGAACAGAGCTAAGACAAACAACGATCCTACTAGGCCGGGCGTCATTCAGATCGTGCAAGTGCAAGGGGGAGGGGGGAAAACTGCAGAACATGGGATAAGGATAATAACAATAAGCAAAGTACGGCCAGCTGGTGGCAAGTGCCAGGGTAAGTGCAAACATCAGGTGTCAAGTGCTGGTAGTGGAACTGTAGGGATACAGTAAACAATCCATAAGTGTGGGGGTTGCCGGCAGGCAGTGCAGGTGTGTGACTGGCAGGGGAGAGGACATGGGCCCGAGATCAGAGGGTGGCCAGGTAACCAGTGCAGTTTCAGTTTCAGCCAGGAATCAGCAGCGGAGAGGAGGAGAAAAAGCTAAATCAAACAGAAAGGTTTTGAGGTGCAAGTTATAAAGATATTGCAAGTCACTGAGGCGTTTCATAACCAAATAGAGAAACAAGGCCGAAGGCCTTCATAAGGTCATAGAACTCCAAATTGATTAGCAATAGCCTTTTTACGTATAGTAGGGGGTATTTTATTCCTTATAACACATTGCCACACTCTCGTTCCCTTTAATATCTTGTCTTCTGCATGATATAATGTAAGAGATCTTCCATTTGCAGCTTTTAAGCTGTTGCAGAAAAATAACTTAAGCAGTTTAATAACATGTATTGAAGAAAGGTTTTATTTTGTGCTTTAAAGTATGTATATAACATGCAGATTCTTGTTTGCATGTTTAAAACTCCAGCAGTGCACACATTATACATTCTACCATAAACAGCCCCTCGTCAATTAATGGCTGTAAAGTCGCACAGAAAACTGTTCTGCAAGGAACTAATTACTGCTTTCATTTAGTGCTTCAGTGACAGCTGGAATTCTCCATGTTGGCTCAAGCAGCCGGCATTGTGACGTCACAAATGAAGAGTAATAACCGATTACAGAGACTTTGTGGTGTCATTTTCTTATGTCTGATTCACAACTAGCCTGTAATAAGAAAATTATTGCCAGGCTTTTATACAGCTATTGCAGGTTGCCATGTATTAAACATCTGTAAATTCATTTAATTTTATTGGATTTATAGAGCGCCTTTTGGCAAAGGCACTGAACAAAATATAACAAAAAACAGTACAATCATGATAAAATGTAGACATGGGTAAAAGCAAGAGGATTAACAGACAAGAGAAGATAAAAGATGAGTTTTATGGTTTGATTGGAAAATACGGAGAGATGAGGCAGAACGAAGTGAGAGGAGAAGGGCGTTCCAATGTATGAGAGTTAGGCGAGCAAAAAAACGGAAATGAGAAACACAGGGAGGTTTGGGAACAGTTAAAAGAAATACATTCTGAGATCTGAGAGGGCGAGCTGGAGCATAGAATGAGAGTAAAACAGAGAGATAAGGAGGTATGGGGGGAAGATCATGGGTACATTTGAAGACAATTAAAAGTGGTAGAGAAGACTGGATGCAAAAGGGAGTAGTGAAATAGAAAGTACAGAGGGTGTAAAAGAAGACCAAACCGGGTAAAAAAAAGATAGGAGACAAATTGAAGAATTATGAATAGAGTGAAGAGGAAGAAGATGGGAGGCAGGAAGATCAAGCAACAAAGATGCGCAGTTATCAAAAAGAGTAAAGACAAGAGAAAAAGAGAAGATGTTTCGTGGCATGAAAAGCGAGATAGCGGCAAGCACGACAGATGTTGAAAATGCATAACGACAAGAGCGAGCAATAGAAAAACGTACAGAGAAAATGAGAGAGAAGGATCAAAGATAATGCTCAGGTAATGCGCAGATGGTGAGAAAGAGAAGATGGAGGAAAAGAGAGAGATGGGGAGACTAGGAGGAACGATAGAAGCAGGAAAGAGCAGATCCTCAGGTTTAGAAGGGTTATGATGTAGAAAATGAGAAGACATCCAGTTTTGAACAGCAGTGTAAAGGTATTCCAGAGGAACGAGGTTCATGCTACACAGTCACCATTCAGCAAGGTGTCCCAGGCCCAACAAACCCTCCGCGGCCATGATGGAGGATTCAGTCAAGGGCAAGTTAGAACTGTCCTTTATTATCCATAACAGACAGGGATCATAGAGGAAACCAAATTCTCCAGCAATCACAGCTCCTCGGCCCGTGTCACAAGCTTTTGTTACCAAATTGCATCACAACTTGTGCCATATCCCCAAAAACCTAAGACCCATTCTATTGGGTGGCTGGGGTGGTAGTACCTATAGAAGGTACCTATATCAGTTAGCTAACTGGTCCTTCTATGTCAGGTGGTCTCGCCTGAGACTTCCCGAAAAACGATCTATTACATTGTTGGAGGGTCGCAGGACTACCATTTGCTCTTGTCCATTTCAACACCACCCCAGGATTTGGCCTCTCTGATTGGCTGGAGCGGGTCTCCCCAGACCTGGGGCCCTGCTCTGGTCCTAGTTTCTCAATGTAATTAATAAGAAAGACTGTGTCCCACTTGTTGCCACTGGTATATCCGCCAAGCCTAAGAGAGTTCCTGTGGACTGCTTGGCTTAGTCACTTGGGTGAGGACTGCAAAATTGAGCTTTTCAGACTGCAATTAGTGAGGATTTATTCTGTTTTGCAGGTGGCTACTTGCCCCTGGAGTCTGAAATGTTCCACCCACCCTTGTCCTTGGCTGAGAGCACTGGCCCTTCATTTCGTGCTGCAGAATCTGCATCTCTTCATTCCTTATTCTGAGGCCTGTGGCGTTGTGCAATTTCACTACAGTCGTTCTATGGTTCTTCTCTGTGTGTGTGTGTGTGTATGTGTATGTGTAATATATATATATATATATATTGTTTTCTCCCGGATTAATAGTATTCGGCTCTCCCAAGTTCCTTATACATTCCTGAAGTCCCATATGGCTATTTGCAATAACCAGCTGCAAGCTTGTTTTGTGCGTTTGCTTTCTTGCCTGTCTGTATCTGGCTAATGAAAGTAAAAAAGCTTCTGAAAGTATGTCATGTATCTGACCTCTATCTACAGAGCTGTGTATGCATGTTCTTCCATTGTGCACATGCGTGTCTGTAACTTTGTGCCCGGATGAGAGTCTGCTTTGTGGCTAACGTTACTATGTGGTGTCACTAATGACGTCAATAAGGCTAGATTTTTATAATTAGCCAACCTGTTCCAGTGATGTGGCACCGGTGTCTGTGAAAACATCAGCTGAATAGGGTTTGAATGGTTGTTTCAAGAGAACATTTGCTCACATATGTAGAAAGTACTGGCCCTCCTGGGGGCTGGCCAAACAGTGACTGTCATCTGTCATTTCTCATTCTTTGGGCTGTCGTGCAAATGGGGGATAGGAGGGCCATTACAGGGAACCTCTCTTCAGTCCCCCCCTTCTGGTCAGCCTGTCAACCATATCTCCAAACCTATTCACTGTAGCCTTTGGGAGACATATTTGTTACTCCTCCAAGGTGCCAATAGTATTTAGCATGGTCATCTAAGCTCCATGTCATGTAACAGCATTCTCCAGCATTATCCTTCCAGGTTGCGCCATACCCATTTAGCCCAATATTTATTGTAGTCGTTGGGATCATTCAATACTACCATTTCAGTTGGGAACAGTGGACACTCCTTTATATGTGCACTTATTGTATTACAAGCTTCTACTATCTTGTCCTCCTCACCATTATTGTATAGCAATATTTGCATCCCTACTGTTTTCTCTGTAGTCTTCCTGCATTGGGTTAGGCATATCCTTATCACACACAGTGGTAATAATACTACTATCAGTGCTGCTAATACTTTTAGTCCATTCTCCATCCATGTGGGTATCCATGAGAATATATACACGATATCCATCCTTCATCTTTTCCTGCACCCTTCGATTCTTCCTCCATTTTGGCATGCATTTTCAACAATCTGGTAACTGCTTCAGTTAGTGTTCCGTTTGCTTCCTCATTTGCTGGCACGAACATGCTACAAGAAGACGCGATCTTGCCAAACAAACTCCTCCTTCCATCGCTGAGAAGATCTAGAACATATCTGTTCTGGAGGTCCATCAACCTTTCTGCTCAGAGCTCTTCTTTTATGGCGTTGAAACCATTGACAGTTGAGTTGCCTGAACAAAGCTCCCACCTTGTTATCTGGAGCCATTTTGCATTTGTGTATGTCTGTACAGCTGAAACTACTGACGTGAAGAACATTTCTGTCCTACTGAACTGGCGTTCAGGTGGTATGTCATCCAGAAAAGCTTCTGATGCTGACGATCTGTAGTTTTGCATTTTCACCCTACTCAATTCTATTGACCTTCTATTGGCAACGTCCATTTTAGTGAAGTCTTCTGTTTTGATGTCTTTTTGTGGAACCACTAGTTCTGGCATATTGATGTGCACTAGTGAGCACACTCGTCCCCAGTTGGGTGGTAGCTTTTCATATGCCTTAGATCTGCATGCCCAATAATGATCCATTAAAACTGCCATCCAAACCTTCATGCCTGGACACCTTACTGTCTGCTTGCAGTTTTTATTTTCTCCAGCCTTTACTGCTCCATCATTCTGGAAACATAATGCTGCTTTATTCAGTGGTATTTTGGGAATTAGTCCAGCTTCATTCTCCACCCAGGTCAGTAATTTCGCACTTGCGTCCCATTTTTTTAGGCATTTGTATTTTCTGCCTGTACTGCGTTTACTGGAACTGTTGGGAGCATGTGTGCTTTGCTCCTACTACACCTTCTTTCCATCCTTCAACTGTGCATACTTGGCCATACACAAGCATCTGCGGTCATTCCCCAACATCCTGATTATCCTCCTATTTCCTTAAGTCTTTTCTTAGGACATGGTATTTCCTTCAGTGTTATTGTTTTTGTCTCTCCATTTTGTGGGACATCAGTTATGCATTGTATAGCCTGGTCTTTTTTCCAATAACTATCCATCATATCGAGTGTCTTTATATAGCTATCTTCATAAGGAAATGTGGTCTTAGATATCCATCTCAATGTAGCCGTTGTCCCCTGGAATTTTCCTCGGGTTGTACACATTGGCCCTCATTACGACCCTTGCGGAAATCGGAAAACGATGGCGGAAATGCAATACCGCCATCGAATAGCGCTCGGTGCGACTATGACCCGTCACCGCAAAGTACGAAGCCATTAGCGACACCGTAGTGAACGCCAACGCTAACTGCACCAAGCACGCGCGCGCGCGCCATGCGAAACCGCAAACACCACCATGGCGCAAGGGTACGCCAATTCCGACCCTAGCGGACATGTACCTAACGCCATCAGGCATGGCGTAATGTACCATTCCGCCATGGTGAGAAGTACGGCATCGCGAATCAACCGTAAACGGCCCCACTGAGTGCCTGTACACCGCTCCCTGCCCACAAAGTACAACTCCCCGTAGGTGCAATGAAGTCACAATGCAACCATTGAAATGTACAAGTCACCCATGCATGGCAACGAACAAAAGAAACACAAGAGGGGCCAATGGGAGCTGCAGGGCACAGATGGCACGAATACAGAAGCCATCCCAATGGACATGACCACAGTCCCCTACCAAGAAACGCACGCAAACACAGGCACCTGTGACCAGCAATATTCCGAGAATCACATCATTCCACCAGTCCACCTGGCTGACCGGCATCTGTTACACAAAACCCAATCCCCCGCCCCTGAGCATGACAACATTCAAACTGTCATATTGGCAGCCCCCATCCCTGACCTCACGGGCTTAGTAGGCAAACGCGCCCAGTACAGTACCACGCAACTAAACTCCGAAGCTGGAACCCAATGCAGATCTCCTCACAATACATCGCCCCCCAAATAGGCATATGCCACATCACTTGCAAAGAAAAACGCTACACGGGCCAAATCAGAATAGAAATTTTATGCACATCAAAGTCACCAAGCCCATACAGCCATCAGGCCATGAACTCCAAAACACTAATCACCATTGTGGGCTGCATCCGCAAGAAATGACCAGCCACTACTTGTGTGTCGCCCTGTTCCCCCATGGTACACAGAGCCACATTCACGTACGAAAAGGCAACATGGAAGCGCACAGAACCGCAGGGCCGTCCCAATGGGGAGGCACTAGTCCAGCTGAAAGGCCGAAATGTTGCTCCGAGCCACCAGTACTGCGTAAGGGCATGTGGGCCATTGGCGATCGTCCCATAAGATCGTAATGCTGCTCCACTGATTAACACGAAGCAGCAGGTGTCGGGAGTAAAACCCATCTGCAGGAGTGGCATACAGATGGCAGTGGCAAAAGGGGAGGAGATACCTGTCAACCAAAAGAAAAGAAAAAGAACAGAATGGCCATCAGAACTACATTCCAACAACTCACTTCAATGATCACACGAAATCCACAGCCATATGCATGCTAGCCCACTCCAAAGGATCATCACCACCCCAAAACCACTTGCGACTCATAACCATCTATATCGAGGTGCAAACACCATCACAAACGAGTGTACCTGTGCATGCGTCTGTCAAAACAGAATCCATCAGATGGGAATGTTAACGTGCATGGACACAAGTATCTGAGGGCGCGTCGAGACAGGGAGGGCTCAACAAGGCCAGATAGACGATGGTCCCACAATGGCAGCCCTGCATCACATAGCGTAGGGGAGGCGGATAGATCCCAAGAAGCCCTGTACATGGCAAACTCTGTATCAAATCACCTGCCCATGCATCCATTCATCATTCCCTCATCCCGGGTTCAAAACGCCTGAACAATTACTCACATAACATTAGAAACATCCATTGAGTCTGTGCGTTATGCAGCCTGCAAAATCCACAGTGCCCCAGCCCGTAATTCCAGTGTTGTGAAGTAACATGTATTTGGGAACGGCCGGCCTCATCGCCCACGTAGCTATTGCGCATCCCAAACTATTCATATCAATCATTGCTTCCTCGCCATGGGCCCTGTCTCAAGGACATTGAACAATAGAACGTTATATTTGCAGTCAGACCTGTGGGCATCTCCTCGCCGCTAGCTGGAAACCGAAAGCGCCGCCCTTCGAATTCCTCATTTGCAACATCACGTCGAAAAGGCATCTGTGGCCGTTTGAAATCACTAATTATTCCATCGAGTGCGGCTGTGTGTGAAAATGGCAACTGCCTTCACCCACAAATGGGACGCCCCGCCCGTCGTTGCAACTCGGTACAGTGATGCATGAGGGCCCACCGTTACTCGAGTACTACGTTCCACTGACCCTTCACAAGTCTGTTCGCGACTGCACAGATAGTATGTGAAACAATGGGACCACAGCAGAATGAACATATCAACCAATCTTACACGGCCACCGGGTACAAATACATGATTGCAATAGCAAGATGCCATTCCCCGAATTGCAGCGTTGTGCGCGGGACGTGCTCGGCCAAAGGGGGGAGCAGTTTGCACAGGTGGAATCAATCACCACAGGTGGAGGCCATACAGCCTGAAAACACATAAATTGCACAGCCAGTCTCCTCCCACAACCACACCGAAATGCTACCGGCAGGACTCGCGATGTTGGCCCTGGGGGACCTGATAGCACTGCAAGTGCTCCAACTCCAAGAAGAAGACGAACACCAACTACAACCAGCCGCACGGAGGAGACGCAGGAGGAGGAGGAGGGCAAGGCAGGGCCAGCAAGGCCCACCAGCACAGCCACTACCACCACGCAGGCAGCCCGCAATCCCACGCCTCCGAGCACATCCGTTCAACCTCACTGATGAGCAGATCCACACCCTCTACCGTCTGGACCGGGACACCATAGCCGCCATTGTGGACATGACACAGGCTGACCTTGTCAGCATGATAGATAGCCCAACCGCCATCCCACCCCTACTGAAGGTGGTGTCTGTACTCCACTTCCTGGCCACAGGCACCTACCAGCACACAGTCGGACAGTTGCATGGCATTTCTCAGCCACTGTTCTCACGGACACTATTTCAAGTGCTCGATGCCCTCCTGCAGCACGCAGACGACTACATCTCTCTACCACGCTCGGAGCAGGAAATTACCAACACAAAAGTGGGATTCCATGCACTTGCCGGCATACCGGGTTGCATTGGTGCCATCGACTGCACCCATGTGGAATTGGTCGTCCCACATGCCATGGAGGCCCAGTACCGCAACCGAAAACAATTTCATTCCCTGAACGTACAAATGGTGTGTGACTCCAACAGGATCATTACACATTGTTGTGCCCGATTCCCTGGATCAACCCATGATTCTATGGTCTTGAGGAACTCTACAATACCACGCTACATGGAGCGACACGCAGGGAACAGATCCTGGCTACTCGGTGAGTCTCATTACATGCATGATTATGTGGGGTATGTGAATTGGCAATGACCTGGCAGGAAGGGGGGGGGGTGTGCGTACGTATCAATGGCATTCCACATCATACGTTTCTCGTCCACATACAGGTGATGCTGGATATCCACTGAAGAGATGGCTCCTCACACCAGTCCGGAACCCACGGGACCAGCATGAGGAGGACTACAACCATGCCCACTCACGTACCCGTGTAGTCATTGAACAGGCATTCGGCCTACTGAAGACTCGTTTCCGCTGCCTCAGCAGGTCTGGCGGGGCACTCCTGTACCGCCATGAGAAGGTTGCAAAGATGGTCATGGCATGTGTCATGCTCCACAACATGTGCGTACGTAGAAATGTGCCCATGCCCCCTGACGCAGAACTGCAAGCACCTGATGATGGTCATGATGAGGGTGGGGATGTGGCAGCACCTCATGGAGTCTGCGAGGCACCGGAGGCCCGTGACATTCGTCGGCATCTCATTGATGTATGCTTCTAGCACTCACGCCTGGTGGCTGATACATGGACACGGGACTCGTGGCACTGCGTGTGTCTGGGACATGCACAATATGGACTGTACGCCTATGATGGCCTAGTACACAAAGATCAATGTCCACACATCTCATTGGTTGATCGTGCACTTTTTATGGCATATGTGATGTCATGTTGAACACCCTATCGACCTGCCACCCAAGTGAGCCCAACACACCCCCTCCACCCTCCTACCTCCCCCCCGAACACCAGTGTCCAAAGATGCTCATTGTCAGTGGGCTGTCGCTATTGCAAGCCCCCTCTGCGGGTATCAGGGGCACCCCTGCCTGTGGAGCGCAGGTTCCTTCCAGATCTACGTTGGGGGCTGCCCTGGACGGAACTTGCAACGGATGATGTGTCTGCCTGCTCACGTCCATGCATGTCCCTAAGGGTTTGCGAGAGCTCAGTGAGCACACGGCGCACTGCGGCAAGTTCGGCACATACGTCTTTGGACGTCGCATGCAGTTCCCCCCTCAGGCTCTCGGTGCTTCTCTCCATTTGGACTCTCAGGCTCTCGGTGCTACTCTCCATTTGGACTCTCAGGCTCTCGGTGCTACTCTCCATTTGGACTCTCAGGCTCTCGGTGCTACTCTCCATTTGTGCCCTTAGCGTCTCTGTACCTCTCTCCATTTCTGCCCTAAGTGTCTCAGTTGATGTTTCTATGTCTGCCTTAGTGCCCCCACATTCATCGGCATGGTCCTTGAGGAGTGTGGCCAGTTGCTGCTGTTGTACGATTAACTGGTCGAGGGACTGTTGCCTCTGCTGGGCCATGGCTATTTGCGGGGGTGCCACAGAGGGGCTGTTGTCCTCATGTTGCCTTGCCACAGGGCTTGTGGGGGATGGCCAGTCGTCGTCTTGTGGGTGCCCCTGCGTGGTATCCTCATGTTGTACGGGATGGGACAGACAGGGGGATTGGGACAGGTCATGGATGGATCTGACTTCGACATCCCCGTCTTCTGTGTCGGAGCATGCTGCCATCAATGGGGTGTCACCTATGGTGCTGCTGCCACCAGAGGCAGTGCCTTCTGTGGCATCCATTGGGGGGACCTGTGGTGGTGGTGTTGTGGGCATGCTGGCTGGTGGGGTGCCTGTTGATGTTCCCTCCTCTGTGCTGCCACCTGATTTGTGCTGCTGCCGTGTCTTGATGCGTGCAGCTGAGGTGGAGGGTCTCTGGCCGTTGGTCTTGGCCCTCTTTGCAGGTGTGCTGGTAGGGGTGTCCTGTAGCTCGTCGTTTGGATCGGACCCTGTGGTGGAGTAAAGGAGGGCGAGGGTTATTGATGGGTCTGTGGGAATTGGTATGGCATTGTATCACATGCTTTGGGGTGGTACCTGAGGGTGATTTGGGTCGGGGCCTTGGAGGTGCTTTAATTTGTGTGTGGAGTGAGGGTGCAGTTGTTTGGCAGCCTGCAGTTAGGGTGTGCCTGCTGCACGTGTAGTGCGTGTATTAGGGGTTTTTAATTATTTATGTATTTATTGTGGGTTTTAACGTGCGCTATCAGGCCGATGTGTGTGGACGTTCTCCTGGACATGTGTTTCTGTTGCACTATGTGGACGCATGGTACTTCACATGGATGGACTGTGTAGATTTGGCACAGGGTAGTGATTTCAGTGGTTGTGTGGTTTTAGTGGTTTTATAGGTGTACGGCGGGATGTTTCCCGTTCCGTGCCCATGTTTTTACTTCCGTTTCCGTATATTTCCGGTCACCGTACTTTCCGGTAGGCGCACACTGCGGTGACCGCTAAGAGGGGTGGCGGTATAGCACCTAGGGCGCCGTACGGCGGCGGTGTGGGCCGTTTTGGGGTCATTTCCGCCATCGCGGACTTTGCACTTCCGCCGTGGCGTGGTGCTCGTGCCCGATGGGTCGGAATGGGCCGCACTTTGCTCCTTCGTGCAATGGCGGAAACGCTATTTACGCTGTGGCGCTCCGGTCAGTCACTTTCCGCCAGGGTCGTAATGAGGGCCATAGACAGGTATATAAGGCATTGTGCTCTTGCTGCTGGTATTTTAGTTGCCACAAACCTTCTGGAGGCACTCATGGAGTAGGGGATAAGAGAGCAAACATAGCAGCTCTCCCCAGTGGTGTATGTGCTTGTACCTCATGTTATTGGATACTCAAGCAGTATCAGTTCAAGAAAGATCAACCCCTCCCAAATTTACATCAGCACTGCGCCTACCTCTTCTTACTGATCCAGCAGTTCTCACCTCTCCACCTGACATGGTAGTTCCACCTGCCAAATTTGGGGCTGTGTAGCTGTGGAGATGTTTATTGACCACCTGCAATGCACCAGAAATGCATTAATCTGTTAGTATTTCATTAATTCAAGCCCAGCGTATGTTATGTTGGGTCATTGCAAGGAAAACAATTGTTCTCAAACTGTGCGTATCCTATGATCACAAAGCACTGAAGGATTTCCTCTATTCAGTTGCGGGTATGCTTTGGACAAATAGAGATTTAAAACACAGAAAAATACACCAGGGTGGCGTCTTCTAGTACTGTTGGATCTTTTAACAAAGAAGACAAATTGGGCTTGGAAGGTCATGGGATGAGGGTCATGGGGAAGCATTTGACAATGCAATAATAAATTGCAACTTTCACGATGAATGCTGTCACTGCGCAGAAAGAAAAATAGTAAACAGACAGTGTGCCTTCATTCTGGATGTGTAGGAAGTCCTTTCCCTATCTCTCTTGCTCTGGAGCGAGTAATCATATGTTGGCCTCTGCTGTGCTGAGATGTTCCGAGGTGATGGTTTTGCTCTTCTGCTTGTGGATCGTTGGCCCTTTTGTTGTGTGTGTTTATAATATATCGTGGCCTGCGGTAGCGGCCATGTAGTTATGGTTAAGTTGCTAAAACCATAGGAAGAGCACTTTTTTGGGTGGCTTATAACTTTGCTCCCCCTGGACGAAGTCTCACCAAACTTTGCGAATAAAGTATATGGCACACTCTGAATTGTTTTGCAAAGTATGGTGAGGTTTGGTCAAGGGGGGGACAAAGTTATAGGGGGGTCCCAAAATTTATTTTTTCCCATAGACATAATGGGAAAACATTTCCGTCACGCCTACAGCCCAAACCGCTGTAAGGATTTTTGCCAAATTTGCGTCAGGAGCAGCGCCTTATGTTAATGTGGTGTAAATCCATCCAGAAGTTTTTTTTAAACGACCAAAACTTAAGGCAAGAAAATGTGTGATATCTATGTCCGCTCCACGGACTCACTGCTCTGTTCGCTCCATGGACTGGCCTCTGATTGGCCAGATAAATGTGCTGACTTTTGCGTGGTCCGGGGACATCAGGACGCGGCCGCTGATTGGGTGGTGAGAAAACGTGAAATGCGTCGGTTTTCCTGAAATGCCCGTCATCTTGGATTCGCAGACTTTTTTGGGGTCCGCGGACAGCGCAGTGAAAACATTTTAAAGAAGCAGCATTGCACTTGTCAAACTCAAACAATCTCTGGGGATGTGGGATGAGGATTGGATTGGATATGGCCATAAAAAGCCAAACAGGTTTTTTCACCCCCCCGAAAGTCCACAAACACTCCAGATGTCCTGGGGCAGTCCTGTGGTGTTCGCGGACACTTCAGATATCCTAGAACATCTGTACCTATTTCTGCATTACAGGGTTGGGGAAAAGCAGTTTTTGGATGGCTTATGACTTTTGCGCCACTCAATGAAACTGCATGTAATTTTACAATTTTATTCTATAACTAATCCTGAATGGTTTTGCAAAGTTTTGTGGGATTCTGTCAAGAGGGGATCTCAAAATATTGTAAAGGCATTTAAATGTAGTGTCTTTTGACGAATCTGCACAACATTTGGCAAAATGATTTTGGATCTAGATATAAATGATTTTCTAAAGTTTGGTGGGATTTTCTCAAGAGGTGGCAAAATTAGAGGGGGGGTCTCAACATTTTTAGATGGCTTATAACTTTGTTGCTATTTGACCAATGTGGACAAACGTTTTGAGAAAGGTTATAGACCCAACCTTCAATGTTTGTGTAAAGACTGAATGGATTTTGTCAAGTGGGGGCCAAGGTATATGACTATTGTATGTACATACATGTTGATACTTTAAAAAAAATAAAACATGGGCGGATTTCAAGCAAACTCGTGAGGAGCATTGGCAAGGACATTAAAGCATGGTTTTGCAAATTGGCCTGTATTTTATTTTTTGACAAGTGTCATAATGTAGATACAAAAAATAGTCATATACCTTTGGTGACTGAGGAATAGCCTGTGGCCATGGGCAGTAGCCAGATTGTCTGGGTCATGGCATAAGGTCAGGACGCGGACAATCTGGCTACTGGCCATAACCGTTAGGGACGAAAAATTGTATTAAAGTTGCTATGCCTACCTGGGACCGGCTATGTGGTAAAGTTATTCGAAGGTAGGATAGGCTTGAAAGGTAAAAAAAAGTGCTTGTGGTAATATGTTCATAGGGTTTAGCAGGCTGCCATGGCAAGGGAAGAGGGGCTGTGTACGGAGCCCTGCCTTCTCTTTCCATGTTGGCTGTCTTGGAAAAGGAATTTCCTTCCTACAGCGGGATGCCACAGGCATCCTGCTGTAGAAAGGATAATCCTTCCTTCTTACAACGTGATGCCACAGGCATCCCGCTATAGGAAGACAAATCTATGTTTTAGCACACTGGGTTCCCGCTTTGGGAACCAGGGGTGCTAATGGCCTTTATCCCCCCATTTCAAGGGCTGCAATGGACGATAATGGTCGTAGCCCTCTTTATTTATTTATTTATTTATTTATAACACGCCAAAGCCCGCAGACATCAGGCTGTGTGGTTACAGTATTTGTTGAGGAAGATGAGGGGGAGGAAGACAGCTTACTACTTGCTGAGAAAGGAACAGCCTTTCTGAGAGCATTGCGGTCATTGGATTTGGTGTGGTGGTGCATGGAGGTGGTCCCATAGGAGTACTGTCAAAGTAGTCTACGACTGAGTACAAAATTGCAATCAGTGCATTTCACTTTGGTAGCTTTAGCCTTTGGTACACTCCCAACAGTAGCAAAGAACTGCCACACCCATGATTCGATCTTGGTGCTAGAAGTAGGCACTTCCTCTACCTCATCTTCTTGGTCCCCTTCATTGTCTTTGAAAGTACTGTTTATTTTTTGTTGTGAAGGTCCTCCAGCTGGTGGTGGCTCTTGGGGAGGAGGGATGGCAATAACGGATGCAATTTTTAAGATAAATAGCAGTTTTGATAAAATTCTTCCAAGTATGTACTGTGTACTAGTTTGGTAATGGATAATGAGTACGAAAAGGTGTAGGTGGTGTGCAAGGGACATTTTGAAGTTGAAAGTTCCAAGATCAGTAGAAAATGCAGTTCCGAACTGTCTTCGAAGCACAGACGCCTTTGCAAATACGTCACCATGCCACACGCAAGTGTATGGTCACGTGGCACTGTCCAGAAGGTCTGCGATTAAGTCAGACGTTCCCGGAAATCTACGGATGCAAAATTATTTCAAAAAGTTGCAAAAAGTGTATAGACGTGTTAAAAAGGATGCTACAAGTTTTAAGGTGAAACATTGTAAATTGGACAAAAATATTGCTTATTGGCTAAGTATGATATTAGTAAGTTGTAGGAAAATAGCATGCACTGGTAAAAACCCATGAAATTCACTGAAATAAACTTTATTAAAAGGGACATTATGGTTAAGTTGCACTACTAAAAACCTATGAAATTCAATGGAAAAACAGTGTTACAGGGACGTTATGGTTATCGTTAAAACCAAAAAACCTCAGAATTTGGCCAGTTATGGCAGGCTAAGCAGCCATAACTCGTGCCACCACAGTGCATTGCTAAGACTAACACCCAGATCAAATACGACATCACAAATGTCATTGATGACATCACTGATGACATCACATTTCTGGCTCACTTATTTTGGTTCACTGAAAAATCTAGGCCAGGTGGTTTTATTCACTGACAATCAGAATATTAAAATTCAAAAGGTGCTGTATATCAAAAGGTTAACCTTGTCGAATGTTCTTAAAGTACTTTCCTTAGGGTTTGGTTTCAGCTCTTGGTGCACATGCATGGGGCAATAGCAGGCCTCAAACACACAATTCATTTGTATACAGGAAGATAAACTTTAATGCTATTAACGTTTTCTGATGATGGTGTTTTTGTTCCTTACTTTAGTTTCCCTGTATGTGCCTCTGATTTATATGCATTGTGGGTCTTCATATGTATTGCTTGTACTAGCACAAGTGTGTAGTAATTCTTGAATTGTTAGCTAGTTATTACATGTTTAACATTACACAATCAACCCTGACATCTTGTTACCAACATAATAAAAACAACCCCTTGTAGGCAGGGACTTTTCATCAACATTAATTTCACATGTGATATCATCAGTGATGTCATCAATGACATTTGTGATGTCATCTTTGATGTCATGGGTGTTAGTCTTAGCAGTGCACGGTGGTGGCATGAGTTATGGTTGCTTAGCTTACCATAACTGGTGAATTTCTGAGTTTTTTCAGTTTTACCTATAACCATAACGTCTCTGTAACAATGTTTTTCCATTGAATTTCATAGGTTTTTATTAGTGCAACTTAAACATAACGTCCCCTTAACTAAGTTTTTTCATTGAATTATATATATATATATATATATATATATATATATATATATATATATATAGAGAGAGATAGCAGAACTCACACACGATGTGCGCCACAGTCGCACTCTCATGGGTTCAAAGAGAGAACAAAAGTTAAATGTTTTCAAAACAATGAATGTTCTTTAATAACAAACAGCCAAAAGTCTGAAAAAGGAAAACATACAGCTACGCATTTCAAGTCCTCCTGGGCACTTGATCACTGCTTTCTCTTGGGGTTAGTAGTATTCCGCTCTTCCAGGTTCCTTATACGTCCCTGAAGTCCCATATGGTTAGTTGCAATAAGTGGCTGCAAACTTGTTTTGTGTGACTCTTGCTTTCTTGCATTTCTGAATCTGGCTAATGAAAGAAATAAAGCTTCTGACTATGTACACGCATTTGTCCTTCTATCTA
This sequence comes from Ambystoma mexicanum, assembly GCF_040938575.1. NCBI lineage: Eukaryota > Metazoa > Chordata > Amphibia > Caudata > Ambystomatidae > Ambystoma > Ambystoma mexicanum. Next base: position 1,165,502,733 of record NC_090927.1, on the reverse strand, counting down.
CAGGGCTGTGAATGCATGTTCTTCGTGTGTGCACATGCGTGTCTGTGTAACTTTGCGCAGGGATGTGATTTTGCTTTGTGGATAGCGCTACTATGTCGTGGTGTCAATGGCGTCAGTAAGGCTGAATGTTTATCATTAGTCAACCTGTTACAGTGATGTAAAACCTGTGTCTGCGAAAAAGTCAGCTGGATAGGGATTGTACGGTTGTCTAAGAGAATATCTGCTCACATATGTAGAATGTACAGGCCCTCATGGGGGCTGACCAAACAGTGACTGGCATCTATCGTTTCTCATTCTGCAGGCTGTCATGCAAATGGGAGATAGGAGGGCCATTCCAGGGACCCTCTCTTCAGCAGAAAGACAGTTTGAAACAATACAGTGGAGAGCAGAATCAAAGGAAGAAAAAGAGAAAAGATCTGAGTATTATCGGTGTACAGATGAAAAGAAAGATGGAAAGGGGAGATCAGAGTACAAAGAGGAGCAGTATAAAGAGAGAAGAGGACCAAGTACAGAGCCTTGAGGAACATCATATAAATGAGGAAATGAAGGAGACGAGATACTGATGGATAAGGAAAAGATGCAGTCATTATTTCCTTCCTGGGGACATTCTGTTTCAGAAAAAACAACGCGGGACTTCTATGCCTCATATGCTTCATTTAAAGCCATCTTTGCTTAAAATCCCCATCTAGTTTAAAAACTGCATTTAATATTCAAAGCTAAATTCTTTTCTATTAGGAAAACTGTTTATTTTGATTTACTCTTGGCTTAATTTATTTCAATAGAGAGAAAAGAGAAATCAGGGACGGTTTAATTGGGGCTCATATGGGTTGGTGATATTTCCGGTGAAAATATTGCCACCCTTATTTAACATTACTGCCACTCAATCTGGAAGGATTATAGCCAGGTTTTAAGTGTGGTAATGGCAGAGTTAGTCACCATAGAACACCATGGGGATGTTTGAGGAAACACTTTGGTGATAATTGTGTGGGGTCAGTAATGCGAGGCGGACAACTATTTGATGATTTATCAAAACATGGCATTTTATTCTCCAAAGTAAATGCAGTAAAATGCCTCCCTATCCTGATGAGGATTTCCCTGCCTAACCAGAGTGAAGGGAAAACACTAACACAGGATATCTGGCCCTCACACTAAGTAACAAATACACAAAGAAAATATATGGCAATACAACATAACAGAAACAACATTCACAGTTTCTGAAGAACTTTCTGATGTCCTTGGTGAATTCCCTTCCTCAGGATTCATGGTCAACTCTGCTAATGTTCAACCAAAGAAAGAAATGTCTCAAATTAGTTCTTGATGTTAAAAAGTCAAAGTAAGATTTGTCAACCAAAGTTCCAATGACAGCAAATCTCTTCTCATTGGTGAAATGTCCACTTTCACCAAATAACACCAATGGTAATCCCAAGCACAATGATTTGTCACCTCTTCAAGAAGACTTGCCACAGTTCAAAGGAAATTAAATATCCAAAACGGTCAGTGATACACAGTTCCTGGTTAACGGTTAGTATTTTTTTAATTACAGTTGTAGAATTCACAATGGTTTATAAATCAGGATGACGAGTACTGCTGCTTCCACTTCAACAACTTCACTTCTACTTGATTCACTAAGAGAACAGTCACCTTTTGTCTCAAAGCACTCCACTTTGTTTAGACTGCTTCGATGTTGCATCTACTGACAACCAGATATAGCAGCACAGCTTCAGTGTTTTGGACTGCTACCACAGCTTCAGTGATTTGTACTTCTAGAGAGGCTTCAACAAGATACACTTTAAAGTACTTCAACACCTTCAAGTAGGCAAAGCACTCTTGCTCTGAATATCTCTTCAAAAGTGGCAGCCTCTTTGCTTCTCTTGTCTGTCTGCCACAATAACAACATGCTCTGCCTTTAAGACTCACTTATCTCGGTCTTCCACAGTCTTTTGGGACTACAGGTTGTGTCAACTTCAAAATAGTTTTAACAAGCAGCCAGTTTCCCTTCCACAAATGTACCTTCACTTTCTGCCAGCTATCAGCACAAGTAATTACCCAGAAGCCTTGGTGCCACTCTTAGCGTCAGGTAATGCTTGCACACATGTATCTTAGTCAAGCTGAGTCCTTGTTCTCTTCTTTCATAGTAGATATACTTTAACTTCTTATAGATGAAAAGGTAGGCTGTGTTTAGTAAATAATAGAGTTCAGTCTTTCTTTAGAAATCACAATTAGGCACACTTGACCATTCTTTGATATAGGTACAGACTTCAATTGTTTGATTAAAGTTAGGTATTCGTTAATGGTCTTCGCAACGTTCACTCTTCTTAATTAGTGACACACAACCACTCTGTCAGGTAGATACAGTCTGTTAAGGGTTTAATAATGGGTTTAAGCACTGTTTGCTCTTCTCGCGAGTAAAAGGGCTTTCCTAATATACGCAAGTGCTACTTTTCCATAGTTCATATATCATAACTTTCATAGAACAACTTCAATTTGCTTTAAATCACATGCGAGTGAATAGGGAACTGGATACTGTTGCAGGCAATGCTCACACAAGGAATTAGAGGGCCAGGCTTCATTCACCGGGTGCTTTAATGCTTGCTCTGAGGATCACACTCTGCTTCCATGACTTCTGCCACAACGTTTACTGCTTCTGGCTTCTTGGGGGCCCACACCCTTTTCTATGAATTTGTCTCCAGTCACACATTCTTGGAGCCCCTGTTGCTCCTGAGACTCACAGTTTGACAACTGCTCCTCGCCTCGGTCTCCAAAACGTTTGCTGCACGGCAACCACAGCAATCAGGTTCACATAGGGAAAGACAGCTCTCTTGTACGCCTTTCGCTGTGCAGCCTTTGCACTTCAGAGTTTGAGGGAACAGGACCCTCTCAGAACAGGCAGGTGAAATCTGCTGTTGCCACGTTCCGGTGTCCCTCTTGTTCTCCCACATCTGCTTGGTTTGCCAGCTTTATGCCTGCTTCTTTCTGCTACTAGTGCTACAACTCGCACTCCAGTCACAGTTCCATCTCCTTATAATTGCCTGCACCTGAGGGTGAATTTTATGCCTCCCAGGTTCCTTCAGGTGTGGGCTGTTAGGCTTTATTGTCTGACTACTGCAACTGCATGCCTCTTCAGCCCCCTTCCTCGTGCCAGTACTTATGTGGCTTGTAGTCCCCTTTAACAAAGTTGTTTCTTTTAACTTCGGCAGTTTGGCAAACAGCCATCAAAAGCGTGGGATTATGGGGAAAGTTAAACAGGGGGGGTTTCACAGTATTCCGGGTCTTTCCACTCCCCCAACCCCCCATGTGACCCTCCCGCAGTACACCACTCCCAGGGTAGGGATCGTGAAGCGTCTGCCTTTCCCTAGCCACATGAGAAGGGTCCCAAATCAGGTTTCTGGGAGGAAGTATAACTGATTCATCCCATAATTCTGCTTGTTGTAGTTCCTTCACGTTCTGGTATTAAAGTGGAGGATATACCTCGAGCATTTGACAACATGTATCTCCGCCACTTTAACGACAAACCTGAAATTTGGCGATGCAGTAAAAGTGGCAGTAATTCCACTACGACACAAAAAGTATGAATAAAGGAATTACCAATATTTTTGTACTGCACTGTCAAACTCATAATGAGCCCCATTGATCCAAAGCTCAGTCAGCAAGTTGCCTTTTTCTTATGTCATGTCACTCTTAATGTCAGAGCATTGTTTATAAAAACCCATTCCTTCTCCTTTCATTTTCTCTTAATAAGTGGATCCGACTTAACACACAATCAATAGTACCCAATGGTTTGATAAAGCCTAAACTGATTCAAATCAGTATATGCTATTGTTAAATAAATGCTTGAATCTAATTCAAGCAGTCAGGGAAGGATATTCCTGTAGGATAGTCCACTGCCTACTAGTGCCCTCCTCAAGGAGCAGACATCTTGATGGCTCTTTTTTGGCACCCACACCTTCAGAGAAATATGATTGTGGGGATTAAGGTACCTTTTGCCTGGAAGCAATAGAAGAGGTTTGCTGATGGACCCTTCTCATGGAGCCCTGGTTTGGTAGGACCATTGGTAGGACCATTTGCGGTTCATCCACAGATGAGCACAATTTAATGGCATCCATCTTAGTTTGCATGCCCAGTGCGGTTCATGGTCAACTGTTGGGTGAAAGTCTTCAGGACAGTCTTTAATTGTTTAGTAATGCTGGCAGGCTTGATTGCTGTTCATATGGCCCCACACAGACTCACTTTCAGACGGTATGGACAATGTGTTGGAAGTTTGTTGCATCAACTGTACAGTTGCCATACATCCAAGGCCCTTTTCTGATCTTCCCAAGATCTTTTGATAGTTTGGCCACCTTCATCAGGTCCATGTTCAGGAATAGTTTCTTCCTGGGGGCAGCAGTCTGGTTGTAGACTGAGCACCCTCTGATCTTTCTATCTCCAATTAGTGGCATCTATGTGGGTTGCTTTGACACCTTTCAGTATTGTGTGGTCTCCTTCAGACTGACCTTTTTTGCGTCTCACTTAACTTACCACCTTCCCTGGTTCTTCAGTTTGATGAGGCCAGATCCAAATTCAGAATTCAATGACACCATTCAACTCTGGCATCATAGATTGGGTTATGCATTAGCCCATTCAACTTGATGCCAAGACACCTTTTACATGTTCAGAAGGCAGGATGCCTGGTGATTTTGGTTATTCCTTTCTGGCTTTCCAGTTTCGGTCCTCTCTGGCTCTTGGCCTCTCCGGGACTCTGGTAGAGCATCTTGCTGTGGTTCCAGAATAGTTAACTAATCTGGGCTGGGGCTTTTGCCCTTTGGGGATGGTACCGAGTCGGAGGTTTATGCCATAGTTGATATTGCGGAACAGTGAGCAACCACAAGACTTTCTGCCCTAGCTTTTTGATTCCTTTGGGAGTTCCCAGCTCCAGTCATGCTCCAAGCCAATGACTGTTTGAATGATAGCTGTTGGGTCCAACATAACCTGGATTCTTTTGGGAGAGGTGTACTTCAACTGGTGCGTTGTTTGGCTGAATTGGCATCACTATATTCTTACCTCACCATAAACACATATAGACTTGCTATCTCTGCCCATCATTATTTGGATCAGGTGTCCATATTGAAGAGAACCCTCTAGTTTCTTGACTTATTTGGGGTGTCCTTCTTTTGGCTCTTCTTTGTCCCAAATTCACAGTGAAGGGTGACATTCATTTAGAAATTCTTTTTTACAGGATTTGGATGACAATGCAGTTTTGTCTCTGAGGGCCCCTTCTGCAAGCGGATAGTATTGTTTTCTTTGGTCCCTCTTCGGGTGTGCGGCAGACATCAGGGCTCTTACTCTAACTGGATGCACTGCTGCATCTTCTACAGTTTCTTTATATCTTCCTCTTCACATCATAGCAGATTCATGAATATTCGACCAGTCTGGAGTGTTCAAAGTTAGCCACGGTAGTATGAAATGCGTACCAAAGACTTTGACATCTCACTACCTGGTTTGTAGTTCTTGGAGACAGCCTTTTCACCCAGTGTTTTCAGCTGGTTTAGCAAGATGGGGGCGTTGGGTTACAAAATCAGGCTGGGATGGACGCGCCATGTGATTGTAAAACTGTTGCACATGCTTTGCCTATGTTTTGGGGTCAGATTTAAACTTGCTTAATAAGAATGTGCCCTGCCATTAAAGTGTGATTATTCCAGGTTATTACGGAAGTAATGGTATTGTGCCATTATAAAACACTTCTGTGAATAAGGACCCATAGGCCCCTCGGGCAACTAATGCTAGGTATCAAAGTAATATACAGTGCCTCCATATTGTTAGCCCAGACAACATCACTCATCTATATCTCTTTTGTGGGAGGTTGTTTATGTGTCCATCATGGAAGAATGGCTCTCTTGGCCAACAATAAACCCAAGTTTAGGAATCTGCGTTTAGTTACCGCCATCTTCCCCGTATAGCCTAGTATACAGTCACTGGCCGCAAGAGCCAGCCGATTCCCTAAAATGCCTGCTAAAGTAGTTTTAACATCTTCCCAGTAAACGTAGAGTTTAGGGCAAGACCACAGCAAATGAAGTAAGGTTGCATTTCCGTCTGTACATCTAGGGCACACATTTAGTCTATCGCACAGGAACAAATTTAATCTCGATGGAGGGAAGTACAATCTGTTCACAGTTTGCAAATGAACGAGTCTAGATTTAGAATTCAATGACACCCCCTTTGACAAGGAGCAAATTGCCCCCCACTGCATATCTGTGAACTCAGTTTGGCGGTCATTGCTCCATTTAGAGCGTGCAGTTCTGGGTGGTTTGCGCATTCATAGATTTTGCTAGATTGTACATCGCAGAAATAATTTTCTTAATGGCTGATCCCTGCAAAAAATATGACAGACAAGTGTGTGCTGGGGGCTCATTCGGGAATGCAGGCCAGCGTGCCCCAAATATAGCACGCATGCACATATAATATAGTACTTGTAGCGGCCCATCTCCCACAGCCGTCTTCAATGCATCCCATCCAACAAAGCGGCCATCCACATATACATCACCCGCTGTTTGAATACCTGCTGTTCTCCAATCTCTTACTATACCCCTATCCATGGTGGGGGGCAGTATCCGAAGCCCCCACAGAGGAAGACATTTGTCGTATATAGGCGACTGTGTACCTTTAGCATTTAGCTTCTTACATGCCCTCCAAGTTGCCTCCACAAAGTCCATCAGACGTACGGCCTGATAGGGACCACCCACCAACAGGGACGAAAATGATGTTGGGCCAACTCGTGTCTTCTCTAAACAAAGACCCAATAGGTGGCGTAGTGTGCCTGGGCTGCTAGGTAGTATAATTCGAAAGTACAGTGGTGCATTGAACCCTCCCTCCTAATAAGGTCTGGTCAAATGCAACCACTTCATGCGGGCTATGCCTCCTCCCCCCCCGTCCCCGCTCAGATGAAAGAGGTGCACTCGGCAATGATATCATGAAATAGCCTACGGTTAAGCCGGAGCGGAATATTATGGAACATATATAATAATTTGGGAACCAGTATCGTTTTGATTGGAGACAGTCTCTTTGCCAACAATGGCATTGGTATTTGTTTCCACCTCTGCAATTGAGCTCTCATGCCCTCCATGTATATTCCATAATTCAATTCTCTAGAGAGTCTAGGTGTGTGTGTGCCTTACCGCTATACCCAGAAATCGCATGGATTACGTTACCCATTTCAGTCCCATACTGCGTGTTTGTTCCATCGTGCCAGCAGTCAGAGACAATCATTTGGATTTATTATTCAAGTAGAATCCTGAATGTGTACTAAACCCTGTTACAGTGAGTAGTCCAGATAGGTTCCTTTTGGGCTCTCTAATATACAATTAGATGTAATCTGCATAGAGTGATATGATTTCCACCCTTCCGCCTATCCATTTACCTGCCCCACTATGTTTGGCCTATATTTTGTCTGCTAGTGGTTCAATAACTAACGTGAATAATAAAGGGGATAGTGGCACCCCTGTCTGGTTCCCCCACCTAACTGTAGAATAGTAGAGCCGCCATCGTTCGCCCTCACCCGCGCATACGGAGGACATAAATCTGGGGGCAAACCCATAGTTAGACAGTACTTGAAATAAGAATGGCCACGACACAGCGTCAAATGTTTTTTGCATGTATTGGGAGACTGCTGCAGCCTGCATATCAGGCGGTGTCTGGGCCATGATGTTGTAGAGCCGCCGAAGGTTCAGTGCTGCCGATCGGCCAGGGATAAATCCCACCTGGTAAGACTGGACCATGTGGGGCATAATTGGGGTAAGTCTCGTTGCCAGGACTTTAGCGAAAATGTTTGCATCTCTATTTATAAGCGATAGCGGTCTGTAAGACCAGTAGTCTTCAGCTGCGCTATCAGGTTTGAGTAATATTAAAATGGCTCTGCGTACTGTATCTGGTAGTACTCTCCATACCAGTGCCTCGCCCCATAGCTTTAGCAAATATGGAGATAGCACATCAGAGTATTCTTTATAAAACTCAGCTCCCAGCTCATCAGAACTAGGTGCTTTGCCTTGTACCAAATTTGCTATGGCAGCCTGAACTTCCCCAAGCGATAGAGGCACCTCAAATGCTTCATGCGTGTCCTGGGAGAGCAGGGTGGTAGGTATCTTACTCAGATATTGCTCAGTTTCGCCCTCATCGGCCTTCCTCTTGGGTTGGTATAAGGTTGAGTAGAAGTCATAAAATACCTTGGTGACATCTGAGTCGGTGTGATATGCATTTGAGGGCCCCAAACTCTGGCGACATGGCGACTCTTCGCACATATTGCTTAAATGTCTGCCAAAGAGTCACCACAGACGGGATGGACCCTATGCTGTTGTCAAAAAAAGGAGTTCACCTGCTTGCACAAATTCATTGCAAACAGTGTCCAAAAGTGCCACTTTGTTGGGTGAGATAATCTTTCTGCCGACAAGTTCAGCATCAAAAGTACTGGGGGATGATCTGAGAGGGTTCAAGGCAGTATTTTACACTGCGCCACCCTATTAAGCAATGAGGTCGAGATTAGCCACATATCGATGCGCGAGTGCTTATCATGGACAGAGGAGTAAAATGAGTACTCCCTGCTCATACAGTTTAATGTCTGCCAAACATCTAGCAAACCCACAGATTGCTTACCATTTAGTAATCCTTGAGCAGACCTGGTAAGTGATCTAGGTGAGGTGCCAGAACTGTCCAGCGCTGTAGCGAGTATAATGTTCACGTCTACCACACCACAATCTCGGCCAGTGGATATGAGGCATAAAGTGCAAATACCCTGGTCTTCAGTGTCCACCTTAGTATCTAGATGTGTAAAAAGCAGTGAGCGGTGCACCAAAATAACTGCCCCTCTAACTGCAGCAGAATAAGTTGTGTAGTTGCGCTGGGGCCCCCAGTTTTGTGCAAGTCTGAGTGCTTGACGATCGAGGGCGTGCGTCTCCTGTAAAAACAGGATGTGGGCACCTTTTCTATTAGCGTACCCTGTGATCTTGCGGGGCTTGATCGTGTTGCCCAACCCCATGACATTCCAGCAGAGAAATATCACCTTTTGAGTCACCCCCACCCCCCCGCTCGAAACCCATTGATACAGAAGTAAATGTTCCCACATCAGGCAAAGAAGTATAAACATTCTAGGCTCTATCCCAAGATTCACGAAGTGTGATTTTAAAGATCCCAACTGAGTACCCTCCCATCCAGTACCCCCCTCAATCACTGCACCCCTAACTGTGGCAGTGCCTGTGCCCACCCTGATTTTAACCAATCCCAAACGAAACTTTTGACCTCGCAAAAGAGAGGGGGGGGGAGCTGTTGCCGCATGCGTCCCAGAATCATAGTGTGTCAAAGGTGATCGTAACTTTCAGCTAGGAGTGGAGCCTCAGGTCGAGTGTCACCCACAGGCAAATGCGCCTCTATGAAGGATATTGCTTCAGCTGGGACTGTGAAGAAGTACATCTTACTATTATGATAGAACTCCAGGTGTGCTGCGAACGGCATAGCATTGGAAATATTCCTTTCTCGCAATAACCTCTTGACATCAGCGAAGGTGCAGCACTCTTTCTGGGCTGCTACATTGAAATCTGCCTACTACGTGCGACTCATGGACAGAGCTCCTCCAGTGCCCTGGTTCACCACATTGCAAACCATACCTGGCTTCCTGCTTCCTCAGCCCACAACATAAACGGTGTCTAGTCAAAGGATCGAATCAAAAGGGTCGACAGGTCAAAGGATCGACACCAAAGGGTCGACAGGTCAAAGGATTGAATTTTTTTTTTTGTTATATATATTTTTTTAGGTTTTCGTTTAGGGAAAAAAAGTGGTTTTTAGCAAAAAAAAGGGGGTTGGGGGTACCCACCCAAAAAAAAAAAAATATGTGAAAAAAATGAAAAAGAAATTCGATCCTTTGACCTGTCGACCTATTGGTGTCGATCCTTTGACCTGTCGACCCTTTTAATTCGATCCTTTGACTGACAACCACATTAACCCCATACCTGGCACCCTCTCTATTCAGCTCCCATATCATAAGACCCTCCCTTGTCATCCTGAATCCTCGCATTATGCTTAACATAAATTGTTTAAATTATTTATAGAGTAACTCTATTTATAAATCTGTTTATTAGTACCTATGATTTCAAAGCATAAACCACAAAACAAGGTATCAATCCTCATAACAGACGTGCTATTCATTACATAGCTTTCGAGAACAAATTAAAACAATGAACCAAGAAAAACCAAGTCAAAAAAACAAAACTAAGCACCCAGGATTCTTGATTCAGTGGTCAGTAAGGGAGCAATTCCCCTTTATAAGTACCCGCAGCCCAGGAGCAACCCCTGTAAAGCGGCGTTTTAAACAGGTGATCGGTAAAGCTCCTGTGACGGCGCCACACCTATATGGGGACCCGGCATATGTATAAGCAGAGAGTCAAAAATAAATGCCACACCTCCATAGTCACAGGGGTTTTCCATCAGACGACTGAAACACTGCTGATAAGAGAGCACCCCACGTTGCAATATTCTCAGTTGGTTCCCTGGTGCCAATTCTCAGGGCTCGTCTCCATGCAGTTGTTTCTACCTCAGTCCATCTCATGAAGTCTTTATACCATGCACTATCGAGGCCCGACCTTCAGTTCCAGGCCATTGCAATGCTCCGTTTAGCTAATATGCATGCGAAATCCGTCAAATCACATGGCTATATTTTTCGGGCTTGGAGTATGTCCCTAGCAAGCATTCTGACGGTTCCCAACCATAACGTGTGATTCCAGCTTTAATGCAAGCAGTTTTAATCTGATACCAAAAGGCTTGCACGTGGGTACAGTTCCAGAACATATGAATTGCGTCCGCCTCAGACACCACGGACAGGCAGATGACACATTAGGATCGAATCTAGCAATTTGGTTGAGAGTCATATGTTCTATGAAGAACATTAGGTTGTAAGAGGCGGAACCTCGCATTGCGTGAAACCTTCGTGATGAAGAACAGGGCAGCATCCCAGTGAGTATCGCTCAGCTCCTGTCCCAAGTCTACCTCCCACTTTTCTCTCAGCCTTACATTCTGTACGCTAAACAGGCTCTGCATACATCGTATAGAGTAACTCTATAGCATATAAAACCATATGAGTGAGGCTTTCTGTAAAGATAGTTAAGGAAAATAAGGCACAGTGATGAAAAGTGATTTGCTCAGGATCACAATGTATGAGTTGTGAACGGTGGGAATTTGAACCCTGTCTTCCTACTTCCACAGTTTCCAATTCAGAAAGCAGGAGAGTCTTCATCTTCTCCTATTCAATTTTCAATATTAGAAACAAATGAAAATGTTTTCTGCTAAATTGTTATTCAAGGTCTAAACTAGTATAGTGTTCAATAAATTTGGTTTTCAAAGCACCAATATATCTACAAGGGGGAACCTTTTAATCATCTCATTCCTGAGGCAAATACATCTGAGGAACAGAGTGGCAGAGAGTGGCAGTCTTGCTGCCTGTGACTGCTGTTTCCTAGTCTGTTGTTCCTGTCTACACCTGCAGAGGAGGTGTGTGCTAGAGACCTCCATAAAGCCTCATTTACTAGGCAGAGCGGACGGGCAGAGAGTGACAGTCTTGCAGTCATGCCAGGCAAGACTGCAAAGATTGCAAAGATGCCCCCCCCCCCGCCGGCTCCTTCTCTATCCTTGGAAGATGACCCAGGACGTCGTTTGAGGAGCGGTCGCTCCTGTACGGAGCTTTCAATTGAAACAGCAGGGCTACAGCAACCACCTAAAGCTCCTAGTAATATGACTCCTGCCGGGGAGAGCATTGAAAGTCACGTGAGGACCACATCGACTCCCTGGCTCCTGCCCTGGCTGACTTTTGCAACCACTCCTTCGCCTCTGGAGTCTTCCCATCCCCTCTCAAGCACTCCCTTGTGCACCCCCTCCTTAAGAAACCCTCTGCCGACCCCTCCTGTCCGGCTAACTATCGCCCAATCTCCATCACTCCCTTCCTGGGCAAGCTCCTGGAGAAACTGGCCATCTCCCAGCTTAACCTCCATGCTGAAGCTGTTGATAGTCTCCATGACCATCAATCTGGCTTCAGAGCGGCCAGAAGCACGGAAACTGCTCTCCTGAACATCCGTGAGGACCTGCTCTTGAACCTCGACTCCAACACTCCGTGTGTTCTCATTCTGCTTGATCTCTCTTCTGCCTTTGACACTGTCAACCATGCCATCCTGCTCAACCGTCTCCGTGATAACCTGGGTATCACTGGTCAGGCTCTGGCGTGGCTGACCTCTTTCCTTTCCAATCGACCCTCCCAGGTCCAACTTGGGTCCTTCCTCTCTGACATCTTTTTCTCCACCTGTGGCGTTCCCCAGAGATCTAATCTCTCTCCCTCGCTTTTCAACCAGTATCTGGCACTCCTTGCCCACCGCATCGCCGCCCTCTGCCCCAACTTTCAGTGCTATGCGGACGATACCCAGCTCATTTTCAGGCTACCCTCGGCCTCCTCCTCTCCCTCCCTCATCTCTGACTGTCTGTCTGCTATCCAGGAATGGTGTGCTGCCAATGACCTCTGCCTTAATGCTAGTAAGACTGAGATCCTACTCATCGGCACACCCACTCCCTCCTTCCCTGCAGCTCTCTGGCCGGCCTCCCTTGGCCCTCTTCCTGCTCCTACCTGCAAGGCAAAAAACCTCGGGGTCATCTTCGACTCCACACTCTCCTTCTCTCCTCATATATCTTACGTCTCTAAGAAGTCACATTACCAGCTGCACCTCCTCAGAGGTATTCTTCCCTTTCTCTCCTTCCCCCAGAAGCTTACTGTCTCCCGAGCCCTGGTTCTCTCGAAGCTGGACTACTGTAACAGCCTCTATCTTAATCTGCCTGCCTCCACTCTCCGCCCTCGGCAACTCATCCAGAACAGAACTGCGAGACTTGTCCTTGGCCTCAAGCCCAGGGACCGTATCTCTCCAGGACTGAAATCTCTACACTGGCTCCCAGTGGCTGCGAGGATTAAGTTCAAAACCCTCTGCATTGTCCACAAGGCCTTCTGGGGCCTGGGGCCTAAATACCTTCAACTCACTCTTCCTAAATATCTTCCTTCCCGAGCCCTACGCTCATCCGTCTCCAACTCCCTCAGGGTCAGCCGCTTCTCGAAGCAACGAGCTGGGGGTAGATCTCTCTCCGCGGCAGGGGCCTCCCTCTAGAACAGCCTTCCTGCCTCCCTGAAACTTGAGGAGAACCATCTCCGGTTCCGGAAGCACCTCAAAACCTTCCTCTTCACTTCTGCTTTCTCTCTCCCTCTCCCCTGCTAAATTCTTCATCAAAACTGCACTGATTCTGCAACTGGGCCACTCTCACCGACCTCGGTCCTGGGCCCAGTCACTCTTCACTTGCACTGCCTCCCTGGCAACCCCTGCACTGCGGGACTGTCTCTGTATCACTACAGCCCCCCCCCCAGCACTTGTCTGCACTTACCTTGCACTTGCCACCAGCTGGCCCTATTTATTTATTATTTTATTTCTATTCTACTTATTTGTACTGCACTCCCCCTCTCCCCCTTCCCCTTGCACTTTTTCCCCTTCCCTCTACCCCTGCACTTGTGCGGTCTGAATGACACCTGGCCTAATAGGATCGTTGTCTGTCTTCCCCTTGTTCCCCTCTCCCTGCCTCGTCGCGCCTTGAAACACTTGTGTATAGGCGCGTTACAAATGCCATATCATATCATATCATATCATAACGCAACAAACCTGCACTTCTCGTAGGCTTTTGTGGAAACTCTATTGTTTCAACACAGTGTGCTGAAGCATTTACAGACAATGTTAAAGATCCTCTTCAGGACCAAAGACTAACCTCGAACGATCCTTGTGACAAAGTGTTTGCCTTGGTGGAGCGACCTCTCGTGGCCACCGCGTCGACTCTTGCTTGTCCTGCCCTGCCATGAGCTCTGCCGTCCTCCAGAGGGGGGTCGGTGTCGAACTCCCTGGGTTGGCCGGCGTGTGTGATGCCTGGGCGGGTTGGAGTAGGTTCTCCGTCTAGAGCTCCTAAGAGGGGGTCCACCCACGAGGGCGGCGCGTTTGAGACCCCGGCCGGAGGTCCAGAGGATAGCGGGGTGGACCCTTTGTGGCAAGGGGCCTGTGGGACCTCCTTCGCAGCTGGCTCCAGGAGACGCGTATATCGCGTCAGTCAAAGAAATGAGGAGCCTCCAGCACTTGGCTCCGCCCACCACCGTATTACCTATAAAAGACCTGATTCATGAAAAACCAACAAATATTGATCCTACTGATGGAAATGGATCTGTTACAAATGATGACAAAGCTACACCACCTGCAATCTATCATGAAGTGGATTCACGTGTTCCCCAAAATCAAAAAAAAGACCCCGAAATGCCAGCGACCTTATTGAAGAAACTGAGGTTACGCACCATAATTCTAAAAAAAACAACTAAACCATCTATGCGGCTAAGGCTCTCCCAAAAGCCTAGCAGTAATAACAAATCTCGCCGTGTGGGCCAAAATTTCACAAGAAAGGGTACAAAGAAAATCCAACCCCCGCTCAAACTATTATCAGATTTCTTCTCTAAACTCTCCAAAGCTATTCAAGAAAAGTGTCAAGAACTAACGGATGCAGAGATTCTTGAAGCAGTACATGACAACACACCACCACGCAAGCAATGCAAGCAATGCAAGCTGGACATTGCAACCCGGAAGTCCACTTTACCATCACCCAGAGGATGTGACCACCTTAACCAGACAATAAACAAGGCCAAATGGCAATTTATTGGAAAAACGCTACCTATTTTTGCCCTCTCAATGAGTGCTTCTTCAACCTCTGAGAAAGAATTGGCTAGAAGCCTTTCTTTCACGCACCCCAACATCTTCGAAGTCCACAAAAGAGATAGGAGTTCAAGAGCCTTCTGAATCTCTTCAACTCGAAGCCTCTAACCATAGTAAAAACGAAATTGAAAATTATCTACAAGAAACAAGACCCTCATTAGATGACAATGTGAGCATTGAGGTCCTCAAGACTCCCAAGAGGCCTAACCCAAATCCCAACCCTCTGCTAAAAACCTCAACCCACACAAGGAACTTGATCCAAAACCACGAAGACCAACTTGCCCTTGATAACCAAAAGAAATCTGATGAACAAAGCCCTCTACCAGCCATCAGCCAGCCAAATGATGGTCCTAATGCACTAAATGGGATCCCTTTCGGAAAGAAGCCCCTTGCCCAGGCAAAGTCATCATCACAAAGAGATGCGAGAACAAATCGAAAAACCAACGAAATCTCCACTGAGCCAGTCAACACCATGGATTCCGTTGGAAATTCAATAGACCTAGTTCCAGAAAGGACAAAGAAGGTCAATGAGGGAAGTATGGAAAATCTCTTTGAGAATAACCATACCCAGAAAAAGAAAACACAATTTGAGATATCTCTTGATCCTCTTTACACAAACTCAGATAATTACAGCTCTCCTCAAAGATTTTCTTCAGATCAATTTAATACAATGCCGCCCTTAGTAGGTACACCATTAACCTCTCGGCTATAATCCCCAGGCAAAAGGCCAGACTATCTTCTCAAAGCTCAGCTGCAGCCAGAGAAACGCCATCAAAAAAACCATACATGTGTACACTGATGTCGGCAATAACTATTGCCCTACCGCCCTTTACTAAACTGTACGAGACTATTGGGGATGCACTTAAAGACCATACATCAATTCAAGCAATGATGTTAACCAAACTGATTTTCCTCGAAGGTTACATCATGGCGTTAAAGTCAAAAGCAAAGTCCTCATATTCATCTCTGGATCAACAATTTCCCTTGGCCTTAAATCCACAAGAAGCTCCACCGGATTTAAGACACTTATCTCAAACCAGGAAAAACTTCAAGTCAGAAGGTACTCAAACCCTTCCTTTTATTGATCTAACAACAGTGGTTTCACCAACTGCAAAGTCCTTGACCATTACAGATACTAAAGGAGCAAAATCGATACCTAGTGATAAACCAGCATTGGAACCTATCTTCCATCAGCTGGGGACAGCCAAAGGTAAAATGACACCATCAACACCGCTTCTAAAAATTCCAACGGCTCAGACAGTCCCAAAAATATCCCTTAAAGAAGCTCAAGATATCCAAACAAAAGACATTGAGATAACCAGCTTATCTCCTAGAGCGATGGAAGATTTTTTAGACAACGAAGAGCTGATGAACATTACGCAACACATAACTAACACTACTACAAGCTCTCATTTCGAGATCGAAGAAAGTTCAGTAACCCAAAAAGCGACCTCTCAACCTCCACAACCTAATAAAGACGACCCTGGAACTCCAGAATCACCCTTCCTTACTCTTGAGGAGCGAAGACGCCTTTTGGCCACAAAATGTAACAACAAACCTAATGTCCAGGCCCCCCACCTAACCAACTCTGCGAAGCCAACAAAGAATCAACGAAACCTTGACGTAGGAAAGCGGGACATATTCAGACACCACTCTGAGGAGATAGCCGATTACCGGCGCCACAGGAGAAAACTTGGCTCATCCACCTGTTGAGTGAACTAGAAGGTCACCCTATCCAATACAAGAAAAGGGATCTTCACGTGTTACCTATAAATCAAGGACGGACATCTACCACAAAAAAACTCAAAAAGGAAGCACATGTTCTTCCCTTAAATAGGGTGAAAAAAGTGTTAACAATTGGCCATGATAAGCGGGTAAAAACGTGGGCATCTCTGGGCAGCATTACCTCCACTCACCACTCCTCTCACCAGCTTACCCATATAATGCATAAAAGGGCCAGAATTGACCCTTTTGTGCACAAAGACAATCAAAAGCAGCAATATGAGCCACTACTGTAAATCCAGTTCCACCTTCACATTGACACTAAAATGGCTGAAAACAAGTGTTTAAAAAAGTTTTACATTACCACCATGAGAAAGCACTGGTGGTATTCCAGAAATACCCCCTCTGCTGGTGGGAAAATCGGAGCAGGGCAGATTTCCATAAATACCACAGCCGGAGCTATAACTTTATTCCACGGTATTAAAAAATCTGTCCATCTCTGAATGACCCCCCTTAGTTTGTAGTCTTCTAATGATAACTGAACATTACATCTTTCTTGACGTTTTTCAACTGTGTCCAAATGTAAGTGCCACAAACAGTCCAACAGCTATTTGTATAACCACTATATAAGTAGCATCCGTGGGTGCTATTCGTGGTGCCATTAAAATCGTTATGTAGGAACACACTAGTGATCAAGAAATTCACCAAAACATAGGGGAAGCATGGTACAGAATAAAACCGAAGACAAACTCTAATAAGATATGCACCCTTACGTTCTTTGCAAGTCAGGGATGTGCTAGGCTGCTGTGGATTGTAACACACCAATGGTGTATGGGAAGCTGTGGTGCCAACATTACCATCCAGTGTCACAGAATCTGTTATTTAAAGTCACACATTGCCACTGGACAGTATGAACATGCTCCATGCAACTTAGACTCCACTCCCTCTCACTCGCTGTGTCGGGGCATCCAGGCACATCTACAACATTGCTGAGATCAAGACGAATGCCTCGCCCCATTTACACAGATCCAGAGCAGGCTAGCCATTTTTTATTTTTTACATTGTGGAGCCGGACCGATGGGGCAACAGCGCTGCCAGCCTGGGGGGAAATTTCCCCTTTGTCCTCCTTGTCAGTCTGCCCCTAAATGTTAGCACTTATCTGCTGGTGGGTCTTCTGCATGCAGTTTTCACATTCACAAAACAGAGTGGAAAATGGAAAGGTAAAACCAAGGGAAATTGCCTTTACTCTTTCATTCTACAATAAAATGTTGAGGCCTTGTGGCCTCTGGAAAATGAAGGACACACACCAAGGAATGAGGTTAACGTACTCTTTATTCAGGATCTAACAGCATACTAATTAACTCCCCACAGACCTCCTCCCACGTCATGGCCCACGTGACCCAAACCATGTGGGCCTGTGTCTCTGTTAAAAGAGACATAAGCCAGATAACAACACCCTCGGACATATGGGGCTTCCTGATGATCCTTTGGGGTGACCACTGGGCCCTGCGCTTGGACCCGCCTTGGTATTATCAGCCACCTCCACCATGTGTCGAGACAGAGACCCTGGAGGGATCCACAGCTCATCTCTGGCCTCGCGAGGCTCTGGGTCCGGATCAGGAGGCGGAGGTCTTTCCTCCTCTTCCTTTACAATCTGCTTAAATAATTAACTGTTCCGAGTGGTCTCTTTTTCAGAGTTCACAGCGGTCACCATCTTTCCTTTGATGGCTGTGACCTGTAGGGGCTTTGGGGCAAACCGGGAGTCTGTTTTTCTGACGACGGCTTGCTGTACTAACACTTCATCCCCTACATGGAATTCTTTCGGTCAGGCTCCTCTTCTTTCATCAGTCTCTCCTCGAACGCGTTCTTTCTGTTCGGTGTCCCTCCTTATGACTCCCTGATGTGCTTCGTGTTGGCCCATAGGGTGTCTTAGAATGCGTGTGTGAACTTGGTACTTCATCATCAGCTCCACGGGGGTCTTATTTGTGGCCTTGTGAGGTGTGTTGCGGTAGTCCCGTAGAAGTCGACAGAGCGCTTGATATGGGTCAGCGCCTTCAATGTGGGCCCTCTGCATGGTTTTCTTGATCGTGGCTATTAACCTCTCTGTCATCCCATTGGCTTGTGGCCAACGAGGTGTAATCTTTTGGTGAGTAAACCCCATGTGTTTTGCAAAGGCCGCAAACTCATGACCGCTGAAAGGTGGACCATTGTCTGACTTGATGGTCTCCAGTATTCCCCATTCACTTAAGACTTCATCGAAGATGGCTGCTACTTGTGCAAATGCTGTTGACGTTGTCTTCTTTACAATCGGCAATCTCGAATTTTCATCTATGAAGAGTAATAAATACTCTCCCGATTCAAGGGGGCCATAGAAGTCCACAGCGACTTTCTCCCAGGGGTGTTCCAGGATCTGTGTAGGTTGTAGCGGTATAAGAGCCTCAGCCCTGGCAGTTCACTGGCATGCTACACAATTCCTCACCCACCGGTCTACCATCACATCCAAGAACGGGAACCACACATGGCACCTGAGCTGTCTCTTCGTGTTGTCAGCGCCCCGGTGGTCTTCATGGGCTGTCTTGATGACCACGGCCCGGAGGGTTGCTTGGATGACTAATCTGCACCCCCTCAAAAGAATAGTTTTGTCCTTGACGGCCAGCTCAGCACACACCTTGGCTAACCTCTCCAATTCGTCTCTGCAAGCACCTGGGTGGGTCAATACGGCCCGGCTGTAGTCCTTCCATCTGTTGTTCTCTGTGAGGCTAATCGCCAAAGCCAAGGAGGGGTCCGCTGCTGAGGCTGCAGCGACAGTTTCGAGCGAGGCAGCCAGGGGGAGTGCATTTGATGTCACATAGCTAATGTATTCGGTGTCGCCGGGTCTAGGCACAGGCCTGCCTGTGGGGTGTCTTGACAGGTAATCAGCTGGGTTGTTCTCACCCCCAGGACGATGGATGATTTCAAAATCATATTCCAGCAAGCCTGATGCCCCACCGCTCGATCCTGTGGGGCATCTTTGTCCTTGGGTTCCCAAAGAGCGACAGTAGGGCTTGGTGGTCTGTAATCAGAGTGAACATCTTCCCTATCACGAAGTGGTGGAAATGTTTGCATGCCCACACAGCTGCCAGACTCTCCTTCTCGGCCTGCGATTAGGCAGACTTAGGTGGGGCCAACGCCTTGCTGCCATATGCTATGATGTGTCTCGGGTGGGCATCAATCCCATTTGCCTGCACCAGTATGGTGCCCAGCCCCACTGGACTAGCATCCACAACGATTTCTGTGTGCCAATCCAGATCGAAGTAGGCCAGCCTCCTGGCTTTGGCCAGAGCCTGTTTGATGGTGTCAAAAGCTACCTGGCAGTCAGCTGAACACGGAAATGGAACGTTCTTCTGCAACAGATGCTTTAGTGGCTCTGTGTTGGTGGCATAGTGCGTGATATATCTGGCACAGTAGCCTGCCATCCCCAGAAATGATCTCACGTCAGCTTCCTGGCCTGGCTCTTGAAGGTTGAATGTGGTGGATACTTTGTCCGGGTCCGGTGTCATGCCTTCAGCAGAGAAAATGGGCTAAAATAATTTCAGTTTTGCTGAAGCAGCATTTGTCGACATTAAGGGTCAGCCCCGCTCCTTGGACCACACCACAGGTCATACGCAAGGCCAGGTCATGCTCCTCACAAGACTTTCCAAACACTAGGATATCGTCACTGTAGTTTAACGCCCCTCGGATCGGTCTGATGACCTGCCTGATGTCCTCGTGGAAAATCTCTACCGCCGACGAGATGCCGAAGTTTAGGCGCTTGTAGCGGAAGAGGCCGTCATTGGTGGCAAAGTTGGTAATGCCCTTTGACTCAGGATGAAGCTCCATCTGATGGTACCCCTGGTTGAGGTCAAGCTTGGAGAAGAGGACAGCTTTGTTGAGTTGAATAATAATGTCCGCTATCCATGGTCCGGGGTGTCACTCTCTGAATGGCGGTGTTGGCCATCCTCATGTCCATGCAGAGTCTCCGGCGGCCCCCTTCCTTTGGCACGATCACCAGTGGCGAAACCCATGGGGTTGGACCTGTGGCAGGCTCGATAATTCCGTCCTCTGGGAGTTGGTTGAGTTCCTTTGACACCACAGCCTGCAGATGAAACTCGACTCTCCTCCGGTGTTGGGGGACCGCCCGGACTGCTAAGTCTATGTGCAATTTGACAGGGGGACCTTTCATCTTGCCTAGTCCTTTGCACAGGCGCTGAAATTCGTTCACAATTGTGTCTCTCGTGATGGTGTGATGGTGTTCTCGGGCGATTGACTGTTTCCGATGCTGCAGACTTGGTCTTTTGCCTCATTAGTGGGGGCTGTCGAGCGAATGGTGTCACCTTCCTGTACGTGAATATCAATTAGGCCCAAACAGGATGCTGTCCGGTAGCTCAGAAGGCACCTTCCCTTGGTTGGGTTTTGGGTCACGTGGATGACTGTTGTCATGGACCGGTCTCCGTGGATGAGCCGGCGCCTGAAGGATCCGATGGAGTGCAGAGGGACATCAGCTCTGCACTGAAAAATATTGGAAACTGTCTGGGCTAGCGTCGGTTATTTGGCGATCTGGTTAAATTCTCTCACCCATGATATTCACAGTGGCCCCTGAGTCAACCAAAAAACAGAAGTGTCTGCCACAGATCTTCACTGGTATTCTGGGTGCTTCTCTGGCATCTTTCTCATCCATGATAAGGTTCACATATTCATCTTGGTTGTACTGGTCATACTGGTCGATCTCGTGGTCCACCCCTTGGGGTGCCATCATGTAGTATCCTTGACGAGGTGGTGGCGGTCCATCATATTCGTCTCGAAACCGTGGATTCTGGTCATGAGTCTCGAGTATCTTCATCAGGGTAGAGGTCTACCACAACCCTCACATTCCTTCTTGGGCCTTGCTGATACAGGCGCATTTGGTATGTCTGGTTCTGCGGGGTCCGGTTGGATGTCTTGTATTGTGGCGAAGGCAACATGCGCGGTGTGGGGGAAGGGTCTGCCTTCCCTGCAGACAGACTGGAAGTGGCCTGCTTGGCCACAGTTTCCGCACCTCTGGGTGAGTGCGGGGCATGCCCCTGAGTGAGAAAAGGCCATCCCGCACCGGTAGCACTGCAGCTGCATCCTTGGAGTCATCGGGTATCTGGGCCCCATGCTCTTGTCCCCTGCACTTGCGTTGCTTGTTTGGATTGCCGCAATCAGCTCACCTCTGTCGTGCTTGGGCGTGATGGTTCCCGACATCTGGGCAGCCTGTATATCAACTCTCTTGAAAATCCTGGCCATTTCACTGACCTCATCAATGGTGAGCGGTTTCTTGAGCAGTTGTTTCTTGAGCATCTGTGATAAGCACCGCTCAACCACCCGCTGGCGAATGGCTTAATCCAAAGAAAAGGTGTGGAACTGGCAGTGAGCTCCTTTGACTCGCAGACGAGTGATGAATTCATCTACGGTCTCATCAGCCCTCTGGCTACACTGGTTGAACATGTACCTTTCGTAGTCTCTGTTGGGGTCGATGACCAGTCACTTGTTGAGGGCCGTGAGCAGCGTTGCAAAATAAGGATGTTCAGCTGCCGGGATGGTCTTAAAAAGTGTCTTTACTTCGTTGCCAGGTATGTTAAGGAACATGCTGCATAGTTTTGGAGAGTTTTCCTCACCCGCTGCTGCAATGAAGTTGTTAAAATCTTTCAACCATTCTACCCACCGCTGGCCTTTATCAACTTGTGGTGTCATCGAATACGGTGGTGGCATACGCCACGCAGTGTCAGTGGACCTCGCTGGAGGGACATGCACCACCTGAGACTGTCCTGCTTGACCCGGGGTTGAACTCATGATGGCAGCGGGGGACAGATGTTGTTTGCGCCGCTATGGAGGTAGTCCTAGCCGTGCCACATGCGGGGCACTACTGGGAAGTCACTGGTGGGCATCCCACTCACTGGTGGCTGCAGGCGAGTGATAGTTCAATTGGACCTGCCCTCTGTGCAGCGGGCCCACACGAGGAGGGAAAGTAGAGCCCAGTAGGGGGAAAAGGCCCAGGACGGGGCTGGTTTGGCCCAGTTCAGGCAGTGGGCTTTCCCACGTGTAAAGATAGTGGCCGTTGGGCCGGACCACTGGTGGATTGCCACGCAGTGGTGGGACTATGCGCTATATTGTCTGTGCTGACCGGAAGGCCCACACGTCGCAGTAGCAGACCGAGGAGGAGGTGGGCCCGGGATAAGGTCCCTCTGTGAACTCGGGCTAGCTTGTCTACACCAAGCAATAGCAGGAGGAGGAGGAGGAAGGCAGGGCACAGGATCAGGTCCTCTGATGGAGTGGGTGGACTTGCGGTGGCAGGAGGAGAAGGAAAGCAGGGTCTGGGATCGGGTCCTCAGGAGACAGCAGACCGCCTCTGTCGATACAGCCGTCGACGCGGCCTGGAATGCAGCCGCAGCAATAGACACGGCGTCGCGGGATCGGACATGTGTCCAATGGAGGAGGAACTTGCCTTGTGAGGAACGGCCTCGTCGCCAGTTGTTGAGGCCTTGTGGCCTCTGGAAAATGAATGACGCACACCAAGGAATGAGTTTAACGTCCTCTTTATTCAGGATCTAACAGCATACTAATTAACTCCCCACAGACCTCCTCCCACTTCCCACGTCATGGGCCGCGTGACCCAAACCATGTGGGCCTGTCTCTCTTAAAGAGACATAAGCCAGCTAACTGAAAGCATGTGCTAAAGGCAGGTGGATTCTATAGGAATCCATTAATTCTGCGCCTGCATGAAAATAACATGTAGGTGTAAACCTGTGTGCTTTTGCGGGGGTGGGGGGGTGGCAGGGATGAGGAGAATGAAACACTTCCCCATACATCTTCCACTCTGCTGGCGGCAAAGGTTTTGTAGAATGTCCCAGTCAGGGCCAGCTTTAGGCATGGCCGACCCGGGTGGTCATCGGTGCGCCACATTAGCCCCCCTGCCATGCCAGCTCAGAGGAGTCTTTGAAGGCGCCCTGTTGAAATGAAATGCACCCAGCTCTCGTGCTGGCACCGGGCACTCCAGCATGAGAGCGGGGAACTTTACACTGCAATAAAGCACTGCTGCCAAACCGGCATGGGGCAGGCTAGCCCATGCTGGTGTAGCAGCTGTGCTCTGATGAAGTGATAAACTCCCTGCTCCAGCATGGGAGCGGGGCGCTTTCCATTTCAATAGGGTGCCACTGCCACACTAGCATGGGGCAGCCTTGAAAGGCCACTCCATGCTGGTGTTGCAAGGGGGCTCACTGATGAAGTGATAAACTGCTGGTGTGGCAGGGGCCGCCACATTTTGTTTTACCCTGGGCACAGGCAGACCTAAGACCGGCCCTGGTCACAGTGCGGTGACATACGCGTAAAGCCTGGCGTAAGGCATGTATGCCTCGCTTTAACACTTATTTCACAAGGCTTGTTACAAAAGAACCCATTTGAGACTGTTCAGTCTGCTGTATTTTATGTGTGGTATTCAAAGTAAGATGTGTCAGCAGAAAAGGTGTTACAGTTAAATGCCTTCGTGTTACTGCCTTGTCGGAATTAAAGGAAGCAACGCACTCGTCCTTTCCCTGTAGAATTCATGGGGCCTTGCAGGTCTTTCCACAGCTTTTGGGCAGGTTACCATCCAGAGCATGACCAAAAAAGGCGCGCTGCACAAATTTGATGTGGACTATGTGCCACACATACAGTGAAGCGAATAGTGACCTTTCCAGTTGGAGGTCATGGTTTAGGCTGGAACTTCCTTTCATTGTTTCGTGTTTTAGTCACTTCACAGTTTCCCTCCCATGCAGTTTACTTGCAGAGGAAAACTCAGAGAAACGAGGGCTGCGCCTTTTGGCAGAGACACAAGACAGCTTCTTATTAGAAAATCTCAATTTGCTATTTGGAAAAGGAAATTCCATACAACTGGTCGAGATTGTATCATTCATTTATTTATATTTCATGTGGGATTTATTGCACACCAAATATATTCATATTCAACAGCAAAAAGATCTTTTTGTAGGTGGAAGACGAAGTGTGTCTTGCGAGTGAAGGGTTTTATTTTGGGTAGGCTCAATAGGCCTCTTTAGTGTGGCAGTCCGGAATTAAGGGTGCCGGTCACTCTTGACCGGCACCCTTTCTGGACCGGCACACTACAACTGTACGGGTGTGAGCCGTTGCGCCCGGCTGCTCTGTCCTGCTGGGTGTAATGGCACCCGCCTGCAGAGTTGTCACAGAAGCACCGAAAACTGTAGCAACGGTGCCGGTGTTTCCGTATCCCCATTCCCGTGGAGTCCTTCTGGGCTCCACGGGAATGGGGACTAACATTTTCTGGTGCCTGATATCATGGGCTGCCGGGAATTACCCAGTGGCACCGGGATGTCAGGTGCCGGAAAAGTGTTACGTGTCTGGTCGCAACCCATCAGTAGCACCGGCAGGTTACCGCCGAACTCGCAATGAGGCCCAATGTTTCGATGTTTTCTACAAACCCAAGGTTTTTTGCTGACGAGGTTGTGCAAGGATTCTTTCCCACTTGCGGGATGGGGTTGTAGAGTAATGATAATGTGGGGTTTCAGGTGTTGCATGCTACCAACAGCTCTAGTATTACACATTTTGAGCAAGCCCAGCCCCTTTCCTAGAAGAAAAAGTGGAAATAGAACGGGCTAACCACACAAAAGATACCCATAGGGCAGTGGGCCATGGGGAACAATCTCCAGAAGTCTCTGCAGGTCAGTGCACCGCTGGTGACAATTTCCTCTCCTGTATTCATTAGCAGAGGCGTTGCTAGGGGGAGGCTAAGGGGGCTATAGCCCCTGGTCTTTTGGTTGTAGCCCCGGATAGAATCTCAGGAGCTACAGCCAAAAGACTAGCTAGCCCCCAGTCCCAACAGTTCCGACATTAGGGTAGCCCCGGGTCTTTTCCAGACCTAGCAACACCCCTGTTCATTAGTGTTGCTCAGTAGTGCTCTGAGGGCCCGATCCTGATTGCTTGTCATGAGATCGTTTTTCACTTTCTGAGTATTCTTGTAGTTCAATGTTTGTCTACTCGTCTTTCTAGGTTTTTAGCTAAGAACGGGAGCAGTGTTTAATTTGTAAGAAAATAAGTTTCAGGGCCCAAATAGTTTCTAGCACGCCTGTTGCACTGCGGGTGGGCAGATCCCCACCCCCACAGCTGCTCCTTGGTGTTGACACACTTGGAGTCAAAGTAGAGCTCGCTACTGCTCATTGCGGTTGATGGATGCTCCGACTATCATCACTTCATAATCAATCTGAAGATGAGACAATAAGTGCCGGGGCTCAGAAATAAGTGCCAGGGCTGCGCCCTGGAAAACACCCCCACAAATTAAGCCCAGAATGGTAGTTTAGAAATTGGGTACCAATTATACGTATTGCACACTGCTGTCATTTTAGCAGCCTCGCTGTGTGTTGCCCTGCAAGACATGAGGCTTGTTAATGCGACAGAGTAAGAGAAAGAAGCCAAGTTTATGGAGTTGATGCTTGCAAACCGGAAGTACCCACTTCTTGAGTGCTGGTGGAAGTCTAGGTGGACACTGGCTGAGAGAAGCTCGAGGTTTCATCCAGAAGGGAGAGCTCAGGTTTGACGAGTTGGATTAGCGCTGCGAGGATCTAGTTAGCCACTCGCTTGGGCCTTTTATGGTGTTTGAATAAGTGAGCAGTGATTTTCCTCTGTTAGTGTGTTGAGTTTGAAAGCAATGGCTGCTGCGTGCAAGGGTTGGCTCTATGAGTACTGTAGGTCGGAGGGAGAAGAAGCTGACATTTGATTGAAGGAGCGCAGGAAGGGTTAGGAAAGAGGGATCCCATTTGTTCAGGAGTATTGGCCCAGTGTTGAGGAAGGGTTTCATTATTGTCTCAGTTAGTGTGGTTCTCGCTGCTCTGGTTTGGTTTCAAAAGTGACTACATATCAAGATGAAGGATTCCTCTCCCTGAGGGCCATTTCTTTTCTATGAGGAAACCCTCTTGCCCATGTGCATGCTTCGCGGCATAACAGCATATGCACAGGGCCAAGTAAGCCTTGTGCATGTTCAACAGCCGGGAGGAGCAGCGTTTGCACAGTGCCACTTCTCCTCCATAGCGCACATTGCAAGTGGAAAAGGAGGGAGCCATGAGTTGCCCATCGTGTAGGTGCATTTACAGAATGCACCCCAGTAGGGGAATCCTGGCGCCCTTACAATGTGCATGTGATTTCTGACCCTCGATAAAACTATTGCACAGCTGGCCTCAGTGAGGACCAAACTACTTGGCAGCACGTGAAGCTGGCCGCACCTCTTCTAAGCACCACAAGTGTGCCTGGTAGTGGTATTGTACTTCTGAAAAGGGGTGCAACTCCAGGCTGCGCTAAGTCGAAGCACCCTGATGTTACCTGATTTTGCACACTCTTTAGAAGAGGAAAATTGCAGTGGGTGGGCGAAGAACCTTAAAGTGTTGGATCTACTCATGGTTTCATTATTTTTTATTTAAAAAAAAAGTTTCAAATCAGTTTGAATCAATCAGTCATCTATAGATTGATCGTGGGAGTGGATATGAAATAAACCTTAAAATGATCGGTTTACCTCATGTGTGGTTCGTAACAATTTGAACCTGTTCCAACGATATTCACCTATTGGTTCAAATCAAGTTAAAATCACTTAAAGTGAAATAAAGCCGCCTATAAGAAGAAATAAAATATCAAAAATCAAACTAAATCAAATTAAAACATTTTAAACTAAAAACAGTCAAAACGAGGTAAAAAGCGGGCAAAGGTTTCCAGCTGATAGAGCTACCAAATACTCGTATTCGAACAAATCAGGATATGAACCTTTGAATCATTTCAAGTTTCAGCTGCAAATGTTTTTTTTAAAATCATTTTAACTGATTGAAAGGCTTATTGCTTGTGAAGGCTCGGATCATACGTGAGCCTGTTGGCCCATCCCAGGCAAGGGCCCTTTAAAGGCAAGCAGCAGCCTGAGCACTATTGGAGCAGAATTCAGAATAGGACACGCTGGCTCAGGAAGGAGACAGTTACTGGATTTCCAGTCTGAGGAGTTTTCACTAGTGGCGCTTTAATGCGTCTGGTCTTCTGCAAAACTACAGCAAATTGCCTCCACATGTTGGGCCTTTGCTGCTGCAGCTGTTCACTGACGAGAAATAACAATTCTTCAAGAATGGGGGGGTGGGCACAAATAAATGATATTAGGGGCGTGCCTCTTCCCAAGATTCACACTAACGTTCGTGGACATTGTACTGGCTTTCATGTATCTCTGGAAAACCAAGCAACGTCCACAGACATAATGAGGTCCATTTTTATTAAAAAAAAAAAAAAAAAAAAGAAAGAGGCAGGTACTTTCAAAACCAGATTTGCTCTTATTTAAGTGTTAATGCATGGTGTCTCAACCAGGGGAGCCAATTCATGAATTTCCTGGATGTGCCAGTTCCTAGAGTTTAGGACAGTCGGCATCATAAGTATACCTATATTTATAATGTTTATTTGTAACACACTTAATACCGAAGAGGTTTCTAAGCGCAGACCCAGGATTTGTGAGACATTAACATAGACGTCCACCATGTATATCTTGCTTCAATGCTTTCTGATGTCATTATGAATTACAAACAACAGAGTATATACACATTTGGACTATTCGATGTCCTTTTATCCTCTCATGTCTAAATTCACCTGTTAGTGCACATGCAAACGCCATGTGTGCTTTATCAAGGCATGAACATTCATTCTATCCATATACATTAATTGGAGTATCCTATCAATGATATACAAAGGGTCAGTAGCAATCGGTAAAAAAATATCTATTTTTACACTTGTAATCCACCTATGTAACTGTGAGAGGAGAAAAGTGAAATAGAGAGGAGATAAAGGACAAAAGAACAATCTGTTAGAACCAGGCTTAGCAGACCATCCCAAGGGGGTCCCTTTCAAGAAAAAAGAAATATATCATCTACATGCATACATCCACTAGCCAATTATCCTATTCAGTAGTTTGACCAGCCATATCCCCTGTGGCGAGAGACCACCCCACAGTTAAATGCACAACAAACACCCCCATCGGGGTGACATGCATTGCTTTAAGCTCTATTTGTGGCATTCTGCTGAAAAACATGTGTGTTTCTTACATCATTATAGATTTGGGAGCACAGTGTTCTCATGTGTACGATGCATTCCCAAATGTTATTCTCCAATTGAGATTCAGTCACCTATGCAAGTATTGCTTTTACCCATTGGAAAAGCACATACCCGACCTGTGATCTTAGCTATTTCTAAGGGAATCCTTTTGGTTATATGCCATTCATCACTTGGATTAATCCTGTGCAATTGGATTTGTACAGCAATCAGAACCTCACAAGTATTTGAATTCTCCCTCCAGTATGTACAGCTAATCTGAAGCATAAAACACGGGCTTGTATTGTGTAACTGTATGATTCAATAAACCCGTATCCTAATCCTGCTAAGAATTTTACCCTTGGAAATCCAGTGATTGCTTCCACATAATAGCTGCATGGTTTGAGTGCCTGTTGTTGTGAGGGCTTCTCCGGATCACCGGGCAGCCCCCACACTCATATCGGGAGCACCCGACGGGGTTCAGTTGTGCGGCGCTCACACCGCAGATACAGGGGTGGGGGTCACCCCACCCGCTCCAGATCACTAGAGGCACACACGTGGCTGGGGGCACCCAGCACACGACGGCCCCGGCTCTGGGGGCACCCAGGCCGGGGTCACACCAGTGGCCATGTTCACATGGCCTGGGGATCACCCAGGGATGGCATTGCCCAGCAAGGGCACCGTCCTCAGGCTGCACCCAGACCCCGTCCTTGGGCCCAGCTCATGCAGTGTGGCACCAGCATGGTGCTTGAAGAATGGACACTGGAGGCGTGTGATGGTCTGACTGACGAGCCGGAAGCAGCTCGTACATTTTATTAACTTGGTCACATGGGTAACCATGTGACCACACCAAACACACTGGGAGATACCATGCCCCCTTACCGGGGGTGCCATTCAACACTCCTCCTTTTCCATAACAACAAAACAAACTGAAACCAAAATCCCATCACACCCCCCACTAGTACTACTATCGCCACTCTACTAGTTTTCAGACCCTTTATTAACCTGGATGAGTGGTTTAACTATCAAATAAAAACACCAGTGCGAGCCACTGGTACCACACAAAGCATTCTGCATGTGCGAATGTTCACAACATCACGTTGCCCACAACATGGGCCATTTTGAGCAAGTCCATTGTCTGCAGGTCCCAGTCTTCATGGGGATGTCGATGATGACGTCCATCTTCCACACTTTTGGAGTTGCAGGAAAACAGTCTGTGTCCTCACCAACCATCCACCAGAGTCACAAGGGCAAAGCCGCACCTGGGGAGGCCCAGGGGCCACATCGGCAAAGTCCACAGTCTGGAGTGCAGATGTCGTGGCAGGATGTGTGGGCAACAGGGGTAGGAGGGTGCACAAGCACTCATAAGAGCTGCAACCCTCCCTGTGGACACACCACATTCACCACCACCGGGCCCGGGTGGTACCTGGGGACCTTGCTGTTCCAGAGCCGTTCACTTCCTTGCTGCTCAGGGGGGCCACAGGGCAGTCAGCTATTCCTGTTGAGGGCGCCTTGGGCTTGCTTGCCCACATGTTCATTTAGATGTCTCCCCACCGTGCTTGACATTTGTGTCGCTCCCTCTTGATTGTCGAGGGGGCAAAATGCCAGATAGTGTGGGCTGGATACCTGCTGTGTGGCAAGATACTCGTGGTGTGTCCCCTTTCCTTTGTTCTGTTCGGGCCTCAACAGCCTCACTTTACCCTCTTTTTTTTTTTTCCACGGGCCCAGGTGGTGATGGGTCCACCTCATTGGTCCATTTGTCGGGGCCCGATGCAGGCCACGTTTCCTCTGTTTTTGTTTTTTTTTGTTTTTTTACAGTGCAGCGAACCTCGCTGCAGTTCACCTGGGGTGGGGGAGTGGCCGGCAGCTCACCTCTTTGTTGCGGCCGCAGCCGCCACATCTCTTCTTGGGGGGGCACCCTGCTGTTGGGCGGCACCTGCCCCGCTTCTGGACCGGGGCAGCCTCAGCTGTGCGGCGGCCCCCACCTCCTTTCCTGCTCCTCGGAGCAGGTACACACACCCTCATGGTCCGGCTGGCAGTCTTTGTGTAATGCGGCTAAGGCCGCGGGCAGCCCTTCCCGTCAGACGGGAGCGGGGGCAGAACACGCGGCCACCCTCACAACGCGGCTGACGCCGCAGCTCAATTCTCCTCCACACGGGTGGGGAGAAACAGCTCCTCCTCCTCCTGCCGCATCACTTCTTTCCCCACCACGGTGGGGTGGGGGCATCACAGGGCGGCCAACCGAGCCCTCCCCAAGCGGCAGATCCCGCTTGCTACCTGCAGTCGGGGGGAAGCTCCTCCTCATCCTTCGGGGCACGCGGGGCCCCTTCCCTCATCGCCATTGTTGTAGGGGCTTCTCCGGATCACCGGGCAGCCCCCATACTCATGTCGGGAGCACCCGACGGGGTTCCGTTGTGCGGTGCTCATGCCGCGGATACAGCGGTGGGGGTTACCCGACCCGCTCCAGATCACTGGAGGCACACACGTGGCTGGGGGCACCCAGCACACGACGGCCCCGACTCTGGGGGCACCCAGGCCGGGGTCACACCAGTGGCCATGTTCACATGGCCTGGGGATCACCCAGGGATGGCGTTGCCCAGCAGGTTCACCACATACCTGCCTGCATTTGAAAATCAAATTCTAGTCACACAAGACTCCACCCATTCGCCCCGTCCACCTGTCAAAAAGGTAAACTCGGTTGTTGTAGCCTTCAGTTTGCTTACTATATCATTGAAAATAATTAATTCAATGCTATAGTAAAGAAAATGAAGGCGGCGCCGCTGCCGAAATAATAGTGCTTTCAATCCATGTCATTGGATTGAAAGCACTATTATTGCTGTGGCGGCGCCCTCACTGTGCTTACTATAGCATTGAACGAATGATTTTCAGTGCTATTGAAAGCAAAATGAAGGCGGCGCTGCCGCCGAAATAATAGTGCTTTCAATACATGTCAATGCATTGAAAGCAGCATTATTTTGGCAGCGCCTCCGCCGCCTCTTTCATTTTGCTTAAAATAGCATTGAAAATCATGCATTCAATGCTATAGTAAGCAAAATGAAGGCGGCGCTGCTGCAGAAATAATGCTGCTTGCAATCCAATGACATGGATTGAAAGCAGCATTATTTCGGCTGCGGCGCCGACTTCATTTTGCTTACTAAAGCATTGAATTCATTATTTTCAGTGCTATGGTAAGCAAAATGAACGTGGCACCGCCGCCGTAATAATAGTGCTTTCAATCCAATGATATGGATTGAAAGCACTATTATTATAGTGGTGCAGGCAGTGGGCACGAACATTTCGCGCCGTTTCCGGCCAATCAGGTGGAGAATATGACGGGACCCGGAAAGAATCTCAAAATTCCTGAGATTCAATGAACTTTTCCGGTGACCTGGAGAAATGTTTGAAATTCCGGAGTCTCTGGAAACATTTCGGAGGTTAGGCAGGTATGGTGCACCGTCATTGGGCCCAGCTCATGCAGTGTGGCACCAGCATGGTGCTTGAAGAATGGACACTGGAGCCGTGTGATGGTCTGACTGACAAGGGAAGCAGCACGTACGTTTTATTAACTTGGTCACATGCTTAATCATGTGACCACACCAAACACACTGGGAGATACCATGCCCCCTTACCGGGGGTGCCATGCAACACTTGAGGCAACCCACATTACGTTTCACTGTGATTGCTTAAATGCCTGTATCTAATTACCTATAATACGTAAAATGAGAGCTATAACATTGGCTAAAATTGTCAATTACAACCCGTGATAGCAACCAAAGTACCTCCTCTGCAGAATCTTAACGGCTGGTACAGCAGAACTGTTTCAAACTGGGCCGACGTTCCGCATGGTGGACCGCCGCCGCCATTTTGAAAACCGTATTTATGCTAGCTCGGCAGTCATTGAAAAAACGTGATAATGTCACTCAGACGTGACATTATTTATACCTGCATTACTTTCCATTCGCGGGTGCGAATCTCCATATATGTTATTTACTGGACTACACTATTTCAAAAGAATACCATTGGAAAAGGACAACACTGTTAATGTGTGTAACCCAATGTATAAGCACTAGCCATCATTGTTATTGTAGCGTGATGACGTCATAAAGATGAAACGGAGACATGACTACTTTTAAAAGCTTTTCTGTTATTGGATTGGTATTAGTTCAGCATTACATATTCCTAGAAACCGTCTCTGATGTTTCCAGTACAATAATCTGTTCTTGTTGCTGATGCCGTGACTGTTCTTGATTATAATGCTCTTAATTAGTCCTTAATTCGAAAGTAATTCTGCTTTCACAAATGGAATCATTCTGCATCATTTGCTACAGCGTGTTTATCTGTGCGTACATCATGTAAACCACTTTCATCTCTTAATTTCATGACAAGTTTGGCTCTACTTGATCCATACATTTAGTATTCTTTAGCTCAATTAACTGGGCCATGAGACAATTACTTAAAAGTGTAGAATCTAACATGACATTCAATAGCATGTTGTCTGCTTAGAACATTCCTGTATTCCTATAGAAAGACTTGCATTTCGTTGTCCTTGTTTTTTTTTTGGTGTATTTATAAAGCGCCTGTTTAACAAATGGTGTTTCAGGGCGCCACAAGACAAAAAAAAGGGGAGGGGGACAGGTGAGAAATATTAATAACGGTCCTACTAGGCCTTGTGTCATTTGGATTCTGCAAGTGCAGTAACAAGAAGTGCAAGGGGAGTGGAGGAGCGGAAGAGAGGGCCCATGGGGCTAGGCAAGTGCTAAGGGGAGGCCAGGTGGGCAAGTGCCAGGGTGTGCAAGGAGTGAGAACCAGAGCCTAAGTGCAAGGGTGTTGGACCAGATGCGGTAGGGATGCACCCCTGCCAGGCTAGTCAGGTGAAGGGGTCAGGTAAGGCAAGTGCATGTTAGTTGGCTAGGGGTGAGTCAGGGAAACTAGCGTGCTGGGGTAGCCTGGGCGAGGAGGGAGTGGTGACTGCAAGGACTCAGAAGGTACCAATCAGCCAGTCAATGTGGCAGAGGGGGGTATTAGCAGGGGAGAGGGAAGAAAGAAGAGAAAAGGAGGGTTTTGAGAAGCTTCTGGAACTTAAAGAGATCCAGCTCAAGTCTGAGAGGGGCAGGGAGCCATTCCAGAGGGAGGCACAACCTGAGGAGATAGATATACCCCCCACTCTCTGCTTGGAACAAAATCTGATCTGCCGAGAGTTGGAGCTAGAAGACCAAAGCAGGGAGGTATTTAGGGAGAGAGAGTTGGATGTAGCAGGGTCCCAGAAAGCCCCAGAAAGCCTTGTGGATGATGCAGAGGGTTTGAACTTGATCATT
Source organism: Ambystoma mexicanum (assembly GCF_040938575.1). Lineage (NCBI taxonomy): Eukaryota > Metazoa > Chordata > Amphibia > Caudata > Ambystomatidae > Ambystoma > Ambystoma mexicanum. The sequence goes on along the minus strand of NC_090927.1, from coordinate 1,165,468,829 downwards.
GCTGTTGCCGGGAGCCGGTGGAGAGATTTTAGTGCTAGAGAGATGCGGTCCCTGGACTTGATGCCAAGGATAAGTCTTGCAATCCTGTTCTTGATTAGTTGAAGCGGGTGAAGGAAGGATACAGGCAGATTGAGGAAGAGGATTTTGCAGTAGTCCAGTTTAGAGAGGACCAGAGCTCTGGAGTTTTGGGAGGAAGGTGAGGGAAGGGAGAATGCTTCTAAAGAGGTGCAGCTGAAAGTGGGCCTTCTTAGTGAGATCCGCGATGTGAGGAGAGAAGGAGAGAGAGGAGTCGAAGATGACACCAAGGTTTTTAGCCTCACACAAGGGTGAGGGGAGGGTGCCCATGGAGGGCGACAGAAGAGTAGGAGGGAAGGAGGGAGCAGGGGTCCCAATGTGAAGGATCTCAGTCTTACTGGCATTAAGACACTGATTGTTAATCCATTTATTGTGCTTCTCAAATAACAAATAACTTTGGCTTCTTCCTGACTGAGGATCAGTTCTCTATCACCCCATTGATCATTCTTTGGGATGTGCTTAATACCAACAAACTTGATCTGATCCTTGTCATCCATTTGGTGTTCCTGTGCCCAATATTCTTGAAGCAGGAGTTTTCTATACAATGTAGTGTACATATGCACGTGTTCCCTTATCCTAAATCTAAATGAATGAATGGTCGAGCCCACATACACTTTATTGCATATGCAGATGATGATGTACACAACATATTTTGAGAAGAATGATCGATGGGGTGATGGAGAACTGATCCTCAGACAGGAAGAAGCCAAAGTTATTTGTTATTTGAGAAGCACAATATATGGATTAAACAAGGACAATGAAATTCAAGTCTTTCCATAGGCATGAAGGAATGTTCTAAGCAGACAGCCGAGGGTGTCCCGGAGTGACAGACCAAAGCTGGAAAAACAGGTAAGAAGGATTAAAAAAAAATATGATGTGCGTTTTGCATGTGTAAAGTACGTGTCAGATGTGTGTATGTGCTATGGGTCAGTGAGTGGTGGGTGAATGAGAAGAAATGTGATAGTGTGTGTTTGAATTTTCCGGGTGGGTGTGTCACTGTGTGGGGAATGTAGTGAGAGTGGATGTAAGAGAAGGTGTAGGAGTGAGTGACTGGTGGGTGAATAAGTGGGAATGTGATAGTGTGTTTTTCAATGTTCTGAGTGGGTGGGTGTGTGCCTGTGTAGATAATACAGTGAGCGCAGGGTCGGATTGGGCCCTCATCCTTTCGGCCTGTGGCTGGGCCGAAATTGTCCCTCCCTGAGAAGTGGGAACCGGTTTCTTGGAAAAAAAAGGGATATATATATATATATATATATATATATATATATATATATATATATATATATATATATATATATATATATATTTTCTAATTCTTTTTTTTTTTCAAAAAGCCTTTCATCCTTCTTAGGTCGATAAATGAGTACCAACACAGGTTGGGTGATACTGTATGCATATTTGTTCTATAAAAGAGAGCTTAAGCGTAAGTGCTATACAATAACATATTATCATTTGGCCTTGGACGTCTGCTTGGATTCACAGTAATTTAGTGTACTCAGGGACAATGCTATTTGATGCCACTTCCTGTTTTGTCAAGGGATGGAAGGTCGTGTTTCATCGCTTCCTGGGATGTTACTTTGGGGTGTGGTCAAATGACATCACTTCCTGTGATGTCATCAGAGGTCAAGGGTCATGAGGCAAAGGGTGGGCCACTTGTTTGAGGCGAGGGGTGGGCCACTTTTTTTTGGGTGACCGGGCCTATTTCTTGTCCCAGTCCGACCCTGAGTGAGCGTGTGTGATGCTGGAAATGCATTGGAGGGACAGGGCCTCCCTGTCCTTGTCCTGTAGTCCTTTTTCATTTGTTTCCTGTACTGTTTTGTGCCCAGGAGTCCATGTGGGACTCCTGGCATTGCAGCTCTTCCTGTTTTTGGTTTGGTGTTACAGACCCATGGGATACCCTTATGGCACCCATGGGTGGGGGTGCAACACTGTGCCCCTAGTGTATGTTTTTGGGCATCTGTGTGTGGCCCACAGAGCAGGGTATGGGCTGGTGGCAGCTCCATGCTGAATTTGACAGGTGCTCTGAGCATCCTCCATTTTGGGATACCCAGGCCCTGCCATTGGAATCAGTTGATTCCTGATAGGAAACAAGATGGCCCCTTTGGCTTCTTGCTTTCTACTGCCTGGTACCTTGTTTTCCCAAAGTCCTGGGAAGCCCCGTCTCTGTCCCTTCCCCCTGACTTGCTGTTGGGTGGAAGTTCCATACATGGTGTTGTTGTGAAGTCCATGCCAGACTGGCTGGAGCCTTCTCAGTGAATGTATGTTGTGGGCACACCCTGTGGGCGGGACCTGGGTGAATAGAGTGTGTGACCAATATGCACTTCTTCTTGTGGATGTCTTATTTCTGGTGTTTGACACAATGACTGAGACAGCCCTGCCCGAAACTGTATGAATGCAGTGTCTAGTATTGAATGGCTGGGTACTTATCCCAATACACATTCCTTGTTGTGAGTGTCTGAGAGGGAGGAGTATGGCCTGAATGCACTGTATGCCTGATTGGCTGACTGACTGCTGAATGCCCTTCTGAGTGATTGGTTGCCTGAGTGTGACCCAGCAGAATGAATGGGAGATCAACTACTATATCTGGGGGTCTCTCACTGCTAGAAATCGTTCAGAAGCTGAAGTTGAAACTTATGCTTACTCTCGAAGCCGAGCCTGAAGAAGAAGGTTGACTGCTGTCTCCCTTCACCGAAATCCGGAAGCCGAAAGCTGTCAAGACTGATCCAAGAGAGGACCTGGTTAGGCGCCCTCTTCCCGTGCTTCGAGGGACCATTGAGCACCACTTACCTTCGCCGAAACGTATTGGAAGTCAGACCCTCGAAAGGCTGCCGACCGGTGACTGGGACCGCTGAGGAGAAGGAAGACCAGCACCAGACATTCTGTCCACCGTCATCGACCAGGGTTCGCAAGTTTGCTGTAACCACTGGAGGCCCATCAAAGCTGTGTTGCCCAGAAGAGGGGACCGCTTGATGTCGTGACTCCGACGACCAGAGCCAAACGCTCCTTTGCCTAAGACTTTTGATTCACAGACACGCCAGGTCGCAGACGGGCCGAGGAGCATCTGGCAGTGTGTTACCTGCCACCCAACGACCTTAGAGACGCCGGATGATTCAACGCCCTGGCAGGGCCACAGTTCTTCACAAACTCTTTGTGTTCCTGAATTATCGACATCGAGGTGCCCCACACGCCTCTTCCTTGCAGGATGTCTTTGCTCCATCGTCGATGCGGACCGCTGGGACCGAAGCTGCCGCCTCGATGCCGAGTTCACTTTCTTTGAGGGATCTCGACGATCCATGGCTCTTGCTTTAAAGGGAGCCGCTCAATAAGGATCCGTCGACGACTCGTCGTCGAACTCTGCTATTCCAGGTACTTTGGGGTGGTAGAAACATTATAGGAAGTACAGTATAGAAGGAAATAAGACTTATAGAACAATATATGGACTGGGCTTGTGATATTTATTTAACAGGTTGCCCAGGTGGGGGATCTCCACACAGAACTGTGTCTATTGGTAGGAGCCAGTATTCTGCCAATTGTTCTAACCAACTGCTTTCCTCCTATGCCTATTGTTGGTTACCTTTATTAAGTGATCTGTGTGACATTTAACTAGAGTATAGTTGATGCACTTTAATGAGATCTGATAATAATTGTGGTACCCCTTAGAACTGTATATATTTGCCATTATAGATTAACTAAGCACAAAGTGAGTTATTGTGATTGTGTACATAACCTTGAACTTAATTATTTATTTAAAGACTGTGTTTTAACTAATACAGTGTGTGGACATTCCTTTGTGGGGGCTTGGGGACTACACTGTACTTAAGAACCAGCCTGCATCACCTCCTGAGAAGCTAGGCCTTGATTGCTTGACTACGTTACGAATAATAGAGAATCTTGGCTGGGGTCCTCTGTGCCTCTCCTCTACCATAAAGAGAGCAGAAGTATAGACTCTCCCCTCCAGTCTTTACAGCGTGGATGAAGAGAAGGTGCATTAGTGAGTGACTGGTGGGTGAATGAGTATGAATGTATTAGAGTGTGTTTGAATGTACTGCGCAAATGGGTGGGTGTGTGCCTGTGTAGAGAATGCAGTGAGAGTGGATGTAAGATAAGGTGTATGAGTGAGTGGCTGGTGGGTGAATGGGTATGAATGTGATAGTGTTTTTCAATGTTCCGGATGGGTACGTGTCTGTGTGGAGAATGCAGTGTGAGTGGACGTTAGAGGTTTATGGGTGAGTGAATGGTGGGTGAGTGAGTAGGAATGTGAGTGTTTGTGTGTGTGTGTGTGTGTGTGTGTGTGTGTGTGTGTGTACATGTTCTGGGTGGGTGGGTGCCAATGTGAGTGTATGCGAGAGAAGTTATATGGGTGAGTGTGAGAAACAAGAAGGTGTATCACCCATTAGTTCCTGCGGATCTCTCTGTCAGGTGGCCAGGGCATGGTCATCACCTTTGGATCCATACCCTGGGGTGGACCAGTAGTGCAGGAGGATCACCTGGGTGAGGGGTCTTTGGGAAGTGGGAGTGGGACACCGGATGGTGAGATGCAATATCCCTCCCCTGTAACACTCTTACCCTATCCTTCCAGGTAGGATATGTGGAAACTGTACCCAACCTTTCCCTTCTCCAACACTTTCACACAGACAGCCTGCCCCTGGAGATAAAAGACTCACACTACTATGGTCAGGCGAAGTCAGACAATTACTGATAATCACTCACACCTGACTTCCATTAAACTTCCCCACAGGGATAAAAGGCAGAGCACAAGAGCACACACGGAGCGAGGCAAAGCACACACAGGAACAGTAGTTTTGAGTCGGCAGCTAAACGAGGGGAGAAAGACGGCAAACCAAGAAGGGTTCGCAAGGAGGGAAATACCCTTGACCTTTTGGGCAAGAAACTGTTACTTTCAAGAAACCTTTGGGACAGAAAGCATAAGGCAAGGAAACCATATTGAAGAAAGCTGCATTGTGTGTCAGAGATACCAAAGGCCCTCCCGCATAACCGACCAAGCCAGGGAGGAGCAGCAGCCACCGTGGCATTGTCCTTGGCTCTAAGAACAAAGAAGTGCCAGAGAGATTAACACAGCTGGTGAGTTGGGGAGACCGATGCAAGACGGTCTGTGTTGAAGTCAAGGTTGCGAGCAGCAATATTGTATAACAAGTGCTGGAACGAACATTGTTAAACGCGTGTGATGAAAGACACAAGCAAAGCTAAACTGCTGATGAATGTTGGAACTTGAGAAGGAAAGATACAATACCGTTGACAGAGTGGTCCGGCACCGTGAATGTGGTCAATCGAAGGTCTTTGTAAGGTATCCCTCCAAGAGAAAACAAAAGTAGAAGATTGATAAGAACATTGTGTGAAGTGGATCGAAGTGGACCTGCAACGATTTAAGGAAAACCCCTCGCACATTCGAAAGTCTTCGATTTTGATATCAAGAGGATCTGAACCTGAACGAGGGAGATCCATGATCGGAGTCCGAACAAGGAAGATCCATGGTCTGAGCCCGAACAAGGGAGACCAAATATAAACATTGTGGTAAAAAGCGGGTCCAAGCCTGAAGGCGGGAGACCCATGATGAACATTGGAAGCGAAAACTTGTGCATGTAAATATCCTGATAGGAATGGAACTTTGACATTTGTTTGTTACGACAGGCCCTCTGCAGTAAGACTGTTATGGCAAGTGAGACTTTGGCAGAAGGCTCTGATATCTATGCTTTGAACTGTATCATCGTGCCAGAGTAGTCAGAGAGTGTGCAAAGCTCGAACGTGGCACTGTGCCCCGTGCTGAAAATGTGGGAAGGGGATGACAACTGCTGAACCGTCTTGACATATTATTTCTTGAAACTTTTATTTTTGCATACACTATTGTCTCACACACTTTTGTATTTCGAAGTAAGGATTGGCAATAGCTTTATTAGTATAGGCCCTTTTATTTTGACAGAGACTCGACTATGAATGCGTTATTATTATTTGATGGTCTTAGCTTGCTCCCATCCTTATATTTAGGTTAGATTGGTGCTCAACCAACCCATTGAAGTTCAATAAACCCCCTTGAAGTGTGATCACTTGTGTCTGTCTTCACTGTTTGATACTGTGCCTTCCTTACACGAGTGACTGGTGGGTGAATGGGTATGAGTGTGATTGTGTGTTTGAATGTTATGGGTGGGTGCTTACCTGTTTGACAAATGCAGTGTGAATTAATGTGAGTGGAGATGTATGGGCGGGTGAAAGGGGATTCCTGCCTGCGTGTGTGTGTGTTTGTAAGGCCCTGGGAGACTGAGGACCACTAGAGCATTTTTGACACATCTTTTATTGTCTTTGCATGTTTTACAGGTATTTTCAGGCAAAGCCAAGTTCATGTGTGTCATTTCCTGGCTAGACTGGGATTTTAGTACAGCCAGTCTAGTCATTGCTTACTGCGGCATTACATGTACTACTCTGTATCTTTGATAAAGTAAGCATGATAAGTAGTATTACCTCACTAGACTGATGTTTTGGGGTAGCAGCCTGTATATATGAGGCTGTATATATGAGCACCTATGATAAAGCAAGGGTGATAAGTGTTCTTATGGGTCTAAACTGGCTTACATTGGAACCAGTTTGGACATGTTTTCTTATTCTGACATGCCACTTTTAATGGCCAAATCAAGGGGAGTATATTCTTATATAGGAGTACTGGTATGTATTGGTAGAGCCAGCTGTGTGCCTACTGCCAGTAATGCTACTATAAAAAACATCTCACAGCGAACAAAAGTATGTTCTTATATGGGAATACTAGCATATGTTGGTGGAGCCAGCATGGAAATGTATGGGCACAGCCAGCATAAAAATGTTTTTCATACTGGCATATATTGAAGGGACCAGCATGACAATGCATTGGGAAATGTGCTTGCAAACTGTGAGGCCTTTTACTCCTATTTTCACAAAAAGTGTGCCGTGTAATGCACCATTTTAACCCATTGTTCAAATAATTTTCTCATAGGAGGGGGAAGAATCCCCCAATCCTCCCAAACCCATTTTTGTTAGTTCTGGCCCCCCTGCTATGCTTGGTCACAATCGCATATTTGAGGCAAATATTTGCACCCTCAAATAAAACAACTTACCAACCACCACTGGTAGCTGGTATATTTTGGGACCGAGGACCGCCCCATTCTTTCTACACTAGGTGAAACATTTCAGCTTTGATTAAAAAACATATTTACTTCTTTCACTTGGAGTAGTGCATGCCCCTGCAGCGGAAGAATCTTCATGGACTTTGCACACATGTGGTGGTCCGAGCCGGCCCGCGGTGTGGTGTGCCCTGTGTTTTGTTAAGGAGCTTGTGGGCGGGGCACATTTTGTGCTGCGCGACTGATTAGGCTTTGCTCACCTGAACGTAATCAAGTGTGATGTGAATGGTTGAGAGGGGCTGCAAACTTGACCAGGATCCTGCTCTGGTGCAAGTCTGTTTAAGAAAATAAGTACTGGATACAGAGTCTCAGAAGTGAGAGAGCCATGGAGTGACCCACCCCTCCCCACTCAACTCCTTCTTGGACAGGGCTTTGTGGAAGCTTTATTTACAGGCTGGTACTGGGCGGGGGTGTTAGGCAGAAACCTGTGCAGTTCCCTCTGGGACCACTGCAAAAGATTTAGGACTACAGGTGTTTGGCAGTAAACCCACTTGGTAGCAGTCTGTACCACACAGATTCACTTGGTAGCTGTGGCTGAGCAGTCAGACTTCCCTCAAGAAGAGTTAGGCAGTACACAGAGTATTCACAATAGGTCACAAGAACACAGTAGAACAAGTAAACACTGACCAGAGCTTGGTGTAAAAGAGATATAATTATTTATTTAAAACAACATCTAGAAAAACACACAGGCACTAATAGTAAGCAATTAAAAAAAACACGGTCACTAAAAGATATACACTCCCTTAAAAGAATATTTAGACAAGTCTTAAGTAAAGCCCCACTTATTTTCAGACAGCGGTGAGCGCTTAACGTAGATGGCACTCTAATAATTTGTTTTAAAAAGGGAGAGAAAAGCAGAGAATCAAATGAAACAGATCCCAACACTTTTTCATGAACACAACAAGAGAGGAAGGCAAAGTAACACCGTGAATTCAGAGTCAGTAGGCCGGACCCGCTTTAAGAGGATCAAAACGAAATGTGTCCTCGGTTGCAGTGCACAAAAGTCTTGTAACGGTTCCAAAAGGAGTTGGACCAAAGAAAGGGACCAGTTAGAGGGTCAAGGCGGCCAGCCCAGTCCAGAAGGTTAAGGGGTTATTATTACATTGTAGCAATCTTTAGAAAGGGAGGCCTGGCGGATACGGTACCTTAAAGTGGTGAGAGTACTCCAGCGGGGGCAGTTGTTCCTGGCAGCGGATGCAAGTCGGTGCTTCGTCCGGGGGAAGAGAGGATCTCGTCGGGGAGGAAGACAGGAGTCCGTTGCACTGCCAGGGAAGAAACCAGCCGCGGAGTTTCTCAGGTACAAGGAGCGGTCCGTTGGTTCGCGGTCCAGTGGTAAGTGGCTATCCGGCTGCTGGGGTGCTTGGCACGGGCAATTCGACCACAGACCGGTCTGGGGTGTGAAGAGAAGAAGGTAAACTGGTTGTGCCCATCAGTCAGGGGAAGAAGTCTCTCCAGCCGGGAGATCTTCTCTGTCGTCGGGAAGTGGTGAATCGGTTCCACAGGGCTCCACCGGTGGTGTCGTCGTGGTAGGTCGGCTCAGCTTCTCCCTCGTAGGATTCTCAGGTCCTGTGGCGACTTCTGAAGTTTCAGTCCCCAAAGCCCTGCTTTTATGCAGCATACCCCATTCATTCAGCCTAGCTGTCAATCAAACATGCTAAGTGGTGAGCCGGCCGGCTCACCACTTGGGCCAATCACACAAGAGTGCGACTTGAGTTACCAAGGTAACTCAGTCCAGGGTGCCTAAACCCCCTCCCACACCCCCTGTGGTACCCAGACAGAGAGGCACCACTTTTGGAGGCTTCTGTGGAGAAGCCCGCCAAAAAGTGGAACAAAGGGCTCGACTTGAAGAAGAGAGAACACAAACGCCATTTTAGAATCGAGTCCTGGCAAAAAATACCAACCGGCGAATTAATATTAATTAAATAAACCGGCGGTATGTTCGAGGCTATGAGAATTAAATAATTACAGTTGGTAGCCTCGAACAATGCGAAAATCCCATAGGAATATATTTGCGGTCGAATATAAAAAGTAGTATCCACTGACACAAGCCAAAACTCGATCAGGGGGGACGGAGACGTGCCCCCTCGACTAACAGACCCAGGGGCAATCGAATTGCCCCGACCAGTACGTCCACAATATGATGGCTTGTACTGGTTTCTGTTAATAATTTGGGACTAGTAAAGCCAATGGTGACTTTACATGCCCTGGGAGACAGTAGTCAGTCCCAGGGTATGGAGTCTATGGTGGGGGGTCACTATAACACCCCTGTGTTACTGCGCGGAGGGTGCTGTGTAACACACATAGTAAAAACACATGAGACCCTATGGAGTAAAGGACCCCATAGCCCATAAAACACATTAACATTCAAAGGAACACCATAAATCATGTCCAAGAGTGGGAGAAAAAGAGTCTCACTCTTGGCAGGAGAAAAAAACAAACTCCAGAAATCCAGCAAAGCTGCTGGGGGACTCACTAGGTTAGGAAATTCAGCCTAAAGAGAGAATTCTCCCTAACAGGGGGTCATTGAATAACGCACCTCGCAAATAGATCGCTGAAAATCGTAGATGAATTGAGCCCCACTCTTGAGGGAAGTGCAGTCCCTCTCGCCACACCTCACTCCAATTAAAAAAGATTGAAGAAGAGTCATGTATGAAAACCTAGGACATTCATTAAGGTGTTATGTTCAGCTCTGGGTTGTGGGGGACAACATGTGGTTGCTTGTCACATAACTTAAAGATAAATACACCAAGAGACAGATGGCCTCAGTTTACACCTGCATAATATGTTTCTTCTATCATAGTGATAGCTGACTCATAGATACATTTATAACCAGGGAATTTTTTTGATACTAAATCCTGGTCAATGATTTAATTTTCGGGCCTTGCTCGTGCAGCATTTTGCTCCTGGGTAAACAGACAGAGCATGTCTCCGCAGGTCAGTGCTTTTTTGGCTTGTTTAACACATCAATGCCACAGATAATGAGTAAATCTTTGTCCATTGATCTATAGATGTTTGATATACTGGCTTTAGCCTGCATTTGAGATTTTGGTTACCTTCTTACAAGTGCCGTATTATATATGTTTTACATATTGGCCCCAAGTCGAATCTGGAAAATGACATTTCCCAAATGTGTCATCATGGACAAATCACGCCTACCTCTGTGCCTTGGTTTTATATCTGGCTGAAATGAGAGCACCTGGAAACATGGGAGTTAGACGCATCTGAAGGTTGTGCGCCATCACTTCCTGTGATGTAACTTGGGGGTGGGGTCAAATGACATAATTGCCTGTGATGTCATCCAACGTCAAGGGTCATGTGATGTCACTCCTGCTACCCCTGGCATTTTCGTGAAATGATGTCCCTGCGAGTTAGCCTAAATTTTGTTTTTCAAAATGGCAGCTGCGATCCACCACGTGGAACACAGCCACATTTTAAAACAATGATGGTGTGCCAGCCGGTAAGATTCTTCAGAGGAGGGACTTTGGGGTTATCACGGGTTGTAATTGACAACTTTGGCTAATGTTAGCCCTCGTTTCCTGTGTTATAGGTAAAGAGATACAGGTATTTAATCCATCACAGTGAAACATACTGTGGGTTGCCACAGGCACTCGAACCATGAAGCTATGATGTGAAAGCAATGACTGGATTTCCAAGGGTAATATTCTTAACAGGATTAGGGTATGGGTTTATTGAATCGTAGAGTTACACAATACAAGCCCGTGTTTCATATTTCAGATTTAGCTGTACACGCTGAAGGGAGAATTGAAGTAGTTGTGAGGTTCTGATTGATGTACAAGTCCAATTGTACAGGATTAATCCGAGTGATCAATGGCAAACAACCATAAAGATTCACTTAGAAATAGGTAAGATCACAGGTCGGGTATGTGCTTTTCAAATGGATAAAAGCAATACTTGCATAGGTGACTGAATCTCAATTGGAGAATTACATTTGGGAATGCATCGTACACATGGGAACACTGTTCTCTCGAATCCATACTGATTTATGGAACACACATTTTCTTCAGCAGAATGGCACAAATAGTGTTTAAAGCAATGCATGTCACCCCAATGGGGGGTGTTTGTTGTACATTTAACTGTTGGATGGTCTCTCGCCACAGGGGACATGGCTGGTCAAACTGAATTGAATAATTGGCTAGTGGATGAATGCATGGAGATGATATATTTCTGTTTTCTTGAAAGGGATTCCCTTGTAATGGTCTGATAAGCCTGCTTCTAACAGATTGTTCAGTTATCCTTTACCTCTGATCTATTTCACTTTTCTCCTCTCACATTTACATAGGTGTCTTACGCGTTATTTATCTTTTTTTACAGATTGTGATTATCTCTTTGTATATCATTGATACAACGATACTCCAATTAATTTATACGGATAGAATTAATGTTCATGCCTTGATAAAGCCAACAAGGCGGCGAAACATTTGCATGTGCACTCACAGATTAATGTAGACACAAGAGAATACAAGGACATAGAATAGTCCAAATGTACATACTTTCTGTTATTTGTATTTCACAATGGCACTTAAAAGGATTGAAGCAAGATTTACATGGAATACAGGAGGTATTTCTCAGCACTTGGTTATGCTGTTTTCATGTGTTTCAGCCACTCTACAATGGGTGCTGCCACTTGATTATGTATAAAATACAGTTAAACCAAGTTTGACAATTGCTCATATATACAACTAGCAAAAGTACCTGTTCTCTGAACGGGTTCTGTGGACAAACATGACAACATTTCATCAATTCTTGAAAAGTCAATGATCATGTAGGCCGCTGTTCCTATTCGCTTATCACTTGATGTGCTTTGCACTATGAAGTAAACTGCACTGAGAATGGGTGTGTGTGGCTTCCTGACGTACCCCGGAGCAGATGTTGGGGGGAGGCAAGGGTTTGTGTGCAGCAGCATACTGGGATCTACTGTGTTCGCTCCCCACCCGTTGCATCATCATAGCATGGGGCATTTTGTTGCCGTGCATTGCAGTGCAAATGCCTAGAAACTGTACATTCTAGGGTTAAGGACCGGTCGGCTATGACCACAATGATGTTTCGTCGATCTCTGGCTATGTGTGAAGGTGCTGAAATCCAGGGAAAATGGGTGGGGTGTCCAAAAGTTATGTAGCCAGTCATGTCCGGGGAGTCTAAAATGTAACTATGCATCATTTGGTGCAGATTGGTGAAACGTGTGGAATTGTAAAAGGAACAAAGCTTCGCCAAGCCACAAAGCCACAAACAAATTTAGAGTGTTGCTGGAATCTGGGGAAAGGGGTGTCGTGTCCAAATGTCATGTAGCCAGTAATGTTCGGAGGCTCCTAGCTGGTAACTATGCACAATTTGGTGCAGATTGGTGAAACGGTGTGGAATTGTATAAGGAAAAATGCTTCGCCAAGCCACAAACCCACAAACACATTTTGACTTGTGCTGAAATCTGCAGCAGTGGGTGGGGTGTCCACATGTCATGTAGCCAGTAATGTCCGGAGGGTATTAACAAGTAACTATGCATAATTTGGTGCATGTCACCAATCTGATCTGCTGGAGCGTGTGGAATTGTTGGCGTCTCCACCGCCATTAACGTTCTGTCACATTGCTCCCCAATGTAGGATAAGCGGTCTAGTCTTTTTAAAGATGGCCACCGCCATCCATATCTACGCCGGCGTTTCTTAGATTGCGGCGTTGCAACCCAGTTCTCTTTTCGGTAATACGCTGTGCACAAGTTGTGTGTTCTATCCTAAATTTACTTTGGAGCTGTTTTTTACAGGCAGTAGCTCTCCCTCTTCTAGCTGCCTCTCTGGCTTCTGCTTGAGTTTCTCCGCTTCCAGTCTTCCGGGTTTCTTTCGGTTCTCTTTTTGTCTGCCCACTATTCTCTGCACCTTGTCCCCAAATAAGTCTCTTACAGCAGGGTGCTTGTTTTAGGCTGTCTTGGGCGCTCCTCTTCGCCCACTCATCCTATGCTCCTTTTGCCACGCTCTAAGGGCTCTTCAGCACTACCCACGTCCGGATCAATTCCTGGCGGTTCATTACGCCTACTACCCAGAGAAGGGAAGGACTACGCGGACTACCAGGCACTTAGAAGGGTTTTATGCTGCCCGTTCAGGCTTTTTCCCTTCCACCAAGGTTTATTTCGGGAGGGAGTCTTCTGTCTGCTATACCAAACCCACAGGCATAGTGGCTTCCTCTCGAGGTAGGCCCTACCGCATTGAGGACCGCAAGTCATCCTGCAAGAAAGGATCCTTGCCTGCAGAGTACATTCAGTCAGAGGAGTTCTCCAGCAAAGATTCAGGTGAGGACAACAACTCTATTGAGGACAGTGCAGATTAGTGAAACGGTGTGGAATTGTATAAGGACCAACGCTTCGCCAAGCCACAAACCCACAAGCACATTTGGAGTTTTGTTGAAATCCAGGAAAAGGGGCTAGGTGTCCAAATGTCACATAGCCAGTATTGTTAGGCGGGTCCTAACTGGTAACTATGCAACATTTGGTGCAGATTGCTATAACGGTCTGGAATTGTATAAGGAACAACGCTTCGCCAAGCTACAAACCAACGCATTTTCACATTTATAAAAATAGAACATAAGTTGATGCGGTGTTGCGGTAACACAGTGTGCCGTTTCACTTGTTAGAGATTGGTTTCCCCTGGGGGTGCCCAAGACCCAGAGCAGCTGCCTACTTCACTGCTCCCTCAACAGGAAAAATACATGTTGTCAGGGGATGAAGGCATAATCATTAATGCAGACTAAATGAATCGCCTGGCCCTGGACGTCAGCACATGTTCCATTCCCGAGGCTGCCCCAGAAGCCACTTACCTCCCCATGACAGGCTAGTAATTGTGCTTGTGGAACAGGGAGGATCTTTTGCAACTATTCACAGAGCAGAGCCCAAATTGGTGCTTGTCAAGTCACGTGTTAGTAGTCCCCGCAGCCTTGATTTTATTGTTTGAATCCTTGCATGTGTAGCTCTGATTTCCCCTTTTTAAACACCGGATAGTTTAGCACAGAATAACATGGCCGGGTGTGCTACCTTCGCTGAGCCTAAAACAAGGTTATAATTGTGCTTTGCACTCCAATGTGCCATGGAAGATGTATCTGAAAGCGTGCAATTGCAGACAGCTTCTTCCATGTGTGCTTTGCACTGCTACAACTGCACAACTGAAACCTTTGCATGTTCATGATTGGCTAGGGTCAGTAGCTGACTTCAGCGCCCACCCGAAGGGGACTTAAAACAATGCTTTAGAAGATGAGGAGCAGGTACCAGTCAGGAATATAAACAGGGGATGCGCACGAGAGTACTTGATACGTACGTCACCCACCTACCCAGCAAGAGATGGGATGCCAAGCGTATCTCCTTCAGTTGCACTCAAGAAAGCTATGCAGAATTCAAGGGATCTGATTGTGGGCATCACAGATGCCAACTTTCAAATGCTCGTTTTTCTCCCCTTTTGGCAATTACGTAAATCAGGAGGCATTTCTGTGCATTTTAAAGTGTACCCCAAATTCTCCCATGGAATGTGTCTTAAAATGTGATGAAAACAAATAAATTCCCATGTGAATGTTTGGAACAATCGCAGGGGTGTTTGCAATGTATGACAGGGTCATGCATGAACATGCCGTGCATTTGCTTTTAAGTGCTGTCCCACTTGCATTTCTATCCTTCAGCGAGGGATAGCATTTTTTATTTTCATTTATTTCTTTAGCATTTTCCAATGGCAAGCCCTTTATGGGCCTGTCATGGCCAAATGCACTCCCAGCAACCTTTGGGTGCCGGAGCCTCTCATACCTTAGTGTCGGGAACCGCCACTGGACACCAATATATGAAAGGTGAATTGAATTGATATTTTATTTCTATCGCGCTCATACACAAGTGTTTCAGAGCACCACAAAGCAAGGGAGGGGAACAGGGGAGAACAAAACAATGATCTTACTAGGCCCAGTGACATTGAGAACGAGCAAAAGTGCATGGGAGAGGGGAGGGGAAAAGTACAAGGAAGGGGGGAGAAGGGGAAAGTGCAGAGCAAAAGGAGAACAGAATAAATAATAATGAATAAATAAATCAATAATAAAAGCAACAAAAGTGGTAGTGCAGCCAGCAAGTGGCAAGTGCTGAGTTTAAGGCAGCAGACAGGGTAGGTCAGATAAATGCAGGAAGGAAAAGGGGGAGGGCTGTATGGGTACAGATACAGACCCCAGTGCAAGGGTTGGCCAGGGTGGCAAGGTGAGCAGGAACCTGGGCTCGGAGGACAGAGGGTGGCCAGGTGCACGGTGTCAAGAGAGACCAGATCAGCTGTGGAGAGGGGGGGCCAAATCAGAAGCAAAGAGGAAGGTCTTGAGGTGCTTCCGGAACCGGAGATGGTTCCCCTCAAGTTTTAGAGTGGCAGGGAGGCTGCTCTAGAGGGAGGCCCCAGCCGAAGACAGAGATCTACCCCCAGCCTCTTTCTTTGAAAAACGACTGACCCTGAGGGAGTTAGAGGTAGAGGAGCGAAGAGCTCGAGAGGGGAAATATTTGTGGAGGGATAGCTGAAGGTATTTTGGACCCAGGCCCCTGAAAGCCTTGTGGACAATGCAGAGGGTTTTGAATTAAATCCTTGCATCCACTGGGAGCCAATGGAGATAATTTAGAGCTGGAGAGATACAATCCCAGGGCCAGGTGCTGGCCAGTGCATCATGTGGACTGCATCTCAGCCCCCTACATAGTTCCAAGAATGGGGCATCTAATAAAACAGGACCTCCTCCGCGCTATTTTTAGATGCCCCGTTTGTTGGAGAATCTGATGCTGTTTGTTCAGCAGATTCCTGACACAGATTTCAGCATGCAGTAATAGTTTTCAGCTTTAGAGTCTTCATAGAATTATGATTAAATGCCACTAGGGCAATGAATTACGGGGAAACGTATGGATTTTCTGAAATAATGTATGTGGTATTTATGAGCATGTACAGGCTATGCTTGTATAGAGGATAGCACAGGGGCAACGTGCTGGGCTTGGAAGCAAGCAAGACCATGCAAAGCAACAGAGGTTTGAATGCCGAATCCGTGCTTAGAAACTGAACTCTGGTACAGTATTAGGGCAGTTATAAAAAAAACAATTAAAGAAATACATTATTTCTTTATAAAAAAACAATTTCCCTGTTATGGGATGGAAATTGGAGATTCTCAGTGATGTGTACACCGTAGGAGCAAGCAAATAATGTGGTGCTATCTACAAACAGGGTGAATCCGAGCATTGTTTACTTTAAGAAGACTATCATTAAATATTTGCATAGCCAGTGGTTGTGGGAAAGGGACAACTATAAGTAGAAGCATAACAGTGATGCAGCAATGCATGACACAGCAGGCACATGGGGCCACGCTAAATCTAGTAAAGGAGAATTGGAACCGAAAAAGTTAAAATCCTAAATCAAACACAATGGATATATGATCTGTTTGCTTGGTGGTTTTGCACTATATGTGGCATGTGTGATTGTGAGGTGCAAAGTAATATGTGATTTTAGTTCTGGCCTGCAAAGCCCATCATTTCAAAAGGGAATTGTGAGGGGTAGTGGGAAGGCTCGGGGTGAAATGCTTATTGAAGTGTCAGGCACATTTCTGTGCTCTAGGACCTTGACGCGTCTCGTGTGCTAGATGGAATTACCAATAACAATCTCGGACCCAAATAACCGCACAGACCGGATAGACCGCCAAGGTACTACTTTATTATTTACTAAAATAAAGTAGGGCAATCTGGCGAACAACAAGCTGAAGTCCACACACTCACACTCAACCTTGATTATACAATGGTTTTATACCTCAATGTACGTCAGCTATGACGTCATCCTACGTGGAAAACTGTAAAACCTATTGAAGGGAGGGATTGGTTAAGGAAACATATGTACCTATAGGATGTATTAATGTTAATAACATCATTGGCTGCCCCATATCTGTTAGGCACGCCTTGAACCACCTCTACATATGTATAATACTGATTATAGTGGAAAAATGGCAGCGGGTTGGTTTTTGCAACATTGTATAGTGTGTTGCTATATAGACCCTCTCATTGGTTGGCATGCTTTCCCAACCTTGGCTTTCGGCTCGTTAGCAGCATGTAAACAAAATGGTCCCCAGGTGCCAAGAGTAATGTCAGACTCCTCCCCTCTTTCCCAATTAGTCCATCATCTCTCATCGGTCCGGCCCTAAGCCAAGGCCTCTCCTTTGTAGTTCACATTGCAGCCTTTTCTCTTTTCTGGGATGTTTAAGAGAGTGCAGGTACATCATTAGCTTCATCTGGAACTTAATGAATAGCCCTTATTTTCAGCTTCTGAATCACGTGTGAGGAGACCACAAATGTGTTAATTTTGCCCTTCTGTATACTGCTATCTGATTCAATTGTGCTGGATGTCATTTCTTCTCTCAGCCTCCAGAGACTTGCTCACTCCACCTTGCATAGGCTTTCTGCATGTTTAATTGTCCAATACTTGGCTCTTTTCCCTCTTTGCTTAATCTAAGAGAAATATGTCTTACACACATGGCTTATTCGTTTGACTCCCCTTGTGCCTTCCAATTATTTGTTGAAGTAGCATCCTTGATCCCAGGCCAGTAGACTTCTTTATTCCTCACACAAAGCTGTACTTCCAGAGTCTCCTGTCTCTGCAGCCCTAGTCTGTCTCTGAGGTAGCTTGATGGGTTTTAATATGAGTCTCACGTCCATCTTTCCATCATGGCTGCTCTAGCCACGTTATGTTTTCCTATGCATCAAGCTTCTACATTTCTCGTCTACCTAGCGTTTCTGCATATATACACTTGTTAGTCAGTAGGTTACTTTATTTTCTTTAGGAGCTGAGAAAAAAGAGAGGAACTCTTGTGGGGATGCTGACTTTGCAAACCACTGTGCCCTTATTTATTCTCTGGTTTCCCTGCATTGTCGCATGGATGTGAAGGGAAACAGACACTTAGGTTCCTCATCTCTGATGAATTGCCAAAGGTAAGTATACTTCACAGTTCAACACGTGCCATGACAAATCAGTATTCTTAAACCATTTTTCGGTTTGATCAGTTCGTGATTTAATTGGAAAATATAATATTGGTGATTGGTAGCCCTTCACGAACTGATCAAACCGAAAAATGGTGTAAGAATACTGATTTGTCATGGCGCATGTTGAACTGTGAAGTATACTTACCTTTACTTTATTTTCTTTGCATATATGATTTCCTCACATTTGTTTACAAGTTTCTCTGGTTACTTCAGTTACATCTTTTTTCTTATGTATTTGCATATTGTTTCAGTACGTCTCATTATCTCTCCTTCATAACGTCACTCTGCCCTTGTCAGATTTCACTCATAGATCTATGATGTCCAATGGTGTGTGCCGAAATCCTTCCACCCTTTCAGAGCAAGGGTACATTCGATTCGGTTTTCTCAGTGCCTATCCTTTCTCATACACGATGTGGTATTGGGATGATCCCTGGTCTCCCACATAGGGCTCTTCTCCTGCTGTTCCAGTATGATGGAGGTGAGGGGGGGAGCTAGGGATGACGTATCCACCAACTCGCTACGTTTCTGATAGCAAAAAGTGTATTGGCCAATTGAACATACCTGGGCGGGCACACGAGGATCAGCCCCCTACCAACGAATGGTCAGTGCGCTAATTACTAGTTATAGGTTTAGTTGTTCTAGATCTTAAACAGCGTGGCATTGCAATTGCAGGTTTTACATTTCCTCCATCTTGTAGGAGGGGGGGAAGTAAAACAAAAATAGAAATGCTCATGCCAAGCATGAACATTTCGATTTGAGGCACGAATATGCTTCAAGGGTCTGCAAAGACCCCAGGCATCATTGCATATTCCTCTTTAAATACAATGCAAGATCTGGTGTGGGAAAATGAGTGCACGGTCTGCTACATTTGATAGCCCACTGCATCCCTCTGTGAACCAAGGATATGGTTTTAACTGCAGTAGGCCCTCCTCTAGCAATCCCCTTAGCAGCATTTAGCATTTGCACTGCTTCCTATCAGTGAAACTGCACATACACTGCCATGTGAGTGCGAAGGTCGATGTCTGTCAATCACTTTGTGAATGTCTTCTGAGCCAATAAGCTTCAGTGCCAATGGCGACAGGAATTTCTGGTGTGAAGGTTGTGAACGAGGGGGGGTGTGTGGCTAGATGGCTACGTGAAAGGTTGCTCTTCTCCGGAGCTCCCGCAGATTCATCATTGATCCTGTTAACAAATGCGGAAAGCGGACGACAAGATTGACTGGCAGCACGCCCTGTGAAATATGAAGTTCCAGAGTCTCTGTTGGTCGATGTGCGAGGCTGATCGGACGAACGAGAGAGGAGCCGTGGCCAAGAAAAGAAAGCCGGGCACCCGACGAGTGGGGACGACCAAAATGGCAGACTCCCAACAAAGGGTCATAAACTGACCATCACACAGTGCAGCAGTGAGTGGCAGTGGACGGCATCGGGAAGGGACCCGCTGTGGCTTTGTGATCTGTGCGGGGCCCTGCGGTTTATGCTCTGTGCAGGAGAGCTGAGGAGTGACCTGTCTGGCCGAGCAAGGAGCTCCGGTGTTTGCTTGGGCAGCAGATGGCCATGAACTACACCGCCATCAGAGTGGGACGGACGGTGGGGGCGGGTGGCATCTCCTCCGGCATACACAGTGCCGGAAGGCAGCTCGCGCTGGGCTCGCTGGAGGCACTGGAGCACCAGCCGTAGAGGGGCCGACTGGGCCATTGAAGGGGCAGAGGACGGTCCCCGGCCAGAGCCCGGCACGCCTGGGCTGGGCAGAGGGCAACCGGGGCTGGTGCCGAGTAGCACAACAGGAGCCGGGCGCTCCGCGAGGCGACGGCAGACATTGCCCCGCCGTGAAAACATGTTAAATCCACACGGGCAGTGCACGAGGAGGACCATGCACACTGCAGGACGTTAGCCCCTTAGGGCAAGCTAATCCCCCGGCGGAGGGCTGGAGAGGCCTCGGTGACCCGGGGCACACTGTGGGAGCCCCCCCGGATGCAGAGGGGACACGCAATACTGGAGGAGAGGGGCGGAAGAAGCCCTGTGAAACACATCAGAACGCAGCTCCCCTGCACGAGGCATTGGGAAGTGCAGGGAAGACATTAGCTACATTTTAGTTACAAAGTTTGATGAACGTTCTGGGCGCACTGAAGTGCTGGAGTCTGGGAGTCATGCACACAGGCTGCACACAGGCCTTAAAGAACATACTGCCCCCGAGAATAACTGAGCTCTCGGAGCACCCATTTTTAAGAAGTGGGGCAAAACAGCCAAGGTCAGCACTAGGCAGGCCAGTGGTTCCAAGGACACGTCTGCGGGCCTGGAGGAGGTAGGACCTGGACCGGCCTCGGCGCTTAAAGACACTGTGGGAGCACAGGTACGTGGGAGGACACAGCCCATTCCAGGAGTGGGAAGAGCACTAAAGACACACCCGTACACCGTTGAAACGGCCCCTGATACGCCAAGAGTGGCCTTGCGCCACGTGGACTTTCGCATGAGGGGAGGCGCCGCAGGCATACACTCGAAAAGTATAGCAGGATGTCTAACAGAATTGTCAAACCCAAGAACAAACAGCCCACGTTAGAGGCTTATGCCAAGTCGCCCCGGGCGAAGAAGGGGGCAAGAGCCAAGACACTACCGCTGCAGTAGCGGAGAGACCGGGTACGATTCAGGAAGTGCTGGCAGCGATTGCAGACTTGAAAGTCACCTGGGAGAATAAACTGGGCTTGGCAATGGATGAACTGAAAATGGGTTTGGACCTCAAGATCGGAGCGGTCCAGGAGGAAGTCAATCTGTTGAGACAAGATGTGCGGACGCTGGCGGAGCGCACTGGAAACCTGGAAAAGGAGATGGCCCCGGATATGGCGGCATGCGCCACCCACGGATCGGAGCTCCATGCCCTCGTGCAGCCTGTGGGCAACTTGGAGAACAGGGCGGAGGAGGCGGAAGGGCACGCTAGACGCAATAATATTCGCATTGTTGGTCTGCCAGAAGGAATGGGGGGGCCTAATCCAATGGAATATGTGGAATCCATGCTCTTGCAGGAAATAACTGGTGGAGCACTGACCCAGGGGTTTGCAGTCGAAAGGGCGAACAGGGCCTTGACAAGGAGACTGCCCCCGGCATCCCCCCGCGGCCGCTGATCGCTAAGATCTTGAACTATCGGGATCGGGAGAGGATACTCGAATTCTTCCGGAAGGGAGGAACGATAGAAAGGGGCCCGGCGAAAATCACGGCATACCCGGACTATACTTTGCACGTACAGCGCAGCAGGATGAACTTTGGGGCGGTGAAAAGGAGGTTGAGAGAAGCCGGCTACCGATATATGTTGCTCTACCCGGCCAAACTGAAAGTGTTCTATAAGAATAAAACTTTGTTCTTCGAGACGCCGAAGGACGCTATGGACTGGCTGGACATGCAGGGTCATCCCCAGGAACCGGATATCCAGACGGGAGCAGCAGAAGATAAGTAGCGCGCAGCTGGGTCATCCCTGGCGACATAACATAAGACATTGGGACTAGAATTTGGCATTATATAAAGCTGATGGTGAATGTGTTGCAGCAATATATGCTGGCAAGATCCGTTAGAGGCTATAATCCTAATCAGATGAAGACTTTGGGACTTGAATATAGTGTTAAGTAAAGTATGTGGGAATGGGTTGCAGCAAACATGTGCCAGCAAGATCCGTTGGATGCAACTATCCTAATCAGTTGAATGGGAGCTCCGGGAGACAATCCTTAAACCCCTTAGTAGTACGCTTAGTTAGATCACTGTTAGATCGGTGACGCCCCGCGGGGCCCTAGTCTTCGGTTACGAGACAGGACCAGACGTGGGTGGGCCTGAGATCCAGGGATGGAGCTGGGCATTTGTTGGGGCTGGGTAGGATGGGGGAAGGGGAAGGGTTGTGTGCAGTGGGGTAGAGTTTGGGAATGGGACGGAGGGGAGGTTTTGGGAAGGGGATGGGGGTTGTTGAGGGTTTGAGGGCCAAGAGGTGGACAACGGGTCATCAGGGAAGATATTGGAGGGTAGGGGAAGATGGAGGGGGAGTACATCGAGTAGATGGCGTCGGGTAGTCTCACAGTGGTGACTTGGAATGTGCGGGGCCTCAATAGCTATCTGAAACGCAACAAAGTGATGATGTATTTAAAGAGGATGCGCATTGACATAGCCTTGCTACAGGAGACCCACCTCACCAAGGAGAAGCTGGAGGTGGTTAGAAGGAAATGGAAAGGGAATGTCATAGGCGTCACATACTCAGCATTTGCAAGGGGGGTGATCACCTGGGTGGCACCGCATGTGCCGTTTCGTTTGCTTAGCTCGACAATAGACCCAGAGGGCAGGATGGTGGTGGTGGCGGGGATCCTGGAAAATAGGGAGGTGAACATTATAAATTTGTATGCCCCTAACCATGATACAGCAGCATATTTTAGGTCCCTATACAGTAAAATTAGCCCCCTGGCGGGTGGTGCGATGGTGTGGGGAGGGGATTTCAACTGCACCCTGAACCCCAGGATTGATAGGTCAGATGACAAATCAGGGAAGCCAACGCCAGCAGCTAAAGCATTGGGGACCCTATTGATAGACCTCGGTCTGGAGGATGTGTGGAGAAGGTTACACCCAACGGATTGGCAGTATTCGCACTACGCAGCGTAACATGACCTGCACACAAGGTTGGATTATGTGTTTGCTGCGGCGGAGATAGCAGGAGAAATGGTGGGGGCTGAATACAAGGCCAGGGTACTATCCGACCACTCGCCTTTAGTGGTAGAGTGGCAGCATCAACCCACCAGAGCGTGTATCCCGACATGGAGGCTCAGAACTGAGGCTCTACAGGATGCGGAATTTCGAGAGGTTTTGAGGGTGGCTATCGAGGAGTACTTTGAAATTAATACCGGCAGGGTACGTTCTTTGGGAACAGTATGGGAGGCATTCAAGGTGGTGGTGCATGGGGTAGCCATATCAAAATCTAAAGGGCTTCAAGGGGGTATTGAACGGGAACTGCTGGAAACAGAAAGAGAGCTGGAGGGCCTTACTCGTAGTGTGGGGACCGCCCGTGAGAACAGCGCTAAGATAAAAGACTTACAACTAGCTTGTATAGAACTCTGGGATAGATTATGCAAATTAAATTATAGGAAATATACAGAGAGGTTAAATGCAGGGGGGGGATAAGCCAGGTAGACTACTGGCCTGGCTATATAAAAATGAGATTCCCCGTCCAGTGATCAGAGAGGTTAGGTATGCGGAAGGTCGAACTTATAACACCCAAGAGGGGGTAAATGGGGAGTTCCTCAAGTACTACAGACGTTTATATGAGGATACAGGAGAGTATATGAGCCAGGAAATATTGGAAACAATAGCGGATGTGGGGCTGCCCACCTTAAATGACCTAGAACGCGCAGATCTGGACGCCCCCATCACCGTAGACGAACTGGAGGCGGTGATCCAACACGTCCCTACATGCAAAGCGCCCGGGTCGGATGGGTTACCCAGCAAATTTTATAAAGCATACAAGCAGGAGCTACTCCAGCCGCTGCTGGCTATGTTTAATGAAGCATATGAGCTGGGGGAACTGCCGGCGTCCCTGCGCGAGGCGGTGATCGTCCCGCTCCTGAAACCAGGCAAGCCGGACACGGAATGCGGGTCCTATAGGCCCTTGTCCATGCTTAACCAGGATAGCACAATACTCACAGCAGTGCTAGCCAACAGACTAAAGAGGGTTATCGGCAAGCTGATACAGCCAGACCAAATGGGCTACGTCCCAGGTAGAAATATCACAGATAACCACAGGAGGCTGCACCATATTATTGATCAAACTAAGGAAGACTCGGGAGAGATGGCCATCGCGTCGCTGGACGCGGTGAATGCCTTTGATTCAGTGAGGTGGCCGTGGCTAAAGGCGACCCTGAAAGAGTACGGAATGGGACCTGTATATACTAGATGGGCCCAGTTGCTATACAGTTCCCTGATTGCTAGAGTTAAAACTGGTCCCACAATTTCAGACAAATGGCAACCCAGCAGGGGGACTAGACAGGGTTGCCCCTGGTCACCCATGTTATACATCTTGGCATTAGAACCGCTAGCAATATGCCTGCGGCAACAATACAGGGAGGTTTTGGATTCGCACAATGGGGGGCACACACCTGATATTGTTGTATGCAGACGATATGCTTCTCTACCCGCGTTACCCGGAAGAAAACCTGCAATATGTGCTGGAGGTGATGGATCGTTATGCCACCCTCTCGGGCATATCGGTGAGCCCTGGGAAGTCCAGCTTGTTCCCCTTGGGAAGGTATAGGAGCACTGCATCGGCACGGCTACCTGTCCTGCAGATACCCTGGCAGATTGTGACATACAAGTACCTGGGTGTGAATATTTATCATAAAATAGAGATGGAGCGCAGACATAATACTGTGAAAGTGATTGAGGGTATTAAGAATAGCATGGTGTTCTGGTCTAGGTTACCCCTGGCCATGATGGGGAGAGCGCTCTGCTCAAAATGGTTGTTCTGCCCAGACTCTTGCACTTTTTTGTGAATGTCCCATACTTGATCCCCAGACACTTCTTTGTGAGACTCCATGGTCTGTGCAGGGGCTTTATATAGGGCAACTCCAGGAATAGGGTGGCCCTGTGGAAACTGCAGAACACTTGTGATAAGGGGGGCATAAACCTGCCAAACTTTGAATTGTATTATTTGGTGGGACAGCTGTTGTATGTGGCCAGGTGGCTGTCTGCGGAGGACTCGGCGGAAGCCAGGCTCTTGCGGGGCGACTCAGTCCCATATTTTCTTAGAGAGACAGTGTGGATACATAAAACTAAGATGGTGGGGAGGGGGAGACTATTGGAGTTGAGCTGGGAAGTTTGGCGCAGAGCATGGAAAACGGTGGGTGACCCAGACCCTCTCTCTCTGCAGGTCCCGCTGGTGGCCCTATGCGGGGATG
This sequence comes from Ambystoma mexicanum, assembly GCF_040938575.1. NCBI lineage: Eukaryota > Metazoa > Chordata > Amphibia > Caudata > Ambystomatidae > Ambystoma > Ambystoma mexicanum. The sequence goes on along the minus strand of NC_090927.1, from coordinate 1,165,443,664 downwards.
ACCCCCAATTGTTTGAAGCAGTCCGCAGATCATGGGAACCGGTGGGTCTAGCCACCCTCGGAGATATATTGCAGGAAGGGAGGTATTGGAATTTCAGAGGTTGCATGAGGAGACAGGGGTGCATAGCGGCCAATATATCACATATATCAGGCTCTTGAAACGGGTAAGGAGGAGGTGGCCTGAGACGGCGCTGGCGGAAGAACCTGATGCCACCCTGGAAATGATGTATGATGTCTCAGAGGGAGGACACGAAATATCTAGGATATATGAGCTCTTAAGAGCAAAGGCAGAGAGGGAGCTACTCCAGCTGAGGCATGATTGGGAGGAGGAGATTGGAGAGTCAATGACTGATGGACAATGGGACAGAGTACAGAGGTACCACAAAAAGGTGTCTCGGAATGCGAGACTCCAGCAGACCCAGCGGTTGTCACACCGCGCGCTCGCTCGCGGGCGCCACTTACCTGTCCTAGGGTCCCGGGTCCACGGCCGCAGTGGTCTCCTCCTTCATGGAGGCTGTACCCGCGGTGGCGTCTTTCCCCACGCCGACCCGCAGTCCGGATAGGCTCCGTGGACGCCGCCATCTTGCGAGGATCTGCGCATGCGCGGATCGTCAGTATCCAACGTCCCGCGCATGCGCAGTGTCGGAACATGCGTTCCAAGCCTCGCTTTGATGCCGGGCTTTAAAAGAGCACCGCATACACAGGGACAACGCGTCTCAACACGGTTGTTACTGTGTATGCGCTGCTGGAGCCCTGGCGTCCGTGCCTCAGCCTCCCCAGTTCCTTGCTCTGCCTTATCCTGCCTTGTCCAGCCACTCCTCCTTGTCCTCTCCCTGCTCCTTAGTCCTCCTACCCCTTGCTTCCCAGTTCTACTTGGTCCTTGCCTGCCTCCTGGTTAAGGGTAAGGGGAGGTCCTGTCTGGGTTCCTGGATTGCTTCCCTTCTGCTAGGATAGTAGGATTTCCCCTGTCTGTTCTGCTTGTCCTTGCAGACCTTCCTCCTTTACCTGTCTTGTGCCCTGCCGGTACCTGTGCCTTGCTGCCTTCTTGGATGTTCCGGAGTTCAGCTTCCACTATTATCGGTGTCTTCATCAAGCCTTCTCTGCCAGTGGAAACACTGTCCCGACGTCACGTAAATACTGAGAAGTGCCACCCGTGGCGTTGGGAGTTGGTTCAGTGCCATCCTGTCATATATCGTCAGGAGGGTATTGGGCTAATTTCTCGCGCTACCCATTCATCGACAATAGATACTCCGACAGACTGGCAACCTCAACTCCACGGTCTCCAGGAAGAAAAGATAACCAGCGATCTCGTGAAGACTCGTTTAACAGATTGAGACGCCTTTCCTTCAGTCTCGACATGGACGACATGCAGGAACTACGCGAAGAAATGCGTGCCATGCGTCTTGAAATGACCACCCTCCGCCAGGAGAACGACACCCTTCGACAAGCGATGGGCCGGAGTTTGGCTAACCCCTCACAACCAGCTACACCACCTGAGAACTCCATGGCTTACACTACTCCGATGAAGTATGATGGTGACCCGCGTCGAGTGGCAGAGTTCTGTACACACTGTCGGATCCATTTCCAGTTCAGGTCAAGTCATTTTGGTCAAGACAAGGCTAAGATCGGGTATATCCTTGGAAACCTAACTGGCAATGCACTTGCTTGGGCCGCACCTTTGGTCTCTACCAACAGTCCCCTGTTGGGTGATTTCGCTGCTTTCGAGAAAGCCTTTTTGGATGTCTTTAAACCGCCCAATTTGGCAGCCATGGCCCAGAATCAATTAATGGAGATCAAACAAGGATCAGGTGACATAATCCACTACATCAGTCGGTTTCGACAATTAGCAACCGATTCACAATGGCCCGAAATCACTCAGAAAACCTTGTTTCGTCGGGGACTACGAGAAGAGTACAAAGACGAATTGCTGCACATCCCGGAGCCAGAAACGTTGCCTGCATTGGTGGAACAAGTCTTACGCATTGACCACAGGTTAGCTGAACGACGGAGTGAACGTCGCAGATCTGACAGGTATCACCCGGTCCTTCCGGTACAGAACCCCGGACCAGCTGTCTCTACCGATGTGGGCCCAGAACCCATGCAGTTGGGTGCCATCCGAGGCCCGTTGTCCGAGGCCGAAAAGAAAAGAAGACGACAGCAAAACCTGTGCTTGTATTGCGGTGGTTCTGGCCATTTTCTAGGCACCTGTCTGCTACGCCCTCTGAAGAAACAGGAAAACTAACAGGCCCGTTGTTTGAGGCGAAGGCAGCAGCGGGCCGCCTCTCTGAATCTGACCTTCCTCCTATGAACCCGGTGCCCTTGTTGATCCTGAAAGTCGGTGTTGCCTGGCTAGGGAAGTGTATGAAAACCTGGGCCCTTCTGGATTGTGGAGCATCCGGCAACTACATCGATGCCTCGTTCGCGATTGCCAATGGGATCCGTTTACATTACAAAGAACGACCAACAGTGGTCGAGGTGATCGATGGTTCTGCTTTGTCTTCTGGTCCAGTCTGCCAACAGTCCGATCCCTTGTGGCTCTCTGTGGAAGGGCATCTTGAACGGATTTCGTTGGATGTCATCAAGTCTCCCTCTTTTCCGGTGGTGCTGGGCTTACCTTGGCTGTTATATCACAATCCTCAGGTCGACTGGACCGCTCGTTCCCTGGTGTTCTCTTCGACGCGTTGTCCTCGGGACTGTGGACTTCACGAAACCTTTCCTGCAATTTTGGAGTCCCTCAATCCTGCTGACGTATCTGCCCGTTTATGTGCCACCCAGTTGGTACCTCAGGAATATGCCGGATACCACAAGGCGTTCTCCAAGCCTGAGGACATACCATTACCGCCCCACCGGCACTTTGATTGTTCCATTGACATCCTGCCCGATGCGGTCATTCCCCACGGCAAGATCTATTCGTTGACTCAACTCGAGAAAGGCGTCCTACAGGAGTACATTAAGGATTGCCTCAACAAGGGCTACATAGTGCCGTCCAAGTCCCCCGCAGGATTCCCGTTATTCTTCGTCAAGAAGAAAGAGGGCACTTTGCGCCCTTGTATCGACTATCGTCAACTAAATGAGATCACGAGGAAAGACAGGTACCCATTACCACTCATCCGGGACATCATCGAATCCCTGAAATCCGCATAAATCTTCACCAAGCTGGATCTAAGAGGGGCCTATCACCTGGTGCGGATTAGGAAGGGAGATGAGTGGAAGACGGCCTTCAAAACACCTATTGGTCACTACGAGTATAGGGTGATGCCGTTTGGACTCTGCAACGCCCCGGCCGTCTTCCAGCGGTTCATGGATGATGTCTTTTCGGACCTTATTGGAATATCTGTATGGGTATACCGTGATGACATCCTGGTTTTTTCTGACACTCGTACTGCAGACGTTGCGCATGTTCAGGAAGTTCTCCGTAGACTAACAGCTAACGGCCTGTATGCCAAGGTAGAAAAATGTCAATTTCATATGGAAAGCATGGAATTTCTGGGCTATGTGATCAGCAGCACGGGAGTGCAGATGGATCCCGCGAAACTACAACGCTCTGACATCAGAGAACGTGACGGCTTGTTGTTCTTTAAGGATCGTCTGTACGTTCCCACCTTGGAGCTCCAGAAGATCGTTCTACAGAATTGCCATGATTCCGTCGTTTGTGGTCACCGTGGAGTCCGCACAACACAAGAACTGGTTGCACGGCAGTACTGGTGGCCTGGATGGGCCACGCTGGTAAAGCACTACGTGGATTCCTGCCCTGTATGTGCCCAGACCAAGATTCCTCGCAAAAGGCCCATTGGTCTCCTGAAACCCACGCCTACGCCTCCATACACTTGGCATACCATCGCCACGGATTTCATCGTTGACCTGCCCCTGTCTGGTGGTTTCACGTGTATAATGGTGGTGGTGGACTGCTTCACCAAGACTGCTCATTTCTTGCCCTTTCCTAAACTGCCTACTGCCTCCCAGATGGCACAACGTTTTCTACACGAGGTGTATCGTCTTCATGGTCTTCCGGAGAAGATTCTATCGGACCGGGGATCTCAATACATCTCATATTTTTGGGACCAACTGTGTCGGCATTTGGACATTCAGCGAGCCCTGAGTTTCGGCTATCATCCACAGACCAATGGGCAGACGGAGCGCACCAATCAAACCCTTGAGCAATACCTACGTTGTTATGCCAATGCCACTCAAGACAACTGGTCGGAATGGTTGGACACCGCGGAAGCGGCTTACAACAATGCTGTTCATTCTGCTACCGGACTCAGTGTTACGAAGTTCGTTGGTCGTGTAGAGTATGAACAACCCCTCTGTCCCCAAGAAACACCCTGACGGTTTAGAAATATCGTCAGTGTGAATATTAAGGCCACAGGTGGAAGTCCGGAAAACCAGGACGCGGGAACAGCCGGAAGAACCCCTTGAGCGCTGTAAGGAAAGGTACAGTGGTTAAGTAAAGAAACAGGGCCCGAATACCTTTATGTGCATAACCCCAAAATACCTGAATACCTGTGAGGTCTTGGGTCAAGGCGTGGGTCTCCTAGCTGTAGCTGGAACAAGCGGTAGGGTAGAACAGGTAACCACCTATTTGTAGGACTGAGGCCCTAGCCAGTGAAGGGTTAAGCAAGTGGAGTCCGTGGAGCAAGCGTGGGTCGGTAACAGGCAAATCCAAAGTACTTTTGAAGGGCGAGGCAAGAGGAATCCGTGGAGCAAGCGTGGGTCGGTAACGGGCAAATCCAAAGTACTTGAAGGGTTAAGCAAGAGGAATCCGTGGAGCAAGCGTGGGTCGGTAACAGGCAAATCCAAAAGTTACTGAAGGGCTGAGAAGGAGCAATCCGTGGAGCGAGCCGAGGTCAGAATCAGAGCAGGTCCTTGAACGAAGAGAGAACGTCACGTGATCCAAAACAAGACAGCTGTGAAGCAACGCCTTCGGTTCACAGACTCCTTTTATCCTCGGAAGGGTCGTACGTAGAGTCACGTGTGATGCAAACCGAAAGCGTTGCCATGCTGCTAGGCAACAGAAGTCACGTGATCCGTGAAGCGCCGGGAAGCGCCGGTCTCCGCAAGGGATGTGAGTTCCTGAAATGACGGAGCCTCCAGTTGATCTGCCACCGCCGTGAAGGGCGATAAACACCCGTTACCCCAAACCTGTCATGCCGTGCCCTGCTGTGTGCGACGTGAGTGGGGAGCATAATGCACGAGTGTCGGGGAGTGCGGGAATGGGTAGACAAGGAGGGGCGAGCGGAATGGTGTGTCCGCGGTCTAGGAAGCGGTGTGACAGAATCCCCCCTCAAAGGCCCACGACCCCGTGGGCTAGCAGGATTGTCCCTATGAAAACGAGAAACCAGAAGCGGAGCCTGGACATCCCGGGAGAGAACCCAAGAGCGATCCTCGGGACCATAGCCCAGCCAGTCCACCAGGTATTGAAGCCGACCCCGATGGAAACGGGACCCAAGGATGGCACTGACCTCATAAACATCCTGAGAAGCCACCGAGACAGGAGCGGGCGGGACCAGGACACGGGTAGGAGCAAGGTAAGGTTTCAGGAGAGAAGTATGGAAGACCGGGTGAATCCTCCAAGAAAGGGGAACCGAAAGCTTGAGAGCCACGGGATTCAAGACCCTGGAGATCCTATAAGGGCCCACAAAACGAGGCAACAACTTGCGACAACCAGGGATCCGCAAATGCCTGGTTGAAAGCCACACCCGGTCACCCACCCGATACTCCGGGGCTGCAGCCCGTTTGCGGTCAGCCTTCGTCTTCATAACTGTTTGGGCCTCACGGAGATGGACCAAGGTCTGGGCATGGACACTGGCCAGATCACGAACACAGGCATTAGCAGCGGGAGTAGCAGAGGGAAAATCAGGAAGTGGAAGGGCACGTGGATGCTGCCCGTATAGAGCATAAAAGGGCGAGAAACCAGTGGTCGAATGACGGGAGTTATTATATGCAAATTCAGCAATATACAGTAGTTTGGCCCAAGAGTCCTGGTACTGGAGGGACAAACACCGCAAATACTGCTCCAGAGCCTGATTTACCCGCTCGGTCTGCCCGTCGCTTTCGGGGTGATAAGCCGAAGAGAAGCGAGCATCGATCCCCAGAAGTCTGGTGAGAGCGCGCCAGAAACAGGACGTGAATTGTGACCCACGGTCTGATATGATGACCTGTGGCAAACCAAAGAGACAGAAGACAGATCTGAAGAATAAGCGAGCCAGGGCTGGAGCAGATGGTATACCAGTACAGGGGATAAAGCGGGCCATTTTGGTGTACGAATCGACAATAACCCATATGGTATCGTAGCCCTGTTTGCGGGGTAGGTCAGTGATGAGATCCATCGAGACGGTGTGCCATGGTCTGGGAGGTACAGGTAGCGGTAAGAGTAGCCCTAAAGGCCGTCCTTTGCGTGTTTTACATTGGGCACATATGGAACAAGTGTTAACGTAATGTTCGACATCTTTTCTCATGGAAGGCCACCAGCACCAGCGTTGCAATAAGTCCAGAGTACGCTGTTGCCCGGGATGGCCGTTTACCGCAGCATCGTGTGACCATGTTAACGCCTGGTTGCGTACGTCACACGTAGGAAGGAACAATTTATCGTGGATAAAAGGTAACCCCTCGTGAAGGGCAATGTCCCATTCGTTGAGTGCCTGAGGGTTCTGGGAAACCCAACGCCTGATGTCAATAAGCATGGTGGGGGATGGAGTACAAGTACAGATGACATGGCCCTTTCCTAGCAGTGTGTCGGGGTACACGGACAAGGACTCCCCTCCGGGAGAACGGGATAAGGCATCAGCCTTGCCATGAATGCGTCCTGGTCTGTGCTTGACCACAAAATCGAATGCGGCAAAAAACAAATGCCAACGCACCTGTCTGCTGTTTGCACATTTTAGAGAGGCCAGGTCCTGTAGGTTTTTGTGGTCTGTATATACCACTGTCTGATGTTTTGCTTCCATGAGATGATGACGCCACGTTTGTAAAGCATCCTTGATGGCCAATAACTCTTTTTCGGTTACCGTATAGTGTGATTCAGCCACCGAGAACTTACGTGAGTGATAGGCCACTGGATGAAGACAACCCGTGGTCGGGCATGGTTGAGACAACACTGCGCCTAGAGCAAACGAGGAGGCATCTGCCTCCAGAACGTAGGGGAGATCGGGATCAGGATGCTGCAAAACAGGGGCGGACACGAACTTGGCCTTGAGTTCCTCAAAAGCCTTCTGATGAGTGGAGGTCCAAGTGAACGGGACCAGGGGGCTGGTCAGAGCGGTCAGTGGAGAAACAATAGAAGAGAAGCCGACGATGAATCGCCGGTAAAAATTCGCGAAGCCGAGAAAAGACTGGAGTTGTTTCAGAGTAACGGGAGTCGGCCATTCAGTGACGGCATGGACCTTAGATAAATTCATGGACAGGCCTCCAGGGGATATGTGAAAGCCCAGAAACTCCACTTCCTTGGAATGAAATAGACATTTTTCAGGTTTGGCAAACAAGGCATTAGCCTTAAGGCGAGAGAGCACTTCCCTAACATGCCCGACGTGTTCCTCCAGGGAGGATGAATAGATCAGTATATCGTCCAGATAAACCACCACGAACGTATCCAGGATGTCCGAGAATACGTCATTGACAAAACGTTGGAACGTGGCAGGAGCATTACAAAGCCCGAAGGGCATTACAGTGTATTCGAATAAACCCTGTCGGGAGCAAAACGCCGTCTTCCACTCATCCCCAAGCCGCATACGAACCAGATTGTACGCCCCTCTGAGGTCCAGCTTGGTAAAAACGGATGCTTTAGTCAACCTGTCCAGTAGCGTGGATATGAGCGGAAGAGGGTACCTGTTTTTTATAGTAATGGCATTTAGCCGTCTGTAGTCCACACATGGACGGAGATCGCCCTCCTTTTTCGGCACAAAGAAGATCGGACTAGCAGCTGGAGAACAAGAAGGACGTATATGACCCAACTCCAGAGCTTTCTGTATGTAATCCTTAAGGGCTTGCTCCTCTGACCGTGACAACGAATAAATCCTACCCCTGGGAATAGGAGCATCCAGAACCAGGTCAATCGGACAATCGTACGGTCTATGAGGGGGAAGGCCCTCAGCAGTGGCTTTATCGAACACCATGTGAAAATCGTGATAGGCCGCAGGTATGTTGGCTGTGACAGCCCCCACAGTGTGTGAAGGCACAGGGTCCGAAACTGTGTCGTTGAGATGGGTGGCGGTCATGGCACCAAGAATCGAGGCAGGAGTGGACAGTGAATCTGTGTCGATGAGACAGAAATGTTGACACACATCCGACTCGAACGTGACCTGTCCGTTGCCCCAATTGATCAATGGATTATGTTGCCGTAACCATGGTATTCCCAGTATGATGCCGAACAGTGGTGTATTAATCAAATCAAACACCAGGGTTTCTCTATGGGTGTTTTGAATCACCACTTCCATAGGAGCAGTTTGGAACCTGATCGGGCCGGAAGATAGCGAAGTACCGTCCACAGCATGTACTGGTTCTGGATGTTCCTTCCTAACCAGGGGCAGGTTGAGACGATGGGCCAGGGAAATATCGATGAAACAACCAGTGGCCCCAGAATCGATCACAATATGGACTATGTGTTTGATCTCCCCAGTGGGTTTTAGCAGGGCATGGACCACTATCGGTCTGACAGGGCCAAAGGCAGGTTCGGAGGGGGTCAAAGATAGGCTCGCCGGTGCCCCCTGTATCATGGGCGAGCCCTCGGAAAACCCGATGCTTTGTTCTTGGGGCGTCTGGGGCATTCCCTTACAAAGTGTCCGTTTAACCCGCAATAAAAGCAGGCATTGTCATTTCTCCGGCGTTCTCGTTCGGATAGGGTTATCGGACTACGGACACCTCCTATTTGCATGGGTTCAACAGGGGCGGTGGATATGGGATGTCCAGAGTGGGCAGAAAAAGATGTTTCGGCCCTTCTCTCGGATCTCCTTGCGTCTACTTGTAACGCAAGATCCACCAAATCCAAGAATACCGAGGGAAGGGCAGGAACCACTGAGAGAGCATCTTTCATGGAGTTGCATAGGCCACGATAGAATACGATTGCTTTTTTCGCCTCTGGCCAGGATGTCTCAGCAGCGAGTTGGTTATACTTAGTAATGTACTCTATCAAAGTTTGTTTGCCTTGTGTTAGATCTAGGAGTTCGAGGTCTCTGGAGTGGGCTTTATATCGTGTATCAAAGACTTTGGCCATTTCTGATACAAGAAGATCGAAGTCATAGAGGGCGGGATGGTCGTTCTCTAGCATCGGATTGGCCCAGGTGGCCGCTACCCCAGACAAATGGGATAGAAGAAATGCGGCCTTTGTAACAGAATCGGAGAACGCTAAGGGTCTACACAAGAAGTGTAACTTACATTGATTAATGAAAGTACGATACTTCCGAGGGTCCCCCTGGTAACGTTCGGGGGCAGCAAGGGGAACAGGCGTAGGAAGCAGTATGGGAGTGGGTGCAGGAGCCATAACCGGGGCTGGTTGGTCTGAGGGGACTGTGTCACCGAATTCAGCATCCGTGGGTAAAGGAAAACGTGTGCTTTGAAGGGCATCCAGACGGTGGTGTATTGCTGCCGTGGCGGTAGTCATGTCGGTCCTAAGAGCCGCCACTGCTTGTAACAAGGCGGTCACTGGATCCCCGGCGGAGGGATTCATACTCTGGACGACCAAAAAAAAGGCTTCACAGTCTGTTACGAAGTTCGTTGGTCGTGTAGAGTATGAACAACCCCTCTGTCCCCAAGAAACACTCTGACGGTTTAGAAATATCGTCAGTGTGAATATTAAGGCCACAGGTGGAAGTCCGGAAAACCAGGACGCGGGAACAGCCGGAAGAACCCCTTGAGCGCTGTAAGGAAAGGTACAGTGGTTAAGTAAAGAAACAGGGCCCGAATACCTTTATGTGCATAACCCCAAAATACCTGAATACCTGTGAGGTCTTGGGTGAAGGCGTGGGTCTCCTAGCTGTAGCTGGAACAAGCGGTAGGGTAGAACAGGTAACCACCTATTTGTAGGACTGAGGCCCTAGCCAGTGAAGGGTTAAGCAAGTGGAGTCCGTGGAGCAAGCGTGGGTCGGTAACAGGCAAATCCAAAGTACTTTTGAAGGGCTAGGCAAGAGGAATCCGTGGAGCAAGCGTGGGTCGGTAACAGGCAAATCCAAAGTACTTGAAGGGTTAAGCAAGAGGAATCCGTGGAGCAAGCGTGGGTCGGTAACAGGCAAATCCAAAAGTTACTGAAGGGCTGAGAAGGAGCAATCCGTGGAGCGAGCCGAGGTCAGAATCAGAGCAGGTCCTTGAACGAAGAGAGAACGTCACGTGATCCAAAACAAGACAGCTGTGAAGCAACGCCTTCGGTTCACAGACTCCTTTTATCCTCGGAAGGGTCGTACGTAGAGTCACGTGTGATGCAAACCGAAAGCGTTGCCATGCTGCTAGGCAACAGAAGTCACGTGATCCGTGAAGCGCCGGGAAGCGCCGGTCTCCGCAAGGGATGTGAGTTCCTGAAATGACGGAGCCTCCAGTTGATCTGCCACCGCCGTGAAGGGCGATAAACACCCGTTACCCCAAACCTGTCATGCCGTGCCCTGCTGTGTGCGACGTGAGTGGGGAGCATAATGCACGAGTGTCGGGGAGTGCGGGAATGGGTAGACAAGGAGGGGCGAGCGGAATGGTGTGTCCGCGGTCTAGGAAGCGGTGTGACACTCAGCCCCTTTTTCTGCTCTACCGGTCTTCACCCCAGACTGCTGCCAGTTCGTCCTACATCTTCCAGTGCCGTACCATCTGCAGATGCCCTGGTATCCCTGATCCGCAATCAACATCGCCTGGCGGCCGGTACCTTGGCAGTGGCACAAGCACGTATGAAGGAACAGGCTGACAAGAGACGGAGCCCTGAGCCTGTCCTTCATGTTGGGGACAGGGTATGGCTGTCCTCCAAGAATCTACCGGTACGCAATTTACCAGTGAAACTGGCTCCCCGCTTTTTTGGTCCCTTTCGCATCATTGGGCGTGTTTCTTCTGTTGCCTTTCGTTTGTCTCTGCCTCGTTCTTGGAGGGTCCATCCTGTCTTTCATGTCTCTCTTTTGAAGCCCTATGTGCCCGATGTTATGGGTCGCACCTGTTCCCGTCCTGCCCCGGTTTTGGTTCGGGGGGTCCCTGAGTTTGAGGTGCAGGAGATATGTGATTCACGGATTTGGCGGGGTGCTCTGCAGCTCCTGGTCAGCTGGAAAGGTTATCCTGCTTGTGACCGCACTTGGGAACCGCGCTCCTTCGTGCATGCACCGCGCCTGGTTCGGGACTTCTATCTCCGCTACCCTTGGAAACCCGGTGCTCTGGGGTTGTCCGGGAGGGGGTATGGTGTCACACCGCGCGCTCGCTCACGGGCGCCACTTACCTGTCCTAGGGTCCCGGGTCCACGACCGCAGCGGTCTCCTCCTTCATGGAGGCTGTACCCGCGGTGGCGTCTTTCACCACGCCGACCCGCGGTCCGGATAGGCTCTGTGGACGCCACCATCTTGCGAGGATCTACGCATGCGCGGATCGTCAGTATCCGACGTCCCACGCATGCGCAGTGTCGGAACATGCGTTCCAAGCCTCGCTTTGATGCCGGGCTTTAAAAGAGCACCGCATACACAGGGACAACGCGTCTCAACACGGTTGTTACTGTGTATGCGCTGCTGGAGCCCTGGCGTCCGTGCCTCAGCCTCCCCAGTTCCTTGCTCTGCCTTATCCGGCCTTGTCCAGCCTCTCCTCCTTGTCCTCTCCCTGCTCCTTAGTCCTCCTACCCCTTGCTTCCCAGTTCTACTTGGTCCTTGCCTGCCTCCTGGTTAAGGGTAAGGGGAGTTCCTGTCTGGGTTCCTGGATTGCTTCCCTTCTGCTAGGATAGTAGGATTTCCCCTGTCTGTTCTGCTTGTCCTTGCAGACCTTCCTCCTTTACCTGTCTTGTGCCCTGCCGGTACCTGTGCCTTGCTGCCTTCTTGGATGTTCCGGAGTTCAGCTTCCACTATTATCGGTGTCTTCATCAAGCCTTCTCTGCCAGTGGAAACACTGTCCCGACGTCACGTAAATACTGAGAAGTGCCATCCGTGGCGTTGGGAGTTGGTTCAGTGCCATCCTGTCATATATCGTCAGGAGGGTATTGGGCTAATTTCTCGCGCTACCCATTCATCGACAATAGATACTCCGACAGACTGGCAACCTCAACTCCACGGTCTCCAGGAAGAAAAGGTAACCAGCGATCTCGTGAAGACTCGTTTAACAGCGGTATGTCACCCACAGAGCCTATTTGACCCCTGGAAGGATAGCCAGGTTTGGAGGCTCAGCTATACAGAAATGCCCCAGGTGTGGGGAGGAGGAGGCAGGGTTGCTGCACATGTTCTGGGCTTGCCCAGAGGTGCATAGATTCTGGGAAGAAATAAAGACGAGAATGGCCAGTGGGGCTGTGGTGCTGGACATGGGGTCTGCTGGGGCATGCATGCTTGGGAATTTCCCCAGGCCACATAATTTAAAGCATATCAACAAAATGAAGGACCTGGCATATGTCCTGGCCAAGCACAGGATTGAAATGTGTTGGAAGGCAGCCCATAGGCCTAGAGTGGAGACATGGTGGGCGAACCTCTTGAGATGGGCGGAAGATGAAACTGCGGTTTGGTTTGAAGCTGCCACCAGGGGAGGAGAAGATGAAGTGGGCCCCCTGGAGGCAATTGGTGACCTCAATGGCTACACCTCACCAGGTCAGTCATGAAACAGAAGACTCAGATGAGTCAATAAGTAATGAGATTCCCAAAAATGCTTATGAAGATGACACTGATGTTACGGCTCGAGTTTGTGGGGAGGGAGGGGGAGGACGGGAAATGTATAATGGGTTGGTTTGTTATTGATTATGAACGTCCTCAAAGTTGCAATGTTTGGTTTGTTGTTTTAAAATAATAAAAACAAATAATAAAAAAAAAAACGACGGGCTGATTCTGTGGAGCATGTTAAATAGGAAAAGTGCTGTGTTGCAGCAGAAAGACACTTTACCATGATGCAAAGGATTCTGAGCTAACCCGAGAGTGATGGCAACAAATCAAGACTGCCACTCCTGCAAAGCCCTTATTTTACACCATAGCAACATCCTTACCAACCACTTCATTTGTTAGTGTCTGGCAGGGAGTGTATTCTAAAGCCAGAACACCCTTTCTGCTCCAGCCTAAAGACGCATTCATTAAGAGTACCCTTGGAGCTGCCGTTAAACGCCACTGCACGATTTTTCCCATTATAAAAATAGCATTTCAGAGAATGATGTGCAGTCGCACCTGGAGCATTCCAAGTGTCAGATGGAATTACCAATAAACAATCTCAGACCCAAATAACCAGACAGACTAAAGGAATATGTCAAAATACGATTCTATTATCAGCTCAAATAAAGTAGGGAAACCTGGTGAACAAACAGATTGCAGCTCACTCACTCTCATCTACATTTTCAATTACACAAATGCTTTATACCCTGATGTACATCAGCTATGACATCATCTCATGTGGCAAAACAGTAAAAACCTATCGAGAGTAGGGATTGGTTAAGGGAACATATATATCTATACTTTATTTAGGTGTTAGTAACATAATTGGCTGCTCCCTCTCAGATAGGCACCCCTTGAACTACCTCTTACTACGTATAATGCAGATTAATAGCAGAATAAAAGCAGCGGATTGGCTTCTGCAACAATGTATGGCACACTGCTTCATAGGCCCACATGATTGGTTAGCATTCTCTCCCAAACCCTAGACATTCGCTCATTAGCGGCATGTAATCAATACGAAACACAGGTGCGGGGAACAACGTCAGACCACTGCCCACTTTGGTCAGTTAGCCTATTATCTCTTATCAGTTAGGCCCTAAGCCAAGGAATCTTCTCTGAAGTTGACCTTGCTGACTGTTCTCTTCCTTGGGACTTTTAAGGGAGTGTAGGTACATTGCTACCTTCAGTTGGGGCTTGATGAAAAGACCTTGTTTTCGAGTCTTGCAATATGTGTGAGGAGACCACGATTTTGTCCATTTTGACCTTTAATTTAGTCCTATTTAATTCAATTAAGCTGGGTGCTGTTACTCCTCTTGGCCTCTGGAGACTTTGTTTCTTCATCTTGAATATGCTTTCTGCATCTTTAATTGTCTTATACTTGTCACTTGCAAATGTTCTCTCCTTTCCTTAATCTAATGGAAATACGTCATGCGTATGTAGCTTATCATCTTTGTAAGGTAACAGAGAGTAGGGGGCACACAAGTGAATCAGGGTGAGAGTGAGAAAGGCAGATGTATGCTGCATGCAAGGAAAAACAGGACATGTGCCAGAAATCATAGGATAGCGCAGACTGTGTGCCATTCATAGTAGGTGCCATATCTGTCCCTCATGTAGGTGTCCAGTGCTGGAGCCAGGCAGACAAAGGCACAATGACCCCCAAAGGAAATGGGAAGTCTCAGTTGTACCAGCTGCCAGCCGAGTGAACGATTCCTCAGGAACAACACCTCCAAAGAACCCACGCGAGCTCCACGGGCATTGGGAGACTCCCGGACTAGGCCCACACCAACGTGCATGCACGCACAACAAGAGCCGTCCATGCTCAAGCTTCCAAACTGAGCAGACGTGTTCTGCGAGCTCCAACTCAGGCGAACCTCCAGCGGGGCCGCACCCTGCCTGATCCCCACCATCCAGGCCCCGCTCATTAAGAGATAAGTACACCGCTTCATCCGCTTGATGTATTAAGAGGGAACTAACCGCATGAGGACATTAACCCGCTGAGCACATGGGGAGTACCACAAACTAACATGAATGCTTACTGACTCTGAATTCTCTTGCGTATAAGAGGGAAGTTAACCCCTGACATAACGCATGTGAGAGCTAGATAGACTACAGCTCAGAACAGCGTTTGCACCACCTAATCATGTTCTTTTCTGCAGTTCTTTAGACGCCAGTATGGCGCACGCAGTGTGTACCAGTCTACGCTTCGCACTGGACACTCCTACAGAACAAAGACAGTGAGACGAAGCCAAGTGCATACTCTAAGTCATTTGTTGAAGCTTGTGTGTTTTATGCAATGTTGATGCACGTTAGTATCCAATGGTTTTGGTATACGCACACAAACCCAGTGAGGCAACTGGGAACAGAAGAGTTTGCTGAGGGAACTGGGCTCATGTAATGACTGGTAAGCAACTGAGCCATGCATAGAGCTGCTAATACAGTGTGAGGAGTGTGTACAGGAGGGCAGGACATTACTGGGGCACAGAATGTATGAATGCATGACATGGTATGTATGAGGAGCCTCAGGCCACCACACAAGGGCATAATCAATGGAACCGAAGGGAGAGAAGAGCAGCTTTTCCCTAACACCCCCTTCCTATCGAAACCTCTACCTTACCCTCTGCCCGGTTACACTGCAACCCCCTACCTATCCAATCCACAGACCCTAAACCCTCTTTCCCCACAGGGGTTGCGGCAGCCCTGTGTAGCCACTAACGCAGGCACCAAGAGACCCCTGTGGGGAGGTAGGAGTACGTGCTACCTCTGTGTGCGACTGGGACCTGACTCCCCTTGTGCCTTGCAGTTGCCTCTTGATGTGGCATCCTTGATCATTTCCTTTCACTACTGGCTATGCGAGTTCTGCGACTGACTGGACGCCTCCGTTTTAATTGAAACAACATTCCGTTCCCGTTTATGTTTGATTAATTATTTTAATTTTCATCTGCTTTCCTTGTAGCTAGGTTTGCCAGCAAGAAGGTGGCTGGCTTACTCCCCCTGCCTCCCAGAGTCTCGTGCCTGGAAGTGGGCGGTTTTGTTTTCATTCATACATGCATTTGGGACTAGGGGTCTCAGGTGTTTAAATGCAGTATTAAATTTGAAGTGCAGCGGACGATCACGGCGGGAATGAGCCTTGCATGTCGAAGTTGTGCCAAAGTTAAAAAGTTAAACCCATCTGGTCCCGTCTAGGCAACGGTCGGGCCGAACAGGGCTACAGGCGTTGGACTTACCCGTAAAGGTAATCCTGGACGTGGCTCCCCTGATAGATTATTTCCGACTAATTGGAATCATACTTTGCCTGGTCACTTGACTTGCCTGGAAGAGGCGGGTTCTACCTTTAAAGCCATTTTATCCAATGTACGTTCGTTAGTAGCCCATGCGGCATTCGCCCACAATGTATTATGTGATCACTCCCCCGACTTCATGTGCCTAACTGAGACGTGACTCGTGGAAGCATCCACACCTGTGTTGGTACAGGTGCTCACAGAGGAATATAAAATTATTCACCTCAATTGGATCTCGTCCCACCCTGGAGATGGCATTGCGATCATATTCTGATCCAGGTTTAAAGTGTCATGTATCCCGCTACCACATGATGTTGATATGGAAGCTCTTATCATCTGTGTCGCTGCATCCCCCACATTCTCCTTGCAGTTCCTGATTGTGTACAGGTCACCTGGTGCCCATACAGCCAAACCCCTTCTTAGATTAGGTGGCTGAACTCCAAGTGAAGTATTTGCACTTGGTTGTTCTGGGCGACTTTAACATCAGGTTTAATACTCAACACGCCCCTATTTTTACTCAATTTTATGAGGCTCTATCTGATTTGGGCCTACATCAATTTGTCAGTGAGCCCACTCACATGTTAGGGAACACTTTTGATTTAGTGTTCTCTGACGAGTCTTGAATCAATGTCCTCCTTGTGGAGATGGTGGTCTGGTCAGATCACCACTTAGTGCCTTTTATGCTGATGCTCCGGGTACCTCCTTTCTAAATCCCCCCTGCACTGCCATCTGGTGGAACTGGCGCTCCGCAGACTGGAACACCCTATTATGAGACCTTAGATCTCTAGGTGGAGACATAGGGATCTAACCCTAAGAAAGATATGGGCGCGCCGAAGGTGGAGCATTGGCTACTGTATTCTGGTCATGAGGATTTTTACCGAGTATACAAGTTATACGGAATCATTCATGCATACCAATACATCTAACCAAGATGTACTAGAATTAAGATTCTATCCAATAATCCATTATGTGTGCTATACACAAATACTAAGACCAGATACAGCTTCTTCGAACACTTCATGGATTATCCACAGATTTAGGATCAACAAGTCGAAACATGTGTCGGCTGACCTCAATAAGAATAAATCATTTTTTTGCAAGACCTATCTGGAGGACTTTGAAATAATTTCACAGTATAATATTGCTCATTAACTTTAGGAAGGCAGAGCATGATTCACCTAAATCCAGTTCAATTCATGTTTACATTTTTCAAAGCCCTTTTGGGTGGGCTTTGTGGAGCAGGTGACGCAGCCTGCCACAACAAAAAAGAACACTGGTGGTCATAGCGCACTATTCAGGTTTCGAACCCATATGCTCATATCTATTATCCTATCTTGCTGTCCTGCCTGGCCCTGGCAGGTCTCTCTGGGCCTGGCAATGCCTGGTTTTCCTCTTTCTTGGCTAATAGGGGCTAATCACATTCCCTCCCCCCTTCTCTTCTCTGTCTCATCCTCTGTCATGCAGGGTTCCTCAGGGCTCCGCCTTGTCCCCTATGCTTTTAACAGCCTCTTGTCTGCCTTGTCCAATCCTTCAGCATCTGGTGCTACTCATATGCCGATGACACCCAAACCCTGGTTCGCCTAGATCTTAACTAGGTGGAGGTGACGTTGTGCCTGTGTCAGTGCCGGACAGCCGTGGTGTGGGGGGGTGAATGAACAACAATTGGTGGAAGTTGAATGGGGACAAGGCAGAGGTCTTGGTGGTGGGCTCTCGTCCTAAGCAATACTCTTTGGACTCTGTCTTTATGGCCCGCTGCACTTGGTGACGTTCCTATGGCAGTGACGATTCTTAAGAATCTTGGGGTGGCTCTATCTTTGACACTTTTGATGGCTCCTCATGCTGCTGCAATCTGTATCGCTGGCCACTTACACCTCAGGATATTGCGCAAGGTTTTACCATTCCTACTTAGTCACCTGCGACCTCAGGTAGTGGCCTCACTTGTTTTAAGCTGAATAGATTACTGTGATGCCCTGTTCCTGGCTTAACCAGTGGGGCTCATCCATCGGTTGCAGGTGATGCAAAAGCTGGTGGCCCGAGAGACTACCAATTCACCATATGGCGCCCATATTACACCCGGTTTGCGCTCTCTCCCCTGGCTCCCAGTGGCCAGACGTGTGGAGTTCAAAGCTCTCTGCCTAGTTCACCCAGCTTATATCATCAGGGGGCAGACTATCTCCATAATAAGTTTTCCCCCTACCTTCCAGGTCGAGCTCTCCATTCTGGCAGTGCTTGCTTAGTCCTGGTTCCTAAGATTTGCTTTTCCAGGATAGGGGGCAGAGCATTCTCTATTGCAGCTAGAAGGCTGTGGAATGCACTCTCCCTCTCCCTCAGATGTATTGCGAACCATCTGGAATTCAAACGTCTTCCGAAGACGCTACTCTTTTGGGCCTGGACATGGACTAGCCATTCTATGTGTTCCTAGCGCAAAGATGCCTCCGGGTGAACGAGCGCTTTAGAAAATCAGTTAACATAATGTATCTCATAAAACACAATTTTCCCAAGCAAATGTTCACCACAAACATGTTGCACAAATGACTCATAGTGTATTTGAATAGTCTGTGAGAAAATGACAAGTCAATGCAGTGTATATATAGCATATTGAATTTACCTTGTTGATAAGACATACATGATTACTTGTTTTATGTGAAAAGTACAATATTAGCATTGTTTTTTGCATGTATGGCACGGTAAATTGTAGATACAGCTGGTGTCTTGTGAATCTTGCCTGTGTTTCTTCAGAACTCCGCTCTCAAGGCCTTTTCCAGGGGTCAGCTTAGTGGTAGAACAGACCTCCCTTTCATCAATAACTAATCTATTAGCTGAGCTGAACAGACACAGATGTAGGCATTCAGAGCATATGTTCCACCTTAGACTATTTAAAATCCCCATTTCCTTAGAGCCTGACAGTTCACCTTTTTGTCATCAGTGTCAGTGAAGTGGCCTAGGCAAGCAAAACTTTCAGAGGGCACACAGTTTACGCCTTGCAACTCACCTGGTGCAGCTGGATCAAGGGAAGAGAGCACCGTGCCTTGGTCTTTCTCTGGCAGACTTAAGTTCTTTGTCCACAAATACCAGGCAAAGGTCATCAGAACTGTTCTCGTGCATGTGCAAAGACCTCAGATCAGCAGAGCTTCATGACTACTCCACTTAGTTAGGCATCTTCTTATATGCTTTGGGGCTCGTCCCCCGGTTCTGCAAGGTATAAATGCAAACATTAAGGTTACATAGGGAAACAGGAGCTAAATGGGCCACTCGGCTCCGAATTTCCGGTTTGCATTCATTTCAGATTTTGACAGACATCCAATCACTGGGGGGCTTCCACAATCAATTATCGCTGGCTTCCTGTCAGGCTTTCTCTGAGGTCCGGATTCAGGCTGAAACCCACATGCCATTCACATTGGAAGAAAACAACCTCCTAGGCCTGTGACAATCCGGCTTCAGACCAAGGCACGGGACTGAAACTGCCCTTTTGGATCTAAAAATCCAAATGGATGACGCCAAAGACAAGGGCAAACTGGCCATCTTGCTCTTGTTGGATCTCTCTGCTGCCTTTGATCTGGTTGACCACCAGATCCTCACTCAACACCTCTCCTCGGCTGCTGCATTCTCTCAGAATGCCACTAAGTGGATCCAGTCATTCCTGTCTGACAGGACGACTAGAGTCTTCGCCCCCACTGTGGCTGCGGACCCTATCCCAATCACATGTGGAGTGCCGCAAGGCTCCTGCATTTCTCCTACACTTTACAACATCTTTACGAAGCTCCTATTTGACCGTCTTGATGATCTGGGTGTCAGCTACACTAATTATGCAGATGACACCCAGGTTCTCATCACGCTCACTGGCAGCTATGAAGAAGATGCTGCAAACCTTAATGATATCTATTTAGAAATCCAAGCCTGGATGGCCACACACAGTCTTTGCCTTAACGACGATAAGACAGAATTGCTTATCGTAGGCTCCCAGGCTCGCCTCAACAAACTGGACCAAAGGTACCAATCCTTTACGATTGATGGTAACATCATAAAGTCTCCAAAGAGGTTAAAACATTAGGTGTATACCTCGATTCTACCCTATCATTAAAGAAACAAATAAACTCTACCATCTCAGCTACCTCATACACCAATAAATTGATCAATGCCTGTAGGCCTTTCCTCTCCACCTCTAGCTGCCTCACCCTATCTAGAGCGCTGATATTGTCTAAATTAGACTATTGCAACACACTCTACTTAGGCACTACCACTAAAAACTTGAACAGACTCCAGATCCTGCAAAATAATGCACTAAGATGTGCCCTCAACCTTCTGCGCAAGGCACACATATCCACGGTCAGAAAAGAAGTCCAATGGCTCCCGATCCGTGACAGAATTAAGCTAAGAACAATGGTCATCACCCACAAGTGCCTATCACATACTGCCCCACGTTACCTTTCTGACAAATTCGCTAGACACTGCCCCATTAGACCCACCAGAACATCTTACCTACACCAACTAAAGATCCCTAATTATAACCTAAAAACAGCAGGGGGCTCCAGTTTTCCAGTGCTTGCAGCACAATGTTGGAACACCCTCCCCACTACAATTAGATCGGAAGCCGCATTCTGGCCATTCAGAGCCATGGTAAAATCATGGCTACTAGCCTAAACATCCAGACTCTCACCGACATGACCAGCTAGCCGCCGCTCTCTACCTGTAGTAATGTTTACTCCACCCACAGCCTATTCAGGACCAACCTGTAACCCGGTCCACATTAGCCACTGTAACTTTTTTTTTTCTTTTTTTGCATATTCTCTGTACATACTTTTCTTCGTATATTCTACTCCTGTATGTAAACATTCAGAGCCTGGACTAATGTACGCTCTGTCTGTTGTACTATGATGCTCGTGTAACGATATGTAACTCTGCTGTACACATGATTATGCGCCCAGTTACCTGAGGGTTCGGATGCGCTTTATAAATAAACAAACTAAACTAAACTAAACAAATAAGCCATATCTGGTCTGGCAACTGTAGCACTCAGTTTCCCAGGCAGGTTGTACTTATGAGCACATATGGTATCATCTCTATTCCACTCACTCTTCGATTGTAACAAAATTCGGCCATTGGTCTACTGGACTTGAACAGGTATTCTTGGCAGGTGCATCAAACAAAGGAGCTCACACATGCAGCTCTGCCACGGGGAAACATGATGCCTCGGCACCCTAACTGTAAGGACTTAGGGTCCTTCAGGGAACAATCACCAATCTTGTCCCCAATGAGCCGTCTGGTGAGAGCTCCTCAAGGAGAAACTTGGTAAACCAGCTCAGGGAAAATTGAGAAGACTCAGGACTCTGAGCGAAAATGGATGGAGGAAACTTTCAGCCTGACACTGACCGACCCCATCATGGAGCCAGTCAGAATCTAAACATGTCAGGGATCCAAATATATCTGAAATATATTCAGGATGCCACATCCTTTTTTAAAGATCGAATAGACAAGCAATTACAATTACTGATACACTGTGCAAGGAGGCAAACTTGAGGATGCTTTCAGATGTGTTGCCACACATGCACACCATAGAGCAAGTGAGATCAATTAGCCAGACTGTCGGTAGGTGCAGGGGAAATCTCCTTCTGTCAATCACACATCATTGCGGTGCCCGTCCTTTGGAGACTACTATGGCACTGCATGTGAATAGCTGCTCTTATTGCAAGTTGGGGAGTATTTCTGTGGTAAATCTGCTGAAATACTGCCAAACGGAATTACTGTTGCCACGTGGTCCTGTGGAGTTACCTTTTATGCGTAAGATTCACTAAGCACCTACAATTGCAATGTAACCAGGACTGTTCACCATTCCCTAACCAGAGGTTGGGGTTCACCTCTACCGTCCTGTGACCTTGCACAGAGAGATCGAGATCAACAGACCTAATACAGAGTTTAGCAGAGGAGTGTTCAGACCTAGAGCCCAGCTTTTTCTTTTTCCTGCTATTTTTGTTTGGCTTGATTTAAGTTGGCCGTTCACATTTGTTTTGTTTTTTGTCTTATGGTGAACCCCATCGCCCCTCCCCCCATGTGGCTGACATGGAATGTAGTGCCCAGAACAATCAGATTTTAAAACTGAAATAGTCATACAAGAAATACCGAATGACTTGCTTCATAAATACAGGTTTCACTGCAGTCACAATATGGAACAGTCTTGTGTTATTGCGCAATCCTTCTGATGTCAATAATCTGAGTTCCACGAGGTTGCTAATGTCAGCAACTAGTATTAAAGCACTTACAACTCTGAGGAATCCTATAGAAAGCACCAAATGAACATGATATTGTTATTAGTATTAGTCTCATTATGAGTATTATTCAAAATATTATCATCAGAATGTACTATGTGCAGTATGCTGTTAGAAGAACCAATCATTGTGTAGTTCACGTGTGAAAGAATGCTTTTTTTCATTTCATCGAGAGAAATAGTGTTTTTATTTTGTGTCATTGTCCATGGGAATTTCTGATGAAGTGGAAATCAAGTGGGCCTTGGCTTGTGAACGCAGTTGTACGCAAGCGCGCGGCCTAAATACCGTAAACACATTGTACGGTGCTGCCTCACTGGTATTTCCTTGCATTGTTCTTTGCTGGTCCTCAGACCCTCCGCTGCTGCATGCTTCAGCAGTATATCCGCTCAGTAAGAAGAAAGTAAGTCGAACTTTCCAATAAAAAATATGTCAATTTCATGAAAATAGAGCGTCTCCTAAAATAACGAGCTGCCATCGTGTTAGAGGAGCATGCACTGGTTTTAAAATTAAAGTTTTAAAAAAAAACAAAACAATTTTTTCGCTTTGACAGAAACACTACTTTCATTGTAGTTCCAGGCTAGAGACAACAACAACACTCATTTTCCAGAGACGCAAATAAATCTGAACGGATCAGAATTGCACAGTGCAGCACACGCCTGCCCACATTGCTTGTTTTACAGGGTGAGAAAGTACATGTTTAAAATTCTGTCTCTTAAAGGAATATATGTTGCAAAAAGTTGGTAACTTATTGGCACCACAGAGCTGAAGAGTTCAGCTAACCGCTTCTACATAAATTCCTACCGTGGCAACTTGAACTACACAGCCGGGCTACTTCTGCATGTGCCATTAATTGCATGTTTATATGTTGACATGTTTTATATGTTCCATGTGTCTTATATGTCATATGTTTTTGTAAAGGTTCATAATGAAGCAATACAAATAAATAAATAAATACAAGTAATTACTAGGCCCAGGGGCGTTGCTAGGGGGGCTAAGGGGGCTATAGCCCCTGATCTTTTGGTTGTAGCCCCGGATAGAATCTCAGGAGCTACAGCCAAAAGACTAGCTAGCCCCCAGTCCCAACAGTTCTGACATCAGCTTAGCCCCGGGTCTTTTCCAGACCTAGCAACTCCCCTGACTAGGCCTAAACGAACTTCTGGGAAATGGACCCGCAGTAGTAGACACAGCTTTTAGGGAAGGTTCGTCCCTACTGTGAGAATGGCATGGGTTTTAGATGCTGATGAATCCCCAACGACCTTGCGGCACGCCTCCAGGATTCATGCGATGATTCATCGCCCGTCTTCACTTCCTGTTCTGTTGTGGGGTTTGCTACACTCTAAGGGAATGCTTTATGTAGGGCACACCCACACTTGAAGGGGGGTTAGTGCTTCTGGAGAATTTGGAGAAGTCTTTTGAGGAGTTTGGAAAAGTGTTTTCTCTGTGCCATTGGACCTTTGTGTGGTATCCTGCTGTTAAGTGTGTTTGTTCAGTGTGCGTTAGTGTATTATGCTAGTTTTCCCTTAAAAAAGAAGAAAAAAGCATAGCTTTTTCATCTTGTACCTTTGTCCTTTTGTGTTCCTTTATAAAACCTAATAAGCCAAACAAGTTTTGAAATGTGATTTCCAGAAAAACACAAAAAAACTAAAATGCACTTCCTCTTTTCTTTGTCGTGTATTGTATTGTTTTATTTTATTACATTGTATTGTAGTAGTTGTAGATACTGTTTTTGTTGTAGGTTATAGTTGTAGGTTGTTGTTTAAGGTTATAGTTGTTTGTTTTGTTTGTTCTCTTGAAGGCCCACTTGTTTGACAAAGTGGGTTTGTGCTGGTTCTCACACACTTTTGAGTTTGTGGTTTCACAAACACATGGTTCTCAGCCCTTGCGGCAGTTGGAATGATGCGCTAGCTGCTGCACTAGGGGAGTTAAGGGGAAGAAGCTGGAGAGGAGGTGGAGGGGGATCTGCATTTGTCCTCACAGGAGGAAGAGTAGGATTTCACCATGATTGATGAGGAGGGGTGGGGGGTACCTCCGGCTCTTTGTTGGTTCCAGTTCGCAGGCCTGTGCTATTGAGCACCACTAATCCTCCGAGGTGGTGTGGAAGCTGAGGGGTGTCGGAAGAGGCCTCAGGAGCAGGAGAAGGGAGGGTCAGCGGAGGAGGACCCAGTGGAAACAAGAAGAGGGAGGGGAAGGCGGATGTTATCTCCACCCATCATTGCCAGTGTGTGGCTCTGGGTGAGAGGCAGGACTTGCGGGTGGGATTCAGAGGGAGGAGGAACCTGTGGAGTTGCCACAGAAGGCGGTGGACCTAACCTTGGGGGAGGAGGAGTAGGTCCAGGTACGGGGTGAGTTGGGGATAAGGGGGCCTCTTCCGGCTGTTGTGGAAGTGAGACAGCCATGAGGTGTTTTAGATAGCAGTGGCCAGAGAACCTTACTGAGTGGGTGCACACTGTGACAAAAACTAGAGAACCATAGTGGGTTATTATTATTCTTCATTTCTTATTACACGCAGCTTGCCTGTAGGCCTCAGCGCGCACATATAAGAACAGACAGACAATACGAACAAAGGGAAGCCAGGCAGCAAAAATGATAAAGAAACCAGAAAATCATAACAGTACAAGGGTACCAATCAATCATTGGAGTTAATAAAAATGTGTCTTTATTGCCTTCTTAAAGCAGAGCAAAGTAGGCAAGGCAGAAAGACAGCAGGTAGGATGTTACAAAGATCAGGCACACACACATTAAAAATGTTTCACCAAAGTTTTTAGGTTTAAAACAGGGATGGTGGAGTTTGTTCTTTCCATTGGATCTTAGTGATCTAGTTACGGGAGGATTGTGCAGGCGGTCATTAAGATAGCTTGGTCCTTTCCCAGCTCTGCACTTATAAGTAAGTGTATGAATTTTATGTGTGATCCTGTGGTGAACTAGAAGCCAGTGAAGTGTTCTTCTACCTTCCCTAGCGTGATCCATCCTGCCCAGTGCACAGACCATTCTTTTTGCACCGTTTTGTATAACCTGCACACTGTTAAGATTAGTTTTTGAAGTGCCTGCCAACAAGCTGTTACAGTAATCAATGTATGCGTTGACCAGGGCATCAACCAAAAGAGTCAGATTATTAGTCGATAAGTAAAGTCTAATCTGCTTAATCAGCTTGATGGTGTATGCAGAGGTGGATCTTAAGTGCGCTATATGTTTTTTCATGGAGAGGTTGGAATCAAAATAAACCCCCAAGGGTCTTAACTGATGACACAACTGATATGATACAGTTGGAAATCTTAAACTGGCCATATCTCTGATCTCCCTTGTTCAGATGTTGAACGGTTCTGACAGTGAGCACCTTAGATTTTCCATCATTGAGCACAAGGGAATTCATAGCCATCCACGCCTGAACAAGCGATTAGGTTTTATTCATCATAGATGAGTCGAGATCATGGTTACCTGTCAACTCAAAGATCACATGTGTGTCATCAGCATCGAGGGTTTATGTCACCCCACCACTGTCCAACATATCAAACAATGGACGGGTGTAAATGTTTAAAAGTGTTGGGGATAGACAAGACCCCTGAGGGAGACCACAGAGAAGTGGAACTGGTGGTGCCTTAAACTCATCAACTGAAAGAATAGTCCCAATCCAAGCCGATGCAGGGTAAGAGCAATTAACAAGCTTTGCTAACCTCTCCAATAGCAAAATTCGGTCCACGAGATCAAATGCCATAGGGAGGTCAAGAAGCATCAACATGGCAGTCCAGCCTTCATCAATGATCTCCACCATGTTAGCCCTGAGATCAAGTAGGGCAGTCTCAAAACCACCCATTGCCCTGAAACCAAGCTGGCAATGACCGAGAAGACAGTTGCTGTCAATGTGTTCCTGAAGCCGGTAAACTGTCTTGTCTTGTCCAGAAGCTTTAACAGAACTGGAACGTATGTAATCGGATGGTAATTCCCGGCAAACTGTGTGAGCCACACCTCTTTTAAGCACATAGGAACTATGGTGATCGCAAAAGAGGAATTAACAATCTGTGGCACCAGAAAATCGATGGCGCTCTTAACTATACTCGCTAGGCAGGAGTCACCCTTACAAGAAGTCGGCTTCAGACTTCACATGAACCTCAATGATTTCGCTCTCAGAGACTGCCCGAAAGTTTACCGTCAGAGGAGAACCGTTATTATCCCTGTAGTTACTATATTCAAGTTATGACAGAGAGGATATACCCTGCATGCCATTTTGAGGGATTTTTATGTTATGTTGATGTTGCTCTATCTTCCTGGCAAATTCCATCTGGATGTTCAGACACCAAACAGAATGGAAAACAACTCCTTATGGCTGGATTTTGCCCTATTATCATAGTTTTAATTTTTTTTTTAAAACTTGTATTTTTATTGTTTTCACAAAGCAAAGCAATTACAAAATACCAACCATCCTTCAATCGTCCCACCTCCCCCCTCCCCTGCCCGCCCCCCATTCCGGAAGAAGTGTCGATGTTCCATTGTCCTCAGGTTTATTTAAGAAGTGAAAATGTCCGTAATTTGTATATTTTGAGGGCACCATTGCACCATGAAGTCTGATTGCAAGTATTCAAGCACTCCCCCCCATTCTTTCATGAAGGAGTCCTGTGTTCCCTGCAGGCTGTGCGTGATTTTTTCCATCGTCATTTGCGACCAGACCTTTTGTAGCCATGTGTAAATCAGTGGTGTGTCTTGTTTCTTCCAGTTCTGTGCTATTGTGGCCCAAGCGGCAATGACCAGGCCCATGAAACCTCTTCGTTGCGCCTTGGTGTATTTCTTGATTTGTCGGTCTTGCAGTCCGCACAGCCATACCTTCTCCTCCACCAAATCCACTTCTGGGAACATCTTTTTCATTTCTGATATCAGTTCTGTCCAGAACCCCTTGACCCTCTGGCAGTCCCACCAGATGTGCCTCCAGGAGCCTGGTTCATTGCAGCCCCTCCAGCATCTGTTTGGCGTATTTGAGTACATGCTGTTGAGCCTCTCCGGTGTGTAGTGCCATTGTGTGACTATTTTTATCCACATTTCCCTGGTCTGGGCCGCTCTCGTTAGTTTAGGGATATCAGCCCATAGCGCCTGCCATTGGTGGTTCGTTATTTCTTCCCCGAGAGATTTTTCCCATTTTTTCATGTGTGCCCATTTTACACTTTCTTCTGGTTTGTTTATGAAGTTGTATATTGTGGAGAGTAGCTTCTTATCCCCTGAGTTGGTAAGGAGGAATTTCTCAAAACTGGTCAGTTCCCTGGTCGCAGCTTGGATCATCTCTGGCCCCATTAGCCAGTGTTTGAGCTGTTCGTATTTATACCTATCCGCACTCGTTAGGTTCCACAGTATCTTACATTCTGCGAACGATCTGAATTCTTTGCCTTAGAACATTTCCCTGATTTTCCTGCACCCCGCCTCTTCCCATTTTTTAAAGGCCCTGTGTTCTAGTCCTGGTGGGAACTGTGGGTTCCTGCATATCGGTGTGAATGGGGCAGTAGTCGAAGTTATGTTCCCTTTCCGCGTTTGCTCGTCCCAGGTGTTCAATGTGGTTTTCATGATTTCGCTGATTCTGAGGTGTGGGTGTCTGTGCTGCTTGGGTTTCCATAAGAGATCTTCTAGGGGGGTTCTTGCAAGCGCTCTATCCTGCGTCACCCATATCGATTTCTGGTTGTCCCCTAGCCATTCTTTTAGAACCCAGAGTTGCGCTGCTTGGTGATAGTTTCTGAAGTGTGGGAGTGCTAGTCCCCCCTCTTTAACATGGGTCGTAAGGGCAGCTCTGGCTACCCTTGGGGGTTTCCTATTCCAAATGAATCGTGAGATTGTCTTTGCCAGCTCTTTGAAGAATTGCTTTGGGATCGTTATCGGTAGGGCATGGAAATAATATAACAGCTTGGGGAGTGCGTTCATTTTTACCGATTGGATCCTCCCCCACCAAGAGATATTTAATGGGCACCAGCGTTCCAGGTCTTTTTTAAGTCTTGATAGTAGAGGGGGGTAATTCTTTTTGTATAGTGCATCTACTTTTTGTGTGAGTGTTATGACTATTTAATGCTATCTTCCGCTAATTTTAGACCCAGCGCACCCGCCCCCCTTTTCAATGGTTCTCTATTCCCCGCGAGGTGTAGGATCTCTGATTTATTCTTATTTATATTCAGCCCCGAGATGTCCCCGAAGTTCTCCAACACCTGTATCGCTCGAGGGAGTGTGCTCGTTGGCTCCTCCAGCGCCAATAGCATATCGTCTGCGTATGCTATCACCTTATGTTGTTGACCCGCCATCTCTATCCCCTTAATATGGGTAGATTCCCTTATTTTGATTAGGAGCGGCTCCAGGAAGATTGCATACAAGAGGGGGGAGAGTGGGCAGCCCTGTTTCGTCCCCCTGGTGATCATTACCCTCTCCGTGACTACTCTGTTGATTGCTATTCTTATCGAGGGGGATGCATAGTTGGCCTTGACCATTTTTATATAGTTGTTCCCAAATCCCATGTATTCCAGGGTCTTAAAGAGTATGGACCATTCCACCCTGTCGAATGCCTTTTCGGCATCGAGTGATAGAAGTATTGCTGGGGTATGGAAGATGTTTATTTTTTCTATGAGGTGTAGTAGTCTTCTGAGGTTGTCGTGGGTTTGCCTCCCCGGTATAAAGCCTGCTTGATCAGAATCTATCATAGAAGGCAACAACGGGGCGAGCCTCGCAGCTAGGATTCTCGTGTATATTTTAGAGTCCAGATTTATCAGTGCGATTGGTCGGTACGAGGCGGGGAGGGTGGGATCTTTCCCTTCTTTGTGGAACACCAAGACATTTGCCTCGTTCATAGATTGGGTTACGTTTCCGTTGTCTTTGAAGGTGTTTAGGAGTCTTGTGAGAAATGGGGTTAGGATGTCCACACATTTTTTATAGAAGGGGGCTTTGAATCCGTCTGGGCCAGGTGCCTTTTTGAGCGGGAGTTCTTTAATTGTCTTTTCCACCTTGCTTTCAGTTATCTAGGCATCCAATGCTATCTTAGCTTCTTCTGGTATTTTGGGGATGGGAAGTGACTGCAGGAAGCTTTTTCAGTCTTCTTCATCTGGGTTTTCTGTTGCGTACAATTCCTGGTAGAATGCCTTAAACGTTTCCCCAATATCTTTGGTGCGTGTTAGTGTCTCTCCTTGTGAGTTTTTGATGTTAAGGATGGTCATGGATTTTTTCTTTGCGGATAGTTGCCTTGCTAGCAGTCGATCTGCTTTGTTGGCTTTAATGTAGATTATTTGCTTGAGGTAGAGGAGGGATCTCTCTGCTTTTTTGTTATGAAGGTGGTCGAGCTGCCCCTGCGTGTGTTTTAGTTCCCTCTTTAAGTTTCTGGTGGGGTGGGCCAAGAGTTCTTCTCGGATCTCCGTTAGTTTCTTTTCCAGTTCTCGCTCCCATCTATGCATTTGTTTATCCCTTGAGGCTTTCAGTGCTATAAAGTGGCCCCTGATTACTGCTTTAAACGCCTCCCATACCATACCCAGAGGAACCTCCCCCGTGTCATTGTGTTGAAAAAATTCTAAGATTTTTTCTTTAATGACCTCCCACATCACCGGGTCGGAGAGCAGCTCCTGCGGCAGGTTCCAGCGCCATAGACCTCCCTCCCTCCCAGGGGTCGACAGGTCTAGCCACAATGGAGAGTGATCTGAAAATGCTATGGGGCCCAGTTCCAATCCCTGAATCCTACCCAGAATCCCGGGCGATACCCAGAAGTAGTCTATTCTTGACATCGTGTTGTATACGTGCGAGTAATATGTGAACCCTTTGTTTAGACCTTTTATCTCCCGCCATGCATCACATAGTGCCATGCATTCCATCCTTTTTTTGAGATTTTTGGATGGGGCGCCCTGGTTGTGGGGTCCCCTCGTACTCCTGTCTATCTGTGGTTGCCATAGTTTTAATTTTTGGCAAGTAAGATCGCATTCTTGTTGCTTGCTGCCGCAAGCTGGTATGTATTTATTGTCTCAGGACAAATGTCTTTTAGCCAGTTCTGTTCACATGTTATTTTTATTTTTCTATGCAAAACAACATTGCTGTTAAACCAGGTCTTATGTTTTGCTTTGCTTTTTACAATCCTAACTCTTTCCGGGGCTGGTATATCAATGACCCTGGATGTGATCTCCTGGAATATGCCTGCTAAGACATCTGGATTGTATCTTTCCAGCCCTGAAATCTCTCCACTGGCTCCTAACGGATGCAAGGATTGAATTCAAAATCCTCTGCATTGTCCACAAGGCTTTCTGGGGCCTGGGTCCAAAATACCTTCAGCTATCCCTCTGTAAGTACCTCCTCTCTTGAGCTCTTCGCTCCACTACCTCTAACTCCCTCAGGGTCAGTCGTTTTTCAAAGAAACGAGCTGAGGGTAGATCTCTGTCTTTGGCTGGGACCTCCCTCTGGAATAGCCTCTCTGCCACTCTAAAATTTGAGGAGAACCATCTCCGGTTACGGAAGTACCTTAAGACCTTCCTCTTTGCTTCTGCCTTCTCCCCTCCTCTCCCCTGCTGATCTTTTCTCTCTTGGCACCGTGCACCTGGCCTACCTTCTGTCGTCCGGTCCCAGGTACCTGCTCACCCTGCCACCCACCCTCACTGCGTCCGGGCAATCCCTTGAACTGGGGTCTGTATCTGTTACCATACAGTCCCCCCCACCTTTCCCCTGTACTTAATCAGACATACCTTGTCTTCTGCCTTGAACCCAGCACTTGCCACTTGCTGGCTGCACTACCACTGTTTGTTACCTTTATTATTTTTTATTTTTTTATTTATCTGTTTTTTCTCTGCTCCGCACTTTCCAATTCTCCCCCTCTCCTTGCACTTTTCCCCATTTCCCTCTCCCATGCACTTGCACGTTCTCAATGTTACTAGACCTAGTAAGATTGTTGTTTTTGTTCTCCCTTGTTCCCCCTCCCTGCCTTGTCACACTCTGAAACACTTGTGTACGAGCGTGACACAAACAAAATATCATATCATATATCTACATCATAAGATATAGGTCTATTAGACATCATCGGTAAGGCGGGATCAGTAAAGGCGTCTGGGGTGACCTTCCTCAAGTTTCTCCATTCTGATACAATCTTGGGTTAGTATTGACCCATTTTAAAGGAGCAGGCAGACATCATTTAAAATATATTTAATAATGATGATTACATGGGAGCTGATCTTCTGAGCCACAGTGCCCATTTCCTTGACAGGCTCACAACTGCTGATAAAATGTGTGGCCACAAGGTGAAAGCCATAGGCAACAAAGGGCATGTGCATTGGATTGTCAATTCTGAAGGCAGCGAGGACATTTGATCCATTGTCTGCTACAACAATGCCGAAATGCAAACTATGCCGCCTCATGCACTGTCATTTCACCTCTTCCACCTTCTCTCAGATGTCAAATCCTCTGAGGCTTCTGCCCTGGAACCCTTGCATGGGCAAGGTTACCTGGTGCCAAACTGAATACACCTGCTGCCTCTGTGAATTACTCTGGGGCCCCTCTTGGCTACCGGAGGAAGGAAAGGCAACTGAATGCGAAGTGACAGCCACATAGTCAATCTTGTGACCACTGCTCCACATGTCAAAGGTGAAGTTGAATTTTTGCCTCACAGACTGCTTTAGTGCACACCTGACTGTTGCAATAACTTTGTTGTACGATTCTGGAATTGCCTTGTAGGATAATAAACATCAGCTGGGGACCTTCTAGCGGTGATCGACTTATCCGATAAGGCACCAGAATCCAGTGTTTTCTACAAATGAATAGGAAAGAGATCTATTGCTAACATTATAGCCAGGTTAGCATCCAGCAGGCACTTTCTGTCATGGGACTTGTGACATTTATGCCCATTCTCAAACTCTTCCAAAACACTGCTCTGACACATTGTGGGATTACTGATCTATATGCACCCCTGGGGTACAGGTGGTAAAGCTGGGCGTGCCACTCCCATTGCCTACTGATGCAATTGAAGTATTTTCAGGGAGAATAGTGAGGACTGGTGGCGGTATGCTGCTTGTCTGATGGTTTAGGCATGTATGCACCTCAGATCTTTTGCCTTCTTCCCATGTCTGTGCATGGTGCCACTGCATATAGGACAGCAAAGATGTGGTACCGAGGTGTGTCCCTGCCTTCCCTCAACACGCCGTTTTCCTGCACTATGCATGTGGCAACATTCAGTTGCTCTTTATTCTATGTGAAGTACTGCCACACTTTTGTCTTTTGCAGTGGGCTAGCAGCACACAGACTGGTTTCATGTGGGCATGATGGTTCCAGAGGTGGTGGTGCTGGTGGAGCTCTGAATACCATGTAATGATGTGATGTGCTTTTTTGATTTGCGATGGTAGGTCTGTATATCGCTGGGGGCCAAGCTTAAATTCATATTTAAGCCTCTGCGTCATCAGTGGTGGTGTCATCCTCCTCTTCTACCTCAGTGTCACCGCCTTCCAACAGCAATGCTGGTTTCTGCTCCGGCTCTGATGGCGTATGATCTTTGTCTAGATCATCATCATCCTTCTCATCATCATTACTGTCTGACCCTATGGATGGGTGCAGGGGAGATAGAGACATGGACTAGTCAGTCTCATACTGCTTTCCAAGTACTCCATTTATCTTTCAATCCTGATGTTCATTTGATGAGATCTGCACACCTTCTCCTTCTGCCCTGGAGATGCTCGCAGGGACTGAAAAAGCAACCGTCTCTGTCAGTCTCAGTGGACGTTCATTGTCTTGGTGCAATACCTGGGAATTTTCATGCAATGGCACATGTCTCCCTAAGCGACTTGTGATGGGGGTATGGAAAGTGAGCTGAAGGATACCCTCAACTGACCACATGCAATTCTGGCCTCCCTCATCCACAAAGCAAGTGCTGCTGCGGGATTGAAAAGGCCATGAGTATCACGTCTCCCCCTGCCGCTCACAGTTTTGGGTGCTGATGTGGTGTTCTAAATGCGTGCAACTGTGTGTCACACACTTTACATACAAGCTGTCCTGGTGGTTTCGCAGTGCCTTCCTGTCCTTCCAGGCGTCACCCTATGGCTATTGTGCCATCAAATCACTTCAAGAGACAATCTCTGACAGTGTGTCATGCACTACTCCTTTGAGTCTCTGCTGCTCTTTCCCAGCGAAATCAGGTGAGTGTCATTCTCCCAACAGCTGCCCTTAGGGTCTTCCAGCTCCTCCTGCTCCTCCTTCCAGGTATCGCCCGATGGCATATTTCATGTACAGTCACCTGAAGAGACGGACACTGACTACCATGTCACCTGCCTGCCTGAATTTGTACTGTTCCCTCCCAGATATCAGGCAAGCATGACACTTCCACAAGCTGCCCTCAGAGATTCCTGGCTCCTAACGCTCCTCCTCCCAGGTGTCAGCCAATGGCACATGTCTTGTCCACACGCTTCAAGCGATGGACTCTTACTGGAGTGTCACCTGCTGGCCCTCATGAATCTCTTCTGCTACTTACCACCAAAATGAGGGGAGCGTGACTCGCCGACAAAATGATCTCAGGGTTTTTCAGCTCTTCCTAGATTTCACCCATTGTGCGTGTCTTATCCCCTCACTTCACAAGACGAACACTGACTGCTGTGTCACCTACTGCCCCTTGCATCTCCTGACCCCCACAAATATAAGGCACACTTGCCTCGCATGCAAGCTGTCCTCAGGAATGTCCAGTGCCTCCTGCTCCTCTTCCCAGGTGTCACCTGGTGGCACCTGTCTCGTCCATTCACTCCAAGAGAGAGACACTGACTGGTGTGTCAGGTAATGCTTCCATGAATTTCTGGAGATGGCACTTGTGTTGTTTGCCCACTCCATTTCTGTGAAAGTCTCACAGAGTGCTGTGTAAGCTAAGCCAACTCTAAATCTCACTCGCTGACTGGATCTCAGTCATTCACTACCTCTCCCCACCCTTCTTCATGCAACTACTCTAAATATCCTTACAGTTCCTAACTATCACAAGCTTGACTCCAGCAATGACCTCTTGACCTCTGAAAGGGACTCAGAGTGATTGGGAACTTCAGCTAAGTGCCCCTCTTTAAAACAATGTCAACGAACTTCAAACACATCTTTCTAAAAGTTTGTCTGATGTTCATTTTTGAGAAACCAAAATGGTGATTTGTGTTTGTTGTGCGACGTTAGTCCGGGTTCAGCCATTTTTATGCATGGCGCTCAGTGTGGACATCAGGAGGGGGAGACAAACGGGTGAATTTAAGCACTCTCTGTGCTTATTTAACTGTTGTGGGCAAAACCGTAGGCAGAGGAGGTGAACACTGAACACATTTGGGTGGTCTGCTAGTGCTGAATGAGGTGATTAATGCCGGCACTTTTTCATGGATATCACATCTAGATATGTCAGTGATGGGTATCTGTTGGCGGATGATATCAAATATGGCAGCTAAATCGAACATGGTGTGATCTTCTTCTCCTCCCATGATCTGCATGCCACCTACTGTTTCTGTACTTGGGAGCAGGGCAAAGACCAATACCTGTATTGGGTACAACGTCTGGATCTCCTGAATAAATGTCTGAAGTTGTTGGGTTACTGTTTTTTCTAGCAACTTGTCTTGGAATGATAAGCTCACAATTGGTCTAAAGTTGGCATATTGTTTGGGGGTTGAGCAAAGCTTTCTGGTTTGACCAGAGCAAGTTTTAACTTCAGGGGTACTCCTCCTGCCCCGCGGAAGGCGTACAAACTGTCATTACAACTTCCTATGACAGGTGGCATGTTCTTTGTGAATAGATGCCAGAGAAGGCTCAGAAGGTGTGCCTATTGGTCACTTTGCTTTATCATTTCCTGAATCCTGACCAAGAGTCTTCCCAGGAACCTCATTGAATGGTTATTCGTTATTATAATTTCTAGAAGGGTTAACCTCGGAATGGAATGAACCTTTCCAGTATTCTTAATAAGG
The DNA here is from genome assembly GCF_040938575.1 of Ambystoma mexicanum. NCBI lineage: Eukaryota > Metazoa > Chordata > Amphibia > Caudata > Ambystomatidae > Ambystoma > Ambystoma mexicanum. The sequence continues at coordinate 1,165,408,464 of NC_090927.1, read as the reverse complement.
AGGTCTCCTACTCTATCGCATAGGTTTTGTGAAGGCAGCGGTATAGATATAAAAAAGTTTAGATTGTCAAACTCGTTCACTATTGTATATAGTTCCTTTAGTGGGAAGGAGAAGAGGTGAGTCATATCTGGTAATGTTGCGTCTTAGCTTATTCGATTTGGAGCTTATTGGAATGGGTGAATCTGGAGAAGTGTTTTTTTTTTTAATCCTTGCAGTTATAATGTCTGTGCCATTCATGTCCTCATCTATGTTTACTTTGTTTGGCTTCCAATTGTGATCTGGTAAAGCATTTAAATTCTTGTTGTTCACAGGCTTCTTTCTTTTTGATTGCAGGGCAAGTATTATCAATGGCTTGCCTGAGCCAAACTGGAAACGATTTGTAGTCAACCTATGTTTTCTGCGAGGAATTAAAATCCTTAGCTTTTCATTTTACGATTAACCAAAGGAATTCAAGGTTCCGTCTTGTCTGTTCTTTGAGTCTAAGAGCTGCAATAGCTGGGACCTCGTTGGGTTGGATTTTGATAGAGATATCCCAGTGGTCTGTCTAAACTAGTAGCAAGGAAGGAAGGGCAGGCTATAAGGCATGCATTCATTGGTGCTGAAAATGAGCTCCACATTGTGATATGTTATGTGGGCTGAGCCCTAAACCAACTCATTGAGCTCAAGTTCAGCTGAATTTGTTAGTAAACTATGTGCAGGTGTAACAATCAGGACATGGACTCTTTTAGTAAAATTGTCTAGCATGTTCACTGGTTGAAAAAGAATAAAGAAGCCGCTGAGGTCAGGGAATGATAGAGTAATAGAAAGTTATCTTTCTTAGTAGGGATGTACGTGCAGGAAGAGAACCAGGATTCACGTGTATAAAGGTCGCATACCAGTGCTGAAGCTACTGTTCAAAAATCTCAAAAAATGATCGCCAAACCAACCCCATGTTCTAAATGATGCTTAATGAAAATTGTAAATCCCGGGTGTAACATGTCCTGAAACATGAGGGCTCTATTGTCATTTATTTAAGCTAATTTTGTAAAGAGACCATCTAAATGATAGTTTATCATTATCTTCGAGTCTGTTTAGAGCTGACCACTCCATTAACATGGCAACACTGAGGATGGGAATGGTGCTAATCCATGGGAAGGTTGTCTGCTAAATAACACTCATTTTATTTATTTATTTATTTATATACAAGGAGGAACAATGCTCTTTTGATCAGGAACGTAAAATAGCTAAGATATCAGATGTAATGGGAAGAAGTGAGCTTGGGGTGAGAACGGGGTGAGTTCTAGTGAAATTCTGACCAGGTTGTGGAGGGGAGTAAACAGAACAGTCACCTGGGACAATACCTAAGTCGACATACATAGATTTCGGACAAACAACATCGTACCTATGAAATTTCTGTGACCCCCTCACTTAAAGTGGGTCACAAATTGGGATTTTGAACCTTACACCAGGCTTGCCTATTCTTCCTCCTTTGATAGTGTGGCATGAAACTCAACAGTCACCCCATCAAGATGACATAGAATGTACAGTAATTTCTGGCTATCTGTTCTTACCTATGAGCTCCACCAAAAATGCTGTTTCCATCGTAGTTAGGTTCAAAAATGTATTTTCCATCAACAAAAGATATGTATGTTTTGGTTCTGAGAAGAAAGGGCATAGGAATCAATGGGCTCCTGAAAGAGCCCCAAATATATCTGAGAGTGAGTCCCAGGGAAGGTCAAGCTTCAATGGCAAGCACCATTAAAGAACAAACCAGTTTGTTTTTCTTTTATACTGCATAGCCTGACCTGCAACAGCACCCCACCCGTCTCTTCCCACTGAGGTCAGTCTTTTGATAGTTGAGCTCTCCTTGCACCATATTTCAGTACACACTGTGCATACCAACCTACCACGAAACATGGAAAGAGATGACAGACTACAGGTCTCTTTAAATAGAGTTAACGGCAAAAGACTTATGTGTGGCCTAGTCTTTAATGAATCAGCACAAGTATACATTTAAAATGCTCAGCTATGGTGCTGCCCCTTTAAGGCTAGGTCATGACGACGTCATGACTGACTGTGAATAAAAGTATCTTCGACACGCATGTGCCTCAGATTGAGAAGCATCTTGCAGAAGACCGAACCGGAATGGGAACAGAAGATATCAAGGAGTGCACAAGCTCTGACGTATCAGGACTTGCAGAGAAGCTGGCGAACGGCAAGGCACCAAGGAGCGACGGAATAACCAATCTTGCAATCAAGAACCTCCCGCCGGCATCAATGGAACACCTCACAGAGATCTTCAATGCATGCATAAGGCTCCAGCACTTCCCGAGATCCTGGAAAGAAGCAAGGGTCATCATTTTCCCAAAGGCCGGTAAACCACTGAGGGATCCTGTGAACTACCGCCCCATCAGCATACTCTCTGGATTATCGAAGCTACTAGTAAAGGTCCTCCTCGCCTGACTCAGTGACTTCATCTCCGAAAGAAATCTACTAGCAAAGGAGCAGTTTGGATTTCGAAAGGATCATGCAGCAACCCATCAGCTGCTGAGAGTGGTGGACACCATCAGCCACGGATTCAACATCAAGAAGTCCACGGGAATCGTCTTCTTGGATGTCGCCGAATCATTCCACACAAGGGACTGCTGCACAAGATGATTGGTCTGGGATTTCCGAACTACCTGGTGAAGACGATTGCAAGCTACTTCGGAGACCGTACCATGTCGCCATGCGGTCTGAGTTGTCCTCATCACACCCCATCCGAGCAGGTGTGCCACACGGATCGAACCTCGAACCCTTCCTGTTCAACATCTTCACCAACGACATCCCGACACATCTCCACAAGACTGACCTGGCACTGTATGCGGAGGATGTTGCAGTTATCTCTCAGTCATTCAGCAAAAAGGAAGTGGCAAAGAACCTGCAAGCTTAATTGGATACCATCTCAACCTAGTACAGCGACTGGCGGATAGAACTCAACACCAGCAAGGCAACTGCAACACTGTTCATCAGAAAGAAGATCAAGGAGCACCTGCACATCAGCCTCAATGGAGAGACCATCAAGTGGGAGAGCAGCAGCCGCTACCTCGGTGTGACCCTGGACAGCAAACTCAACTGGGGAAGCCATATTGAGAATACTCAGCAGAAGGAAAGATGGCAGCACTGTACCCACTCCTGAAGACCAAGTCCATGCCCCTCCGGACAAAGATCAACATCTACAAGGTGATCATCAGACCTACCCTGATGTATGCCTCCCCAGCATGGATGACCTGCCATGAGCGACACCGGAAGAGTCTTCAGATAGTCCAGAACAAGGCCCTGCGGATGTCGCCTGGAGCTCCAATCTTCACAAGGATAGCAGACCGTCACAGAGAAGTGGACATTGAGATGTTGGACGAACATCTAGCGAAGCCGAGTAAGAACTTCTGCCAAGGACTGGATCAGAACCCGAACCCTCTGATCAGAAGACTCACTGCCACCACTGCAAACCCCTTCGACCGCTACCCGTGGCCACTCACGGCGAAGACCCTGTGAAACCAGCCCTACTGTGACAAGTTCACACAGACCAAGAAGAATACAAACCCACGACTACATACTCCACCCGAGAAGATGGAGTAATAAGGGTCAAGTCTCGGCATCCAAAAATCACAGCTGATGGATAAAAATCTATCAGGAAGAAGAAGAAGAAGAAGAAGCGCATGTGCAACAGAAATGTGGCAGACTCCATGTCATTGGACTTCTTTCTCTGTGTCTCATTTCATTGGGCCTCCAGGCCTACAGCATGTGATCACTGTCTTGCCGCCCTGACGCTCTGGGTGCCTCTGTTTGAGCACAGCACAGCTGCTAGTCCGGGAGCCTCCAGCAGCTGATGTCCATGCCGTGTGACCACCGCACTCCTGGTTTCTGCTGGGTTGATTACAGGACCAGCCCACAACAATGGCAAAAAAGGTTTTTGGGACCCCCGTGCTAAAAGGGAAAGTGGTGAAGAAGTGCCCCCCTAGTGTGGGATGCCTCTCGGTCATGTGGCGGCCCTCCATCCACACGGCAGTAAGCAGTCTCTCCACTGCGTTCCTGGGGTGTGTGTGGCGAAGGGTAAGAACGGCTACCGCCACTTCAACTGCAGTCCTCATACGGGGGAAGGTGTGGCATACAACACCACTGCTGTCGTGGAGCACGGCCTCTGCTGCAGCAGTGATGGTCGTCTCCTGCGTGCGTGGGGAGCGGAGTGGCATCTGCTGGCGGAATGGAGAGGCGGCTGGTGGTGTCGCTGTTTTCAGCCACCACGTTGATGAAGAGAGGTGGACTGCCGTTGGAAATAATGAATAACTCCCGCCCAGGGGAGACTGGAACGGCGCTGGCCCTGCTGCACATTAACTGAAGGACAGGGTGCACTGCGATTGGGAAATATCTCCAGCACAGAGAGAGGAGAGCACCTGCTACTCCGTATACACCCGGGCAGAACATCGATGAGTTTTACATGGGACAAAATGTGGAGCGGTTGTCCGTGTTTGGTTGAAGTTGTGGTCAGAAAGCCCTCCCTGGCAGTGGTCAACGTGTACGAAAAGAAGTAGTTGAACTATGTTCCCTGCTGGCCTGGCCCTGCTCCCCACAAACCCCATCACCACGTCCCCTCCCACACACAATAAACACCACCAAACACTTGCACCTGCTGTTTAAGGGAACATTCAGTGCAGTTTCAACTTCTTCCTACACTTTTATTTTAAAATGAAACCATTCAGGAACGGTTTCTTTGTAAAATAAAAGTATAGGAGCTGCGAAAGGTAATTTAAAAAAGTAGAGGAGCACCGCTCCCGACCGCTCCCGCTCACTTCGACCACTGCTCCCTGGTGATGCCTGATGGGCCTGAGAGGAAGAGAATAAATGAAGGGGAAGCGGCTAGCGGTTCCCTCCACAAACAAGAGCCACAGTGAAGGGCACCACCTGCACCACGAACATGCCCCCATGCCGCTAACAGTACAGGTAGCAGCCCACATAAGGGCGCCCCATGCTCTGCATCTCAAACTGGAAGGACGCATCCGGTTTTGAAGGACAGGCACTGTAAACTTATTCTTGGGCTGTGTTGGGAGGTAGCACTCAGTCGAAGAGATAAAGTTGGCTTTGCTAGATGGAAGAAATAGCTCTTAGTGTGGCCCACACCGCGGCACACCATTTCTGAAGATGCCAACAGTATCATGCCAACAACCCCTGCCTGGGAGGGGGGGGGGAGAGTGGCTACTGCCACTCCAATAATGTGATACGCCAGTCTAGGGGAGTGAAATAAGTGGTACAGCGCATACGCCCTGCCATCAGTGTCTTGCTGCCTGCCCACCATCAAGGGACTTAGCCAATGTAGCCCCCAGTATACCCAGGTGCAGCTTTTGTTTGTTTGTTTATTTGATAATGCGCTCCAAGCCCTTGGGCAGCTGGGCGCAACAATACAAGTAGACTCGAAACTTAGTTACAGTGCCTGACACAGGCTATTTGCCAGCTCATGAACTGTTCTCTCAACTACCTTGGACTGATATCAGCTAATTTGAACTGGTTTCCTGCAGACCCACTAGCGCTCAAAGAGGGCTCAGTAAATATGAATGTTGATGCTGTGAGCCCGCATGCCATTGATGTGCTTAAAGTGGTCCCAGTAATTAAGTGTGTATGTGTGAAGCTGTGATTCTGCAGGTTGTCGGCATGCTCAATATGGTTCCAGTGACTGACCATTGTATCAGTTGTTAGAGGTTTTCCCTTCTCCCCTGCTGAATAAAGTTCCCCTCAGAATGTTGTGGAACTGCCAACATGCCACCAGCAGTCCACCAACTCCGACTGTCACCCTCAATATATGTAAAGAATGGTCGGTATATATTCGACTGTCTATAACTGCCTGAGTCCCAATGTATGTGGTTATTTTATCTTTTCTTTGTTTTATTTGCAATGGGAAAGGAGGAGTATGGTGTTGCCCCTTTCAAGATAGGTCATGATGACGACATGATGGACTGTGAATAAAAGGAGCATCTACACGCACGTTCCTCGTCATGGCACTTTTGTCACTGTGTCTCATTTCGTTGGGCCTGCAGGCCTACACCGTGTGATCAAGGTCCTGCCGCCCTAATGATCTGGGTGCCCCCTGATCAACATGTGTGACCTGGGTGCCCCCAGGCCATTGTGTCACTGTGTGAGCACAGTGCAGCTGCTAGTTCGGGAGCCCCCGGCAGCTGACGTCCATGCCCTGTGACCACGGCACTCCTGGTGTCTGCTGGGTTCCCCCAGCACTGATGGGGCTGGCCTGGCCAGCCCACAACAAGCTAGATACGCCATTTTATTAGACCAGTGGTTTGCAAACCTTTCTGGGCCAAGGCCCTTGGAGTTAAGAAAATGTAGGGTGGACGCCCCAGGTACATAAGGTACAATATGTTCTTACCATGACTGAGATACTCAGAGCAAGCTACCAATTGTATGGCTGTTTGGGGTGCAATCAAAAGGGATCATGTGAAGTGCTACAGGCGTGAAACTCCTTCCACGCAGAACAGATGCAGCACAGGCAGCAGAAGCACACGTGTGTCCCTCTGACACGGCAGGTACTGGGCAATAGTCAGCAGTGCAAGCCACCCTAGCACACACACATTTGGACAAAGAAAAGGTATCGCATAATGCAAATCTCACTCACACGCAGGCAGTACATAACAGGCAGCTGCAGTGCACATTTCCCTCATGCTGTCCACCTAAGTCACAGACAACAAAAGTGCACCAACAATCCACCACACATAGAACAGATATATGTGTTCGAGATAACAGGTACAGAGCAGGCATGCACACAGAACCGATACAAGAAAAGCAGCAAAAACCTCCCTCCACATAGCAAGTAAAGAACAGACATCAGCAATTGCCCCTCACACGTATAGGAAGGACACAGTGAATTGAGAAGGAACAAGTACAGAATAGGCATCGCAGGTGCAGGATAAGTAGCAGAAATGCACGTGTCACTCACACAGACCAGCTCCACAACAAACAGCAAAAAGGTAAATGACCCAGACAAGAAAATCTACAGCAGGAGCAGCATCAGAGCAAGCTTTGATCGAACAGAGCACGCATACCACATTCAGCAACAGAGCAGGCCTTCTGCAACCCCTACTATCTATGCATGCAAAACAGGTACAGCACCTGCAGCAGTGGTGTGAGATGTCCATGAATGCAAGAAGCATGTGCCTCTAGCACAACCACAGAAAAGTACATCCGCTTCTGTGTGATGTGCTCGAAAGGAATCCATCTAATTTGATTCCATCGATATTATTTCGGTAGATTTGCCCCTGGTCCTGGTGGGGGGGGGACCCCCAACACCCCATAACTCCCCACTTCAGGTATTACCCTAAACCCATCCCCCACATATATTTTGGCCAAAATGTGTTGAAAATATTTGGTAAAATCGAATTCGATTCATTCTCCTGTGGCAAAACCTCCATATCCCAGTAAATTCTTCTCTCACACAGAATAGGCCCACGGCATTGGGCCACTGTTAAAGCACTTCAAAAGCCACAACCACCAATCAAAGATAGGCTGTTGCACTAGAAGTAACATTGCAAGCTTCCCAACAATAGACATGACAGCAGCAATGCAGGCTTCCCTTGCACAAACCGACGAGGTACAGGGCAGGTAGTAGAAGTGTCTCACACAATCATATGATATAGCACAGGCAGCAGTTCAAGCTTTCTGCCCCCCACAAACACAAGCACACAGATACACACAGATCACAGCACACGTTCCCCCCCCCCTGCTCCCAAACCCACTCACCTTATATGTGCCTCATGTATTGTGGATACATTGAGCCATTCCTTGCTTTCTCCGCTTTGCTTGCCAGGACTTGTAGGTCCACACATTGTCACGGTTGGCTCCATAAACCCCCAGACTCCAAATTATGGTTCAGGAGTCTTCATTTGATGTAACTCAATATGGTGTATTACTATTGAGGGTTGTTTCGCCAGGGGGTACTCGAATGAGCACCCCTCTCTCGACCTCCCATGGACTCCCTCCACCTTAGCACAGAGTTTGCTACTACCCCAAGTTGACTTGACACTGGGGATCAGTAACACCTACTATCTATACAGGAAGCTGCGAGGAGGAGCTAAATACCCTAGCCACATCTACCTAACTCCCTCTGGGACTTCCTAAGGGTTCTCCAAAGCTCCCTTCCCAGGTTTCAATTGCAATGGAAAGGTTTTTGGATTGTGCTGACAAATGACATCTTGCTCCTTTTGCTCTCTCTCTCCCACCTGCTCCCTTTCTCTCCTGTCCCTGGTTCTTCTCTGTCACACACTCCTCCTTCCTCTTCCCATTCCGGTCTTCATCACCCCTTGTCCTCTCTCTCTCTCTCTCTCTCTCTCTCTTTCTCTCTCTCTCTCTCTCTCTCTCTTTCCCATCTCCTCTCCTCTCTTCTCCTACCCGCCTCTTCTCTCCATTCAATGGTCACACACTCTGTCTCCTACCCTCTCCTCACTCTACATCTTCCCTTCCTCTCTCTGCTTCACTCTCCTCTCCTCCCCTATCGAACCTCCTCGTTCCTGACACTGACTTCTCTTTCCTAACACCCATTCACTCTCTCACTACCCCACTACACTCACTTTTGCAGGCACTCACTCATTCACGGCCTCGCTCTCACGATCTGGTACCACTCCCTCTCTCCACCAACACCTTACCTGAAACAGTCTCCTGCACGACAAGCTTCAACTTGCCAACCTCCTCCATAACCTCCTGACATTCTGCTTGACTCTGGTACCTTCCTCCAACAAAAAAGGACTATCCCTTACATCAACCAAAGTCACTGACCTCCTCCTTACGCACACTAACCATTTGCTTATTGTCCCCTAACACAGCCTCCTGACATTTCCGGACTTCCTTAGTAATCCAACTAGTTTCTTAAACTCACCACACCTCTCTAGAACTACCTCTGCCTCTCATCTCTGAGCCCCTTCTCTCCTTGCACTTGCTCCAATCACCTCTTTCCTTCCTCTCCAATCTACTCCTACTTCCGGTTTCCAGTTCCACACCCCAACCTCCTCCTCCCACCTCCCACTCCAACTGGCTAAGCTCTTGGATTTTTAAAGGGCCTTGGCCATGCCTCCCGGCTTTGCTTTGGGGCAAGGCAAGCCACTTGTGCAGGGTGTGGGGAACTTGAACTCGGCAGTAGTAGTTCTCTGGGTCTGGTTGGGTCTGCAGTGTTTGCTGGACTACAGCCACCAGAACTGTGTCTGCCATCTTGGAGTTCCTAATGCCCACTTCCTTTTAAGCTGCTGGTATATGATGAGTTGGCTGGTAGGTCTCCTCCCTGGTGGAGGTGGGTCTTGAGGCTGATTGACTGCCCCTCGGATTCCTCAGTCTTGCTCACATCCCTCTTTTTGCCGACTCGAGAGCAGATTCTGCAACGCCGTGACGTCAGCCAAACCTACAGGTGTTGCCGGCTCAGCAGGACCGCTGTTCCTCGATTTCCTTAAAGAGGCCCTCTGCTTGTACTATTGGTTCTAATGGGGCACAGGGGAAGGATGGAATTGTCCACATGGTTGTTGAGGGGAGACCCTACCTCCAGGGTAGGTGTGGAAGAGCCGGAATTGTGCACGGGTGCCCTGTGGATATCCCTTGCTATGATCGGCAAGAGACTTCATCAGAGATATGACAAGTTGAGGGAAGTAGCTGGTTATAGCACAGTCATGGGCTGTGGTGAGGATAGGCAGTCTTCACTATGCCAATGTATTCTCATTCAATAAATCAATGGTGTCCCTGTGAAGTGGCAATTAAACAAAGCTGCGTTCATGCCATCCTCAAACATCTCTTGGCTGTATCTGGTCCATCACAGCCACACTTTCCACCAGATACCTGCACTGGCTCTCTTGAAAAACTATCTAAAGACATCTTTATTTTTTTTAATTGGCACTTGCTGTATTTTCTCTGAAAACTACTCACAGAACACATTTGAGTGAATCAGCAGCTGAGGGTTGAAAGATATCCCCTTTCCAATCACAAAACTCAAGCACTTGTGGGGGTGCTCTGAAAGGGGTGCTTTCCTTAAATAGTAAACATACATGACATGCTTGGATTTGTTGGGTATCATGCAGAGCTGCATTTCCGGCCAGTGGCATGAACATGCACACAGACCCTCGACGGTCTATTGTATGGTGAGACAATAAGAGAAGGCAGGCGGGGCTGCAAATCTAAGAATATTTCCCCTGGGGAGCCCAGCACAGCCTCTTTGTATTCAGCCATGAAAAGGACTGTGTGGACAAAGGAACAAGAAAAACATGAAAGTCTTCAATGTCTTATTTTAGAGCTGCACTTAACACAGAACGGCCAAAGATATTGTCAAGCCAAGAGGCTGCCAGAACGTAACCCTTTCAGTCCCGCCAGCAGACCAAGCGTTAGTGTATTCAGCAAGTATGGTTTGCCACCAAGCTTTGCAAATCTTCCCCAAACACTGTAAAACAATTGGAAAATGCCACCTGCTTCCCCAGTGAGGGGTGTTGTTAGGTCTGGAAAAGATCTGGGGCTACGCTAATGTCGGGACTGTTGGGACTCGGGGCTAGATAGCCTTTTGGTTGTAGCCATTGAGCTTCTCTCTGGGGCTACAACCACAAGACCTGGGGCTATAGCCCCCTTAGCCCCGCCCCAGCAACGCTGACATGCAGCACTAACTGGAATGTTAAAAGGGTAGCCCCTAAGCAAGTCAGTTGTACACAGTAACAGCAAGTCCTAAGGGCAAGTATTAATCGAATTAAGTGTTGATCAGCAATACTAAGTCAGTAGAGTTTCAGTGAGGCATCTCGAAATTGTTAAAAAAAAACGAATACTTTACGATTTTCTACAGAGTTTTGCAGTGCTTAATACAGAACATTTCGACTACAAATTGGTAATTTTCATTGCTCCAAATGCACGTCTTCCTCGTCACACAGATCACTCTGTGAGGTGAGTCCTCCTCCCAGGTGCAGGAAACTCCTTTGCCTTCTAAAAGTACAAACAATCTTCCCAAATGCCTTCATTTCATGTGTTTGTTCTTTGCCAGGCTCCCAATATTAAATATAAATTCTCACCACAGTCACTAGGATTTTTTGTTTCCGAAGCCAATCGAGAAACACATGGTTGTAGAGCACTAAAGACCATGGCGGGGAGACAAGGTACTCGGTTACAGTGATGCAGAGTAATGAAGCGTACTGGTAAGTACTCACAGCATTACCTACGGTCTTGGCCCAACCCTTATTCTGTGAGGATATAGCAAGCAGAGCCTGGAGCATCATCATATCAGGGAAGGGACCAAAACACACCTGCAGACATTGCTATTGTATTAGTGTTTTGAGCAATATTGAATTGTTTCTTAAGATACAACACCAATCCAGAGATACTGGGGTTCAGACTGTGGCAATGCCACTCGTGTCTGGATCAGGGATGGAGAGAACATGCAACTGTGGACCGTGCTGCTGCAATGATTGAAGCTGCCCCAGGCGTGGTGGCATTTCATTCATGATAATTAAAACCTGTCCCCCTCACCTTCTTAAGGCAGATTGTATCTTTATAAATACTTCTTTGAAGGAGGTTAAGGTACCTGATGAGCTAAAACAAACAATGGTTACTCCCATCCTTAAGAAACCAGGGCTGGTCAGGGATAATCCTCTTAATTTCCTTCCCATACTGAATACTCTGTTCTTACTTAAGATATTGGACCGGGTCGCTTATAGTCAAATTGCTGAGCACCTGGACCTACATCCCATCCTTCACTCCCATCAGTCTGGATTTAAAAAAACAATTTGCCACAGAAACATCACTTCTGGAGCTGTAATCTAAATTCCTAACTCAGTTGAATAAGAGTGCACTCTCTCTTGTTATTTCCTTAGACCAATCGGCTGCATTCGATTTAATCGAGCACACCATTCTGAATTCTAGAGTGGGGTAGGTGGCCAATTTCTCAGACACTGCGGCAACTTGGATTGCCTCGTTTCTCGACCATAGATGCGGTAGAGTCTGTTCTGACACAGCAGAAGCAGTACCAGTCCCAGTACTCTATGGTGTACAGCAGGGGGCCAGCACATAGCTGTGTCTATATAACCTCTTTATGGCTCCTTTCTTCTTTATGTTAGAAGAGGAGGGGTTTGTGTTCTCAAACTACGCAGATGATACTCAGTGTGTAGTCCCTCTAACCGGCATCCACGAGCAGGATGAGCTGGAAGTTAATAGAATCTTCACTCTAATTGAGAAGTGGATGTTGGACAACTATCTAGCCCTCAACCGGAGTAAGACTGAGCGTATGCTTGTGGGTAGCTCACACGTGCTGCGCAATCTTAATCATTCTTATAGCTCATTTAAATTAGGAGGTGACATTATAACCCCTCTGCCCAAAAACAAACATTTTGGGAGTGACTCTCGATCAGACATTAAATATGAGGGCACATGTCACTTCGGTGGTCTCATCAGCAGTTTATTATGTTAAACTACTATCACATCTGAGACCCTTGATTTCCCGGGAAAGTGCAGAAACCATTGCTCGGGCAATGATAGGATCAGAAATGGATTATTGTTGCAGCCTTTTGCTGGGCGTTAGTACACCAGACTTGCATAGGCTCCAGGTGGTACAGAATTGGGGAGTGAGAGTCGTCCTTGGCCTCTCTAGGCATGATCATGTATCAGAGGCCAGGCACTCTCTTCACTGGTTACCCATTGAATCAAGGATCAAATTTAGGGTCCTGGTTATCACCTTTACATGCAAACTACAATTGATGCCACCATGTCTGCAGAGTCACATTAAGGACCAGGTTAATACAAGAGCACTGAGATCTGGCACGCAAAACTATCTAGTGCAACCAAGAGTCAAAACATCTAAAGCCGAGAATGGAGCTTTCTATTTGAAAGCGCCCTTCCTCTGGAATCAATTGCCAGATTATATGCGCAGTCATAATTCGCTACAGGCCTTTAAGAAAGATTTCAAAACGCTTTTATTCACTTGAGTAGGATTCATCTGATTATGCCGTAGCCATAATAGCTCTTAGTTAGGGTCTTTTATACCTGTTTCAGATGCCCCTCCATCTGGATGTTCCTTCCTTTGTCTATATGTACCGCGAGCATCAGAATTTTCAGGTGGGATTGAGCCCAAGACTAAAAGTGCTTCATTTACAACAAGAACATTATTCTTTGTGTGAACCATAATGACACATTAAAGGCCCGGATTTGAAAAAGGCGCAGGTTGTACGCCGAAACACGTGTCATCCAAGAGGGGCTGAAAATTCGAAATAAAAAACTTTATCAAATACAACAGAACTTTTGGATGTGTCATTCATAGCAAAAGGAAATACACCAGTAATTTATCTTGGCGCAAATAAGTGCAGGAACAGTTGCAACTTTTCCTATATGTATAACTTGTCTGCGCCTTCATGCTTGCGGTTCTATAGTGCGCGTTATAAATGCTATGTAATGTAATGTCAGTTCAGCACACACCCTTGCAAAGTGACCCAATTGTAAGGATTTCAGGGCCAATCTAGGGGCCCATAGTCTTCCTCTGACGCTGGTGGCTAGGCATTCACCCAGAATGGCTGTTTTGTGGCATAAAACCAGGCTGTGGAGACACTCCTCTAGCCAGGCTGGGACTGGCCTGCTGGGCAATAGGTCAATGCCCGAATTGCATGCCCAACATGCTAGTCTGGGCCAGTACTTGGGGTCAAAATGGGCCCGTTTTTTGCCAAACGTGGACCACTTTCATTAGTTAATTCACTATGTGGTTAATAGTTTTGATCAGTGTTACTGAACACATATCCTTTAAAATGCAGAATTCTGAATAAATTTGACCAAAAAACTCCCCATAGGGTAGTGCTCAAACAGTCTGTCAGAAAAGGAATTACTTGCTATTTGCGACTGTGGCCCACGTTTTCCCTGCCTTCAGCCTACTTGCTTGGAAGTTGAGCAGCAAGCCATCAGCTGAGTGACACTGCCAGAATTCAGAGCCCTTACCAAGGGATACGAATACTACCGCGTTCTAAGATATACTTCGAAAAAAGAGCTGCATAAACGGTAGGCTTCAATCCAGGCCTCCATCTTCCCAGATGGCTGGCTAAACTACTGCCACACAGGCCATGCAGTTTATAGCGATTTTGTGCTCACAACAAAAAGCCCCAAAATGTGTCTTTTTCAAATATGCTACACCATTTCAGAAATGATGCTGAGAAGGCGCAAAATCTGGAACTCTATCCATCCTACACTCATTTTAAGTAGTCTAGAGGCCACATTGATTTCGATGTCTGCTATCTGACACTCACAGGGCCAGAGTTCCAAAACCTTGCCCATCACAAAAAACAATGAAGCAACTCTGTAAGGGGTTGTTTTCAATCCGGAGGATCGCTGGGAAATCAGTAATGGATTTCTAGACGGTTAGTATTTAACTATTAGTATTTAAATTAGGCATTAACGACGCAATGGTGGCAGATTGTTGCTGCAAGCAATATTCCCTTTTTGGCTGCCACAGAGGTTTTAAATCGATGCCACCATATCTTTGGGGAGCGGGCGCCCGTCTACCAATCACAACAAACGCAAGACAATACCCAAGAGAAATGCTAGAAGTTACACCTGACCTTCTGCCAACCAAAGAGCCACCACAGGTGGCCTCTGTAACTCCCAGGGGCTCCAGGAACATTCAAGGGTTTTAGTTTTTAATTGGGGATTTTCCAAAAAACAGCTTAGCGTGATAATATGCAGATTGTGCAATGTAACGCACTGGGCTAAAAAATGGGTGAAGGAGGGCTCTAGTCTCTCTCTCTCTCTCTCTCTTTCTCTCTCTCTCTCTCTCTCTCTCCCTCTCTCATCTCTCTCTCATCTCTCTCATCTCTCTCATCTAGTTCAGGCCTTTCCCTCCCTATCCCAGGCGTCCCTCAACTCCAGGATGGTATCTAGAGATCCGTAACCCCTTCTGTTTAAAGCCTTAGCTATCTGGATGTGATGGTCTAGAGGCAAACACCTTATCTATCTAAACTCCCTTTGGGAACCATGTAGGCTGTCTCTGCTCTAGATTCCCCAAATGATGGTACCGCGTAAGGATTTTTACCTTACGGACACTCAGGCCCCACAGGGTCTTATCCTTCCACACTCAAATGTTGCTCTCCTTATGCTTCTCTAGCACTCTGCCTTTTCTCCTCCCACTCACCTCCCTCCTTCTCCACCCCCTGTCTCTCCTCACACTGCTTGACACTTCCTTCTCTACCCCTTCCCTCTCCCTCTCTCTCTACAGTTTTCCTTCACCCTTCGATCTTACATGCAACTACTATTCCTTCTCCACACCACTACTACTCCCCCTCGCCACTCACTACGCCCCTCCCCACCTCTCACTACACCCCTCTTCTCACCCACTACTTCATTGTTTGAAGGGCGTTGGTGATCAGGCAGTGGTATTAGTGGCTGGGTGATTGGCTGTGTGATACAAGCAACACACCACATGAATGGATGGAGGAGGAATTTGTGCTGGGGCAGCTTGATTGAATGAACACTCAAACACAAATTAAAATACCATAGACCACCAGCCATGAGCACTTGAATTAATGTAATGCCAGGACTTTGGGGGAAGGGAACATTGTTTGGGGATGCTGGAAAAAAATACCTTCATAGTGTTGGTGACCAGGCTGTAACATTGTAACAGCATGACTGGGTGTGTGATTCAACACACAACCTGACTGATGGAGATGTCTTGCTGCGGCGGCTTAATTAAACACATGTTCACACACACCTAAAATACTGTAGCCCACTAGCCACAAGCATGTGAATTAATATAATTGCAATCATTTATTTTGAGTTTTTCAATTTTGAAGAATTTGTAACGCCCACAAAGCGAACTAAATCGCATCCTCGGGCAGATGACACCATGTAGTAAAAAGGGAACATGAACCTAGATGTCACAGAAATTCAATGAAAGCCACAGTCACCAGACTTACTTAAATAAGTGGGTCTTTAAACCCGCTCTAGTGAGAAGGGAACACGTGTTTGGGAAATAAAGGGAAACATTGCTTGCAGGTGTTGTTCAGCAGGTGGTGACATATTTGGCAAATTCATTATGTGGGATGGAGGTGGAATGTGTACCGTGGAGGTTTAAATATAGCATTGCAGCTATCTTCAAGAGTTGAGGACAGGTGCAAGATTCCACAGCACACCAGACACACTACTGAGGATGTTAGTGGCTGAGGAGTTTGAGGAAATAGGCAATACCAAATAAGATGTCCTCAAGGCCAGCAGCCAAGTGTGGGTGGGGGAGAAGGCATCAAAATGTTGCACGATTTACAAGAAGCATCAGCCACTGAAATACTTGTGATGCTCACATTGGCAATGGAGTGCAGCACTGTGCCCGGCAGCAACTAGATATATGCTGCATGCAAAACATTGTTCAGCTGGTGAGACAACTGGTGACTATTCTTAGTAATGATCCATAAATAAAACACATGGTAGAAAACATTGAATATCTTTTGGTATTTTTCCTTGACCTCCACTTTAAGGTCCGACTTCCACTGTGGAAAGTAGGATAACTAATCAAGAAGCAACATACGGAGACAAGAAATAATAGTCAGGTCAACATTTGACCATCCCCCAACAGCCAAAAAGATCTCTATCATGTGTAAGTCCTTTCCTACCAATGACAACTGTGCCAGGTGCAGGGGAGCCCCTTACAGGATGTACAACTCTCAACAGACACCTCAGTGAGACTAACTTATGATTCTGCATTCTTCAATGTGTTTGGGCCTGGGTATATAAAAACTATCGGTAGCTGGTCCACTGCATGCACATTTGATCGGTACATGCCATCTTGAAAAGGACAATGACCCACTGCAGTACTGAATCCCTCAGTGTACTGTTAGGCCAGCAGATCTTGTCTTTTTGGCCATCGACATCTTAAGCTGCCCTCAGCTACGGTGCAAACAGAACGTGTTTTCAGTGCTGCTGGTGCAAACATCTCTTAGCACAGGAGATTAGACCTCCCTGTTCCTCATGTCAAACAACTGACAATCAGCAAAATGATTGAACACCATATCCAAGTGGGCTGTGGCACGATACTGGTTCTTTACAAAAACAGCAACTGTATTTTCAAAGTCAGCAGCCAATCATAGTAGAGTCAGGGAATAACCTCTTCTCAGTGGAAGCCAGGCCAGATAGAGCAGTGTAGTGTGGGTGGAGATTACCAATGTTTTCATAGATACTACTAGCTCAGACTCTGAAGAAGAAATGATAATGTGGTATTGATGATAAAGGTTACTGAGGTGATGAGGATAAACAATTGTGATGCTGCCCTAGAGGGTGAAGTGCCAAGCCTGCTAGAATGTGCATATCTGTGATCAAACGGTAGCACAGGGATATATGACAAATATACCTGCTTGGATGTATACACAACTGAATGAGTCATTCTCATACACAATTGTTTCTGCACTCAAGAGAGAATGGGAGCGCATGTATATTTGTTTGCACTACCTCATGATAAAAGATGGACACCTACTTTTGCCACAGTCCCACAGGGCAGGGTTGCACACACACAATTTCTGCCACATTCATTGCTAGGTGTGTGCATGTCTTTTCATGCCTTTCTGTTCCTAATAAGTTTGTATGTCTTGTCTGCCTTGTTATGCCCTGATATGCTATGTTGTACCTTGCTATATACAAAAGAAACTGCATTTTGCACTCAAAGACTATTGTAATGGTGCAGATAAATATGCAGGTATCATCAACTGCCCCAACTCTGATAAATATGCAAGTACCAACTCCTGACCCTACTCCTCACCATTACCGCACAGGTGAGATAAGAAAGAAGCTGAGGCAGTCCTACCGCCCCATGAGTCCAGGGGTGTAAGACGAGACAAACTAAGACAGATTCCAAAAAACAATGCTTTAAACAGTCAATGTATATGCTTATGCCATAAAGAATATGTTAAGTTGCGTGACACTAGTAGGGCTCACAGTTAGATAGCAGAAAGCACAGGTAGAAGGGAGGAGGACTCCGGAATACTAAGAGAGGGACTCACGACAGTGATAGGGCAGATGAAATTACAGGCAGGTGAGATGCAGCATACACGGGCAGGGAAACCAACATATGGCAGATGCACAAGGTGAATCTGAAACTAACGTCGAGATAGGTGAACGTGCAGAAGTACAGCCATTTTTCTTAACATTGAGGCCGCAGCAGGCCCAAGAAATAGCAAACGTCTTAGAATCCAAGATGTTGAAACTCATGTCAAAACATCTATTTTAGTAGCTTTTGAAGCTACACAGATAGCAGTGCACAGCGAGTGCCAAGGTAAGAACACCAGGAAGAGAGTAGTGGGTGTGCAGAATGCAGGGATGAGAAAACAGATCCCATGATGAAAAATAGCAGCCTCCACAGTTAATCATATTAATAAGAGCACAGGCAGCCATTGGTGTCCTGGTGCACAAGAATAGTGTACCAAAAGACTGCAGAGAGAATAGATTGAGGGTGTCGAAAGTGGCCACAATTAGTATAGCATGTATGTTAAAATGAGCTAAAACTCAGTAAATAGGAAGAAAATCACTCTCCAACACAGTCCCCTAACATGTGATCAAGACATGAAGAAAACTTGTTATTCATTATGAGCCAAGTACAGATAAGACACCTGCCGAACTCCCCAGTACACACACAGACAAAAGATGATAAACAAGGATAAGTACAAAGGAGCAGATAGGGCACATGGCCTGGGAATGATGGGGAGTACTTGTAATTTGAGTAATTGCAGACCATGGACTTCTCTCCCCCACCATATGCCTCCCTAATATCTTTACATCTCATCAAAGCGTCCAAGGTTTGTGAGTAAATGACCAACCAATGGAAATTCCTCTTGCCACACTGCCTATAATGAACCGAGCCAACAAATCAAGTGTGTAGTTCTAATGATGTAATGAAAGTAGCATCTGTAATGGGCTGAATCCAGGAGGGGCAGTCAGAAATGTTTTAGGCAATGAAGAAACTAACACCTATATACTCTATATGTAGCTTGGGATACTAAACAATGCAAAATACTCATAGGTGTTGTCATTGATACCGTAGTATGATGCCATTGATTATATGTTTTTGATATATAAGCCGCTTACACTCATTGCAATACTGAGAGCTACTTGTATGCTGTCCTGGCCGAGATTATGTGTTTTGAATAAAGCTGGGTTTTCCGTGCACTTTGAGTACTCCATTATTGAGACTAGTTTTTATCCTATTGCCAATTTGGGCCCTCCTTTACACTATGGGTTGTCCCTGTAACCTTTCCCTCGTCCTTGAAGGACCTCCCACCTCCATAGCCCAGGCTCCCTACGTAACCAGGTTTTATAACTATAAATTCTCTAAAGCTAAATTAACCCTACTGTCTAGGGTAGCTCTACTATAGGGAGGCCCTAGCCTTGTCTATCTAACTCCCTCAGGGAATTCCTAGGTGACCTTGTAGGGTGGTCTGATTGCCTGGTGTGCCTTTCCTCCAGCTATGTATATCTCTACCTTTTCTTCAATCACCTTCCCCCTATGCCTGTCTCCTCTCTTTTCTATATCCTCCTCTCTCTCTCTCTCTCTCTCTCTCTCTCTCTCTCTCTCTCTGTCCACACCATCTCCTGATCTTACCAATTTCTTGCTCTGCTCCTGTCTTCTCCCTCCAGCTCTCTCTTGCTCTCTCTCCTTCCTACACTCTCCTGGTGTTATCTCCCTCTATCTTCCTCTCTCTCCTCCTGTCTCTACTATCCAGCACCCTCTGATCATATCTACTTCCCTCAAATCTTACTTCTCCCAGCACTACCCCTGACTCAACTATCCACTAGCCTCCTGCCCCTCACTTCTTTCTCTCTCTCTCACCCTCCTACTCTCAACCCCCTGTCCCCCTCCAAAATTATCTTGCAACAATCTCTCACTCACTCACACACAAACAATCAAAATGGCGCTCCCTCTCACTCCAAGCACTTTACCTTCACTCTCGCCAGTGTGATGAATCAGAGATGATTCACCCAGAAACCATGTCCTACAACCCTTCCCAGGTGGCCAGGGAATGGCAGTGACTTCCTGATCCTGACCCTGTGGGCTGTGCTTTGTGGGAGGATCACATGAGGGGGGGGGGAGCAGGTCAGGAAGAATGAGGAACCCCCTTGTATAACTTTCCCCAACACCCCAACCACCCAATGGCCTATTGTTAAGTAGAAACAACTGTTAGAAAGGCTAATTCTGATGTTATGGACTTCAAATTCCACAATTCCCAAAGTACTGGGACGAAAAAGAGGACTGCAGAGGTACATGACTGCAAGTTGCAGCCTATTAGGACTAATTACCCACACCTGAGTGAGACTGAGAGGCATATAAGGCCCCCTCAGGTGCAGGCCTTGAAGAATAAAAGCAGTAGCAGAAGGTGGAGGAATTTTGACCCCTCCACGCGGCAGTAGAAGTAGAATTTTCTAAAGAGCCAATATGCCGAGACCATTGTGGTGTGTGAAACTAATGCCGGTCTCGAGAGGGTCTCCTATGCTCGAGACTGCAGCTGAAGAGGTTGCGCAGCAGAGAGTGCATCATTTACCAGTTTTCCCCACTGTCGGCCGAGCACCGGTGGCAGGTGAGCACCAGATACCTGCAAGAGCTAGGAGAGCTCTGAAACTGATAGGCGGGCCATGTGACGCTGCAGAGGAGAGATTGCCGTGCCGCACAGGCTAAACCAAAGCAGAAGACCTGGAGGCAGCGAGGCGAACGGGCGTGCACGCCAGACCCAGTGAGTTCACTGTTACATTGTGACCCCGGAGCGCTCCGTAACCACCCGCTGGCCAAGTCAAGGGATCTGAACTTCAGAAATAAGATAAGCAGAGTAACATTAATGAAAAGGAAACATTTTGAATACCAAACTAATAGAAAGCAGGCTAATAATTCTGTTGACGAGAAAGCTGGTTTAAAAGGGAGCAAATGGCAGAACTAGAACTTAATAATAAAACCAGAAGGGTGTGATTATTGCATAGTGGGTATTAAAAGCCAACAACAAGAAAGGGCAATAACATGAGAAGAAAATACAAATCAGTATTGCCAAAGCCAAAAGAAAAATATGCTGAGGCAATTTATAAACAACCAGTATTGTCCAAGCCAAAAGAAGGCAATTGAGAATTTCAGTATTTGCAAAGCCTATTGCCCATATGTAAAGGAAAGTCACTAGAGGAGATGCCCTAAACTTACATTGCCAAAGACAAAGAAGTGTGAAAGTGAGAAAGAATCATTATCAGCATTTGGTTAATGACCAAGTGTGGAAACAATAGTGGCAGGATGGCTGCCCTTCTGATAAAAGGTATTCAAGAGGAGTGAAGCATAGCCTGCATTGTGTATGGTAATCACAAATGTGTAACAAACAGCACCAGTGTGGTTCTTGTTTCCCCTGAAGAAATTCCTAAACTGTTTTGTTGTGAAGCAAGAGACATTGCTCAATTGTTGGAAGCTGACCATAACCACAAAAGTACTTGTAGTTAGTAGCTTGTTCTGGCCTAGCAGTAGATGACCAGCAGTTCAGAGGACTTGGTAACAATGCATTCTCTTCTGGCAGGAGAGTACACCAGAAAAGAGAATTTTGTAATAGTAGGAAAGGTAGGGAAGTAGACCAGGTGGACGTTGTTAAAGTACTGCGGTGCGGTTAAAATTCTTAAAGAAGCAGTTGAAGAACCACTAAAGTGTTTTGTGTATTAATATAGAAACAAACTGACAAAGTTTACTGAAGCAAATGTTGCATGAACCTCTACAGAATTATATCTGTTTTTGTTGAAATACAGAAATATTCTTTGCTGATGAAAAGAAGCTGTTTCAAGATCTTGGTTACAAGTGAAAAGTGGAAAACTTTATTGCTTCAGTATTTTGGCAGTGCCTTGTTCGACTTGTGGCCTTGTCCTCCATTAATACAGGCCTCTAGCAAGAAATGTATCTTACTTTTTCCTGCTCTTCATGATATGACTTATTACTTTTCAATGTGTTCAGTGTTCTTGTCGAGAGTTCTATGCGAAAAGATGGCAAATTCTGCGTCTTGCAACAATGAGGACATGATTAATGCGGCACCGTTTTGCATCCAATTGTGTACACTGGCTGCCTGGTTCAGCTCATTTTGGATGCAGAAGATTTTCAGGCCTAATTTGAAGTGAACAGGGCATTTAACTAAATGGCACTTCACGGTACCTTATCCAATGAAAGATTGTTGCACTTTTAAGGTGTCAGAAGAGTATTTCGGAGATCAATAACTGATATATTTTGCTGTTGTTTTTTCTATCATGTATTTGGCAACATAAAACTCACTACTGTGGAGGCCTAATGAAATCTAACTCAGTGATAACCAAAAGACTGTGACATCATGTTAGAACTTCAAACTAATTATATCTGTGCAACTTGTATTTCCGTCTACGTTCAGAGCATGATGGTTGCTTTTCTCTACTGTATATTGACATATTGTATATGGTGCATGTTTTGATATGAAAAGAGTAGGAGGTTTGAGCAGTGTGCCATTAGTAAAAGATATGTGAAATTAGTAAACCAGTCCTGTGTTGATGAGTAAGAGTAGGGTTGTTGCATACTCTGATGCACCGTGACAGGAATATGCTTTTCTCTACTTCTAGTCCAAATTCCTAACACCCCCCCCTACAGGGGGAGTCTAGGACACTCCCCTCGGGTGGAGGAAAATCTCTGTGAGGTAGAGGTGATACAAATCACCTCACTTGTGATTGCTCAGGTCACAGGGGGCTGAGGTGTGTGGGTGATGGTGGTGGTGTTGGTAGCCACAGTGTCACAGCTGCCGGTGGTGGGGATTGCACAGGTACGTGTGCTGACGAGCATGGTAGATGATGTGGTGGGGGTGTCCGGCAAGGTGGTCGCTGATGCTGACTTCTGTTTACTTTGTTTTCCACCACCAGTGCTCTGCCCTGCCTCCCTGGAAGTGTCTGGATGGTGGTTCGGAGGATGTTGTAGCAGTGGAAGACGTGTCTCCTGCGCTGGTGTTGCAGTGCCTGGCTGGCATGTCTAAAAGTGACATACAATTATTTGTTATGTCTAAAAGGGATTGCTACAGTTGAGCGGTTAATTGGCCACTCAATAGAGTTTGTGTCAGGAATGGTGGGGATGTTACTCATGGGTCACCTAGGACATGACAGCTTGGGCCATGCAACCAGTGTCAGAATGGCATGCATTACAATTAATTTGCTTGCCATCCAAGTGTGCATGTGGACATATGATCTCAGTAGGGCTGACAGTATGGCCAATGTCTGTCGTCTTCCAGCATACGGTGGGTGATGTGAGGCAGTAAGGGTAGTGGAGTGAGCACAGGGGTGATAAGAGCAGTGACAGGTGTTACTCCTTTTCATGGAGTCCGCCTTCACTGATGACTGATGCATCCTCCATGCCCTTGCTAGTACTTGCTGGGGCATTCATAGGTGATAGGGGCCCCATGTATGTCTGAATGGCCCATTGCATTTCATGTTTGGGGGTGCCTGTGTGTGAGAATGATGAGTGATGCTGTATGACTATGGACTGGGAATTAGTGGGCAACTCAGGATACATGACACATCCTCTATAGGACCAGTGCGGCACTTTGGCGCGCGTTCACTCACTGAACGTCAAGTGTTACGGGGGGTGACCTCCCCTGTGCCCTGTATACTGCTTTACTCCATTGTGCATGTGAATTGGCAGCCCCAGAGTCAGCAGTTTGGCAAGGTGTGTAGGCCTTGCAATTCTGTACTGGCTGGTATATTGGCAAATGGACTACCATGAACTTACCAGGCTGAACTTGGCTGACAGGCCAACAATCAGCAGATGTGGCAGCCTCCAGACCTGCCATTTGGAGGATGCTTCTCACTGTCTCCTCACGGCTCTTCAGGCTAGGTGGCGCCACAGTGCCTCCTCCTGTGGCCGCTGTCTCCTTGTGGTGTAGTGCCATGAGACTGCGCAACCTGGTCTTTAGGTCATGCCAGTGCTCTAGGGCATCTTCTATGCCCCGGGGGCACCCTCCCAACGACCACCTCCTTGCAGCGCACCTCTGCCCAGATGGGGGGCCTTTCACTGGTGTGTGCTCTAGCGACTCTTGCCCTCAAAAAGCTGGTCAGCATGAGCACAATCTCATCAGCAAGTACGGTGAGCTCTGCCTGTGTGATCTTATGCTTGTGCGGCCTCATTTCTGGCACTTTGGCTTTTGATTTGTCTCCTGACATGATGGCACTTTCCTACCGGCGGGGATTGTTGCTGGAAATGGATGATACCCAATGGGCTGAATTTTTAAAGATGGCCTTATCTATCCAATAAAGTGCAGATTTAATTTGTGCAGCTCTCTTTTTTTTGTGTAAATTGGGACTAAAAGGTTTCAACTGAAAATACGATTGTGAAATGTGGAGCTACTGTCACATTGTCCAAGTCTTCCAGGAAGGTAGGCTGTCCAGAAGTTCGCCTTTTTCTAGTTTGTCTTTCTTCATGAACTGTCCCCAAGCAGTGCAGACAAGCAGAAAGCATGTGTTCATGCACACACCATCATTCAAGCGGTACCGCAGGAGACTGCGAGACCGGAGCAAGCGCCTAAAGTCACATAAGAAATCGAGAGAGGCCCCAACACTCCACGCAACACTAGTTGGATCATAGGGCCTGCAAGCTTTATGGCATAGACTAAGAATTACAAATAGCCAAGGGACCTTTCACAGGTGGTGTGGGTATCAGGTAATATTATCCCCATATAAATGGTCGCCGTAAATAATATCGCCGGGAAAAGGTCGCAGCGATATTATATGGGTGACCATATATATGGGGACAGGGGCAAAAAAAACCATTTAAAAATAAATAATAATAATGAAAAATAAAGTTTGGGGGTTGCGGGGGTGTCCCCAGCATGTTCCATGCAATCATGTCGCCACAAAAAAACGGCAATTTTTCGGCGATATTTTTGCATGGCGATATTTTTGTGGCGACATCATTACATGACACCGTGGTGTGGCCTATGCTGCTATAGGCGTGGCCTTCCAGAAGCGGGCGAGTTTTCCTACCTGTCATGGGATCAGACTCTTTTAAAAAAGATGTGTTAAATCTGATTAATCAGCAAACAAAACATGACTATAATAAACATGTTCAACTGCACGTTCAATAAGGATTCCACTCCCTGTGTGAAAGCTCCGGGCGTTAAAGTCCCTGCTTCAGACACATGCGCGTGTCCCGCGGGTCAGAATTTGCCATCTTAATAAGATAGCTCAAGGTGTTACTGTGCTGGCTGCAGCAATTGAGGCAAAGATCCCTCCATCAAAATAGATGAACTGTGATGGTGCTCATTGTGAGTTTGTCGGTAAATAGGGTGGTAATTCCTCCACATGGAGCTCGCCTCAATTTACCGTTTCATTTTGTCCTTGCGCCTTGAGAACATTTAAAAATGTAGGCAGGGGACCCACCCCGCAGCACTTAAATGCAAATGTTGGAGGTCCTCTTTGTACAATGTAATTGTCATATGCAATGGTCCTGGTAGGCTATAACTATTTTCGAAGCCCTGAGTGTCAAACATGCGTAAAAGAGATGTACAACTATTTTAGCACACCAGGGAATGTTCACGTTTTCGGGGAGTTAGAGCGGGGGCATGAAAGGAAGTGCAGGTTCCCACTGCCCCCATCTGCTTCTCCTACCAAGAATGAATGGATTTACTTGGCCATGTGAATGCATTTGATTACTGTGGAATCCGACAGCCTTTAGCACCTGTTAAAAGGTGGTCAGGCGTATATAAATCCATGTTAAACGTCTCCTGCTGTGCGTAGATACAGGGAGGCATTCACCGTGGTTTGCACTGGGAAGTGCAAATTCAGCACGTTAACCTGCCTCTGAGGAGAGCTGCATGCCTTGATTGCACTTCGCAGGGCAAACCATGAAAACTGCCGGCATGCAAATGCACACGCTGACGGTCCCCTCTGTGCAATTTGCACGAATCACAAAATGAACCCCTTAGCGGACCAGGCAAGTCTGAACCGGATGCAGGGGACTGCCAGCATGTGCACTTCATGGGTCTGCAGACCACTCCATGCACTTTTCATGCATGTTGAACTTCTAGACAATGGCTTCACATGCAGTGTTAACACGTTACACTGCAAACGAATGTAAATGTTCCTACGAGCTATGCCTGGTGGGAGGCATTTAGCACAGAGTGCTAAGGAAATCTGCAGTTTTTAGCATATAGAGCGCCTGGAGACTGCCCTCCTCAGGTGGTAGCGGCGCACGGTATAACTCAACATAACATAGCATGTGCTAAAAGTAGTGTATGAAATTGAGTTGTGTTACTGTGGGATCCTATCAAACACAAGGTGGGGGGGATTGCACTCCACCATGCCCCAGGCTCTAATAGTATTCTCATGAGATTGAAAAAAAACAATTGCCCTTGCCCCAGAACGCGCCCCATCTTGACTTGCTCTCCCCGCCCTATGCACTTTCAGTGCCGTATTAAACCCTGTGCTTGCCCCTTGGCAGTCAAAATATTGAGTCCCCCCCCTTGCAAATTACCTCCGAATACATTTATTATTTTCTGCACCACTTTATTTTGATCCGTTGTCACAGGCCCCTAAAAGGAATGGGGTCCATAGGCCGTTGCCTACTTGAGCCTAATGGATAATCCGGCACTGTGCACTTTCACAGAAACACACACAACTTGTTATACTCATGCATTTAAACATATACACAAACATGCAGATTCCCACACCTCTAACTTTTAGGTTTGCACATACGCATACACATGCTCGCAGACACCCTCACCTCGCACCCTTACACATGCCCGCAGACACCGCACCCCCACCCTTACACATGCCCGCAGACACCCGCACCTCGCACCCTTACACATGCCCGCAGACACCTCACCCCCACCCTTACACATGCTCGCAGACACCCTCACCTCGCACCCTTACACATGCCCGCAGACACCGCACCCCCACCCTTACACATGCCCGCAGACACCCGCACCTCGCACCCTTACACATGCCCGCAGACACCGCACCCCCACCCTTACACATGCTCGCAGACACCCTCACCTCGCACCCTTACACATGCCCGCAGACACCGCACCCCCACCCTTACACATGCCCGCAGACACCCGCACCTCCCACCCGCCCGCAGACACACGGACCTCCCACCCTTACACATGCCCGCAGACACCCGCACCTCCTACCCGCCCGCAGACACACGGACCTCCCACCCTTACACATGCCCGCAGACACCCGCACCTCCCACCCGCCCGCAGACACACGGACCTCCCACCCTTACACATGCCCGCAGACACTCGCACCCCAACCCTTACACATGCCCGCAGACACCCGCACCCCCACCCTTACACATGCCCGCAGACACCCGCACCCCCACCGTTACACATGCCCGCAGACACTCGCACCCCCACCCTTACACATGCCCGCAGACACCCGCACCCCCACCCTTACACATGCCCGCAGACACCGCACCCCCACCCTTATACATGCTCGCAGACACCCTCACCTCGCACCCTTACACATGCCCGCAGACACCCGCACCTCCCACCCGCCCGCAGACACACGGACCTCCCACCCTTACACATGCCCGCAGACACCCGCACCTCCCACCCGCCCGCAGACACACGCACCTCCCACCCTTACACATGCTCGCAGACACCCTCACCTCGCACCCTTACACATGCCCGCAGACACCGCACCCCCACCCTTACACATGCTCGCAGACACCCTCACCTCGCACCCTTACACATGCCCGCAGACACCCGCACCTCCCACCCGCCCGCAGACACACGGACCTCCCACCCTTACACATGCCCGCAGACACCCGCACCTCCCACCCGCCCGCAGACACATGGACCTCCCACCCTTACACATGCCCGCAGACACCCGCACCTCCCACCCGCCCGCAGACACACGGACCTCCCACCCTTACACATGCCCGCAGACACCCGCACCTCCCACCCGCCCGCAGACACACGGACCTCCCACCCTTACACATGCCCGCAGACACTCGCACCCCCACCCTTACACATGCCCGCAGACACCCGCACCCCCACCCTTACACATGCCCGCAGACACCGCACCCCCACCCTTACACGTGCTCGCAGACACCCTCACCTCGCACCCTTACACATGCCCGCAGACACCCGCACCTCCCACCTGCCCGCAGACACACGGACCTCCCACCCTTACACATGCCCGCAGACACCCGCACCTCCCACCCGCCCGCAGACACACGGACCTCCCACCCTTACACATGCCCGCAGACACCCGCACCTCCCACCCGCCCGCAGACACACGGACCTCCCACCCTTACACATGCCCGCAGACACTCGCACCCCCACCCTTACACATGCCCGCAGACACCCGCACCCCCACCCTTACACATGCCCGCAGACACCGCACCCCCACCCTTACACGTGCTCGCAGACACCCTCACCTCGCACCCTTACACATGCCCGCAGACACCGCACCTCCCACCCGCCCGCAGACACACGGACCTCCCACCCTTACACATGCCCGCAGACACCCGCACCTCCCACCCGCCCGCAGACACACGGACCTCCCACCCTTACACATGCCCGCAGACACCCGCACCTCCCACCCGCCCGCAGACACACGGACCTCCCACCCTTACACATGCCCGCAGACACTCGCACCCCCACCCTTACACATGCCCGCAGACACCCGCACCCCCACCCTTACACATGCCCGCAGACACCGCACCCCCACCCT
Organism: Ambystoma mexicanum; assembly: GCF_040938575.1. NCBI lineage: Eukaryota > Metazoa > Chordata > Amphibia > Caudata > Ambystomatidae > Ambystoma > Ambystoma mexicanum. The sequence continues at coordinate 1,165,379,796 of NC_090927.1, read as the reverse complement.
TACACGTGCTCGCAGACACCCTCACCTCGCACCCTTACACATGCCCGCAGACACCCGCACCTCCCACCCGCCCGCAGACACACGGACCTCCCACCCTTACACATGCCCGCAGACACACGCACCTCCCACCCGCCCGCAGACACACGGACCTCCCACCCTTACATATGCCCGCAGACACCCGCACCTCCCACCCGCCCGCAGACACACGGACCTCCCACCCTTACACATGCCCGCAGACACCCGCACCTCCCACCCGCCCGCAGACACACGGACCTCCCACCCTTACACATGCCCGCAGACACCCGCACCTCCCACCCGCCCGCAGACACACGGACCTCCCACCCTTACACATGCCCGCAGACACTCGCACCCCCACCCTTACACATGCCCGCAGACACCCGCACCCCCACCCTTACACATGCCCGCAGACACCGCACCCCCACCCTTACACGTGCTCGCAGACACCCTCACCTCGCACCCTTACACATGCCCGCAGACACCCGCACCTCCCACCCGCCCGCAGACACACGGACCTCCCACCCTTACACATGCCCGCAGACACCCGCACCTCCCACCCGCCCGCAGACACACGGACCTCCCACCCTTACACATGCCCGCAGACACCCGCACCTCCCACCCGCCCGCAGACACACGGACCTCCCACCCTTACACATGCCCGCAGACACTCGCACCCCCACCCTTACACATGCCCGCAGACACCCGCACCCCCACCCTTACACATGCCCGCAGACACCGCACCCCCACCCTTACACGTGCTCGCAGACACCCTCACCTCGCACCCTTACACATGCCCGCAGACACCCGCACCTCCCACCCGCCCGCAGACACACGGACCTCCCACCCTTACACATGCCCGCAGACACCCGCACCTCCCACCCGCCCGCAGAAACACGGACCTCCCACCCTTACACATGCCCGCAGACACCCGCACCTCCCACCCGCCCGCAGACACACGGACCTCCCACCCTTACACATGCCCGCAGACACTCGCACCCCCACCCTTACACATGCCCGCAGACACCCGCACCCCCACCCTTACACATGCCCGCAGACACCGCACCCCCACCCTTACACGTGCTCGCAGACACCCGCACCTCCCACCCTTACACATGCCCGCAGCCACCCGCACCTCTCACCCTTAGATATGCCCGCAGACACATGCACCTCCCACCCTTACACATCCCCACAGACACCCGCACCTCCCACCCTTACACATGCCCGCAGACACCCGCACCTCCCACCCTTACACGTGCTCGCAGACACCCGCACCCCCACCCTTACACGTGCCCGCAGACACCCTCACCTCGCACCCTTACACATGCCCACAGACACCCGCACCTCCCACCCGCCCGCAGACACACGGACCTCCCACCCTTACACATGCCCGCAGACACCCGCACCTCCCACCCGCCCGCAGACACACGGACCTCCCACCCTTACACATGCCCGCAGACACTCGCACCCCCACCCTTACACATGCCCGCAGACACCCGCACCCCCACCCTTACACATGCCCGCAGACACCGCACCCCCACCCTTACACGTGCTCGCAGACACCCGCACCTCCCACCCTTACACACGCCCGCAGCCACCCGCACCTCTCACCCTTACACATGCCCGCAGACACATGCACCTCCCACCCTTACACATCCCCACAGACACCCGCACCTCCCACCCTTACACATGCCCGCAGACACCCGCACCTCCCACCCGCCCGCAGACACACGGACCTCCCACCCTTACACATGCCCGCAGACACCCGCACCTCCCACCCGCCCGCAGACACACGGACCTCCCACCCTTACACATGCCCGCAGACACCCGCACCTCCCACCCGCCCGCAGACACACGGACCTCCCACCCTTACACATGCCCGCAGACACTCGCACCCCCACCCTTACACATGCCCGCAGACACCCGCACCCCCACCCTTACACATGCCCGCAGACACCGCACCCCCACCCTTACACGTGCTCGCAGACACCCGCACCTCCCACCCTTACACATGCCCGCAGCCACCCGCACCTCTCACCCTTAGATATGCCCGCAGACACATGCACCTCCCACCCTTACACATCCCCACAGACACCCGCACCTCCCACCCTTACACATGCCCGCAGACACCCGCACCTCCCACCCTTACACGTGCTCGCAGACACCCGCACCCCCACCCTTACACGTGCCCGCAGACACCCTCACCTCGCACCCTTACACATGCCCACAGACACCCGCACCTCCCACCCGCCCGCAGACACACGGACCTCCCACCCTTACACATGCCCGCAGACACCCGCACCTCCCACCCGCCCGCAGACACACGGACCTCCCACCCTTACACATGCCCGCAGACACTCGCACCCCCACCCTTACACATGCCCGCAGACACCCGCACCCCCACCCTTACACATGCCCGCAGACACCGCACCCCCACCCTTACACGTGCTCGCAGACACCCGCACCTCCCACCCTTACACATGCCCGCAGCCACCCGCACCTCTCACCCTTACACATGCCCGCAGACACATGCACCTCCCACCCTTACACATCCCCAGACACCCGCACCTCCCACCCTTACACATGCCCGCAGACACCCGCACCTCCCACCCTTACACGTGCTCGCAGACACCCGCACCCCCACCCTTACACGTGCCCGCAGACACCCGCACCTCCACCCTTACACGTGCCCGCAGACACCCGCACCCCCACCCTTACACGTGCCCGCAGACACCCGCACCTCCCACCCTTACACATGCCCGCAGACACACGCACCTCCCACCCTTACACATGCCCGCAGACACCCGCACCCCCACCCTTACACATGCCCGCAGACACCCTCACCTCGCACCCTGACACATGCCCGCAGACACCCTCACCTCCCACCCTTACACATGCCTGCAGACACACGCACCTCCCACCCTTACACATGCCGCAGACACCCGCACCCCCACCCTTACACATGCCCGCAGACACCCGTACCCCCACCCTTACACGTGCCCGCAGACACCCGCACCTCCCACCCTTACACGTGCTCGCAGACACCCGCACCTCCAACCCTTACACGTGCTCACAGACACCCGCACCTCCCACCCTTACACGTGCCCGCAGACACCTGCACCCCCACCCTTACACGTGCCCGCAGACACCCGCACCACCACCCTTACACGTGCCCGCAGACACCCGCAACTCCCACCCTTACACGTGCCCGCAGACACCTGCCCCTGCCACCCTTACACGTCCTCGCAGACACCCGCACCCCCACCCTTACATGTGCTCGCAGACACACGCACCTCCCACCCTTACACGTGCCAGCAGACACCCGCACCTCCCACCCTTACACGTGCCAGCAGACACCCGCACCTCCCACCCTTACACATGCCTGCAGACACACACACCTCCCACCCTTACACATGCCCGCAGACACCCGCACCCCCACCCTTACACATGCCCGCAGACACCCGCACCCCCACCCTTATACGTGCCCACAGACACCCGCACCTCCCACCCTTACACGTGCTCGCAGACACCCGCACCTCCCACCCTTACACGTGCCCGCAGACACCCGCACCCCCACCCTTACACATGCCCGCAGACACCCGCACCTCCCACCCTTACACATGCCCGCAGACACCTGCACCTCCCACCCTTACACGTGCCCGCAGACACCTGCACCCCCACCCTTACACATGCCCGCAGACACCCGCACCCCCACCCTTACATGTGCCCGCAGATACCTGCACCTCCCACCCTTACACATGCCCGAAGACACACGCACCTCCCACCCTTACACATGCCCGCAGACACCCGCACCCCCACCCTTACACATGCCCGCAGACACCCTCACCTTGCACCCTGACACATGCCCGCAGACACCCTCACCTCCCACCCTTACACATGCCTGCAGACACACGCACCTCCCACCCTTACACATGCCCGCAGACACCCGCACCCCCACCCTTACACATGCCCGCAGACACACGCACCTCCCACCCTTACACATGCCCGCAGACACCCGCACCTCCCACCCTTACACATGCCCGCAGACACCCGCACCCCCATTCTTACACGTGCCCGCAGACACCCGCACCTCCCACCCTTACACATGCTCGCAGACACATGCACCTCCCACCCTTACACGTGCCCGCAGACACCCGCACCTCCCACCCTTACACATGCCCGCAGACACCCGCACCCCCACCCTTACACGTGCCCGCAGACACCCGCACCTCCCACCCTTACAGTGCCCGCAGACACCCGCACCTCCCACCCTTACACGTGCTCGCAGACACCCGCACCTCCCACCCTTACACATGCCCGCAGACACCCGCATCCCCACCCTTAAACGTGCCCGCAGACATCCGCACCTCCCACCCTTACACATGCCCGCAGACACCCGCACCTCCCACCCTTACACGTGCCCGCAGACACCCGCACCCCCACCCTTACACATGCCCGCAGACACCCGCACCCCCACCCTTAAACGTGCCCGCAGACATCCGCACCTCTAACCCTTACACATGCCCGCAGACACCCGCACCTCCCACCCTTACACGTGCCCGCAGACACCCGCACCCCCACCCTTACACATGCCCGCAGACACCCGCACCTCCCACCCTTACACATGCCCGCAGACACATGCACCTCCCACCCTTACACATGCTCGCAGACACCCGCACCTCGCACCCTGACACATGCCCGCAGACACCCGCACCTCCCACCCTTACACATGCCCGCAGACACACGCACCTCCCACCCTTACACATGCCCGCAGACACCCGCACCCCCACCCTTACACGTGCTCGCAGACACACGCACCTCCCACCCTTACACGTGTCCGCAGACACCTGCACCTCCCACCCTTACACGTGCCCGCAGACACCCGCACCTCCCACCCTTACACGTGCTCGCAGACACCCGCACCCCCACCCTTACACGTGTTCGCAGACACATGCACCTCCCACCCTTACACTTGTCCGCAGACACCCGCACCTCCCACCCTTACACGTGCCCGCAGACACCCGCACCTCCCACCCTTACACGTGCTCGCAGACACACACACCTCCCACCCATACACGTGCTCGCAGACACACGCACCTCCCACCCTTACACATGCCCGCAGACACCCGCACCTCCCACCCTTACACGTGCCCGCAGACACCCGCACCCCCACTCTTACATGTGCCCACAGACACCCGCACCTCCCATCCTTACACATGCCCGCAGACACCCGCACCCCCACCCTTAAACGTGCCCGCAGACACCCGAACCTCCCACCCTTACACGTGCCCACAGACATCCGCACCTCCCACCCTTACACATGCCCGCAGACACCCGCACCTCCCACCCTTACACGTGCCCGCAGACACCCGCACCCCCACCCTTACACGTGCCCGCAGACACCCGCACCCCCACCCTTAAACGTGCCCGCAGACATCCGCACCTCCAACCCTTACACATGCCCGCAGACACCCGCACCCCCACCCTTACACATGCCCGCAGACACCCGCACCCCCACCCTTACACATGCCCGCAGGCACCCGCACCCCCACCCTTACACGTGCCCGCAGACACCCGCACCTCCCACCCTTACACGTGCCCGCAGACACCCGCACCTCCCACCCTTACACGTGCTCGCAGACACCCGCACCCCCACCCTTACACGTGCTCGCAGACACACGCACCTCCCACCCTTACACGTGTCCGCAGACACCTGCACCTCCCACCCTTACACGTGCCCGCAGACACCCGCACCTCCCACCCTTACACGTGCTCGCAGACACCCGCACCCCCACCCTTACACGTGTTCGCAGACACATGCACCTCCCACCCTTACACTTGTCCGCAGACACCCGCACCTCCCACCCTTACACGTGCCCACAGACATCCGCACCTCCCACCCTTACACATGCCCGCAGACACCCGCACCTCCCACCCTTACACGTGCCCGCAGACACCCGCACCCCCACCCTTACACGTGCCCGCAGACACCCGCACCCCCACCCTTAAACGTGCCCGCAGACATCCGCACCTCCAACCCTTACACATGCCCGCAGACACCCGCACCTCCCACCCTTACACGTGCCCGCAGACACCCGCACCCCCACCCTTACACATGCCCGCAGACACCCGCACCTCCCACCCTTACACATGCCCGCAGACACACGCACCTCCCACCCTTACACATGCTCGCAGACACCCGCACCTCGCACCCTGACACATGCCCGCAGACACCCGCACCTCCCACCCTTACACATGCCCGCAGACACACGCACCTCCCACCCTTACACATGCCCGCAGACACCCGCACCCCCACCCTTACACATGCCCGCAGACACCCGCACCCCCACCCTTACACATGCCCGCAGGCACCCGCACCCCCACCCTTACACGTGCCCGCAGACACCCGCACCTCCCACCCTTACACGTGCCCGCAGACACCCGCACCTCCCACCCTTACACGTGCTCGCAGACACCCGCACCCCCACCCTTACACTTGCTCGCAGACACACGCACCTCCCACCCTTACACGTGTCTGCAGACACCTGCACCTCCCACCCTTACACGTGCCCGCAGACACCCGCACCTCCCACCCTTACACGTGCTCGCAGACACACACCTCCCACCCTTACACGTGCTCGCAGACACCCGCACCTCCCACCCTTACACATGCCTGCAGACACCCGCACCTCCCACCCTTACACATGCCCGCAGACACCCGCACCCCCACTCTTACATGTGCCCACAGACACCCGCACCTCCCACCCTTACACATGCCCGCAGACACCCGCACCCCCACCCTTACACATGCCCGCAGACACCCGCACCCCCACCCTTGCACATGCCCGCAGACACCCGCACCCCCACCCTTACACGTGCCCGCAGACACCCGCCCCTCCCACCCTTACACGTGCCCGCAGACACCCGCACCCCCACCCTTACACGTGCTCGCAGACACACGCACCTCCCACCCTTACACGTGCTCGCAGACACACGCACCTCCCACCCTTACACGTGCCCGCAGACACCCGCACCTCCCACCCTTACAAGTGCTCGCAGACACACACACCTCCCACCCTTACATGTGCTCGCAGACACACGCACCTCCCACCCTTACCCATGCCCGCAGACACCCGCACCTCCCACCCTTACACATGCCCGCAGACACCCGCACCCCACTCTTACATGTGCCCACAGACACCCGCACCTCCCACCCTTACACATGCCCGCAGACACCCGCATCTCCACCCTTACACATGCCCGCAGACACCCGCACCCCCATCCTTACACGTGCCCGCAGACAACTGCACCTCCCACCCTTACACGTGCCCGCAGACACCCGCACCTCCCACCCTTACACGTGCTCGCAGACACCCGCACCCCCACCCTTACACGTGTTCGCAGACACATGCACCTCCCACCCTTACACGTGTCCGCAGACACCCGCACCTCCCACCCTTACACGTGCCTGCAGACACCCGCACCTCCCACCCTTACACGTGCTCGCAGACACACACACCTCCCACCCTTACACGTGCTCGCAGACACACGCACCTCCCACCCTTACACATGCCCGCAGACACCCGCACCTCCCACCCTTACACGTGCCCGCAGACACCCGCACCCCCACTCTTACATGTGCCCACAGACACCCGCACCTCCCATCCTTACACATGCCCGCAGACACCCGCACCCCCACCCTTAAACGTGCCCGCAGACACCCGAACCTCCCACCCTTACACGTGCCCGCAGACACCCGCACCTCCCACCCTTACACGTGCTCGCAGACACCCGCACCTCCCACCCTTACACGTGCCCGCAGACACCTGCACCTCCCACCCTTACACGTGCTCGCAGACACCCGCACCTCCCACCCTTACACGTGCTCGCAGACACCCGCACCTCCCACCCTTACACGTGCCAGCAGACACCCGCACCTCCCACCCTTACACGTGCCCGCAGACACCCGCACCTCCCACCCTTAAACGTGTTCGCAGACACCCGCACCTCCCACCCTTAAACGTGCTCGCAGACACCCGCACCTCCCACCCTTACGCATGCCCGCAGACATTCGCGCCTCTCAACCTTAGGTTCACACACATGAACATTAGAACATGCACCGTTCGTAACGTACCATCATTTGGTGCAGCACCTCTGCTACTCAGCCCACATCTAAGGTCTGATGCACAGAAGCCATGTGGTGTGGTGCTGGGAGAGTGACGTCATTTTTCAGGGCCCTGGGCATACAGGCAATGGTCGAAGTGAGCGGGAGCGGTCGGGAGCGGCGCTCCACTACTTTTTTTTAATTAACTTTTACAGCTCCTATACTTTTATTTTAAAAAGAAACCATTCCGGAATGGTTTCGTTTTAAAATGAAAGTATAGGAAGAAGTTGAAACGTGCACTTTCAGTGCACTGCACTGAACGTTCCCTTAAAAAGCAGGTGGGGGTTTGTTTTGGGTGTGAGAGGGGTGGGGGGTGATGGGGTTTGTGGGGAGTGGGGGCAGGTCAGCAGGGAACATAGTTCCACTACTTCTTTTCGTACACTTCGACAACGGGGCAATGCACATGATTGCACTCTGACATCTGAAGCTATGGCTGTCCTGGTCACTGCGGGTGCCGTATTCACCCACAGCTGGCACAAGGGCTTTGGAAGTTTTCTGGATGTGAGATATGGGGAGACATTTTTTGCTTGATCCGAGATCTGGGAAAAACCTGCCCAATTACGCCACTGCCTAAAAGCTGCCAGCTTTCACGGGAATCGTATGGTTTCCCAGCTGCATGGAAATCACATGCTGGCGCACAACCCATTGGTGCAGAAAGGGGAGACAGAAATGGCAATCCCGCTCCGTGCTTCCCTTCAGCTAAACAGAGGCGCTAAACCAGGAGTAACACTTTTGCGCCTGGTTTCAAACAGCTCTTTTTCTACTCCATGGGATTGGAAAATGACCTCCAGAGTGTTTTTTGAAGCACAATGAGGGCCATTCTTATCCAGATTTTTCATTGGGAGCACCAGGGGAGTTGCTAGGTCTGGAAAAGACCCGGGGCTAAGCTGATGTCAGAACTGTTGGGACTGGGGGCTAGCTAGTCTTTTGGCTGTAGCTCCTGAGATTCTATCCGGGGCTACAACCAAAAGATCAGGGGCTATAGCCCCCTTAGCCCCCCCCCCTAGCAACGCCCCTGGGGAGCACAAACAACTTATATGATTTTTGCAGCATCTCCACAAGAACAATGGAAAATGAGTTTGGCAGATGTATACGCGTGCATAAAACACAACTCATTCATCTGGTTTGTGTCTGTTTAGAGGGTTATAAAATACAATTTCTTCTACAGTCAATGTTGGGCCCACTTTTAGGGGCAATAACCCCGCTTACAGGTTTAGCAATGTACCCTTTTAAAGCAGATAAACTTGTAATTCCAGTTAGTTTCCAGCAGATGGTAGTATTAGACTGTAATTCCAGTTATTCTGGGAGCATGACGCACAGAGACTTCGAATGATAATTGTAGACGGCGCACCACGTATTGGTATAGAAGTGTGTCCAGTCATTATATGTGGACTATCTTCTAGGGGAAGAGGAGCAAGAGCTGTGGGTGTTGTACACCCTTCGTACTGCTGTTTAAGCACCCATTCTTTCATCTCGGGTTCTACTATGTCTTCTGAATACATTTTCCATAATTCCAATATGCCTAATCTGTTTAGTAACTGTTGTCCCTTATATGTGGCATGTAAATACCGTCTTGCGACCAGAGCATGAACATTTTGCCTGCTGTATCTTTAACCTATTCTGTATGGTACTTGAGGATCGTGTACTTCTACCGGGGCAATGATTTGCATGAATGAATAATCGGGGTATCCCCCATTGCAATATATTACGAGGCAATTTACCAATGCTTACCAATTTTACTTTAATTCTGTTACCCCATTTTTCCTTCTTAAACCCCCTCCCGACAATATTTTCCACAGTCAAATACTTCTGCGTCTCTCTCTCTCTCTGAGCCACACCTCCTGCGTCACTCAATCCTTTTGAGCAGCACCACAAAAACACCCCTCGCTCTTGGAGCAGCCCCACCTCGCTGCCTTTCACTCCTTCTGAGTGGTACCACAAACACCACTCATGCCCTTGAAGTGGAAGATCCAAATGTGTCCGTCATGAGCCCCACCTAACTTGCATCCCAAAGGCAGAGAAATAAAAGATGTACATCACTCCTGGGCGCTTCATCGTCATCAGTGATGTATCATAGATGTGAGGAATGCTATTCGCTCAGACAGCCATTCAAACCATACCCGACTCACAATATGGAAGAGATACAGTTGTAATCGATCGAACATGTTGACTGACTATGACCCCAAAAATCCGAGGACGTTACTACTGACATCACAACGTAGATGCATTAGACATGAGGTATATAGGCATCCATGCATGACGCTTTGAAGACATTCTAGCTTATTGCTGCTAGACACAAAACAAATGGCTTATAACTCATAGTAGATAGAGGACTGACACACACTTACATATATATCCTTTGCCAAGCGGGAACAGCAAGACACCAAGAATACATACAATTCGCTTGCACATGTTTAATTGCAACTAACATAGACAGCCATACGAACAAAGATGGATGGAAGCCATAGGTGCCTTTAAGTGAATAGGGAAAGCAAGAAAGACTTCGAATACATGGAGAGGCCGACAGCCTGATTCAGCTAAAGGCAGACAGACAGAGCTTCCAGTGCATACACAGTGCACATCCTAACCAGGGACAAGCAGAGACGGAAGGTTTCGAGTTTACCAAGGCGATAAGACACCTGCAAGGAATATAGCTTAAAATTCTCATAATTACAAGAAGGAAAGCTTAATTTCCTGGTCCATACACAGGTGACCTGGAAGAATAGGACAGTGCCTATTCATACGAGGCAGGTGGAGGAAAGCGGTTCCCATCGAATCAGAGTTGGAAAGATACAATTACTGCACAGGTTCAAAGCTGGATGTACGCTCCCAGGACTTAGGCAAATAGAGACGGCAACCTATTGGGAACACACAGCAGCTTCATGATCGTTCCCATTGCGTTGAACAGTTTCCCTCAGCCTGGTAGCTGTTCAAGGTCGCAAGGCTGAGTAGAACCGTTCTATCCAACCCTTAGTTACCTTTCACGCTAAGCACACTATGTTGCAGTGGCCAATAACTTCCCTGTTAACCCGAAACTTTGTGATTGTAACATTTAGAGGTGGTCCAACGAGGAGCCACCAGATATGGCAATCCAATAACCAGGCTAACCCCTATGGATTACATATATATTTTTCCTAAACTGACAATTCCCTGTCCTGGTAGGTTCTTTGGGGCGTAACTTGTTTTATGACATCACTAGCCTTTAAAATGGTGTAAGCCACTTTTGGAGGAGGAGAACCTCTGGAACAAGATGATGTTCTAGTGTGATCCCTGTCATTTCTATTGATAATAAAGACAGTAAACATTCCCTTCCGTCCTTGCAGCAGGGATTTTGTTGGGGCCCAAGTACCCTCTTGCTGGTAATCGGGGCATCTGCTAAGAGTGCCCATGTCGCTCCTTTGCAAGTAGTTTCAGAGCGATGGTCGCTAAGACCTTTCGGCATTAAAATCACCTCGTCTCGCCACATGCCTGAAGGGCTGCGCAGTGACCCGCGAGGACCGACCCCCAAGACACGTAGGAATAATTGAAGAGGTCACCAGGAAGTGCCTTGGAGAAATTCCTGCCTGCTCCCCATGGCACGCCAGGCAGACCGGACATCAGAGTGGCAGATTCTGGGAAAGTCGGTATCCAAGGGGCTTCAGCGGATCATGGAATGTAAGTATAGACTCAACTATACGGTAAATATAGGGGAAGAGAAAGTACCACTTAGTGTTGTGTTTCTTCTGAAGGTTACCCGTTCTTTAGATGGTCAGTTTAGGCGGCCAGCTTAGCTTACGGATGAAAAATATAAAAAATACTGTATAAAAAAAACAAAAAGGATACCTGCGAGTTAGGCAGTTCAGCTTGGTTCATGGATGGTTATGTATGGTTACCTGTGTCTAGGTATCAGCAGAAGGTGCTAACGTAGGTCACAGAAGGTGGTTTCTTAATTTACCTCACTGAGCTGTATTCCTTCATGCGGGGTTATAGAAGAAAGGCCACCATTTTGGGATACCCTGTGTCTTGGTGAGGCAGGAAAACGGACGTGCATTATGTCATGTTTGTTATACAGAGATATATATTGAAGTGTTTGGGGTTTTTCTTTGGACAGTTTGTGACGACACATGTGAGGTTGCTGAATAGGACTTGAGGTGCTTAGTAGGTGGTGGATTACATATTTGTTGAACTGTTGCTTGAAGTGGTGAAAAGTGTTATGCCATTTGGGTGGAGCTTGATGAGCATGTGAATGAAGTCACAGGTTTGGGTCTTAAAGGAATAATGTGCTCAAAAATATTATTGCCCCAAGCGTTCAGGCATGTGTTTTCAAGCATACGTTGATCGATCCTACAAACATTTCCTATGTACTTTACCGTAGTTTTCCACACTTTTACACATGCGAAATCAAGCAGCAGGGCGCGGCCATCTTGTGCTAATCTTATTCGTTGCCACATCGCCCTAAGGTGAACTGCCTTTGTGGCACTAAATCATATCCCCCGCCCCTGAGGCTGACATCACTAGATACGTACCGCCCATTTTCCAATGCCAATGCACGTCTCGTGTCAACATTCTCTGCGCTTCAGCTAATGATGTGTCTCCATGGAAATGGCAGGACGCCTCTTTCCTCAATAAGTTTAAAAAGACTGCTTTCATCAGACAACATCAGATTAGCTTTCCAATCGTTTCACTGTCTTTTTATGTGTATCCTGTGGCTCGTTTCTGCTCTGTTCAGCTACCTTTTATTGCTTGTAGTCCATGCGAGCAGATACTAGTACTATCATTACTATCTATTTTTTTGTTGTTGCATAATGGCAACAATACAGCCCTACCAGTACGAGCCGGAGTATTCCGAGGCAGAATTACTCGAAAGAGAAAGGTGCGGAAACGATGGGGCTTCGGACGACAGTTGGGAGGATGAATCACCAGATCAAGAGCCTGAGCCTAGTCGCATTGACAACGTCTCCACCTGGTGTACTTGCAATAGGTGTGTGGTAATGCCAACCGAGGAGGAGCACTGCTGCTGCCGAGAAAACTCTGGATGCTTTGCCTACATATCGGCAGACGGGACACGGCCGCAAGGCGTTACCGAGCTGCATGACTTCAGGGCAGCTGCCTCACACTTTCCGTGTTGAGGATTAGGATGGTACTTATGCACAAACTTCGAGCAACAGTTCGCCCTCGCAATCCAAGTAACGAGTAAGTGTACTCTAGATGTGATGTAACTTAGGCCACTAACATTTCATGGTTGTCTCCTATATTGTCGTAACTTTGAACTATCACTGCCGAATGAATGTAGTCTTGCAATTCTATACATCACTCGCGATTTGGGGAAATCATAGTGGTCATCTTATGTTTATTTCATGTACAACCATCAAACATTATTTCTTTATGTCCCAGATGTAATGGAATGCATAGTCGTTCAATATTGCAATGTGTCTACACTTTAAAGCCCAAGTGGATTGATATGTGAAGTAACATTTGTACTGGCAACAATGCCATAGGATACAAGATTGCATTTTCAACTAAGGTTTAATTCAATTATCTTGTTCATTTAAAACAGTTTGTATCTTTCTCTACCACCGGTGGTACAGGCTGGGGGCCTATCATTCGTTTACATGGTGACTTCATGGGAGGCCTGGACACCGCGTTCGACATGTAATACCCACCTGTTTCGTTGGTGCCATTAGAGACACATTTCCCAGTGACAGCGGTCAGTACATGGGATTTTCCCACACTGTGCTGCAACCCGAAGTATATAATGTGTAGTACATTTGTGCCATCAAAATCAGCAACAAAATAAAATACAACTGAACTTTTATGAATGGTTGTTTCAATTTTTCAGTGAATCAAGTGTGTTTTCATTCAGCAGTGTTCCGGGCCTTGTCTGCACGCCTCATGCCCATCCACCCGTCCACCATTATCATCGGCAGTTCACACCTGTGGATGTGCGCTGCCAAAGGGGGCTGTCAGGGGTGGGAACGGCCAAGGTGCCAAACACCATGTACACTTCAAAGGCATCCAACGCGCAGGGGCCATTGTTCACATGGCCTCCCCAGACTCAGTCTCTCCAGGCAGGCTCCCCAGAAGCAGACCGTGCCCCTGCAATCTACATAAGTGTGTCTCCATTCAGCAGTGTTCCAGCCCTCTTCTGCATGCCTCATGCCCATCCAACACCCCTCCATTATCAATGGCAGTTCGCACCTGTGGATGTGCGCTGTCAAAGGGGGCTGGCAGGGGTGGGAACGGCCAAGGTGCCAAAAACCATGTACACTTCAAAGGTATCTTACGCACACGGGTCATTGTTCACATGCCCTCCTCAGACCCAGTGTCTCCAGGCAGGCTCCACTGAAGCAGACCGTGCCCCTGCAATCCACATAAGTGTGTCTCCATTCAGCTGTGTTCCGGCCCTTTCCTGCATGCCTCTTGGCCGTCCACCGCCCCCTGCCCTATCAATGGCAGTTCACACTTGTGTCAGTGCACTCCAAAGGGCGCTGGCAGGGTGGGAACGGCCAAGGTGCCAAACACCATGTACACTTCAAAGGCATCTAACGCGCAGGGGCCATTCTTCACATGGCCTCCCCAGACTCAGTCTCTCCAGGCAGGCTCCCCAGAAGCAGACCGTGCCCCTGCAATCTACATAAGTGTGTCTCCAATCAGCAGTGTTCCAGCCCTCTTCTGCATGCCTCATGCCCATCCAACACCCCTCCATTATCAATGGCAGTTCGCACCTGTGGATGTGCGCTGTCAAAGGGGGCTGGCAGGGGTGGGAACGGCCAAGGTGCCAAACACCATGTACACTTCAAAGGTATCTTACGCACACGGGCCATTGTTCACATGCCCTCCTCAGACCCAGTGTCTCCAGGCAGGCTCCACTGAAGCAGATCGTGCCCCTGCAATCCACATAAGTGTGTCTCCATTCAGCTGTGTTCCAGCCCTCTTCTGCATGCCTCATGCCCATCCAACACCCCTCCATTATCAATGGCAGTTCGCACCTGTGGATATGCGCTGTCAAAGGGGGCTGGCAGGGGTGGGAACGGCCAAGGTGCCAAACACCATGTACACTTCAAAGGTATCTTAAGCACACGGGCATTTGTTCACATGCCCTCCTCAGACCCAGTGTCTCCAGGCAGGCTCCACTGAAGCAGACCGTGCCCCTGCAATCCACATAAGTGTGTCTCCATTGAGCAGTGTTCCGGCCCTTTCCTGCATGCCTCTTGGCCGTCCATCCCCCCTACCCTATCAATGGCAGTTCACACCTGTGTCAGTGCACTCCAAAGGGGGCTGGCAGGGTGGGAACGGCCAAGGTGCCAAACACCATGTACACTTCAAAGGTATCTTACGTGCAGGGGCCATTGTTCGCATGTCCTCCCAAGACCCAGTGTCTCCAAGGCAGGCTGCCCTGAAGCAGGCCACGCCCCTGCTATCCACATAAGAACATGCCATATACACGTCACTCATTCACATACACACCCACCTTTCTAATTCTTTATAAACCCCTTGATATTTATCATGAGAACATCTTTGAGCACTGCAAGTCAACTCGTGAACGTGCTACCTGAGAACATCTGTGACCACTGAAAGTCAGCTCGTCATCATGCTACCTGTGAACATCTCCCTGTTCTCCTGCTACTAACTACCCTGCTTGCTGAATCTAACTGTTTGTGGTCAAGGTAAGGTCAGGTCACCTAATCATATCTTCTTGATCTGTAAATTTCTATCTATTTCGAATGAATGTACCCAGTAGTGTAATTTTCATTCATCTCATTGTCATTACCATTGACTTGAGTTTAATTTGTTCTGTTCTCGATATATAGCAATTGTCATCAGTGTCAATTGGGATAGAATTGCATCCTTCGCAGACTGTGTCTATAGGCATGTTTCCTTTTGATGCATGATAGTACATTCAAGGGACGAGTAACATGTTACAATTTGCGTCACATCAACCAATTGTGTATGAAAGTTATCCTAGAATACAGTCGGCTACGCTACACAGGTTTTGCTTCTGTGATCAAAACATACATTGCATAGAAAAAATGTATGATATAATTCCATCTTTCTCACGCATTCATGCAAAATAATTTTTTTAAGATGTGGACCTTTTTTTTAACCGAATTTCCAACAATGCCTTCTTGTATGCTTTTCAGTTGCCGTTCTAAGACCCATACCAAACCGAAAGGCACAATAATGCATGCATTCCCGAGGAATATAGATCTAATAAGAGAATGGGTCAAATATTCCGTTCTTTTGCCATAAGAGCTTGAAAGTAGAGCCTAGGATGTCTTGGGGGAGTTGAGGGGTGATTGATTCCGCATCTGCAGCCTGCACTTTACCACGGATATGTACGACCAATCGCACTACACAAAGAAGCATCGACTCAGAACGGCTCGTAAATTGCTTCCAAATACAATTCCAGCTCTATTCATGCACACGCTGCCTCAGGTGAGTCACGGTTCATGATTTAGCTGTATGCCTTGGGTTAGTGAACAGGTAACTGCATGGACTGATTGGTGTTTTTGGTTTAAATGTTCCTTATAATACTTTGCATATTGGCAAGATTGTATTGCTTTATAACTACACCCCATTTTGCTATACATCTGTCCCTGGTTTTAGGAGCATCATAGAAAACTATTTATGGACACTGTAAACTATGCTATAGTGCCCTTGGAAATAAGCATCATCTTTTCGTAATTGGTTGCTTTACATGTCAATTTCTTTAGGTTAGCATGTTGACTTCAGCACAGATTGACACGTCCAGTACACCAATGGTGACCCATACAGACTTGCGTTAAGTTCATATTGTTCAGAGTTGGATCTTCCCACATTTCTAATTCAAATCTAATTTTCCCTTTTCAACTCCATGACAATGCACTGAAATTGAAGGAGCAAGATTCTGCAACCATTTCTTTCCCGGAGTCAACAACAACTTCAAGCGCGTATCAGGTAGTTTTATTTCGCTATTCAATTCCGGAAATGTATTATGCATGGAATTATAGATAGTATGAAAAGGTTTACGTATCCTGTTGTTTGTTTACATAATGTTTCATTTATGGGTTTTTATTGATATGTACCATTGTCTGCATCCCATTGTGTGTTCAATTTCACTTTGTTCATACATCCTAAAACAAGTACTGTGTTACAGGGTGATGCTGGTACTTCGACTACAATTACATCATCCTTTGGGTCTGAGGTATGCAAACTGACAGTTCCCTTGAATGAAAGAAAGTATATCCTACATCTAATACTATTAGACAGTGACATTATTACAAATGAGCATCATTTGCAAAATGCTTGAGTGCAACAGTACTATCAGTGGGTTTCGCACAGTGATCTCTGATCGAGTACACTAGCCATCAATAAGGTGAAATTCAAAATGTATATTTTAACAAAATGACGTACACAGTGTACAAGGGTATCTCTGTAAGCCATGTGTGGGAGGAAAGAATTTGATTTCA
Organism: Ambystoma mexicanum; assembly: GCF_040938575.1. Classification (NCBI taxonomy): domain Eukaryota; kingdom Metazoa; phylum Chordata; class Amphibia; order Caudata; family Ambystomatidae; genus Ambystoma; species Ambystoma mexicanum. Next base: position 1,165,362,189 of record NC_090927.1, on the reverse strand, counting down.
AATACGATTGAATTTTTTTTAATGAATATTCTGTTCTATTCTAGTGATGTATACAAGATTGGGAAATAGAAGAGGAGGCACGTGGATCCGAGGTAGCGGACCAGCTTGCTGGTGCAGTCGTTACAGTGAAGAACACGGTTTCACAGACAATCAAGAAAGCAAGGGTAACTAACAAATAATTTTGATTACAAAAAGTGTTTTTGGCTGGTGTCTTCATAACATGCATTTTTAAAAATCTAAAGTTCTATATACTGTATGTTGGTTTTACATTGAACATGTTTTTACAGCCCATCTCCTAGAGGCCCAGAATTAAACAAACTATGAAGACACAGACAGCTACTGAAACCAGAGATGCTGCTTGCCAAACTGATTTCACCACGGAACAACTATTATTTGAGGCGCAGCGTCCAAATAAAGCATCCAATTTGTCTTTTGAAATGTATCCTCTTCGTCAATTTGTTTTGCAAGAAGTGCCTTTTGGAGAATGCCATACAGTGTAACGCTGTGCTTTCACACTTCCCGGTTTTGTCAAGCTCTTGTGGGTCCTTCACTGATCGGGGGAGGGTCAGATGGATAACAGCATGAAAGCAACTTTGGGTTTCTGCAGTTGCCTTATCAAACACTTGTCCAAATAGCTGAATAACTACGCGTCCCACAAAAGGAATGAGCCCTAGGCTAGATGAGATACGTGGCACGCTAGAACTACTGACAGTAAGTAAAACAGCGCATCAAAGGCCGTTGTTGGTGAAAAATATGTGAATTCTGACTTATATTTTTATGGGGGTATGTGTTAGGGGTTGCTGCTAATGTAGGGAAGGAGGGGGTCAGTTGAGCCCCCCTCCCCATACATTCTACGTGAAAGGGACCACTTGCTCTTGCACTAGTGGGGACGCCTCCTTTGCCCTTCTGCAGCCATGGGGAGTATGGCCCTGACATAACCAGAGTTGGAGCTATTGCAAGACACACTTGGACTCCATTTTGTGTACCCTCGACTCCATCTTTGGACTAGGCCGCATTCTGGCATTGAAAAGTCTCCCCTGCCCTCAGCAGCGCAGCGCACAGCGAGCACTGACAGCCCCACATTTTTCCTGCTGCGCCTGTGCCTCCCAAGTCCCTTTCTCACAGATTCTCTGAGACAAGATGTTGCAAGCAAACAATGTATTAATTTAATTCTTCCTCTGAGATCACTGTCCTGTGTGTGACCGGGCCGAACCATGACTTGTAGTTCATCCATCTCAACAAACCTGCTCCTGCACCTCTCACCCCGCTGTTGGAAAATTACTGCTTGTTCAACCTTGTGCCCCTCCAAAGCTATTCTTTTGATTTACCAGACGTGTGACCCTTCCTTGCTGACCACCCCAGAGTGCCCCCAATAAAACCAGACCCCTGTCACAGTATATTGCATCCTAAATTAACATGTGTTGCTCCACTCCCTTCTGGCTTCTGCCAGACCTGAGAGCTATCAATCCCGACCCCCGCAGGTTACCTCAGGAGCAAGGCACCCACACCCTTCACCTTGCTATTGACCCAAAGTGGGATAGTGCAAACACACATGTGCAATTTATAGGCCTCTAATATGTACTTAAAAGGTTTAGTGATGATCATTATTTAATGCATGTCTAGGATAAGTGTGTAGATCAGTGTAGCCAGAACCAGCCACCTCTCTGGACCTGACCCAACCTTCACCTCGAAAGGACCGGCCCAGCCGAACCACGTGATGTCCAACCTCCCACCAAGACATCAACCAATCCCGTGGAGACGGCACTTACAGAACTATATGTGCACCCCCCCAACCATGGAACTGTAACTTGAAGACTGTATAGAAATCGTCACTGATGATACTGTAACCCTTTAAAGCCTATTGTTTCTGTATTGTTTGCCAGAGTGCTCTCAAGGCAGCAGAGTTCTCTGGAAGCTGAATCTTATATAAAACCTTTGCAGAATCTCCATACCAATCTCTTGGTCTTATTCCCTACTGGGATGTGTCCTTTATCCTGAGTTTTGTTGGTGATGTGGGGAGTGAGCGCCTTCACTATCGGATGCCTTATCACAGGGGCCGATCTTTGATTTACAGCCCTAGGAGTCTTATGATTTTGAATGCAGTGGGTGTAGGTGTCAGAGTTACCAGAATATATGACCAATCCAGAATAGGTATATGGGATATGGGGTTTGAGGTTGAGGTGGTGCGGGGTTAGGGTCAGGCGACCAGATGCGTTCAAAGGGTATTGGGGTCATGGGTTCAGGGGACCGCGGCCTGGCTGGAGGGGGTTGCAGCAGGGCTTGCTCTGAGATTCTCATACAAGCACATTTTGTCAGGGCTTGAGACTCGCTCCTTGTGAAAAATGTTTACATGATTTGCCATGTGAACAGGAGACGGGCTCAGCTGACAGGTGGTGTGGGCTCGCTGTGGGAGTCACTGGGAGAGTGCGAAGTTCTCCAGAGGAACATTATAAATAAGGCATTTGAAAGTAAACTAACTGTAACTGTTTTCATTAAAAAAAGTAAACCACTAGAAAGTTCACGCGGCACTGGTAAATGGCAGCAAACAATTCATTTGTTTTTCAAAAATGTTTCTAATGCCACTATGGTCTGAAGGGCTATTCACTCCCATTCGGAGTGAAGATCAGCGCCTTTGAATTTTGCTTGTGAGCTGAGCAAACCCACGCATCGTACACAGTATAATGTTCAATTGTTTTTCGACCTTGGAAGAAAGGGAGGATTCCGAAAGGAATGAATGAAGGGAGGGGTGTAATACCGTCAAATATGATAAGGTTCACCATTCCAAAACTGAACAAAGGATCATGTAATTTCATTTTATGAAAATGTGTTGATCTGAACAGAGTCTCTGCGTTACGGCGAGAGAATGGAAATGCAGAATATAATGTTTGTTTTACTGTAGACAATTTTATAGACGATCGAGTCAAGGTTTCATTATCCGACCGTTATTGCTGGCTTACATTGTAATGGGTTGTTGTTTGTGGCAAATTGCACCTACACACCAAAACAACCTGGTTGTACTTGTGTTTATCCCGGGCAAATGGGCAGTCCAGCATCGAAATGCATGTAGTCCACATCCAGGTTCCCCCAGGTTACACAAACTCCAAATTCTACACTAATATTTAGTTAAAATGCGTTCCATGTGTACTTCGAATTGTAGCATCAGCTCCACATCCCATTGCGAGTTAAACATACTCAATAGCACTAACCTCTCAAAAGAATTGTAGAATACTTTCCACAATCTTTTCTCTGTGTTCCCATTGTTTCACATTTGCGTTCATCATTAGTTTTCACATGGTGCAGAATTAATGGGTAAATTGATAAATTATAATAAAGAACGGCTACTGAGGCACATTTCTGTTATGTTTTCCAAACAGCTACATCCTGCCTTTCTGAGATTGTCATCGATTACTGATACCAATTCATGGCTTCGTTAACAGGCAGCTGCAGATACACTTAAATTACTGGATTACAATGACGCTGTTTTGGGACAATCGCCACGTGCCGATATGCCCTTACGCAGTACCAGCGATAAGGAGCAACCTGACATTGTTTACGGTTGCCTGGCGCCAAGCTGATGCCGAAGCCTTGCGATTCACGGTGTGTCCAATGCGCTTCATATACCCAAAAGGAACACTGTGTTGTCAGTCTGAAAAAACCAAACCCCTAACCGTCGTGTTGCCCCCCCTTTGGGCAAGCACGCTCTCCGGTCTTCAGACAACCTTTGACAATCTGACAACCTCCTATTGGGGGTGTGGATCACTATACTCCCCCTTGACTGCATTCATATCAGGCCCCATGTGCACTGTGGTTACTTACTCCTAGATTACTGCTAATAACCTACACCTATCTTACTACCGTGGGCAATAACAAATAACATTAAGACACAAAGAAAACACAAAGAATCGATTCAATTTATAACAATGGGATACATTTATTTATATACACACAGCTAAGCATAATGCATAACAATGCAGGCAGTTCTAAGGCTATGTCTAATTTGCACCTTTTATACTTCTGGTGCAAAGCTACCATGCAGTAACTATGCAAGCCTGTGCTGCAAGTGTGTGGTTCTAATGCAATCTAATGCAAGCGCTAGCATCCATAGCCTTCATGGATAAATCCACACCATCAATCCACACCATCCACACTCTCCTCTCCCGAAGCTCTGTGTATGTGTGTGTGTGTGTGCCTGTCTGTTCCATCAGTTTAGCCTATGCCAAAACCATAATTCCCATTCTGTTGTCAATCAGTCAGTGGCAGGCCTCAAGACTGCCAATTGCCAAGCTCTCTCTTTGCCTCAATGATCTCATCAAGGCCCATCAGTCTGCTGCACCAAGCACCATCTCCAGCCAACTCTCTCTCTCTGGCTCTCCCGATCTCTCTGGCCAACTCTCGATCTCTCGTGCAGACTAACCTCGTGCAGACCCCCACAACTCTTCAGTCCTTTCTCTCCAGCCCTCCTGGTTATAGTCTCCAATGACGCACAGAATGACTAAGAATGTCTCTCCCACAGCGTTTAGCAAAATGCCTGCCTGTCTGTGTTTGTGTGTTCCTTGCACGGCATGTCCTGTCACTTCGTGTGCTGTCAGCGTGACCTCATATCTCTCCCTCTTGGCCTTCCGAGTATGTTGCGAAATACATCATCTATTCCCTGTTTCTCCATTCTCCCCACTGTAGGCTTCAATCTGTATTACAAAATGACCTCTTAGGCCCCGTCCCTCTCATACAAAAGGGACCTCTCCATCTCTCCATCGTCACTCCCTGGCGCAGCCCACACCCTTGGGTTGTCTCCACGAAGCACACCAGCCAAGCTGATAAGCTTCCTAGGCCGTCTCTACTAGGACAAGGGTCCATGTTATCTGTACTCTCTGCCAATGTTTACAAAACAATTCTCCGCACTGAGCCCAGTGCGTGCAGGCAACCTCTGCTCTATCAGAATGGATTCAAATGCCAGCCTAATGCTTTCTAACGTTTACCGCAAATCCAGGCACTAAAAAGCAACTCATTCGAAGTGACTCAACATACATACATACATACATACATACATACATGTCAATCATATCTCTAAATGTGTCTCTACAAAGCATACATGTGTGCTATACTAAATGGCTTTTCATGGCATTTCAAATATGCCAGTGTGTGTAGTGCAAGCAATGCATTTTCTCTCTCAGCCTAAGTGCTATTTCTAATGCAAACATAAATACAGCATATCACAAAACATCATCTTTACATGTCAAATATACGGTGTCTCTAAAACACTACATGGCACTTGAAATATATGCAAGTGCAAGTATCATTCTATTTCAAATGGCAAAGTGCAAAGTGACAGCATGTTTCTCTATCATTCTAAATGCCAAGCACTATATGCAAACATATCAATCTATAAGCAAGTCTGCAAATGCATACAAAGGTGACAGTCTAATATTGATTGGGTAATGGTGTCTACTTCAACAATGTACTATGGATAACTAAACAGAATGCAATAATGGAATAGCAATAATGGAATGAGTCCATAGCAAAGATTCTAATGATTCTAACAGTGAGTCTAATGATGGGTAATGGTTCTCTACAGATAGTACCTATTCTTCTAATGGGTGTTATGATTTCTAATAATGATAACAATTCCAGGCTTCTCATTTTATCCAATTCCACAATACTCCCTTTTATCATAAGATAAATCATAACAAAAGTCTAATATAACATAGCATAGCAATCGTGGTATACTAATACCAAGCAAAGTTACAGAAAGGAAAAAGCACGTATCATGATGCATAAAAAACCTTTCTAAAAAATGCAAGCATTTCACTCTATCAGTGGCAAGCTAAAATATCAAATGCAAAGCTGTCAGAAATCAGAATAACATAGCCAAATGTCAAAGGTCAAAAGTCAAGTCAAAAAGGTCAAGAAGTCAAAAGTGTCTACAAGCCAAAAGGTGTGAAAGTGTCTCTACAAGCAGAAAACGAAAATGCAATGCATAGAATCAATACATAAGTACTGCGCATACAGGTGTTTCCATTTCAATGTGTCAAGCACAAAATATGACAATCACTTTCACAGGTGTCAACGGTCAGTACAGATGTCAGTAGCCAAACAGGCCAAACATTCCATAGATCAATGCATACATGTCAGTGTATACATGCAGTCTATTCATCATATAGGCCATTTCAGTTATATTCCAGTCCAAGGTATTTCCAAGTTCTCATGAGGTATGTGTGTCCTCACAACCATACACAGTACAAATTCCGTACAAATCAATTCTAATGCAAAAGGTTTCAGCCAAGGAATGTCAACAAAGATGCAGTGTCAACAAAGCGAGTGTTCACAAACGATCATGTGTTCACAACGAGCATATCAGTGTTCAGCAAAAGGTCAAAGTTCAGGTAACGAAGTGTTCTCCACAACAGCAAAGTGTGAACAAACATGAAGCAGCAAAGTGTTCAAGCCAATAGTGTTCAGGCAATCAATGTTCAATCAGCAGAAACGTGTACAAGCCAATTCAGGTTGACCTGCTTGATAAATGCCAGCAAGCTAAATGAGATTTCTCGCACAGGGCTCCATCAAGGAGCAAGCAAGTGTCAGGTACCATATGTGCCCCATTTGTCCCCATGGAGTGATGAACATATGCCCTTCACTTCAAAGGTAGCACAGGGAAAAAACACGTGTCAGGACTTTCAATTGATGCCAATCGATGCTTACGCTCCCTTTTTCCCTTCACATCATGAACAAAGGCGACAGGTGCACTCATTCAGAGTTTTTGCAAGACATTGCAGATGGTGACTCTCCTCTGGACACAGTGGCCCTTCTCCATAGGCCCATCTCTAGCAGGTTCAAATGATCTCCTCTTGCCAGGTCATGCTGTTGTCATGCTATTCCCATTTCATGCCAGCCAGTCCCATGCTCTTCAAATGAGGGACAGCCAGCGTTATAAAATGCTTTCAAAGCACCATACTCTGTCTCCTTCACTCAAGAGAAAAAGAGCTTCACTGTTATCAAACGTGGATCAGGCAAGAAATGCTTTCAGAGCGTGTATTCCTGCTCATTGCTTCTCAGGCACAAACTTGTCTGGTGCAAAAGGCATTCCAAATGGATTCTCTTCTCGCTGCAGATTATAAAGCAATTCAAATTTCTTCTTCTGCTCCCTTCTGCTGAAGAATTTCTTTCACTGCTCTTCTCACTTGGCACAAGATGCTGCAAGGTGTATCTCTCTCTGCACAGTCGGTCACAATCTTCTTTCTCTATGGCAATAGGTGTCATGGCACAAAGTCTCTCTAGCAGCAGATTTTCTGGGTACATTCTCAGAGCACAGCCATTGGACAAGGCAACACCCTAAGGCCTCAACTCGGTCGGTCGGCATTCCCCAAAAGTGCTGCTGCAAAGCGTCAATGGTCAGATGCCAATGTCTCATCATTGCTGCAAACAAACAGCCATGATGCAAAGTCACATTGCATTGTGACAAAAGCCAGTCTCTTTCTGGTGCTGCTTCAAAACAGCAATGCAAAGACACAAGGTGTCAGCCATCATGGATCTCAGACAGACGGTCAACAAGGTCTGGTCATTTCATTCGGTCATCATGCCGGTCATCTGGACATGCTGCTCTCAGGTGTCATCTGGTCATCAATGCGATCTCGGTCTGTGCGATCTCGGTCTAGTCAAGGTGTCTCCAGATTTCATGCAAAGAAACAAAAGTGCAAGAATCAGTCTTACTCAGTTTCAGGTGTTTCAAAACCAAAATAAAACAGCATTTCTCATTGTGCGTTGAAGTGCACATCGCTATCTCTACACTTTCCCATGTCTCTCAATGACATCCATGCTATCTCCCCTGTGTCTCATCAATGTGTCAGTGCATATAACTATTGTCTCACTAGGCCTGTCTCTCCCTGCATCATAATGCATGCATGCTTAATGCATGACTCCTGCCATTCCATCCCTATCCTTTCCAAAACAAAACAAAACAGCCAGTTTCACATACTTCAACCATCTCACTTTCAAATGCTGCACATTCAAAAATGTCACAACTGCATTCAATTCCACTCCTTCATTTCCTTCTGCATCACTTTCATGTCCTCTAGATGTCACAACACTCTCCCCATTTTTCTTCATTAAGAATTCACAAAGCTGAATTACTACATGCTGAAAAATCAAATCAGTTTCATTCAAAAAACCTCTCTTATATACAATGCAATTCACATTCACACATGCACTGCTAACTCGTGCTTCAAATTAACAGTCTGCCAGACCCGCGCGATCTCCAATGTCAACAAACATGCTTTCCATGCACAAATTAAAACTACGAAAATTCCAGGCATGCAAGCTTTCAAAACATCCAAATTTAGCACGATTCCTTTTATCAATCTTCCCTCTCAATGTTGTGAAAATATCTAGGTCATTGGACAATATTTTTTTTTCACTCGAAAACGTAGACAAAGTGCTGATGTTACCACTGCAAAAACTGTCTCTCTCTCTGTTCAAATCAAAGATCTGCACATAACTACCTTCATGCACATAACTCTGTTCATGCAGGCGTCTCTCTAATGACACAGTTTCACAATGCCTCACGTCTTCATAGGCACCCCTTTTTTCCCAGTTACTAATCACATCTCTGAGACGATATATTACTGAGTGCAAATCAACAATATTTGGGCTCCCTTCTGTAGCTACACTTTTCACTTTCAATACAGTTGATCCCTGGGATGCATCCCAGGAAGCAAGTGTATTTTTAAGCTGATTTCTTATTGCCTTCAGGTCACTAAGAAATTAACTCATTCTGCAGTTTCAATTATTCCGAGCATCTTAAAGAAAAAAAACGGTTTCTCTCACTCGGTGAATTAATGTACATTTATTCATAAAACATTTGTCAACTAATGTCAACCAATTCAGGCAACCAAGGTCAAACAATTACGTTCCCCTTCCTACGACGAACAAAATTGCAGACAGCATGCTCTAAATAACCAAGACAGACAAAACATGAATAAAAAAAATCTCTATTCCCACGACGAACGAACAGAAAAAAAAACACAGTGGCACAGACAAGATGTTCAAACTTCGACTCTTGCAAAACCGATAAGAGTGTCAGCAGACCAGCTGCAAAACATCCTAGCTCTATCAGTTAGCATTGAGTGAAAAATCTGGGTGTCCCCTCCATTTTGTCAGTCTGAAAAAACCAAACCCCTAACCGTCGTGTTGCCCCCCCTTTGGGCAAGCACGCTCTCCGGTCTTCAGACAACCTTTGACAATCTGACAACCTCCTTTTGGGGGTGTGGATCACTATATCCCCCTCCCCCTTGACTGCATTCATATCAGGCCCCATGTGCACTGTGGTTACTTACTCCTCGACTACTGCTAATAACATACACCTATCTTACTACCGTGGGCAATAACAAATAACATTGAGACACAAAGAAAACACAAAGAATCAATTCAATTTATAACAATGGGATACATTTATTTATATGCACACAGCTAAGCATAATACATAACAATGCAGCCAGTTCTAATGCTATGTCTAATTTGCACCTTTTATACTTCTGGTGCAAAGCTACCATGCAGTAACTATGTAAGCCTGTGCTGCAAGTGTGTGGTTCTAATGCAATCTAATGCAAGCGCTAGCATCCATCACCTTCATGGGTAAATCCACACCATCAATCCACACCATCCACACTCTCCTCTCCCGAAGCTCTGTGTATGTGTGTGTGTGTGTGCCTGTCTGTTCCATCAGTTTAGCCTATGCCAAAACCATACTTCCCATTCTGTTGTCAATCAGTCAGTGGCAGGCCTCAAGACTGCCAATTGCCAAGCTCTCTCTTTGCCTCAATGATCTCATCAAGGCCCATCAGTCTGCTGCACCAAGCACCATCTCCAGCCAACTCTCTCTCTCTGGCTCTCCCGATCTCTCTGGCCAACTCTCGATCTCTCGTGCAGACCCCTACAACTCTTCAGTCCTTTCTCTTCAGCCCTCCTGGTTATAGTCTCCAATGACGCACAGAATGTCTAAGAATGTCTCTCCCTCAGCGTTTAGCAAAATGCCTGCCTGTCTGTGTTTGCGTGTTCCTTGCACGGCATGTCCTGTCACTTCGTGTGCTGTCAGCGTGACCTCATATCTCTCCCTCTTGGCCTTCCGAGTATGTTGCGAAATCCATCATCTATTCCCTGTTTCTCCATTCTCTCCACTGTAGGCTTCATTCTGTATTACAAAATGCACTCTTAGGCCCCGTCCCTCTCATACAAAAGGCACCTCTCCATCTCTCCATCGCCACTCCCTTGGCGCAGCCCACACCCTTGGGTTGTCTCCGCGAAGCACACCAGCCAAGCTGATAAGCTTCCTAGGCCGACTCTACTAGGACAAGGGTCCATGTTATCTGTACTCTCTGCCAATGTTTACAAAACAATTCTCCGCACTGAGCCCAGTGCGTGCAGGCAACTTCTGCTCTATCAGAATGGATTCAAATGCCAGACTAATGCTTTCTAACGTTTACCGCAAATCCAGGCACTAAAAAGCAACTCATTCGAAGTAACTCAACATACATACATACATACATGTCAATCATATCTCTAAATGTGCCTCTACAAAGCATACATGTGTGCTATACTAAATGGATTTTCATGGCATTTCAAATATGCCAGTGTGTGTAGTGCAAGCAATGCATTTTCTCTCTCAGCCTAAGAGCTATTTCTAATGCAAACATAAATACAGCATATCACAAAACATCATCTTTACATGTCAAATATACACTGTCTCTAAAACACTACATGGCACTTGAAATATATGCAAGTGCAAGTATCATTCTATTTCAAATGGCAAAGTGCAAAGTGGCAGCATGTTTCTCTATAATTCTAAATGCCAAGCACTATATGCAAACATATCAATCTATAAGCAAGTCTACAAATGCATACAAAGGTGACAGTCTAATATTGATTGGGTGATGGTGTCTACTTCAACAATGTACCATGGATAACTAAACAGAATGCAATAATGGAATAGCAATAATGGAATGATTCCATAGCAAAGATTCTAATGATTCTAACAGTGAGTCTAATAATGGGTAATGGTTCTCTACAGATAGTACCTATTCTTCTAATGGGTGTTATGATTTCTAATAATGAAAACAATTCCAGGCTTCTCATTTTATCCAATTCCACAATCCTCCCTTTTATCATAAGATAAATCATAACAAAAGTCTTATATAACATAGCATAGCAATCGTGGTATGCTAAAACCAAGCAAAGTTACAGAAAGGAAAAAGCATATATCACGATGCATATAAACCTTTCTAAAAATGCAAGCATTTCACTCTATCAGTGGCAAGCTAAAATATCAAATGCAAAGCTGTCAGAAATCAGAATAACATAGCCAAATGTCAAAGGTCAAATGTCAAGTCAAAAAGGTCAAGAAGTCAAAAGTGTCTACAAGCCAAAAGGTGTGAAAGTGTCTCTACAAGCAGAAAACGAAAATGCAATGCATAGAATCAATACATAAGTACTGTGCATACAGGTGTTTCCATTTCAATGTGTCAAGCACAAAATATGACAATCACTTTCACAGGTGTCAAAGGTCAGTACAGATGTCAGTAGCCAAACAGACCAAACATTCCATAGATCAATGCATACATATTAGTGTATACATGCAGTGTATTCATCATATAGGCCATTTCAGTTATATTCCAGTCCAAGATATTTCCAAGTTCTCATGAGGTATGTGTGTCCTCACAACCGTACACAGTACACATTCAGTACAAATCAATTCTAATGCAAAAGGTTTCAGCCAAGGAATGTCAACAAAGATGCAATGTCAACAAAGCGAGTGTTCACAAACGATCATGTTGTCAGGGGGAAATTCTCCTGGGGTCAGCTGGGCCGTCCGCGGACCCCCGGGCAGGGAGGCCCCAACTCCTCCCGCGTATCCCAAAAATGAGTATGAGACACACACAAGAAGCAAGGTGGTTCTGCTGTTTATTAAACAACGGCAGGGATGGGTCTAGGATCGTACGCGTCCGTCCTGACTCTCGAAATTCGTGGGGCTCGCAGGCCCTTTTTGCCTCAGTATGACGCGCTACTTGCGTCATCTGGGAAAGTTAGTAAAAAACCTACCGCCACTCTGGATTGGTTCCGCGAGTGGCAGGGTTAGTATAGCACACGTATAGAGGAGATTGTTAGTGGTTAAGGGTCAGTCAGGTGGTATACTTGGGTTGTCCCTTCTATTAGATACATGAACATTGTTACATGGAGACCCCTGATGATTGGCTAATGTTAATGGCGTCGGTGATGAGTGCCCCATATTCTGATTGGTCCACTCGCGAGCCCCACAGCCTGGGACCATCGTTGTTCCCAGCTTGCGGTGTACCTGTCATTTGCAACAATATGTAACTATGTGTTTGTGCAGACAATGCGTGAATTTGCTCATATGCTTGAGAGCAGACTATTCCCACCGCCATAGGTGTCCATTGGGTCATTTCATTGTTGCAGCCTGTGTCTCGAAACGTGGGACCCAGGCGACTTCTCCTTCCTGGGTCTGGCACCCTGTCAGGTTCGGCTTGGTCACGTGAGGAGAGACCGTGGTTGAGGCAGAATTCTGCACATTTAAAATTGTATTTGCCTCTGCGTGTCTGGCTTAGTTTGCAGGTGTGACCTTGGCTTCGGCTTGTGGCATGCAAGTTGCAACATTGCCCCCTTGGCTGTCAGTTCTGTCAGCTGGGCTCATTCTGCAGGGTCAGCAATTGTACTCTTGTTCGTTCAATGTTCGTGGAGGCTCTTGTTTGCGGCCTACTTGGGCCTGGTGAATAGGTGGGGATGTTTGATGCACGGCACTTTAAGTTACGGTATCATATTGCTTCGTATCCAGTATCATGTCTTCGTTGCATTTTTCATCACAATGCATGGGTTAGGAGAAGCGTCAGCAAGCATTTTAGATGAGTGCTTTGTGCGTCTTGCGTTTCTGCATTTTGAAAACCCTATGTGAAAAATAATAAAGATGCGCGTCAGTGGGTGTGTCCGTCACCTACGTCATAGCACTGAATATGTTCTTCGTGTGGTTTGGTGTGGGAGTGTCCAGTGTGCATGGTTACACGGGTGTTCTGACCATTGGCTAGGTCGTCATGGCATCTCTAACGATGTGATTGTTTACTGTTGAATGGTTCAGTCAAGTTCATCCATGCCGCAGGTGTCGGCTTGGGCAGGGCAGGTGGGTGGGCAGGCTGGTGGGCACATCCATATGTTCCTGTACCAGGGTATTTGGTCGTCTGGTAGATAGGCAAATTCTTCTCGTGGCGGGTGTCTGGGCCGCGATCCTCTAGGCCAGGGGCGTGAGGGGATTGGGGGGATTCTTTTGTCCCATTCTCCCACTTCAGTCCCCCCTCTGGTCGACTTGTCGACCACAAACATATCCTTTTCCTTATCTCCTCTTACTCTCCATATCTTAGTTACTCCTCCCAGGTGTCCATAGTGGTTGACATGGTCTTCAAATGACCAATACATATACACACAGCTTCCTCCAGGTGTGCAGTACACCCATTTCCCTATGTAGCTCCTTGGGTTTCTTGGGTTTTCGAGCTTCACAGATGGTGGGTCCAGGTGGTTGGTGATGATCTGTTTGCGCAATTTTTCTCTTTCTTTTATTATTGTGTCTGTGTGCTGGCCATCATCCGTCGGCATCAAGGGGTGCATACCAACCATTTCGATCATTTCGTCTGTAGTGCGTGCCTTCCGGGCCTTCCAAAACCTTATTATGATCAGTGCAGCTCCAGCCAGTATTATGCATCCAACTATAATCTTCAGTCCGTCCGACAGCCATGATGGCATCCATGACCATAACATTGAAAACAGCTGTCATCCTTCTTCACTCCTTTACTTTCTTCCATCATTTTGGAGTGCATCTGAGCCAGTTGTGATACTGCTTCTGTCAGTGTACCATTGTCAGCATCGTTAGCAGGAATAAATGTGCAGCATGATTGTTCTATCTTTGCGCAAACTCCTCCTTCCATTGCTGTAAGGAGATCCAATACATATCTGTTCGGTAGTGCTACCATCCTTACTGCTCGCAGTTCCTCTTTTATTGCGTTGAATCCATTTATTGTAGAATTTATTGTCATCATTAGCTCCCATCGGGTTATCTGGAGCCATTTTGCGTTTGCGTAAGCTTGTAGTCCCGGATGTATTATTGACGAGAAGAACATTGCTGCTCTGCTGAATAGTCTGTGTTCTGGTGGGATTGAAGTCAGTGCTGTTTCCGACCTTCCCCATAGGTAATTTCCTGTCAGAGGTTCTCCTTGTCTCTTCTTTCTATTCAGGACATTGTTGTTGTTGTTGTTTTCATTCTCTAACCCCTTCTGAGGGTGTACAGATCTCTTCTTCCTCTTGTTTCCTTCATCCATTTTAGGGAAGTTTGCCATGTTCACATGTTTCTGGGGCACCACTAGCGATGGTACGTTAATGTGTACCATAGTGCATATACCATTCCACAGAGGGGGCAGTGTGTGGTATGCCTTATTTCCACAGGCCCAGTAATGGTCCATTAATATTGCTGTTCCTGCTCCCCCCTCAGGTAACTCTATCACGCTTGCACAGTTGGTGTTGTATCCCACATCCACTTCTCCTCTATGCTGGTAGCATATCTTAGGTGCAGACAGCGGCAGTATGCTCATTGGGTCTTCATCCTTCTCCATCCACGTCAGCATGTGTACGTACTTTCCCCAAATCGTCCAACATCTGTTATTGTGTTCATCAATAGTTGTAATATTTTCTCTTGTTACCATGTTGCTGCCAATCACTCCTATGTCCCATTTGTTGTCCATGTACACCGTCCCTGTTATTGTTACCAGTGGTCTTTCCCAACATCCTTGTGTACCAGGAACTTCAGTGGCGTACCAGTCACATGGTAGGTATTGTAGTGTTACTTTCTTCGTTTCTCCCTTTTCAGGACCACTTGTCATGTATCTGAATGCTTCAGCATGCAAACTGCTCTTGTGGTAACTCAAATAAGTCTTGAGGAAGTTGTTTTCGTATGGATATGTTTCTCGCGTTTTCCATACCAGTCTCACCACCGTCCCTTTAAATCCCCCTCTCGTTTGGAATAGTGCCAGGTATATTATACATCGTGCTGTCTTTTCATCTATTTGCGTGGCAACAAATGTTTGAGAAGCGCTCATGGCGTATGGGATCAATGAGCAGACGTAGCAGCTGTCTTCTGTTGTCTGCTTACCTATTTGGGTCATGTGTTGGTACCACATGTTGTTCGAGACGTGTGCTGCATCTGTTATGTAATTATCAATGCCTTTATTATCTGAGTATGTGCTGCGTTTAACTCTATTTCCCTTATGTGGAGGCTTGCTAGTACCACCTGACGTAACACCTGTTGCAGCTATGGGTGGGGGTACATTAGGTTTGGGTGCAGCCAAAATATTGATAGCATAACTTTTCTGCCATACAGAGGCAGCCAAAAACCCAGTGATCATCAAAATCCCTATCATCTTTATTACAGAAGCTAGTCTCACCGGCATTTTGCTCTTACCTTGCTGCAGTCCGGCAGCTTATTCTTGCGACGTTAAAGTTGCCTGCCTGAAAATTCTCAATACGCTTATTATTAGTGTTAGTTGTTGTTTTCAAGCTCTCCCTATCAAGTAGTCGTTCAGTGCCCAGGCGAAGAGCTGTTCCCACGCCAATTAAAGCAATCTGTCTATTAGGGCAGGTAAGTGTTGGTGAAGATGGGGCATTGATTGTTCTATGGCCAAGATGAATGCTGTGTAGTAAACACGTACCCTCCTTCTTTTTAGGTACTTTGGCCTTTTTATGTGATAGACAAATTGGTGTGATAGGGCTTCAGGGTAATTATCGTCTGAGGGTAGCATCTACTCCTGGGCAATGGACGCTGTTAGTTATCTGTTTTCTCAGCAATACAATAATACGCGGTACCTGCATGTGCGAGAAAGAAAAAGAAAACATACAAGTGTTTACATGTGTATGTGTGCAAGACAATGTCCTTCAATTGGGTGGTGACTGTAGTGGGCAGGAGGTTGGTGGGCAGAGAGTTTGGGGCTCAACTGGCGGAAGTCTCTTTACTCTTTGATCGTGTGACCATGGGGTGGGCGGTTTGGGAATTACCACTTTCTATTTCAGTAGTTGTCTCTGGGGAATCTGGGGGGTGGCAGGGTACGGAAACATTTAGGTCATCTGCTGTGGTAGAAGTCTCTTTCTCCATGGGTGACGCTGTCGCTGTTCTTCCAATGGCCCTGTGGGTGACGCTAGGGCGGGTCTGGAGTTTGCAGATCTTCACGTCGTGTAGGTGATTCCAAGCACGCTTATCCTGCAACTTTACTGCTCTCGTAGATACCTCCTCTACAAGGTGGGGACCAGTGAAGCGTGGGCTGTCCCTCTTTCTATTGAAATTGCGGAGTAGCACGTGGTCACCTTTAGCAATTTTGCACAGTTTTTCCTTTTCCAATCCTTTGTCCTCGTCTTCTTGTTGATAACTCTTAGACCCGCCCCGCGTGCGCTCGAGCTGTTGAGACACAAACACTACACTAGTAATTTTTCATAGTCTGTTCATAGTCTGTGAATGCCCTTGATGTTGGCGTTAGAGGAAGGCGCATTTGACGTCCGGTCACCACCTCGTGAGGAGTGAGGTGGTGGTCGGAGCCTGGTCTATTCCTTAGTTCAAATAGAGCTAGCGGAAGGCAATACAGACAACTCGTCTTTGTTGTATGCTGTATCTTTGCAATTGCCTCCTTCAGTAGGCCATTCAGGCATTCGCATATACCGTTGGCCTGCGGGTGATATGCACATGCAAATTTATGTTTGATGTTCAGTAAGGACGTGATGTGCTGGAACATTTCATTAGCGAAATGCGGGCCGTTATCCGACCGCAGTACCTCGCACACTCCCCACCTGGGGAAAACCTCCCTCACTAGAAATTTAGCTGCTCTGAATGCATCTGGATGTGAGCAGGGCCCTTCCTCAATCCACCTGGAGAATGGGCATACCACTACAATCATATACCTATTTCCTTGACATACGTTGATCATATGAACGTAATCAATATGGACGTGCAGGAATGGTCCTTCTGGCCGGGGTATAGTACCTTTTATCACTTGCAGCGTGTGACCGGCCGTAAACTGTTGACATGTGAGACAGTTGCTGATAAAATTTGTCACATGGGAATTTAACTCTGGGTAGAACCAATCTTCCCTAATTCGTGCTGCAATAACTTCCTTGCCTGTATGAGCTGGGTGGTGGAGTTGGCTCAGGGCGGTGATCAATAGTGCCAATGGCATTACCATCTTTCCAGTGTTACCCTGACGCCATAGTGCGTCAGTTGGCGACATTGTACATCCTCTTTTTACCCATATTTCTTTTTCTGCCATTGGTGCAGCCGCTTGTAACTCCATTATCTGTGTAGCTGGGAGATGGGTGTACCCTTCTCTCATCAACATCTCTTTAGCTATCCCCCTCCCTCTCCCTCTCTCTGACTCTGGGGGGTTCCACATCTCACCAAAATATGCGGCATACTTCGCATGTGCGTCTGCTGCTGCATTTCCTTTTGAGATATAATCTTCTCCGTTAGTGTGTGCGAGACACTTGACTAAAGCTAGTTCTTGGGGATCATTTATTACTTCAATTAATTCAGCTAACAAGAGAGCATGTTGCACTGGGGTGCCGTCTGCTCTCCTAATCCCTCTTCTTCTCCATTTTGACAATCCTGAGTGGACAGTAGACGTGACATATGCGCTGTTATAATATATAGTTACTCTTTTGTCAAAGCTTTCCTTCAACGCCAAGATCAGTGCAACCAATTCTGCTGCTTGAGCAGAGTAATGTTGTGGTAATTGTACACATTTCACCGCCACACACACCACCTCCTCTGTCATTTTTACCACTGCTGCCCCAGTCCTTCTTATTCCATCACTCTGGTCTATTGTTGATGACCCATCAATGAACAAGAGCTCTCCTCCATTTAGCGCGTCCTCTTCAACTTTTCTAGCACATGAGTACATTTCGGTAGTCTGCGTACAATCATGTGCATAGTCACCTTCCTCAATAACTTCCGCTATAAACCTTGCAGGATTAACAGTGCTGCATCTAACAATTGATAATTCTGGTCTAGATAAGATGTTCTCATAACCTGACGCCCTCTGCGTGGTTAGTGTGGATTTAGGCTTGTTCAATAT
This sequence comes from Ambystoma mexicanum, assembly GCF_040938575.1. Taxonomy (NCBI): domain Eukaryota; kingdom Metazoa; phylum Chordata; class Amphibia; order Caudata; family Ambystomatidae; genus Ambystoma; species Ambystoma mexicanum. The sequence goes on along the minus strand of NC_090927.1, from coordinate 1,165,344,037 downwards.
TGCAAATAGTGCATGTTCCACAAATAGTGTAGTTGGGCACCCCATTGTAATTGATGATGCTTTCTCTACCACGAAGGCGGCTGCGGCGAGACCTTGTTCGCAAGAGAAATGACCTAACATTACAGGATCCAAGTGACCGCTGTAAAATGCTACTGGTTTGTATCCCATGCTTGTTTTTTGAGCCAACACTGCTTTCATTACTGCTGAGTCGCAATGTGAAAATATAAAGAATTGTCGTTCATAATCTGGGGTGGCCAGCACCGGAGCAGTTGATATTGCGTCTTTCAGTTCATCAAAGGCCTCTTTCATTTCCCCTGTCCACCCCAATTTTTTCTCCCCTTTGTTAGCTTCTCTTAATGCTTCAAGTAGGGGTCCTATGTACGAGCTGTAATCAAACACCCATGCTCTACAGTAGTTGCACAATCCCAGGAACTGCTGCAGTTCCCTCACTGTTTGTGGCAATGGCGTTTTTGATATAGCCTGTGCTCTTTGTGGTGCAATCTTTCTTCCGTGTTGGGATATCAGCTGACCAATGTACAGTACCTGTTCCTGACAGTACTGTAATTTTTCTTTGTCTACCTTGTAACCCTTTTCAGCCAATATTGTCAGCATCTTCAATGAGTCCTCCCTGCATTTTTTTTCGCTTGTGCTGCAAATTATTATATCGTTAACATACTGCAACACTGTGCTTTCCAATTCAATGTTTCCCAAGTCCATCTGTATTACTCTGTTGAAAATTGAGGGTGACTCGCAGTACCCTTGTGGCAATCTGGTGTGTTTCCATTTTGTGTTTCTGTACGTGAAGCTTGTCAGATCTTGTGAATCTGGATGCAGGGGTATTGCGAAAAAGGCATTTTTGAGGTCAATCACTGTAAATCGTGATGCCTCTGCTGGAATGCCACATAATATTGTGGCCGGGTTTGCTGCTATGGGGCATTCTGCTTCCACTATGTTGTTCAAGGGCCTGAGGTCCTGGATGAAGCGCCAAGACCCTCCTTTAGCTTTGCGCACTGGATATACGGCTGTGTTACATGGTGATTCTGATGGTACCAATATGCCATTATTTATAAGGGCCGTTATTGTTTCATATATGCCCTCATCTGCCTCTTTTGATAGTGGGTATTGCTTCACTCTAGGGAGTATTGCACCTTTTTTCAATTTTATTCTTACTCCCCCTATACTTTTTATGTACCCCACGTCATAGGGACTAGTAGTCCATAATGATGTTGGGACTTTTGCCATATCCTCCTCAAAAAAGGGAACTGGGGTGGATGTGGGTGCTTCAAGTGCCATTGCAATTTTCTGTGCCACTTGTTTGTATGTCACTCTTAGCCATATATCTACACTCATCATAAATACCATTTCACCCTCTTCCTTTTCTTCTGAAAAGAGCTCCTCGTCTGACACCTGGGTGAGCCTGCATCCCTCAGCTAGCGCTATCACTGCCCTCCATGCTCTTCCTTCCCTGTCTTGGGCGTGTACTGCGATATAATCAGCAGTTGCTATAATGCTCTCCATGCTCACTGAAATCACCTTTCCTTCTGGTTCATTGGCTGGTGTTTCTGGTCTAAACAAATAGGCTGTTGGCCTCCTCCAGATCTTTCCTTCTATTCCTGGCATCCATGCGAATGCCATGTCTGTTCCGTACTGGAACAGTTCGCCATCTACTGGCTCAGCCCTAATCACTGTCTGTCCACAGTATGCTTGCATAATTTGCCGTGCAGTGAGCATGTTTATTCCAGGAGTGGAACAAATTATGCCGTCCTCCGTAAAGGAGATTGTCATATTCAACCTGCTCATTATGTCTCTCCCAAGTATGTTTACTGGTGAGTCCCTTCAATATAAAAGCGGGACAGACATGTCATAATCCCCTATTGATAAGGGGATGTTATCAGTAAAGGGCACCAACCCCTTAGCCCCAGAGAATCCTTGGGTGTTCATTGCCTCACCTGACATCTTAAATTTACCTTCCCTTATACAAGACCGGGTTGCCCCGGTGTCGACAAGGAATGATAACTTTTTGTCACCTATCGTTACCTCTATGCGTGGTTCCTCCGCACTATTAGGTGTTACCGACAGGATGGGACACACCAAGGCCGTCTGTGGGCTGTCCTATTGTGGGTATAATGATTGACCACTTCCGGTGTAAGGGTTGTGTCCCAGGACCGTCACCCTTCCCAGTTGTGTTTGCTGTAGCTGTGTATTGGTAGAGGTTATTTTATGGTCTTGAATTTGGGCGGGTTGCTGTACTTGCTGCACTTGAGGTTGTTGTGTTATCGCTACCTGTTGTTGTGGTAGTGAATATGTCTGTGGCTGTTGTTGTGTTACTAGTTGTTGCTGCACATTTCCCGGTTGCAGTGCCTGCTGTTGTTGGTTGCCCTGCTGTTCCCTTGTAGGCCCTTGCTGTCCCTGTTCTCCCCATGCTGGTGTGCTGGGTCTAATTCTACATGTGCGTGACATGTGCTCTAGTAATCCACAAATCCAACATACCGGTGGTTCCCTGGTCTGCCATGGAAAGCTCCCTGAATTGTCCTGATATACTGGTTGCCCGGTGGGGTGGAAATTTCTCAATCCTCCCCCTTGCTGTTGTGTGTTATAGCCGTATCCCCTTCCCCTCATCACTCCTCCCCTTCCCCTATTATAATTATAATATCCAGCTCCCGGTGTTGAGTATCCTCCTCCAATGTTAGGCGTGTATAGTTGGGGTGGGGGCAGCTGTTGTGCTACAATCTGTGATGATTGTATTTGGGAGTGATCTTGTGCAGCCACTACTTGTGTGGGGTTTTGGGTCATTGTTGTAGGTGTAGTTATTAGTGCACCTTCCATCGTGTATTTAGTAAGTTTTTTCTGCACCAACTTAGCCTCTTCCGCTTTTCTATCCTCTTCCTTTTGTTTCATCTTCTCTTGCCATGTCCTACAATGATGTACTATCGTCAGTTGTATTTCTGGCCACGCTTTTGCTTCCATCCCCACTACTTTCTTCAATTGTTTCTGCACTGCTTCTGGGAGCCCTTGTATTAGTATGTGGTAGAATATTGCTGGTGTTTTGTCCCATTGTTCTCTAGTTTCCATAGGCCACTTCTCTTGAATTTCCTGGATGTTATCAACAGGATCTTCGTTCTCACGCATCTTGCGTGATGTAATCGCTCCTATGTCTGATGTGTCTGGGTATTGTACCCTCAGCGCTTGCCATAATGCATGCCTGCAGTTTGCGAATGGTGCCCCGTCGTGTGATGTGTTTGGTATTGTTACCCCGGGAAAGCCTGCTCTTTTCCAGATGTCATCTGCCGCATCCCCCAATATTGATATTAGGAGGCCCTTTACATCTCCTACTGCTAGTTTCTGTCCTGCGGTGTGTTTTTCCATTTCATATATCCATTTTCCCGCACCTCCACTTAATGATGGGAGCCTGCACTTTATGTTTTCCTTGTCTGCATGCTTCCAAGGGACGTATTGTGGTCTAACCCCTCCCCTCTCCAGAAGTAGCATTAGGTTGTGCCCTGTTTGACCCCCTGGGTTCCCCAAAGTCGAGTCCGTGTACCCCTCCTCTTCTTCCGTATCGTCTTCATCGTCTGTTGTGTCCATATTTCCTTTGCTCGTAACTGTTTCTCCTCCATCTCTACCCCTTCTTTTATCATTTCCTTTATTTAATGTGGGCGTGTGTATTCATTCTTCCTGCCTGCGTCCAGGGAGGTCTCTAAGCCTGCCTGCATAGAGTGTGTGTTCGTGAGGGGCGGGTGCGGGTGTAGGTGGGCATGTTGCACGGGATGAGTGTGGGGTGGTGGAGCATGTTGGACGGGATGATGAGGGTGCAGCTGCACGTGTCTGCCTTCCCGCCATTCCTTGCTCTTCCCCCTCAATTCCCCCCAGTTCTTCCTTTCTCCTGCAGGCCCATGGTGATTCCCTGTTTGTCCGGGTGATGTACAATTCATCTAGGCTTTCCCTTTCCCTATTTCTTCCTTCCTTCTCCATTCCTTCTTCTTCTTCACTACAAAAGTCATCCAGGAGAGACAACCCACAGTCTGTCTTTTTCCCCCTAATCGTTACTGTTTTTAAGTCTATTAGATCCGTTCCTCCCGTTTCTTCTTTACCAATTGCTCCCCTTTGTGCTGATGTTATTGCTACTTCTGTGTCTCTGCGTACATATCTCCTTCCTTCACTCTCCCCTCTCCTATTTTCTCTTTCCCCTTCTCTTTTCTCCGCTATTTCTCTACCAATTTCCTCTCTTTTCTTTATTAATTCCTCCATTACTTCACTACTCATCTTTTCCAATATCCTTTCCTCTTCTCACTTCCTTTCCCATCTCTCTCTTTCCCGCTCTAATATACTCTCTATCATCCTCCCTTCTTCGTATTTCTTTGTTGTTTCTGATAGTATTCTCCTCTTCCATATTTCCATTTCTTTTTCTTTCTCTTCTTCCCCTCTTTTCTTGTCACGCAGTGCTGCTCTGGATACCCTTTCTGCTACTGCCTTTACCCTTTCGGCTTCTCTCTTTCGCTCCTCAGTTCGTTCCCTCATTTTTTCCAACTCATTCTTACTTTCTTTCCTTTCCCGTGCTCTCTCTCTTTCCTCTCTCTCAAGCTGCTTTATCAGGGCATTTTGCTCATCCCTTAATTCTGCTAATCGTTCCTCCAAAATCTCTTGCTTTTGTCGTAATAGCTCTTCCTCCTTTTTTTTCCCCTTCCCCTTTCATTTCGCTCTTTCTGTCATTATCCTCGTCTATTTTCCTTACTACCTCCTTCTCTTCTCCTGTTAATGAACCTCGTAATTTTAATAATACCTGCGCAGCTACCCATTCATCATGTCCTATTGCTGCGATTTGTTCTTCGCTAGTCCTCCCCTCTCCTGTGGGCATCTTCGTATAAGTTGATCCCGTTGTACTAGTCTGTTCCCCTCCCGTGTGGCCACCTGTAGCTGTATATGGTGGCAGGCTGTATGCCGGGTTCGAGTACCCCTCAGCCGCCCTTAATTGTTCTCTTACTATTTCTCGTAGTTCCGTTAAAGGATATAACCCGCCTTCCTCTTTTTTCACTACCTTCGCTAGGGGCATATCGTCGCTTTGTTCCTTTTTTATTTCCTTTTCGTTTATGTTGTTACTCTTTTCTCCTCCCTCCTGTCCGTTCCCTGTGTTCTGTGTGCCTTCACTCTCTTTTTCCCCATTCTCTTCTTCTTCCTTAATCTTCTTCTCTTCCGTTGTTTCCCCCATAGTGAACATTCCGTTTGGTCCTGGTCGGGACCCTTGGAACATCCTCCATAAGTTAAACACCTCCATGTAGTGTGTCAACTTCTTCCCCTTGTATGTGTTATGCAGATGTGTTAATAGTGAGTGTTGGGTATATGGATCGAAACTGCCATTAGGCGGCCATGGTGTCGTCATTTTGTTGTCCGTCCCCTGTGTCCATTCTATGCTGTATTTGATCAGTTTCTCCCTATGGGGCGACAGTGTTTTACATATATGCTGTAGCGGGGTAGTGAGGGTGTTCCCCCACCCTCCCGATCCTGTCCCGTATGACATAGTAGCACTTCAATTGTTATCCTACCTCTATATGGTAGCGGTTACCTTGCTAATAGTGTACGCTATACAATTTCAGATCTTTACCTGGCCCCGTAATTTTGGGGACTTGCTATTGTCCGCTAAAACAAAATAGTAAAATATAGCATTTGCATTTGTATATTCTTTTCTTTCTTTTTTTCCTTCACCGAACACCTTTACGGCCCCCTACGGCCGAGGCGCACGTAGCCCCCTGCAGCTGCGTGCCCTGTGTGACGTTCTTATACAGCCGCCCCACTTTGTTTTACCCCTCCTCCTCTTTCTTCACTTGTCGTGGCCGGCGTTCTCCGTGCGCAGCCACGTCCCCCTTTTCACCTTGCCCCGATCTACTCGTTACCGTTTATCTCCGTCTCCACTCCCTTACCATTATTCTCTTCCCCACCACTCTTCAAAAAATGCCTTGTGTTCGAGATATCCTATGAAAACCCTACTGGCGACGTCACTGACCTCTTCCAAAACTACTGGTAAGTTCTTTACATGCTTTTAAAAGTTCAAAATACGTTTGCAATCTACCCCCGTTAACCCCACAGCTGTCCTCTTGTCACGCCTGGAACAAGGTAATCAACAATATAATCAAACTGCGCACGCTGCGTCGCCTCGCGTGTGATACGCCCCTCGACAGGAGTGCTTAACCAGCCAATTATCTTCCATATTAGGCAACCAGCTAGCTACCGCCTATAGGGAAACGTCATCTATCTATCGAGTTTTCTGCTCGATCAATAGGGATCCTCATCAACTCATTGATCAATAATCACCAAATCGTAGGAAACCGCACACACACGCCCCTACAGGTGGTCGCGACCTAGGCCAATCAGTGTCTACGAGCGGCCGCACGTGATGTTTTCGTGCTCCGCCCCCTCCTCTTCCGTAACGTAGCGGACCGCTCTCGCACTTGTCCAGCTACCATTCACTTCACCGTCAACACTAATTTATCAAACCTTCGCCGCGCACCTGTGTAACACCTCCCGCCTCCCCTATTCTTTTCCTCCCCCCTCCCTCACAATTTCACATTGCTTGTTGGGCATGGCATACTCACCAAGTTCTCTTGATGCGGGGCCGCTCGACTGCGTGCACCCCTCCAAGCGGCTCGCCACCTCCCCTCGTCTGGACCACGTCTGGACACTCGCCAACCACGGGCGGGATACTTCTCAACCGGCTCCCGAAGGCCAATATCCGGATTGCGCTGTCCGGTCTTCTCGCAGTTCCGCGATGGTCCTGTAGTCCTCAAAAAGGGGGCAGCGGCAGAGGGGGCCACGCCGCCGGGCCTCCTCGCAACGAGAGCACTCGGAAAAATAAAATAAAAGCAGATCTTAAACAGATCTCAGTGGTGCCTCCAACTTGTCAGGGGGAAATTCTCCTTGGGTCAGCTGGGCCGTCCGCGGACTCCCGGGCAGGGAGGCCCCAACTCCTCCCACGTATCCCAAAAATGAGTATGAGACACACTGTTTATTTCTGCTGTTTATTAAACAACGGCAGGGATGGGTCTAGGATCGTACTTGTCCGTCCTGACTCTCGAAATTCGTGGGGCTCGCAGGCCCTTTTTGCCTCAGTATGACACGCTACTTGCGTCACCTGGGAAAGTTAGTAAAAAACCTACCGCCACTCTGGATTGGTTCCTCGAGTGGTAGGGTTAGTATAGCACACGTATAGAGGAGATTGTTAGTGGTTAAGGGTCAGTCAGGTGGTATACTTGGGTTTTCCCTTCTATTAGATACATGAAAATTGTTACATGAAGACCCCTGATGATTGGCTAATGTTAATGGCGTCGGTGATGAGTGCCCCATGTTCTGATTGGTCCACTGGCGAGCCCCCCAGCCTGGGACCATCATTGTTCCCAGCTCGCGGTGTACCTGTCATTTGCAACAATATGTAACTATGTGTTTGTGCAGACAATGCGTGAATTTGCTCATATGCTTGAGAGCAGACTATTCCGACCGCCGTAGGTGTCCATTGGGTCATTTCATTGTTGCAGCCTGTGTCTCGAAACGTGGGACCCAGGTGACTTCTCCTTCCTGGGTCTGGCACCCTGTCAGGTTCGGCTTGGTCACGTGAGGAGAGACCGTGGTTGAGGCAGAATTCTGCACATTTAAAATTGTATTTGCCTCTGCGTGTCTGGCTTAGTTTGCAGGTGTGACCTTGGCTTCGGCTTGTGGCATGCAAGTTGCAACATTGCCCCCTTGGCTGTCAGTTCTCGCTGGGCTCATTCTGCAGGGTCAGCAATTGTACTCTTGTTCGTTCAATGTTCGTGGAGGCTCTTGTTTGCGGCCTACTTGGGCCTGGTGAATAGGTGGGGATGTTTGATGCACGGCACTTTAAGTTACGGTATCATATTGCTTCGTATCCAGTATCATGTCTTCGTTGCATTTTTCATCACAATGCATGGGTTAGGAGAAGCGTCAGCAAGCATTTTAGATGAGAGCTTTGTGCGTCTTGCGTTTCTGCATTTTGAAAACCCTATGTGAAAAATAATAAAGATGCGCGTCAGTGGATGTGTCCGTCACCTACGTCATAGCACTGAATATGTTCTTTGTGTGGATTAGTGTGGGAGTGTCCAGTGTGCATGGTTACACGGGTGTTCTGACCGTTGGCTAGGTCGTCATGGCATCTCTAACGATGTGTTTGTTTACTGTTGAATGGTTCAGTCGAGTTCATCCATGCCGCAGGTGTCGGCTTGGGCAGGGCAGGCGGGTGGGCAGGCTGGTGGGCACATCCGTATGTTTCTGTACCAGGGTATTTGGTCGTCTGGTAGATAGGCAAATTCTTCTCGTGGCGGGTGTCTTGGCCGCGATCCTCTAGGCCAGGGGCGTGAGGGGTTTGGGGGGAGTCTTTTGTCCCATTCTCCCACTTCAATGTGTTCACAACGAGCATATAAGTGTTCAGCAAAAGGTCAAAGTTCAGGTAACAAAGTGTTCTCCACAACAACAAAGTGTGAACAAACGTGAAGCAGCAAAGTGTTCAAGCCAATAGTGTTCAGGCAATCAATGTTCAGGCAGCAGAAACGTGTACAAGCCAATTCAGGTTGGCCTGCTTGATAAATGCCAGCAAGCTAAATGAGATTTCTCGCACAGGGCTCCATCAAGGAGCAAGCAAGTGTCAGGTACCATATGTGCCCCATTTGTCCCCATGGAGTGATGAACATATGCCCTTCACTTCAAAGGTAGCACAGGGAAAAACCGCGTGTCAGGACTTTCAATTGATGCCAATCGATGCTTACGCTCCCTTTTTCCCTTCACATCATGAACAAAGGCGACAGGTGCACTCATTCAGAGTGTTTGCAAGACATTGCAGATGGTGACTCTCCTCTGGACACAGTGGCCCTTCTCCATAGGCACATCTCTAGCAGGTTCAAATTCTCTCCTCTTGCCAGGTCATGCTGTTGTCATGCTATTGCCATTTCATGCCAGCCAGTCCCATGCTCTTCAAATGAGGGGCAGCCAGCATTACAAAATGCTTTCAAAGCACCATACTCTGTATCCTTCACTCAAGAGAACAAGAGCTTCACTGTTATCAAACGTGGATCAGGCAGGAAATGCTTTCAGAGCGTGTATTCCTGCTCATTGCTTCTCAGGCACAAACCTGTCTGGTGCAAAAGGCATTCCAAATGGATTCTCTTCTCACGGCAGATAATAAAGCAATTCGAATTTCTTCTTCTGCTCCCTTCTGCTGAACAATTTCTTTCACTGCTCTTCTCACTTGGCACAAGATGCTGCAAGGTGTATCTCTCTCTGCACAGTCGGTCACGATCGTCTCTCTCTATGGCAATAGGTGTCATGGCACAAAGTCTCTCTAGCAGCAGATTTTCTGGGTACATTCTCAGAGCACAGCCATTGGACAAGGCAACACTCTAAGGCCTCAATTCGGTCGGTCGGCATTCCTCAAAAGTGCTGCTGTAAAGCGTCAATGGTCAGATGCCAATGTCTCATCATTGCTGCAAACAAACAGCCATGATTCAAAGTCACATTGCACTGTGACAAAAGCCAGTCTCTTTCTGGTGCTGCTTCAAAACAGCCATGCAAATTCACAAGGTGTCAGCCATCATGGATCTCAGACAGACGGTCAACAAGGTCTAGTCATTTCATTCGGTCATCATGCCGGTCATCTGGACATGCTGCTCTCAGGTGTCATCTGGTCATCAATGCGATCTCGGTCTGTGCGATCTCGGTCTAGTCAAGGTGTCTCCAGATTTCATGCAAAGAAACAAAAGTGCAAGAATCAGTCTTACTCAGTTTCAGGTGTTTCAAAACCAAAATAAAACAGCATTTCTCATTGTGCGTTGAAGTGCACATCGCTATCTCTACACTTTCCCATGTCTCTCAATGACATCCATGCTATCTCCCCTGTGTCTCATCAATGTGTCAGTGCATATAACTATTGTCTCACTAGGCCTGTCTCTCCCTGCATCATAATGCATGCATGCTTAATGCATGACTCCTGCCATTCCATCCCTATCCTTTTCAAAACAAAACAAAACAGCCAGTTTCACATACTTCAACCATCTCACTTTCAAATGCTGCACATTCAAAAATGTCACAACTGCATTCAATTCCACTCCTGCATTTCCTTCTGTATCACTTCCATGTCCTCTAGATGGCACAACACTCTCCCCATTTTTCTTCATTAAGAATTCACAAAGCTGAATTACTACATGCTGAAAAATCAAATCAGTTTAATTCAAAAAACCTCTCTTATATACAATGCAATTCACATTCACACATGCACTGCTAACTCGTGCTTCAAATTCACAGTCTGCCAGTCCCGCGCGATCTCCAATGTCAACAAACATGCTTTCCAAGCACACATTAAAACTATGAAAATTCCAGGCATGCAAGCTTTTAAAACATCCAAATTTAGCATGATTCCTTTTATCAATCTTCCCTCTCAATGTTGTGAAAATTGGACAATATTTTTTTTTCACTCGAAAACGTAGACAAAGTGCTGATGTTACCACTGCAAAAACTGTCTCTCTCTCTATTCAAATCAAAGATATGCACATAACTACCTTCATGCACATAACTCTGTTCATGCAGGCGTCTCTCTAATGACACAGTTTCACAATGCCTCAAGTCTTCATAGGCACCCCTTTTTTCCCAGTTACTAATCACATCTCTGAGACGATATATTACTGAGTGCAAATCAACAATATGTGGGCTCCCTTCTGTAGCTACACTTTTCACTTTCAATACAGTTGATCCCTGGGATGCATCCCAGGAAGCAAGTGTATTTTTAAGCCGATTTCTTATTGCCTTCAGGTCACTAAGAAATTAACTCATTCTGCAGTTTCAATTATTCCGAGCATCTTCAAGAAAAAAACTGTTTCTCTCACTCGGTGAATTAATGTACATTTATTCATAAAACATTTGTCAACCAATTCCGGCAACCAAGGTCAAACAATTACGTTCCCCTTCCTACGACGAACAAAATTGCAGACAGCATGCTCTAAATAATCAAGACAGACAAAACATGAAACAAAAAAAATCTCTAGTCCCACGACGAACGAACAGAAAAAAAAACACAGTGGCACAGACAAGATGTTCAAACTTCTACTCTTGACAAAACCGATAAGAGTGTCAGCAGACCAGCTGCAAAACATCCTGTCTCTATCAGTTAGCATTGAGTGAAAAATCCAGGTGTCTCCTCCATTTTGTCAGTCTAAAAAAACCAAACCCCTAACCGTCGTGTTGCCCCCACTTTGGGCAAGCACGCTCTCCGGCCTTCAGACAACCTTTGACAATCTGACAACCTCCTATTGGGGGTGTGGATCACTATACCCCCCCTTGACTGCATTCATATCAGGCCCCATGTGCACTGTGGTTACTTACTCCTAGATTACTGCTAATAACATACACCTATCTTACTACCGTGGGCAATAACAAATAACATTAAGACACAAAGAAAACACAAAGAATCGATTCAATTTATAACAATGGGATACATTTATTTATATACACACAGCTAAGCATAATGCATAACAATGCAGGCAGTTCTAATGCTATGTCTAATTTGCACCTTTTATACTTCTGGTGCAAAGCTACCATGGAGTAACTATGTAAGCCTGTGCTGCAAGTGTGTGGTTCTAATGCAATCTAATGCAGTTCTAATGCAATCTAATGCAAGCGCTAGCATCCATCACCTTCATGGGTAAATCCACACCATCAATCCACACCATCCACACTCTCCTCTCCCAAAGCTCTTTGTGTGTGTGTGTGTCTGTCTGTTCCATCAGTTTAGCCTATGCCAAAACCATACTTCCCATTCTGTTGTCAATCAGTCAGTGGCAGGCCTCAAGACTGCCAACTGCCAAGCGCTCTCTCTGCCTCATCGATCTCATCAAGGCCCATCAGTCTGCTGCACCAAGCACCATCTCCAGCCAACTCTCTCTTTGTGGTTCTCCGAACTCTCTGACCAACTCTCGATCTCTCGTGCAGTCCCCTCTCGTGCAACAACTTTCTGGCCAACTCTCGAACTCCCTCGAACTAACTCCAGCAAACAACTTCCGATCTCCTCAGCTCCTCCCCAACAACTCTCTCATGCAGACTCCTCTCGTGCAGACTAACCTCGTGCAGACCCCCACAACTCTTAAGTCCTTTCTCTCCAGCCCTCCTGGTTATAGTCTCCAATGATGCACAGAATGTCTAAGAATGTCTCTCCCTCAGCGTTTAGCAAAATGCCTGCCTGTCTGTGTTTGCGTGTTCCTTGCACGGCATGTCCTGTCACTTCGTGTGCTGTTAGCGTGACCTCATATCTCTCCCTCTTGGCCTTCCGAGTATGTTGCGAGATACATCATCTATTCCCTTTTTCTCCATTCTCTCCACTGTAGGCTTCATTCTGTATTACAAAATGCACTCTTAGGCCCCGTCCCTCTCATACAAAAGGCACCTCTCCATCTCTCCATCGTCACTCCCTTGGCGCAGCCCACACCCTTGGGTTGTCTCCGCGAAGCACACCAGCCAAGCTGATAAGCTTCCTAGGCCGTCTCTACTAGGACAAGGGTCCATGTTATCTGTACTCTCTGCCAATGTTTACAAAACAATTCTCTGCACTGAGCCCAGTGCATGCAGGCAACTTCTGCTCTATCAGAATGGATTCAAATGCCAGCCTAATGCTTTCTAACGTTTACCGCAAATCCAGGTACTATAAAGCAACTCAGTGACTCAACATACATACATACATACATGTCAATCATATCTCTAAATGTGTCTCTACAAAACATACATGTGTGCTATACTAAATGGCTTTTCATGGCATTTCAAATATGCCAGTGTGTGTAGTGCAAGCAATGCATTTTCTATCTCAGCCTAAGTGCTATTTCTAATGCAAACATAAATACATCATATCACAAAACATCATCCTTACATGTCAAATATACGGTGTCTCTAAAACACTACATGGCACCTGAAATATATGCAATTGCAAGTGTCATTCTATTTCAAATGGCAAAGTGCAAAGTGGCAGCATGTTTCTCTATCATTCTAAATGGCAAGCACTATATGCAAACATATCAATCTATAAGCAAGTCTGCAAATGCATACAAAGGTGACAGTCTAATATTGATTGGGTAATGGTGTCTACTTCAACAATGTACTATGGATAACTAAACAGAATGCAATAATGGAATAGCAATAATGGAATGATTCCATAGCAAAGATTCTAATAATTCTAACAGTGAGTCTAATAATGGTTCTCTACAGATAGTACCTATTCTTCTAATGGGTGTTATGATTTCTAATAATGATAACAATTCCAGGCTTCTCATTTTATCCAATTCCACAGTGTGACTCACGAAAAACATTGTGGATCGAGAACAAAGAAAAGAATTACCCATTTGCTTGAATATGGCAATTGCCGGATGTTCTCGGGCGTTTATTGTGAAATAAAAGTACATTACAAATTGTAGAGTTTTGCTATTTCCTTTAAAAGTATAGATTTATATTCAAAATTGGGACACGCTGTGTTGTGAGATGATGTGTGTTGATATTCTGGGTTCTGCGTCAACAGACGTTAACACTTATGTGATGACTGGGCGTGTTTGGCTATGCTGCCAGTAACGTCATGGAGATAGGCGGAGAATATCACTAGGTTTGGTGATGTCAGCCTCAGGGGTGGGGGATATGATTTAGTGCCGCCAGGGCAATTCACCTTAGGGCGATGCGGCAACAGATAAGATTATCACAAGGTGGCCGTGCTCTTCTACCTGATTTCGCATGTGTAAAAATGAGGAAAACTACGGTAAGGTGGATAGGAAATGTTTGTACGATTGATCAACGTACGCTTAAAAACACATGCCTCTCGGGGCAATAATATTTTTGAGCGCACTATTCCTTTAAGGGCGGAAAATGCAGTGTGGGCGGGTTGATGATGGTGAGCCAGAGAGGCCGTTGAAACGATTCTTTGGATTGCTACGTGTTTTGGTCAGCAAGTGATGTCAATTATGTAAAGTGAGAATTGACAAAGGTATTTAAGCGTGTCGAAATCCGGATTTGAGGTGAATTAAGTGTTGACGATTACAACGTATCGTGTCACTGTGAGAGGATGAACCCATTCAACATTTATGCAAGTCCCTCCCATGATATCAAGATAAAATACGCAAGTATAGCGTGGAATGGACCGCGGTACAGATGGAAAAATGGCAAAGCCATGGCCCAGGGATGGCAGCTTTTCCAAATGTTGCAGCAACATATGACCACGTATTTAAAAGCTGCCGACAAGGGAAAGAAATTAAGCAATCAATTGGCTATATTAGAGCTATGGAAAGGTTTCAGGACGAGGAATGGGACCCGACCCAAAAGCAATGGATGTTGAGTCAATGCGATGTGGGAGGTGAATCACCCATGGCTCCTGCTCCTCCTCCTCAAATTGCTGATGCAAGTCCAACAGCAGAAAGTCAGGGATTCTACCCCTTAAAAGAATTGAAACCAGCGGCAGGATATATCAATCCTATTTTTGCACCACCCGAGTATAGCAACAAAGACACATTTAGCGGTGCGAAGCAGGTGAATAAAGAAGCAGAAGTTGCCAGTGGCGAGCATAAAGAGTGCAATGACTTGCAAGCAAAATTGAGAGAAGACAATGTAGTGAAGACAGGACGTAGCTGAGATCATAAGCCGACAGTCCCAACAAATGAATGGGTGGGCAGACAGATATTGGTTAAACTGGATGGGAGGACCACAAGCAAGTTAGGACTTACGGGAGAGGAAGCTACATATCGTACACATGCAGACGAAAAAGCTACAGGATGGGCAGAGATAATGGAGGAAGTACAGAGAAGAGAAAGGTAAGAGAAGGAGGAATATGACAGGTTGAGAATAGAACGAGAGCAAGCAGAAGAGAGGGAAAGAGAAGAGAGAGCATAGAAAAGGCAGAGGGAGCTAAAGGAGACAGTGATGAGTAGGCCATAGAAGAGGAGGAGAGACAGTTGCAATTCAAGTGGTAAAAGAGAAGGTTGGAAGTTGAGTGACTCGTTAAAGAGCGCTGATGTATAGAAGAAGAGGAGGATGGGAGACAGGAGTGGGAGAGAGACGAAAGCAAAGAGAGACATTTTGAGAAAACAGCAGACACTAAGACCAACTTGACATGTCTAAATGATGATGAAGGGGAGGGGATACGAAGAAGAATAGGGGAGCTCTATAGAAGAAGAAGAGACAGTTCAGTTGCCCCAAAGGCAAGTAGCAGTACAATAGAGTCATCATCGAAGGGAGACAGTGATTTTTCAGATAAAGTGAAGGGAAACAAAGGGAGAAACTGATGTTAAGGAGGCCCAGCTTTGAGAATGAACGAGAAGGAGACAATGATCATAGTATTAGAACCATGGGGTCAGATGAAGATCAACAGGAAAGTGATGATGACAAGAGGGAGAGGCCTAGACTCCACTCCTGGGAAGTAAGCCCTGATAGAGACACATTGTGGGGAAAAGGGGAAGACACAGGAATAGATGGGGAGAACTCGAGGGACAACTTGAGCGTCCTAGGGACAGGTCGCATATTGCGGATGAAATTACTCCATATGCGCAGAGGCTCAGAGCCCTGCCAGGACGGAAATAGGCGAAGATGGCAAGGGCATTCACAGTCATTAAAGACATGGGGAGGTATGACGGAGGAATGAGAGTGACACAGTTTCCGTTTTTAGAGAAGGGTGATGGACGACCACAGTATATACCGTGGCAACAGATGGATAATGATAATTTGAGGTGATAACTTGAGGAGAAGCATCTCCGGTTCCGGAAGCACCTCAAGACCTTCCTCTTTTCTTCTGCCTTCACTCCTCCTCTCCCCTACTGATCTGTTCTCTCTTGGCACTGTGCACCTGGCCACCCTCTGTCCTCCGGGCCAGAGTACCTGCCCACCCTGCCACCCTCCCGCACTGCCTCCGGGCCACCCCTTGCACTGGGGTCTGTATCTGTACCCATACAGCCCCCCTTTTTCTTCCTGCACTTTTCAGACCTACATTGTGTGCTGCCTTAAACCTTGCACTTGCAAATTGCTGGCTGCACTACCACTGTTTGTTGCCTTTATAATTTATTTATTGTTATTTATCTGTTTCTCCTCTGCTTCGCACTATCCACTCTCCTCCCTTCCATGCACTTTTCCCCTCCCTCTCTCCCATGCACTTGCCGGTCTCAATGTCACTGGGCCTAATCGCTGTTTTGTTCTCCCCTGTTCCCCTCCCTTGCCTTGTCGCGCTCTGAAACACTTGTGTACGAGCGCTATAGAAATAAAATATCAATATCAATAAGCTACCCTTGTTGACTGCAGGGGCTGGTGTAAAGACTGGATAGGGTATCTGTACTTCTGCCCCCTATATGGTAGGGTAATGGCACAGAACACCCCAGCCAAGACTCTCAATTTGGTAGCAATGGACGAGCAGCCAGGCTTACGCGCTCAGGAGGTGATGCGGGTTGGTTCTTAAGTGCAGTGTTTCCTCAAAGCCACCACAAAGGAATGTCCAAACACTATGTTAGGTGATAACACGTCTTCTTTATATAAAATAAGGTTCAGTAATATATATTTAAATAACAACACTTTGTACTTTGGCAATACTTATTAAAAGAATGGCAAATATATGTACTCTATTTGGTACCACACAATACTTAGTAATAGTTGCAATGACTGCAGACAGGTTTCAATATGCATGTGAATTCTTAAGTGAGGTGTAACAGCATACATTAGGGAAGAAAGGCAGGCTAGTTATGAACAGTAACAGAATGCTTTCTTTAGACTATATGTTATGTTATGTTATGTTATCTTAAAGGTACTTCTATAGCACACCGTCACCAATGGAATTGGTCCCCAGGCGCTCTCGCGGATCTGTAAACGAGAAGGTGGGATGGGTTAGTAAGGTGAAGAGGGAGTAGGATAGTGAGAGGAGTGGTGTTCTGTTGGCAGCTTCAACTCGGTAGGCAGCGGGTGTTGAGCTTTGGTGTGAGTATTGGATCGGTGTCAGTGCGCATGTGCTGTTGATGCAGCTTATGGGTTGTCGCAGTGTGGTGAAGTGCGTGCAGCTTTTTTGTGCGAGAGATGGTTGTGCAAGTTTTTTTTTTTTAAGATGAGTATGCAGAGAGTTTGAGTTTATATTGGTTAGTGTGTTATATGACATTTAACATGCAAGCATTCACAGTTCTAAGTGTATCACTTGCTAACCTACATAATTCTGTCTAAGTGTGGCACTCGCTAATCTTCACAATATTATCTAGGTACCGCGCATGCTAATGCTCACAATTCTATCTAAGTGTGGGACATGCTAACATTCTCAATTCCTTTAATTGTTGTGCTTGGTAATCTTCTTAATTCCGTCTAGGTGTGGCACTCGCTAACCTTCACAATCCTATCTAGATACGGCACAGGTTAATGTTCTCAATTCTAAGTGTGGCACATGCTAACATTCAAGTTCAATCTAGGTGTGGCATATGCTAACATTCACAATCCCATCTAGCTACAGCGCGGGCTAATGTTCTCAATTCTAAGTGTTGCACATGCTAACATTCAAGTTCCATCTAGTTGTGGCATATGATAACATTCACAATTCTATCGACATGCGACGTAGGCCAAAGTTATACTTAGTTATATCTGGTGCCTCTGATACATATACATAGCAAGTATATACATATATGTTTTATATACACAATTATGTGGGAGGATCTCCCCTCCTGGGCAACCTGTAATGGAAAAGTTAAGGAGTAACTTATCTTGTCTTTGACAGCCCAGTCCAATAATGTACAATAACCTTATACCTTCTTTTAAAAAGGTTCTACCACTACAATGTCCCTCAGAGGCCACAGGAGAACAGGATCCAAGACAAATCTGGGACCCCTGGACAACTCCTGAGGCTAGAAGATGCTTTTCCTCATCACAGTACCTTTGATGCCTTGGCAGGTGAAGTGGCAGAATTTCTCGGTTTCACTCGACGATTCCCTCTGAGGATGAACCCCCCTTGGAAGAAGGAGCCACTGGGATGCTGAGTCCAAGAAGAAAAATGGAACCAAAGTCTTTCTGAAGTGCAGCAGTTTTGCTCTTCACAGTGCTCTCCTTTGGTCGACGATATCTCTGACTGTAGAAGTCCTGGGAAGATTAAACTTGCTGTGGGCTCCTTTAAGGCTTGGCAGATGAGAGTTAGACCCCTGGCACCCTTTGATGGCTTACGGCAGCAACGGGTGCATAGGTCACTTTTGGTGTCGGGTTTCCGATTTACACAGTTGTCTGAGTTAAAGTTCTTCGGTGCTGCAGCCACAGCACGGGCCTCTGGATGACTTCTGGTGACCTGGATTTGACCACTCGAGTGGACCTTGGACCCTCACCAAGTCTGGACCCTCGGGACATCTTCGTTAGCTTCTGGTGGCGGGAATCTCACTGACAGACCTTCCTCTGCACTCAGCGACTCTGGACTCTCTCTGGCAGGAAAATGTGGTCATGGATGATGGCAAGGATGTCCCTTGAAATGTTTTAGGCCGTTTGGAACTTTTGCAGATCTGTGTATCCAGCAGCACTATGCCAGGGTACCCCCTCTCCTGGGTGGTAGACAGCAGCGGGTTACCAGCAATCACGAACGCCCCTCTGGACCCTGCGCAACACCAAAGGACTTCTTTGACTCGAGATATCCAGGCACTCTTCTTCAGGACTCATGAAGATCCCTTCCCCGGATGGCAGGAACACAGGAATGGCTTCCAGGACACTTCAGATGAACAGTAGCAGGTTGCACTATGGTCCCTCGTAGCTCGGGTGAGGTCTCCTAAGCAGGACCTCTCTGGATCAGTCCTTGGAAGAACACAGAAGCTTTTGTACTACCTGAAGAAAATAAATGCAGCAGCAGACTTCTGCAGCTGGGCTTCAAGGAACAGCTTCTTTTTGCTTCAGCTTCGACTTCAGCTTCTGAACAAATTGGTGAGTAAGGGATCCCCTGTTATACAAATTGGTTCCCATTCACTCAGGCTGAGTCAGGCTCAGTCAACCAATCACGCAGAAGGGCATTCATGCAGGCAGGCAGCCAATCATGCTCACAGGCATTCAGGCCACTCACTCCACCTAAACACCCATAACAAAGAATATGGATTGGGGTAAGTAGCCAGCCTTTCAGCACACTACACTGCATTCATGTCAGTTTCAGTCAGGGCTATCTCAGTTAGTGTGTCACACACAGAAACCAGACACCCATAATACAGAATGTGAGTTCACTTCAGACTCCATTCACACAGGTCCCACCCATAGGGTGAACCCACAACACACAGCCCCTGGGAAGGCTCCAGTTAGTCCGATAGGAGGCAGCCCTAATTCCATATATGGTATTTCCACCCAACAGGCAGTCAGGAGGAAGAGACAGAGTCACGGCTTTCCAGGACTTTGGGAAACAAGGTAAAAAGCAATAGAAACCAAGAGGCCACAAGGTCTAGTTTGCCTTTCTTCAGGAATCCACTGATTCCTATGGCAGGGCCTGGATGTCCCAAAAATTGAGGGCACTCAGAGCCACTGCCAAGTCAGCATGTTGCTGCCACCAGCCCATACCCTGGTCTGTGGGGAACACGCATGTGCCCAAAAACACACATAAGTGGTACCAGGGTGTACCGCCACCCATGGGTGCCATAAGGGTATTGCAGGAGCGTTGTTCACCAAAAGGAAAACATGACAAGCTGCACTGCCAGAGGTCAAGGCTGGACCTCAGTTGCAGAAAACATAGAGAAAACACATACAGGGAGGTGGTAGGTCAGGTCAAGGACTAGGAGGCCCTGTCCCTCCAAAAGCATTTCCAGTATCACAGCTGGGAAATGGATTTATGAGATAAAGTGACTGACAGCAGGGATGACACTGGAAGTGGGCAACATGAAGAGTCTGCTCTCAGCATTCTTGGGGAGGTAGCGGACGGTTTTTGGAAAAGAGCAGGATATCCGGGAGTGACAGCACAGAACATGGCGCACGATGGCGCACTGTTCAATAATTGCTGAGCATCAGTATGGAAATCTCTACAGGTACAGTACCTGGACACATCTGACAGAAGCACAATTATGGCATGCAAAATGCATGAGGGCGAAGACCAACTCCAATACATTCAGGAGATTCAAGAGCATTGGCATCTTGTGATGAAAGAACTGTGGGACAAAACAGTGGGGTTATTTTATCACATATTATGTAAAGTGTTGCCAGAACAGGTACGGAAAAATGAAAGAAATGAGTGGAGATGGAGGCTAAGCCGTGGTCAGAGATCCATCTACCTATAGTGCACTATTGTCGATTAATGTAGGAGAATGCGAGAAAGAAGCATAAGGTGAGAAAGCAGGAATAGGTGAAGTTAGTGCAGAAGAAGGTATCGAAATAAACAATGGAAGGTGTGATTTTGACGGGTGGAGAGGGGGTAGTGACCCAGAATATACAAAATCGACCGCAGACAGTAGGATGAAGCTTGTAGGAAGGGGCGACGCAAACCACTGGCCAAGGGGACAGGGAAGAGTGCCCCGGGAAGAGGGTTTGGAATCCTGATGTAACAGGGTGGGGATGGATTTAATGGGGAACAGCTGAGACCAATGAGGGGTCCAATACAATGCTGGCTATGTGGAAGAATAGGGCACATATTTCAAATGTGCAGAGACATGGGCGGAATTCAACAGAATGGGGGAATGGCACACCAGCCGACATACCAGACAGAGCAAGCCGACTATTATGCCCATGATCACACGCATGTGCAAGCAAATGTGCCACAACCAGGGCAAACACATAGTATGCCAATGCAGCCATACCAACCCATGACACACGCACCACAAGTACAGGAACATGTGCAACCACCTCAACCAGCACAGCAAGCACTGATGCAGCAGAACACTGCAGCAATGACACACACAGACTCCACGATGCAGACTCACGTGTGGAAGTTGGGGGGAGTGACTGTAGTGAGGGGCAATCCTTTTACCGGGTCAGGTATGACATTGTATCTGCAATAGGATAGCTCACAGAAAAACCTGATGTGTTCAATCCTATCCATTGCACCCAATCTGAACGAGGAACCACGTATACGGGTGACAATAGGTGACAAGACTTTCTCCTTTCTTGTGCATACAGGGGCGATTCGACCCTGTATTAGGGAAGGGAAATATCCGATGACAGGCATTGCCATTAATGTAGCGGAATTCCCTGGGCTACAGATTTGGTTCCTTTCACTGACGAACTTCTGATTTCCATAGGAGAACATGACCTGAATATGCTGTTGTTATATTCCCGACTGACACCAGTAAACTTAATAGGTAAGGACATGATGAGCCGACTTAACATGACCATCTCATTCACTGATCAGGAGATAGTATGTTCAACTCCAGGAATCCACTACATGAGTGTGAGGGAACTCATTCAGGCATATTGCGGGCAGAATGTACAGAGGGGAGTGCCAGCAAACCTCAAGCTATTTCAGTATGAAGTGGAAGTGCTGATAGCATGGCTTCCAGGGATACAAGTCAAACTGCTACATATAACTAACGAGTTCTCGTTCAGACCAGAGGTTCCACTAGATGAGAGGGATGGGGAGGGGATATCAATAGAACTCAAGGCGATTATAGTAAAGTGCAAAAAGAGTATAATTGCATGGGACTGACGACACAGGACGAGAATGGAGGACAGTAATCGTGGTAGAAGAAGGATACAGACTGACTGATTTGACGGTGAGAAACTGTTTTGAGATGATCGTTCAAGTCACGAGATGGTGTTCCACATGAGTATTACCCATCAGGTGTGGATACATTACAGGGAAGTACCACAGAGAATGGTTTTGCTGAAAAAGGCACTAGCACCATTTCTCGAGGAAAACTTGGCACTAGTACCTAGTTTTCTATGGACAAGCAGTCCATATGAGGTGGGCCTGTCAAAGGGGATAGGAGCAGTAACAAAAAGCTCAAGCCATGGGCTATCTTACCAAGAGTGAGACAATATCCCCTATCCATGGAGGCATACGAAGACATTTATGATACGATCACTGCTTTAGTAAAGCAAGGCATTCCAGTCCCATTGGAATCACAGTGTAAGACAGCTGTGTACCCGGTAAAGAAGGCGACGTGGGATCATGGCATTTCATCCAAGATTTATGTCCTCTGAACAAATTGTTGAGGCAGAATTTCTGTTAGTTCCCAATCCAGCGACAATTCTATGTAGCATTCTGACGGAAGCTACCCATTTCACAGTAATAGATTTGAAGAACGGTTTCTTTTTCATACCACTCGACAAAGAGTCACAGGACTTGATTTCCTTCCTATATAGAAACCGGAAGTGGAAAGGCACGAGATTACCACAAGGGTACTGTGAATCACCCTCTATCTTCAATAGGGTCCTTGAAATGGACCTAGGGAACATACAACTGGAGACTACCATCATTCAGTGTGTAGACGACATTTTGATTTGCAGCAAGTCCGAAGAGCAGTGTCGAAATGACTTAGTGCACGTGTTGACTGTACTAGCAGAAAAGGGTTACAAGGTCAACAAGGCGAAACTACAAAATTTCCAGAAGGAGGTGTTGTACATTGGTCAGTTGATATCACAGAAAGGCCGAAAGGTATCTCCAGAGAGGGCAGAGGCGATCTTTAAAATGCCACTGCCACAGACATTGAGGCAGGTGTAACAATTCTTGGGCCTCTACAATTATTGCAGAGCCTGGGTATTTCACTACAACACATACACGAGACCCCTATTAAGCAGGCGTAATCCAAGCCAATGGAGTAGTGATGACTGTGGTACTCACACAGTAGACAACCTTAGGACACAATCCAATGGCCTACTATAGTGGACGTTTAGATCCAGTGAGGAAAGAACATTACCCTTCGAACAAGCGTTGCCTGCTTCCGTGCTTGCAGTAGAAAAGTCAGCGAGTATCACAGTGGGGTGCAGCTCCACACTTTATGTGTAGCATGCCCTCTTTGCAATCCTCAAAAAGCTAAAAAGCACATTGAATACCCAGAGAGCATCTGGATATGAGGTAATTATCTTAAATCTGGTGATAACGGTAGTGAGATGTAGAATTGTAAACCCAGCAATCTTTAAAGCTGAACGAATGGAGGAGGGAGACTATGTCCTTGACTGTACTATGTACATGGAACAATATGTCGACATCCCTAAAGGTGGGAGAATGCCCTTGAGGGGGGGGGAGGG
This sequence comes from Ambystoma mexicanum, assembly GCF_040938575.1. Taxonomy (NCBI): domain Eukaryota; kingdom Metazoa; phylum Chordata; class Amphibia; order Caudata; family Ambystomatidae; genus Ambystoma; species Ambystoma mexicanum. The sequence goes on along the minus strand of NC_090927.1, from coordinate 1,165,320,883 downwards.
AGGGAAATACTTTTTATTGACAGGTCATCAACTATAGACCAGACAAAGGGAGAAAGACATACTGGGTCAGCAGTGGCGAAATAATTAAATTAGATGGTACAGCTAAAGTAGTAGCAAGCATGAGATTTCCTTCATCTTTTTCAGTGCAGGCAGAAGAATTAGTGGCTGTCATAATGGCATTAGAATCGCGGAAGACAAGGAGGTTACAGTGTATTCTGATTCAGCCTATGTGATGTCACAGTACATGTTGGACTGTCACGATGGCAGAGGAGGGGCTTCCGATGTGCTGACAGCACACCAGTGCAACACGTGCCCCTATAGGGCAGACTCATAGACGCGCTAAAATTCCCATCAGCCAAAGCGGTCGTGAAGTGCCAAGCACACATGAAGGGGGAGGACTACTGTGGCAATGGAGCTGCAGACACGGAAGCAAAGCGTGCAGCATATTTTGCAGAAACAAATTAGTTTGACACTCCATCGAACACAAGTATAAGCGTATGTTCGATGACAGTTCAATGACAAAGACAGTGAAGGTTGGAGTGAATAAAGGATGCAAGCGAGAATCGAAGATATGAGGCATGAAGGTTGGCACTGCAGTACTAATGGACCACCTGGTAGGCCTGCGGGTCAAAGCCCTACATACAGGCCCTCATTACAACACCAGCGCTAAACCATGGCCCTATTAGCACCATTGTTGCTGCCGGTATTGTAACGAGTCCGCTATGGTGAAATGGGGAAGTACCACCCCAGTCCAAGGTTGGCGGGGCGGTACTTCCCCATTTCACCATGGCCCTTCCCCATTCCTATTTTTGCCCCATAGGGCATAATGGGAATGGGGAAGGCAGTAATTATGGTACTGCAAATTGCGGTACTGTAATTAGCACCAAGGTCCCTTTGTGGGTCCATTCCTTAACGGCTGGTAAAACCAGCCGTTAAGGTGGGAACCCGCAAAGGGACCTCGTAATCAGGCGCTAAGGGATTACCAGTACCGGTACCTTACCGGTACCGGTAATCCCTTAGCGCCAGGGTCGCTGCCTAATTGGGGAGGAGTATGCTCTCGAGTGCAGATAAACACACCAGCACTAGTAGTATCGCAGAAGAACATACGAGTAGTTGCAGGGAGACTACTGAAAAGGCTATAGGGATGAAGGTATTACTGGATGTAGAGACAGAAGAGGAGGAAGAAACAAAGACTCGTAATGTGCTGAAGTCACAACTGATGCAGTGTCCTCTGTTGCCGGCAGGCACAGTGTTCGAATTTCCTTTCAACTCATGTGACTATTGGGGAAAATGGGTATGGTGCAACCCTGTTTTCCTTTTACAGTTATTTCTGCACTGCAACACCACATCCGCGCCACATCAGTTTCTCCTGGACTGACCTGTGTTGTCCTCGACTTCGCCACCCAGCACTGACTGATACCGTGCTGCAAGGTAACCCGCTCGTACACCTCAGTATACTTTGTCAGTATGCTCCACACGGGTTACCATTTTTGTATGGGTTGCGCATCTCCCCTTTTCCTCCTCGTATGCCACTCTGCACATGGAACCTATCATTGTGTTTGCCTCTCTCACACATCTATCTTTGCCTTGTTCTTAACTTGTTTCTACAGTATATGGTCACTTCTGTACCCGTATTCTCCCTCTAGGCAGTCATGGACACATGGTGTATACACAGCAGTTTTATCTAACACACCACTTTTTTGAATTTTTTGACGCCTGCATGCATTTGTGCACGATACATAACTTCATGACTTCCCCTCCTCTCCCCATTCTGAGATCTACTCCTTTTATGTGCTTACTTCTATAGCTGTTGGATTTCCGGCACAACAAGTAGAAGTTCTGGCATTAGCCCTGTCTAGCTGGGCATTTTCATAAGCAGTACAAGAGTTCCGACACACCGGGACAGCAGCCATGCGACATTCCCCTGTCCTCCATACATTCATAGGGTGTGTGTTTCGCGTCCGTTTGTCAACAGTATCACAAAACCTCAACACTGCTTTGTAATTTTCCTGTGGAGTACTAGTCTGACCAGTCATGTTTTAATTTTTTCTTCCCCCTTTAGGGATTAATCTCTATACTACATCAACTCTGCCCTGAGGAAGGCTTCAATCACATTAGCCTGTTTAGGCCCGCTGAAACTTGTTTTTCCCTGTGCTGTGTTCCCCTCCCTTCTGGAAGCACCTTTGGGAACAAATCTACGATATTTCACACACGTTGGCAGTTCATGACATGGCAAAATAACCATATGTCATAAGTTGATTGTGAATGATTTCACTCTGTACTAACCAGGGTCATTTTTTATACACCCTGGTTAAAATCCAACCCACAGGTACAACTGCTTTCCTGTTGGGCCTCCGTCCTTTTATTAATTGTTTTTGCACAATATCCTATTCCATTTCTCTGATGAAATTACAATGTACACATGTTATGCTTTTTGTTTCTCTTTCATTTTTTGTTATGTTTTTTAAACTTGTGTAAGAAGCACCTTGAAATTCTCAAAGAATATGTTTTTTCTGTATAATACATTTATTTTCATGTACTCCTAAGTTTTTTCCATTGGTTTTGTTGTCTCTGTGACTTTCCTTGAAAGTACATACCTCATAATAATATGGAGATTTAACCTAAAATTATTGACAGAATTCAGGACTGTCACTGGCGTGGGTTCCTTTCTTAGGTTCCTTGTTTTGAACATTTATACTGCCCCCGCCCACGCATGCACACTGGGGCACACCTATTGTTTGTATACATTACTGGATGTAGAGACAGAAGAGGAGGAAGAAACAAAGACTCGTAATGTGCTGAAGTCACAACTGATGCAGTGTCCTCTGTTGCCGGCAGGCACAGTGTTCGAATTTCCTTTCAACTCATGTGACTATTGGGGAAAATGGGTATGGTGCAACCCTGGCAGAGATTTCAGCTGTATGACCTGGAGTTTTGATGACCACGTGAAGTCTCATGGACATCTGGGAGGAGTAAAAAAGGTCTGGATCCCGAAATTGTATGTGAATCGAGAGATTTGTTTGGAGAGTGTGGTTGACTTGTCAACAAGAGGGAGGATTGAAGTGGAAGATCCAAATGTGACCCTCGTAGCCCCCACCTTACTTTCAGCCTGAAGCCAGAGAAATGAGAGATGTACATCACTCCTGGGCCCTTCTTCGCCATCATTGATGTTTCACAGATGTGAGAAACGCTATTCGCTCACACAGCCATTCAAACCATACCCGACCGACATATATGGAAGGCATACAGTTGTCATCGATCGAACAAGTTGACGGACTATAACCTTGAAAAGCTGATTATGTCACTACTGACATCACGACGTAGATACATTAAACATGAAGCATATAGGCATCCATGCATGTAGCTACGAAGACATTCTACCATATTGCTGCTAGACACAAAACTAATTCTTATGACTCATTGTAGATAGAGGACTGACACACACTTACATATATATATCCTTTGCTAAGCGGGAACAGCAAGACACCAAGAATACGTACAATCAGCTTGCTCATGCTCAATTGCGACTAACATGGACAGCCATACGAACAAAGATGGAAGCCATAGGTGCATTGAAGTGATTGGGGAAAGCAAGCCAGACTTCGAATACATGGAGAGGCCGACAGCCTGATTCAGCTAAAGGCAGACAGAGCTTACAGCGCAGACATGGTGCACCTCCTATCCAAGGACAAGCAGAGACGGACAGTTTCCAGTTTACCAAGGCGATAAGACACCTGAAAGGAATATAGCTTTAAATCCTCATAATTACAAGCAGGGGAGCTTAATTGCATGGCCCATACACACATGACGTGGAATAATAGGGCAGTGCCTATTCATATGAGGCAGGTGGAGGAAAGCAGTTCCCATCGAACCAGAGGTGGAAAGATGCAATTACTACACAGGTTCAAAGCTGGATGTATGTTCCCTGGGCTTCGGCGATCAGAGACGGCAACTTATTGGGAACACACAGCACCTTCGTGATCGCTCCCATTGCCTTGAACAGTTTCACTCAGCCTGGTAGCTGTCCAAGGTCCCAAGGCTGAGAAGACCGGTTCTGTCCAATCCTTAGCTACCTTTCACTTTAAGCTCCCTATATTGTAGTTGCCAATAATTTCCCTGTTAACCTGCAGCTTTTTAATTGTAACATTTAGAGGTGGTCCTAGGAGGAGTCACCAGATATTGAAATCCAATAACCACACTAACCCCTGTGTATTGCATATATAGTTTTCCTAAACTGACCAATTCCCTGCCGTGGTAGGTTTTTGGGATGCAACTTGTTTGATGACATCACTAGCCTTTAAAACGGTGTAACCGACGTTTGGAGTCAGAGAACTTCTGGAACGAGATGCTGTTCTAGTGTGATCCCTGTCATTTTGATTGATAATAAAGACAGCAAACTTTGCCCTTTGGTTGAGTCTTCTCTTCTTGCGGCGGGGATTTTGTTGGGGCCCAAGTACTCGCTTGCTGCTAATCGGGGTAGATGCTAAGAGTGCCCCTGCCGCTCCTTTACAGTCTGAGCAGCCCCACCTTGCTGTTTCCACACTGGACCACACCCTTCGGACCACACAACCGTCTTTCGTCCTCCACAAATACACAAATATACGAGGCAACTTAACTATTTTACAACATAAGACCAGTGGTCGAAGTGAGCGGGAGCGGTTGGGAGCGGTGCTCCTCTACTTTTTTAAATTAAGTTTTACAGCTCCTATACTTTTATTTTAAAAAGAAACCGTTCCGGAACGGTTTCGTTTTAAAATAACAGTGTAGGAAGCAGTTGAAACTTGCACTTTCAGTGCACTGCATTGAACATTGCCTTAAACAGCAGGCAAATGAGTTTGGAGGTTTGTATTGTGTGTGGCAGGGGGCAGGGCAAAGGGGTTTGTGAGGAGCTGGGGCAGGCTAGCAGGGAACATAGTTCCACTACTTCTTTTCTTACACTTCGACCACTGCATAAGACTGGTACCAGCAATCACTACACAATAAAATACAATACAGTCTTCATTCCGTCCTGCGCGAGGGATCTGACTTTTATTTCTGCCCTGTAATGAGGCTTATATCGTGATCTTTCCTGGCCCTTGCCAGAAGTTAACGCTTATCTTTTTCCTCAATCCTTTTATTTTTTTACAATCCCCCAATATATAACAAATCCTCTCCCCCATTTTGCCATGCCTGTGTCATAGTTAAATCCCTGGATCTGCTGAAAGTCTTCAGTATCGTGTGTGCCCACTCCGCCTGCGACCCTAAAAGCCTTACAGGGCAGCCTGCGCAGACCAGACAAAACTTTTCTCCAAGGGGGCTCTTGTCGACCCTTCTCTGTTGCATCTGTTTCAGCTCTCCACAGGTCACCGTTGCAAGTCCTCGGGGGATGCAGCAGGGAGTTCTCGACAATCCATCAACACTTAGCCAACCCTATCCTCTGCTACCAGCTGTTAAGGTGGGCTCAAACGTCCCGGGTATGTCAGAGGTACTTGAGTAAAATTAAACTAGACTCAAGGACGAGATAGACAAAGGGCAAGGCAAACCCCAGGTTTATTGTCATCCAAATAAAGTAGGGACAGCATACAAGCATGACATTCTTTAGGTTCTTGTCGAGTACATACAAAACAACACTTTAAGAACCTTGGACGTGTCATATAAGGCATCATACATCATCACAATTTTACAGAACCTACAGGGAATGGGGATTGGTTAAGCGGCATGGCTACATATGGATCACATAGGGTGTTTACATATTTTATTGGGTAACTTGTATCTGATGCTGCCGCATGCAGACCACCCTCATTTAAATAAAGGTAAACTTGCATCATCTATTTGTTAGGGGATTGGTTGGCCTACGTCTCGATGGGTGGCATGACATTACAGAGTTTAATTGGTTGGCATCTTACTGACCACCCTTGGTCACTTGACAGGTTTTCAAGCTATGAGCCAGACAGAGTTGAGCAGGAGAGAGGCCGATGGACTGTCCATTGTTCAATTAAAGACGTTACCATCCCTCATTCTCAGGCTATGAGACTGAGCAATCAACCTTGCAAGGTGGCTTATGTCTGGGTGTACTTTGAGGGAGTCTTGCAGGTGTCTTATCTTGTACTAATAAAGCAGAAAAAGGGGAGTTCACCGACCATATTTAGTCATACAAGCAGCAACCATGTGGGGTCAATTGTGAGAACAACAACAAGGGGAAAAGGAGAAGCTGCCGATTTGATATGGAGTCATCAATGCTTGCAATTTTAAATCAATTTAGGAAATAAAATGAAAAGATGCAAACAGAGAAAAATCAATTTCTTTTCATTAAATAAATGTTATAAAAGTTGACCAAAAACAAAATATAATTAAGGTGCCCAAACATATGAGCACCACAACATTAGACAAAAAAATATAACATCATACATAAACGAAGGTTAACATCTATTAATCACATCAGCAGAGAGTAAAAAGTGAAACAGAAACGCCCCTGTGTACACCCAACTCTATTGTGGCAACACTGTGCGAAAAAATCCCTAAGTGACTTCAAAAGACACCAGAACGTGAAGAATAACAAAGCAAATAAATGATAAAGGACAGACCAAGAGTGTAAAACCCTGCTGTATCGATTCCGGCATCCTAAGGTCAACACAGGAATGCAGACAAATGTGAATTCCATACACAGTTGTAGAACATGTAAGCAACTGATGCATAATTGATCTTCTAAGATACAATGAATAAGCACATTATTCATAGACTTTGCCAACTCACGTTTCGGCTGCAACTGGCCGTGAACATGAATGATCGCCCAGCCTTCTTCAGGGCAAGAGAGATTTTGAAACAGGAAAGCCAAAATAACACACCTACAAAATACACAGTGCTCATATTTAGAAAGGGGCAGAGAGGCACAAACATGATTCACAGGCATACAGACAGAATCTGTCAACATAAGGAAACACATACCATATTTGGACTGTTTGTTTAATTAGTGTGATCCATAATTTTGAACTTCATCTTAATTAAAGAACACAGCCCTCCCTGCTGTGTCTTGGGTCCCCATTGCCAAACAAAGTCTGTGAAAAGGACAACAAAGTCCCAAAGATCTAGCCTACTGGCAAATTAAGGCAGAAAAAGCTTCATTAACTGAATACCCAAGTGCATGTCATGAGAGCCTCACAACTCACTGCCGCCAGCGGGACACACCACCCTTACCGGAAACCTCGACTGGGGGGAACAAATCCAGACACTGTTATTGAGCTAAGTGCCTAGTCGGTCTTCAAACAGGATCAGCCTCGAAAAACCCACCTGGTCTCTGGTGATTTAAACCTCCGAAGCTGCCAATAGTCATGTGACCTAGTGTGAAGTGGTTGCTGTATGGGCAGCTAAGCGGTGGCCATCTTGGACTGTTGACAAGGTATATCCAAGCACTGTAAAGACTAACGATTCCCAAACAAAAGGATATGGAAAATATAAAGCAATTTGTCATCCATATGCTCAATGACACATCGGAGTCAATGGACTGCTAGGGTCATACAGACAACCCCTGAATGCGCACTAATCAACTCAGATATACGGGTCAATTCTTACAGTCGCTGCTGCACCAAACAGCACATTAAACTATAGAGGATGGAGGTACCTACAGCGTAGGTAAGCAGGGACAATTGCCAATGCAACACGATAGTTGATTAGAGAAATTATTGTGTATAAACCAAATGCTTTTGATGCGTAAAGGAGTGACCGTGGGTCAAGACAAATTGCATAGATGATCTCTAGATGTGCACAGGGCAACTAAGATGTATGGGCTAATATTTACAGGCACTGCTGCACCAAACAGCACCTAGGACTGTAGGGGAAGAATATGATCTTCAGCATAGCTCACCGGGGACAAGGACGAGTGTGAAATGATAGCTGGATAGGAACATTTGTCATTGGTAAACAATAGACTCATAATGTTCAAAGCACAACTGTGGGTCAACGCATATCAATGCTCAGAGTCTATAACAAGGAGACACCGTGTAGCTCATCATCAGCCCCGAGAGCTGTATTTTTAAGAGAAATTTCCACTTTTGCTCAAGCCTGAAAAGGTGGTTACTGGTGCTGTAATTCCTCAGGTCCGGTTTAACTGAGTCTACCACCATCCATCTGATATCTAAATCTATGTGATGATTAGACATGAAGTGTTGCGCCAGAGGTGCTCTCACTTTGCCATTCTGGATTCAAACCTATGTTCCCCTCTCCTGGCGTATACCTTCTGGGTAATCATGCCGATATAAGCTCGTTCACAAGGACATAGGATCAACTACACCACATTAGCAGTATTACAGTTGGTGTGGGTCTGTAGCTTCCAGTGGATGTTGTTGTGAACAACTTCCGTGCTGGAAATACAAAATTGGAATATGTTGCAATGATCACATTGGAAATGGACAATTACGGGATTATGAGGGTATTTGATAGCGTACTGATGGTGTTAGTTTGCGGTAGACGTGATGGTAATCTGGAGTGAACATGATCTTTAATCTTTAATATTCTATCCTCATTTGAGTGCAAAAAGAGGCAGCTGTGATATGCATCCTGTGCTGACCACCGGGTTCCAATATTTATTTGCAAGCTTTTTAATGTGTGTGGTTTTATTGGAAACCTTTGTCACACAAACCAGTTTCCTTGTAGTGTCTGGATTTGGTATTTTTTACTGGGCATCATGGTTAAAGCAAACATAATTGTTGTTTTGTGGCTAGATGGGCCTGCATTGCTGAGCTCAGTCTGGTTAGGTTGTCTTCCTGTGACATGCAATTTGTTACTGGGCATTAAGGATAAACTAAACATGATGAGTATTATTATGTGCCTAGACTGGTCTACATTGGTGCAGCCAGTCTGGAAACATTTTCTAACTGCTGAATGCCATTTGTTACTGCTAAAGGCAACAGGGGCATGTTCTTATATGGCAATTCTGGCATGTATTGGTGCAGCTTGCATTAACACAACCAGCATGAAGATGTTTTTTATACTGGCATATATTATGTGCAAAGTCCTCATTAAAAAGGAGTTGGGAAATGCTCTAAGCGCTGTTGGTGACTTCCACCCTTTCGGGTGTTTCATATGTTACATTACAAAATCAAATGTAATCTGTGTGCCTTTTGACCCAATTTTTTACAGACGGTATACTGTAAAATGCACAATTTTTACCCATTATTCTTTTTAGTTTTTCTCTGTGGGAGAACCCACCCCTCACCCGAACACCCCTTGGTTTGGCTCGGGATGCCTTGATTTGCTAGGTCGCTTAGGCATTTTCTTAGGAAAGATTTACACACCTCAATAAAAAAAATTCCCCCAGCCGCAACTGAATTTTATACAAAGTTTAAATTGCATGGAGAAGAGCAACTTTGCACTTTCATGTGCTTGGATCCCAGGATCAGTGCAGTCTTCAATATTTGCAAGTCTATTTGTAGAAAAGTGCTAAAACATCTCCAATCACTGTAAAAAAAATTGTTTGCACTTTGTTTTACAAAAAATCTGAAAGCTGCCTTCTTTTTACGCACAGCAGGCAGCATTAACAATGGATTCCTATGGAATCTGCCTGCTTTATAGCAGATGCAGGAATCCATTAATTTTATGCCAACATGAAAATGTTATGCTAGTGTAAAAGCAATTGGGTCCTTTTGCAGTGAGTGACACGCAAAATAAAGCATTAAAAATGCTGTTATGCTTTCATTTTTCCGCTCCATATTATTGGTGTGCCTTTCCAAGTGCCCTGTGTGAAATGTACTCTTTAAATGAAGGGCAACCTCATGATTTTAAAAAGATATGAGCCCTCATTTGAGTTGGGGGAGAGCGAGAAATGGACACAGAAAAGGTGAGGCATAATGCTCTGATTACTTACTGGTAATCTTCATTACTCCTAGACATACTCCTCCTTGTCACAGTACTTACCTCATGGGGCCCCTGCCTCCAACAGAGGACCTTCTTTTATTTCTTTAAATCCCTAAAACTCCTCCCCCACATCCATGTCACACAGTTTCATATTAGCAAGCCGGAGCATGGGACCTTCCCCGCAGGGAGGGAGAAGAGGGCCGTCAGTACTGTGACGAGGAAGAGTAGGACTAGGAGTAATGAAGATTACTGGTAAGTAATCAGAGCATTACCTCCACGTCCACTCTTTCTCATCCCAGTACTTACCTCATGAGGCATGCCATAGGAGCAACGGGGTAAAAGGTCCCAATGAGACACACTGTGGTTTAGTTGCATTCAGAAAGTGTGCCCAATAGTATAACTGTGGTTTAGTTCCATTCAGAAAGTGTTCCTAATAGCATAACTGTGGTTTAGTTGCATTCAGAAAGTGTGCCAATAGCATAACTGTGATTTAATTGCATTTAGAAAGTCTACCTAATAGCGTAAGAGAGCGCACCTAATAACATAATTGTGGTTTAGTTCCATTTAGAAAGTGTGCCCAAGAGCATAACTGTGGTTTAGTTGCATTTAAAAGTGTACCTAATAGCATAACTGTGGTTTAGTTGCATTTAGCGAGTGTACCCAATAGCGTAAGAGAGCGCACCTAATAACATAATTGTGGTTTAGTTGCATTTAGAAAGTGTGCCCAATAGCATAACTGTGATTTAATTGCATTTAGAAAGTCTACCTAATAGCGTAAGAGAGCGCACCTAATAACATAATTGTGGTTTAGTTCCATTTAGAAAGTGTGCCCAAGAGCATAACTGTGGTTTAGTTGCATTTAAAAGTGTACCTAATAGCATAACTGTGGTTTAGTTGCATTTAGCGAGTGTACCCAATAGCGTAAGAGAGCGCACCTAATAACATAATTGTGGTTTAGTTGCATTTAGAAAGTGTGCCCAATAGCATAACTGTGGTTTAGTTGCATTTAGAGAGTGTACCTAATAGCGTAACTGTGGTCTAGTTCAAGTTAGAGAGTGTACCTAATAGCATGACTGTGGATTAGTTCAATTTAGAAAGTGTGCCTGATAACCACAGTGTGCCAAAGCTGAATTCAGAACTATCCCTAACAACCAACTGCAATCTAGTTCAATTTAGTGAGTGTACCTAGTTGAATTCAGAATGTGTGCCAACGTTGTAGCTGTGGTCTAGTTCAATTTAGGAAGTATACTTAATAGCGTAACTATGGCCTAGGTCATCTTAGAAAGTGTGCCTAAGAACGTAACTGTGGTCCAATTCCCTTTCAAAGTGTGAATAATCCCACCCTACGACATAGTTGAACTTAGAGAGTGTGAATAATATCACCCCATGACATAATGGGCCTTTAAAAAGTGAATAATACTTTCCTTTTTTTAAAAAACTTTATTTATAATTTTAATACAACATCTGAAACGCCAAAAACTATATTATGAGTACAATAATACAACAGCACTGCAACTTAAATCTCATCTGTATTTACGCAGCTCACATCAAATAATACACAAAAATCTGGTTCAGTACATTGCCAGAAAATTTCCCCAAATCTTCATGAATAATCCAGTTTTACCTTGTTTCCTATATAGAAACTTCTCAATATCAGCAAGATCGTGCATGGCATGCAACCACACTTCCTGCAATAATGTAACATCAGATTTCCAATTCCTAAGGATGATTATTTTCCCTATCAAGGCACCCCTAAATATCCATTTGTTTTGATCAGGAGAAATGTTCCAATAAAAGTGCTGAGAGAATTGTCAGATCGAGACGGGAGAATGGTGGCCCTACTGGTTAATTTGCAGGGGAACATTGTGGCATTATGTAATATTTATGCCCCTTCCGTGGACGGTGGGTCTTTTTACAGGAAAGTGGCTCAGTCATTACAAGATTTGGGTAAGGATAACATCATTTTAGGTGGCGGTTTTAACACTGTTATGAACAAGGATATAGATAGGAGTATGTCTGTGGCGAGTAAACAGGTTGATCGCAATTCCCAATCTCTAAAAGAACTGCTAGAAGAACATGCATTGCAGGATTGTTGGCGGTTAAGTCATCCCATTGCTAGATCACTCTCTCATCGCAGCAGCAGCAGCACACCACGGAGGAGGGCAGGAGCCCCAGCCTCTCGAGCCTAGGAGCGGCTCCAACTACACACGGTTCAGCCGTGCACCGGATTGCCCTGCCACTCCGAAATCCTCAAGGGTGAGGTCCTCCTATACCAGATAGGTATGCCCCTTGAGCACACCTATTTCAGCCGCACGCCGTGATTTCCCCTTGAAGCGCACCGCATCCAGAGAATCGCCTGACCTTGGCAGATTCTTCCGCCTGACTCAGCAATGGCGGGCGCATCGCGGCACCAGAGCGAGGCTCTGACCGCGTGGATCAGCTGTTGAGCATCCGAAGCCCCTTTATACCAATCCTCTTCCGCCAGCAGGCGGAAACGCCGGCCTCACAACAAAGGCCCATACTAAGGCCCCTGTTTGCCCCTCCACACTCTCTCATCGCAGCAGCAGCAGCACACCACGGTGGAGGGCAGGAGCCCCAGCCTCTCGAGCCTAGGAGCGGCTCCAACTACACATGGTTCAGCCGTGCACCTGATTGCCCTGCCACTCCGAAATCCTCAAGGGTGAGGTCCTCCTATACCAGATAGGTATGCCCCTTGAGCACACCTATTTCAGCCGCACGCCGTGATTTCCCCTTGAAGTGCACCGCATCCAGAGAATCGCCTGACCTTGGCAGATTCTTCCGCCTGACTCAGCAATGGCGGGCGCATCGCGGCACCAGAGCGAGGCTCTGACCGCGTGGATCAGCTGTTGAGCATCCAAAGCCCCTTTATACCAATCCTCTTCCGCCGGCAGGCGGAAACGCCGGCCTCACAACAAAGGCCCATACTAAGGCCCCTGTTTGCCCCCTGTTTGCACGCTGGAGTGCGCTACTCTACCCGTGCTCATACCTGCAGTATGATCTCTATGCCAACATCACAACTGAAGGCCGGAGGAGTAGGAGATCCCGCAACCCATTGCAGGAGTAGCAGGTTTCAGGATTGTTGGTTATGAGCCCTGCCAGACGCAAGGTAGGCCATATGCCTCCCCTAGTTGTACTCCAGATTCCAGCCACTTGCCTGTTTTTTTTCTCTTTCCTAGAGCGCTTGGGCACCCATATGGGCCCTCTCTAGCATACGGCATCCAGCCTGGTTACCATTGCCACATGTAGAAACAGTACATGTATCTCAACTTCTACATTGTGCCCCATGGTCGCTAATAGACCACACCTGCTCTGTACCGTGCCCTATGGTCGCTAATAGACCACACTTGATCTGCATTGTGCCCCATGGTCGCTAATAGACCACACTTGCTCTGTACCGTGCCCTATGGTCGCTAATAGACCACACTTGATCTGCATTGTGCCCCATGGTCGCTAATAGACCACACTTGCTCTGTACTGTGCCCTATGGTCGCTAATTGACCACACTTGATCTGCATTGTGCCCCATGGTCGCTAATAGACCACACTTGCTCTGTACTGTGCCCTATGGTCGCTAATTGACCACATTTGATCTGCATTGTGCCCTATGGTCGCTAATAGACCACATTTGACTTGCATTGGGCCCTATGGTCGCCATATTTGACTTGCATTGTGCCCCATGGTCGCTAATAGACCACATTTGATCTGCATTGTGCCCCATGGTCGCTAACAGACCACACTTGCTCTGTACTGTGCCCTATGGTCGCTAATTGACCACATTTGATCTACATTGTGCCCCATGGTCACTAATAGACCATATTCGACTTGCATTGCGCCCTATGGTCGCTAATAGACCACATTTGACTTGCAATGTGCCCTATGGTCGCCATATTTGACTTGCATTGTGCCCTATGGTCGCTAATAGACCACACCTGCTCTGTACTGTGCCCTATGGTCGCTAATAGACCACATTTGATCTGCATTGTGCCCCATGGTCGCTAATAGACCACACTTGCTCTGTACTGTGCCCTATGGTCGCTAATTGACCACATTTGATCTGCATTGTGCCCCATGGTCACTAATAGACCACACTTGCTCTGTACTGTGCCCCATGGTCGCTTATAGACCACACTTGACCTGCATTGTGCCCTTGTGCCTTGGCACTGTACCTAGCATGACAGCTGCATCTAGCCTGCCTGTTCTTGGCCTTTTCAAATTGCTTCTGAAACTGTACCTAGCCTGATAGTTGCATCTAGCCTGCCTAGTCTTAGCCACCTCAATTGCCATCGAAATTACTCCTATCTGATTATTATTTAGTCACTTAGCATGTACTCCCAGGGTCTTGCCTACAGGTCACCCTGGCTACCATTGTATATCGCCCTCCTCATCACACTAGGAATACAACCACCTAAAATAAGCACCAAAGTTAACACTCTGAGTCTTCGCACCACGTCCTATTCCACCCATTGCACCTGCCATATCATGCTCAACACACAACAAGCCTATACTGGACTTAAAATGGCCCACTATCCAGATAGCACCACTCTACAAAGGCCATGCAACACTGTAGACAGAAACCTAAGACTACGTGCTCGCCTGTCCAAACTGCATGAGCTACCAGCCAAGAAAGCTGAACTATCAAAATTCCAAAATAAAATACAGTTACCCTAGAAGGGTATTGCGGAACCTACTAGGAAACAGCCTAAGACCAATAGACCCAAAATAAACAACTCGAAACAGACAACCAAAGGTAGTCATAACACCACCAGCCCTAACTTAGCTGACCACAGACCACATCTCAAAGGTGCACTTATAAACGCCAGGTCGCTAGTCGTACACGCCACAGAGATCTCAGATATCATTGCCACAGACAACTTAGACTTTTTGGCCATCTCAGAATCCTGGCTACATGATGCGGCTGGCCCAGCCTTATCACTAGCAGTCCCAGACAACTATACAATCCTACATGCGGACAGACTTACCTCCCGAGGTGGAGGTTTAGCAATCATAGCTAAAACTAGCCTGGACCTGAGGATCATCACTACTACCAATATGCAATCCTGTGAATGCCTCACGGTCAAAATAGCCATCGCCAACTCCCAAACCCTAAACATCATCCTCATCTACAGACCACCAGGTCCTATCGGAACCTTCTCTGGGGACATCTCGACATCCCTGTCCAATAACCTAAAAAATACATCCCAAACAATAGTGCTAGGAGACTTTAATCTAGGCTATAATGACAATAAGGACACCCAATCGACAGCGATTGCTCTGACCTTGAAAGAGCTGGGATTCTTCCAAAAAGTTGAACTACCCACCCACAACAAAGGTCGCATCCTTGATTGGATAGCAGAACATAATTGCGAAGTAAATATTACGGATTCTGTACCGCAGATCTGGAATGACCACCACCTGCTATTATTCTCAGTGACAACCCACCGGGTCACTGCCCCGTCCTCACCTGCCCCACTTCTGCCAACGAGAAATAAAAAACTAATGACAGCAGAAAATCTGATGCCCGTTATAATACCTAAATTGAACTCACTACCTGACTGCATGGACCCTAATCTGTTAGTCGAACATTATAATGCAGCCATGTCCTCAGCCCTGGATCACATAGCCCCGCTCAAACTAAGAAATAGCAAATCTAAAAAACACCTCAATTCTTGGTTCACGCCCCACCTAAAAAATCTTAGGCTGGCCAAAAGAAAACTTGAAACTATTTGGAGACTTTCCCCATCAGTCAAAAATAAACTCAACCTCTCCAAAGCCTCCTCCGAATACAAGAAAGAAATACTATTAGCCAAACAAGAAACCTACAATACTAGAATATCCAACTCAAAATCTAGTGTCAAAGAACTGTTCAGCATTCTGAAAGAATTGGAAACACCCGTTGTACCCCAAGAAAACTGCACCAAGGATAAAAAATGGTGCTCTAGCATACAACTTGCTTTAACAAACAAAGTAGCAAACCTACAAACCAAAATTGCCATCAAGAAGGCATCACTAACACCACACATCCCTCAGAGCTCAGCGCCACCGCCACAGCCCAAGTTGGGAGCCCGATTCTGCTTTTCTAAGGTATCGACCATAGAGGTAGAAAAGGTCATCCTGGGACTTAAACCGTCCAACTGCAAAGTCGACCAATGCCCAGCACAACTCATCAAGGATGCTGCGAGAGAACTACCGCCATTTATAACCAAACTAATCAACTCTTCCTTTACCTCAGGTTCAGTACCGATCAACCTAAAAGAGTCCTAAGTACTCCCACTACTAAAGAAGCAAACCCTTGACCCCGCCATTCCGACTAACTTCAGGCCCATCACGACTGTGCCCTTTCTTCTAAAAATTTTAGATAAAGTGGCCTACTTGCAAATTCAAAGCTTCCTAGAGTCTAACCACTTACTTGGAACCCGTCAAACAGCATTCCGCCCACAACATGGGACCGAGACAGCGTTAATAGACCTCAAGGCCCAAATAGACGATTGCAGAGACAATGGCCAAGCGGCCCTACTTCTCCTCCTGGACCTATCAGCGGCATTCGACTTAGTGGACCACACAGTCCTCTGTAGTCACCTCGACTCGGCAGCCCACTTTTCAAAAGAGGCCATAATTTGGATCAAGTAATCGTACCATGAGAGTCTTCGCTCCATCAGCCTCAGCAGATCCAATTCCCATAACATGCAGTGTTCCACAAGGGTCTTGTGTGTCACCCACCCTCTATAATGTCTTCACGAAGCCTCTCTTTGATGAAATGTATCATCTGGGTATCGCCTACACTAACTACGCAGACGATACCCAGATCCTCCTCCCGCTCTCAGGAGACTACGCCAAGGACCTGGCCCTAGTGAACAGGATCTATAGCATCGTTCAGGCATGGATGGCCACACACGGCCTATGCCTGAACGATGATAAAACTGAGCTTATCATCCTGGGCACCACTACCTATATATCCAAACTCAGCCCTGATTACGACAACTTCATTATTGATGGGAACAACATAAAAGTAGCTCACGAAGTAAAAACCTTAGGATTTTACCTAGACGCCACCATGAACTTTACCAAACAAGTTAACTCTCTAGCTTCTGCCACAGCATATACATGCAAACTTATCAGAGCGAGCAAACCATTCCTCTCCACAGATAGTTGCATTACACTTGCCAGAGCCTTGATACTATCCAAATTAGACTATTGTAATGGTCTTTACATTGGAGCTAATAAACAGACCATCCACAAAATTCAAGTGCTCCAGAACAATGCTTTGAGAGCAGCACTCAAGATTAATAGAAACAAGCATATATCCTCTACAAGAAGAGAATACAAATGGCTCTCCACCGTAGACAAAATTCATCTCAAAATCGCTTCCCTCACCCACAAATGTATCAACAACAAAGCTCCACCTTACCTCATGGATAGATTACGTAAAAGGACTTCTTCCAGACCTACCACAATAGCCAACGCAAACTGCCTCCAAGTCCCGCGTTTCAAACTTGCCACTATAGGAGGAAATAGCTTCCCGGTCAAGGCTGCGCAGTTATGGAACTCCCTCCCCCATGACGTCAGAGAACCTCAGCCTTTCGCAAAATTTAGACAAAACCTCACTAGGTGGCTGAGAGCCAACGACAGCTAACTAGTCCACCTGTCACATTGTACATTACTGTATAAATTATATATTACGTGAACAGGAGCATGCTCCTTGCTCCCCTGTCCTTGATCTCTCCCTGTTCATATCTGCTGGCTGTAATATTGCTGATGTCTATGTCTACACTTCCTGCCTTTTCCTTTACTTGCAATTAGCCGAGCATATCTGTAACCAAGCTCAGCGCATTTCTGTACCTTCATCTGATTTCTATGTACCTGTAACTAAGTTGAGCATATCCTTGTCTGTTTGCGCCCTGATACTCCAGGGTATGGCGTGCTATACAAATAATAAACTAAACTAAACTAAACTAAACTAAACTAAACTAAACTAGAGAATATAGTTTTTACTCGGGGGCACACTCGGTATACTCCAGGCTCGATATGTTATTGACTGCCGGGAAAATGTCAGAATACCATAAGGCCAGTACAATAGGTAATAATCTACTGACAGATAATGCTCATGTATCTATGTACATTCAATTGGCTTGCGCAGAACAAAGATAACATACTTGGAAAATGAATATTGATGTCTTGAAGGATGATGAGGAAGTAGAGAAATTGAGGACTGAAATTTATTTTTTCGTATCTGAGAATTATAAGGGTGACATCAAACCTGGAACTGTATGGGAGGCTTTTAAATGTGCTATGCGCGGTTATATGATTAGTTTAACGTGTGGTTTGAACAGGAAACGTGCTAATAGACAAAGAGACCTTGAGAGGAAAATTTGTGATTTATCTATAAAGATTATGGTGGACCCAAGTGACTTGAATGGTACTAAAGTCTTGTTGAAGTTGAAGAGAGAACTTAAAAGTGAAATTGAGGAGCGGACGGAACGGAGATATCATAATCAGAAATGTGTGTACTATATGTATGGGGAGAAGCGTGACCGATGGCTGGCCTACCGGCTAAAAAAAAGAGAGTCTGAACGTCCGATTACATCGATTCAAGGTAAGGATGGTCGGGTCACTTTTCTTCCAGAAGAGATCAATAGTATCTTTCGTGAATACTATGCAAATCTGTATCAGAAAGAAATTGGTACAGCTAATGATTGTGGTGACTTTCTAGAGAGGGCGCAGTTGACCAGGCTCTCAGAGTCTGATTCACAATTGCTTGACAGGGATTTGACGATGGATGCGATCAAGGGGGTGATTAATAGACTGAATGTAGGGAAATCGCCAGGGCCGGATGGGTTTCATGTGGAGTTCTATAAGCTATTACCGAACTCGGCCCTTGAATTATTAAAGGACATGTATTTGGCCTCTTTGAAGGAAGGCCTTCTGCCAGCTTCCACGAGGCATGCATCGATAGCAGTTGTTCCTAAAAAGGGGAAAGATGAATCTCTTCCTATGAGTTATAGGCCAATCAGCCTTGTTAACATGGACAATAAGATTTTGGCGAAAGTCCTAGATATCAGAATAGAAAGCCTACTTCCAACCTTGATTAATGAGAACCAATCGGGTTTTGCGAAGGGCAGGAAGACCTCGAGTAACATTAGAAGGCTGTTTCATACGATTTATAAGGCATCCGATTCTATGGACAGCGCTGCTGTGTTTTCGTTGGATGCAGAAAAAGCGTTCGACCGTGTGGATTGGAGTTTTCTTTTTTTAGTCCTGGAAAATATGGGATTTGGGGTGAAGTACAGATCGTGGATTGAGTTACTATACACAGAACCGACAGCTGATGTCATTACCAATGGCAGACGCTCGGATCCGTTCAGGCTGGAGAGAGGGACTAGACAAGGGTGTCCCCTTTCACCGCTGCTGTTTGTTATTGCAATCGAACCACTGGCGGCGGTAATTAGGAAATATCCTGATATATGTGGAGTGTCATGTTTGGGGCTGCAACAAAAACTATGGCTGTTCGCAGATGATGTCCTTTTGGTTTTTCGGGACCTGGAGAAGAGTTTACCTGTCCTCATGGAGATCTTGGCGTAATTTCATGTTTTATCTGGATATAAAATAAATTGGTCGAAATCTAAGGTGCTACCATTGGAATCTTGCTGTTGTAAAAGATTTGTAACTGATTTAGGATTCAGATGGTGTCGGAAGAAGATGCTATACCTAGGAATTTGGAATACTCCGAATATCAATGGTTTGGTGAAGGAGAACATGACCATGATTAGTATGACTCTTAAAAATGATCTAGAGAGGTGGGGTTTATTGAGCCTCTCGCTATGGGGGAAGGGTAATGCCTTAAAAATGGTTTCGGCCCCCAAGATCAATTACGTCTTGAGCATGCTCCCGCTTAATATTGAAAATCACTATTGGAATGAATTGGATAGACTTATCCAGGGGTTTTTGTGGGATAAGAAGCCCCCTAGGCTGCAACTATGGAAATTGTAATTGCCTCTGGCGAAAGGTGGATTGGGGATACCTAATTTTAGGGCCTATCATCTTGCATATGTTTGTGATTTTATTGTTGATTTTTTGGCACCCTCATCTGATGTGTGGGTTATGGCCGAGACAAGTTATAATGGCCCATTATCACCAAGGGCATTATTGACTACGGAATCTGGAACGAAGATAAGGAGGAATCCGCTGACGGCCTGTTTGAGGAGTTCTTGGTCGAAACTGGCTAGATTTTTGGATGTTGATGCACATAAAAATCCAGATGCTTCCATTTGGCCTCCCGCTTTTAAACTGGAGAATAAATTGTTTTTCTGGCCGGATTGGTTCTTGGGGGGTGTCAACTGGATTGGTTATCTGTTCAAGGATGGTAATTGGATGAGTGCTGGGGATCTGCAACAACGATTTAAGATTGACAATTTCAGACTTTCCGATTACAGAAAATTAAGAAATGCTATTGGTGGGCTTGATTCCCACGCTAAGGTGGATTTGAACTTTCTCACTAGGAAATCAATGGTGGGTGAGAGCGGCCTAGCAAGTCGTGTGTACAAGCAGATTTTATGTGAATATAAAGGTAATGATAGGCTGAGAGATGAGTGGAGTAGGAGGATTGGTGTTGCAATAACAGTGGAAACTTGGATGAGGATATGTACGAATGTCAGTCTGTGTTCCCTGAGTTTGTCCGAGAAGACGAGACAAATAAAGATTCTAAATAGGGTGTACTGGACCCCGGAGAGATTATGGAAGAGGGGTTTGAAGGATGGTCCGGAATGTTGGGCATGTGTTCTTGAAAATGGTACTCTTGAGCATATGATGTGGAATTGCAGGAAGGTTCAAGGATTTTGGAGAGATATGGGTGTTATCATGGAGAGTGTTTTGAATGCTCAAATTTGTTTAGATTTTGAAACACTGATTTTGGGGAATGACGCTGCCCTGGAGGAGTTTACTCAATGCCAAAAAAAAGTGAATAATATTTTCCTGTGGTACAACTGATCTTTGAAATTCTAAATAATATCAACCTGTGCTACTACCAAACTAGAAAGTGCCTAACTGCCGTATAGTTAAACTCTAAAAGTATGAATAATATCCTCCTGTGGTTCAGTTGAACTTTGAAGCCGTCCTTAACTGTGGTATAGATAATCCTAGAGAGTGTGGATAATATCTTCCGGTGCCTCAGTTGAACTTAGAAACTATCCATAACTGTGGTATAGGCAAACTTAGAAAGAGCGAATAATATCTTATGATGGCTTACATTCAACTTAGAAACTATCCCTCGATGTAGTACATGTAAACATAGAAAGTGTGAACAATTAACATCAAGTGGTATAGTTGTACTCGGAAGGTGTGAATGAAATCTTCCTATGCCAACTATAACACAGTTCAAACTTAACCACGCCATGAGCCCACCCTCCCACCAAAGTCTGCCAAAAGAGGCCCGCCCGCATCTGCCTCCCTTCGCTCTCACCCTACCTCCCATCCCCCTTCCCCAAACCATCCCGCCCCCCACTGCAACCTCTACCCATACCCTATCCAACTCCCAAGCCAGAAGAACCACCCCATCCCAATCCAGCCCACCCTCCACCCTGCCCCCACCCCATCCCCTATCCAAACACCAAGCCAGAGAAGCCTGATGGCGAGCCATCCATCTTAAGACCCCTGTTCCTCCCATCCCCTCCACCCACCCACCCACTATCTTCATACCCGCACCCCCGGCACCCCCAATTTACAGCCCGCCTAGCCTCCCAAGCACACCCAGCCCCACAACCACCCCCCTGCCTGTCCCCTCATCAACTCCCACCAACATCCTCCTCCGACCCCACTCCTTCCCCTCCCTAAAAACTGTTCGCCTCACCCTGGCAAAAACAGTAGCCGCATCCCTTTCACCCACCGACCCACCTACCCTCTCTCACACACCAACTACAACAAAAACCCTGAAAATAAAATGTACCTGGTCTCCCTCAATCTCTCACTACTCCTCCCCACTCCTGTCTCGACCCACCAACTCAATCTCCCAATCTCGATCATCACCACCCTCCCACCCTACCTCACCCTGCCTGAAACCCATCTCTCTAGAATTCTCACCAACCACAACTGAAACTCCCAATCCCCCACGCCCCACCTTCAAATCCCCTGACCCAAATCCAACCAACCCGACAAACCCGTCCAACCCCTCCCCCCCACTCCCACCACCTCGACCGCCCACCTACTCTTCCCATCATCCGCTGACCACCCCCCTCTCTCTCGCTCCAGCTTCCACTCTCTCCCCCACACCACCGCCGACCCCGCCCCTTACCCTTCCGACCCACTGCCCCTCCCCTCCCATCCTCCACCTCTGCTACTCCCACATCATCCTCCTGTACCGAAGTAAGATGCATTCTTTTTAATGCCCGATCTGTAGCAAAAAACCGACACAGCATCTTTGACCTCCTCACCTCTGACAAACCGGACCTGGTCTTTATTACGGAAACCTGGTTCTCTGACGACTTTGCCCCTATTGCCAATTAAGCCTTCCCCCCAGACTACTCCCTCATCCCACTAAACTGACCCTCGAGAGGAGGAGGAATAGCGATCGCCTTCAAGTCACACTTCTCAGCCTCAATCATTGACAACCAGCCAACCATCCCTTCCTGCGAATCGCTTCTCGTAAAACTATCCCTCCCCCCCTTGTTCTCCCACAGCTTCCTAATCATCTACCGACCTCCTGGCTATGACAGACAATTCTCTAACACCGGGCATGCAGGGTGTGCCCTTTATAGTGAGTTGGCCTGTTTATGTGGGTATGGAGGTTAATTGCGTCTAGGCAGTCAACCAGAGAGTGGGTCATAGGGTTGGTGGGTATGTCAAGCCAGATATTGAAATCTCCTAAAAGGGTGAGGGTGGGATGGTTTAATTGGAGGGTGGCTATTGAGTCACAGAGGTTGTTAGAGAATTGTCTGTCATAGCCAGGAGGTCGGTAGATGATTAGGAAGCTGTGGGAGAACGAGGGGGGGAGGGATAGTTTTACGAGAAGTGATTCGCAGGAAGGGATGGTTGGCTGGTTGTCAATGATTGAGGCTGAGAAGTGTGACTTGAAGGCGATCGCTATTCCTCCTCCTCTCGAGGGTCAGTTTAGTGGGATGAGGGAGTAGTCTGGGGGGAAGGCTTAATTGGCAATAGGGGCAAAGTCGTCAGAGAACCAGGTTTCCGTAATAAAGACCAGGTCCGGTTTGTCAGAGGTGAGGAGGTCAAAGATGCTTTGTCGGTTTTTTGCTACAGATCGGGCATTAAAATGAATGCATCTTACTTCGGTACAGGAGGATGATGTGGGAGTAGCAGAGGTGGAGATGGGAGGGGAGATCCATCTAACCCCCCCACCCGTATCATCTGGTCCGATCACTTCATTGTCTCTTTCACCATTCACTCATCCACCCCCCTCCCCATAACCCAACCAGAACCTCCAAATCTACGCAAATCCTGGAAGAAACTAAAAATCCTTCCCGACCTAGCTGGGGCACTCCTTCAGTCTCTTCCCCCTACCCACCCACCCAATGAACACCTAACCTCCAACGCCTTTGACTCATGGCTCAATACCTCTTTAATCCCGCTCACCACCACTTGCAAACCATCAGCTCGCCAGGGCCCTTTTCCTAGATGGTTCACACCAGAATTGAAGACCACAAAACAACTATATAAATCCCTTGAACGCAAATGGCAGAAAGACAAAACCCCCCTGAGCAGATCCACCTTGGCCCGGCACCATCGCCACTACAAAGCCGAAATCCGGAAAGCAAAAAAAGCCCATTACAACTCCCGAATCCTGAACAGTGAAAACCCCAGCAAAGAACTCCACAAAACATCTCCGAATTCACCAAACCACCATGTACCACTTCCCAATCGACCCCCTCACAATCACTCTGCGACTCACTCTCTCTCCACTTCTACACCACTGCTCTCGAAAGAAAAAACTCTCTAACCAACAAACTGGTCCTCTTGCACCCACCACACAATCCACCCACCCTACCTGCCATCCCACACCCTGCAACCGCTACCCAGCCGACCTTCGACTCCTTCACTCCAATATCAACTGACCAATTTCTCAAACTTCTCTCCGCCCGCAAACCATCTGGCTCACCGCTAGACCCCTGCCCAGCCACAACCCTCATAGAAATATTTGCATCTTCCTGCGCAGGAGAACACGCAAGAACCATCATAAACAACTCGCTCTCCTCAGGAATCTTTCCTGATGCGTTCAAAACTGCTCATGTCAAACCTCTTCTAAAAAAACCTTCCCTTGACCCTCTCAACCCCAAAAACTACTGCCCCATCTCAAACACCAGGTTCCTTGCTAAACTCATTGACCGAACCTCCTACTCCCAACTAAATGCCTTTGTTGAAGCCAACAATCTCCTAGACCCCGCTCAATCAGGTTTCAGGCCCCGACACGGAACCGAAACCACCCTAACCTCAATCTGGGATGACTTTAAAAACACTGCACATTCTGCGGGAGGCGCTGCATTAATCCTTCTGGACCTATCCGCCGCCTTTGACACAATCAACCACTCAATCCTCCTCAACCGCCTCCATTCCCTAGGAATCCGTGGAAACGCTCTCAAATGGATAGCATCCTTCCTCAACAATAGTAAACAAATAACCCTACTCTCCTCCTATGCTTCCCCCGCCAGACCAGTCAATACCGGAGTTCCACAAGGAGCTTGCCTACAGTGGCGTAACACAAGATCTGGGGGCCCCCCTGCGAGCCATGCTGAGGCCCCCCCCCAACTCGGCAACAAATCACGAGTCGTGCTACACTCTGGGCCGGCCTAGATTACCACGCTTGCGCAATACGCACAAACATGCTGCTGAAGGGGTATGACACACACTGCACTAGGAGAAAGATATAAATATGTGGTTAAAGCAATATACAACACACTTTCTGCAAAAAATTGGCTAAAAAGCCACAGTGTTTGCTATGGTTCTGTAGGGTAACACCAATACAATACATGCAAGTCACCAACAGTGAACATGAATATTAATGCTTTGCTATTAAAAATGCCATGCAACAATGAAAACATGTCCAACTGACTGCACCATGTAGACCAATGTAGACACATAATAACATTACAGTAAAACAAGCCAGGCCACATTAAGACATACCTAGACTGGTTGCACCAAAATGCCAGTCGAAGCAATGAGACTCATCAAGAAGAGAGCACACATTCATGCCTGCGTCTCTGCAGCCTCTATCAACACAGCCAAACTCTTTCAAATCTGCAAGGAACTGGCCAATCCTGTTTCGGTTTCTACCTCTCCTGTTTCCTCTGCAGGCCCTCTGTACTTTGGCCTCTCGCTTCTCTGCTAAAACTCAGGACGTCCTGTCACTATCTCCTCTTCCTCTTCCTCTTCTTCTCTCGGTCCCCTTTGGCCATTTCTCCCTCTCCTCCTCCTTTCTCCTCTTTCTCTCTAACACCTGACAAGATTTCTAGACAAGTTCCATATATGGAGGTGTTGTTGAAACAGGTGCTCGCCTGCTCCTCCAGAACCATCAAGGACCACATTGACACCCTTGATCTAGCCTTGGCTGATTTCTGTAATCATTATTTTCCCACTGGAACTTTCCCCTCTCCCAAACTCTTGGAAAAGCTGGCCAACTGCCAGCTTACTCTCCACACTTAATCTGTTGGTTGTCTCCATGACCATCAGTCTGGCTTAAGAGCTGCCAGAGGCACGGAAACTGCTCTCCTGAACACTTGTGAAGATCTGATCTCTAACCTTGATTCCAGCATTCCTTCTGTCCTCATCCTCCTGGAACTTTCCTCTGCTTTTGACACGGTCAACCACGCCATCCTGATCAATTGACTCTGTGAAAACCTGAGCATCATGGATCAGGCCCTGGAGTGGCTGACCTCCTTCCTCTTGGACCGCCCCTCCCAGGTCCAACTTGGTCCCTTTCACTCTGCCACCTCTCTCTACATGTGGCGTTCTCCAGGGTTCTATCCTCTCACCTTGGTTTTTCAACCTCTACTTGGCCCCTTTGGCCCACCTGATCTCTACCTTCTCCTCTAACTTACAGTGTTATGCGGATGACACACAGCTTTCCTTCAGGCTCCCTTCAGCCTACTCTCCTCTCTTGCTCATTCCTGGTGTCATCTTTAAATCCTCTCTCTCTTTCTCTCCTCACACTTCAGACGTCGCCAAGACGTCCCACTACCAGCTGCACCTCCTCAAAGGGACTCTTCCCTTTCTTACTTTCCCCCCGAAGCTCACTGTCTCCAGAGATCTGGTTCTCTCTAGGCTGGACTACTGCAACATCCACTTTCTCAATCTGCCTTCCTCTACTCTCTGCCCTCTGCACCTAATCCAGAACAGGACTGCGAGACTTATTCTTGGCCTCGAGCCCAGGGACAGTATCTCTCCAGCCATGAAATCTCTCCACTGGCTCTCGGTGGCTGCAAGGATCAAGTTCAAGACCCTTTGCGTTATCCACAAGGCTTTCTGGGGCTGGGATCCACACTACATCCAACACTCTCTTCCAAAATACCTTCCTTCTCGAGCCCGAAGGGTTAGATGCTTCTCCAGGCAGTGAGTTGTGGGTGGGTAGATCCTTCTCCCTTGCAGGTGCCTCTCTCTGGAATGGCCTCCCTGCCCCTCCCAAACTTGAACCGGTTCACCTGAAGTTCCTGAAGCATATCAAAATGTTCCTCTTCTCCTCTGCTTTCTCTCTCTCTCTCCCCTGCTGACCTACCTGACCTACCTGCCCGCTGTACCAACTGGTTTCTTGGCTACCCTCAGTCTCACTGAGTCCAGGCTCTTTCTTGATCAGTTGCCCTTGCACTGCCTACTGGCCTACCACACAGTTAGGGGCTGTAACTGTAACCCTACAGTCCCTTGTTCTCCTTGCTCTACCCAGAGCCGCGCTGCCCTGGCTGCACTTACTCATAGCATTGCTGCCCTGTTTTCCCCTCCCCTCTCCCTTGCACTTTCCTCCCTCCCTTTCCCCTTGCACTTCTCGTTATCGCACTTGCATGATCTGATTGACACAAGGCTTAGTAAGATCATTTGTCTTGTCCTCACTCTGTTTTACTTCCCTTGTCTTGTTGTGCCTAAAAACACTTGTGTAGAGGTGCCTTATATATAACTTATCATATCATATAATTTTATCACAGATGCCCAGAAAAATATACAGTGCCGCAGTAAGAAATGGCTAGACTGGCAGTACGCAAATGCCAGTCTAGCCAGGTAATTACACTTAGCAGGACTGATTTATCAGAAATGCCCAGTTAAAAAAAGTCACATCAAACTGAGGAATGACTAGACTGGCTGCACCAAAATGCCTCTCTAGCCACTAATACAACATATCATGCCTGCTTAGCATGGACATGGACGACCATTATGCTTTATTGCACAACCCCACCCCCCACACATCCCTTCCCCCTCCCATTCCATACCCCCAACCTCCAAAATCAGCTA
Organism: Ambystoma mexicanum; assembly: GCF_040938575.1. Taxonomy (NCBI): domain Eukaryota; kingdom Metazoa; phylum Chordata; class Amphibia; order Caudata; family Ambystomatidae; genus Ambystoma; species Ambystoma mexicanum. The sequence continues at coordinate 1,165,293,602 of NC_090927.1, read as the reverse complement.
ATTGGCCCAGAATTACATCCACATCCCTCTTCCTTGTCCCAGTGCTTACGTATGAGGCTCCTTGCCTCACTGGTAAGTACTGGGATGAGGAAGAGTGGGACTAGGAATAATGAAGATTACATGTAGCTAAGTTAGGCATTACCTTCATGTACCTCTACCATATCCCAGTACTTGTGTATGAGGCATAAGCCTCATACACAAGTACTGCCTCATACACAAGTACTGGAATGAGGAAGAATAGGGCTAAGTGTAATGAAGATTACCAATAAGTAATCAAGGCATTAAACACAAGTAGTGGTGCAACAACATTGAGCTGACTGGGCTTCAGCACCCCCCCCCCACTGAAATTGTGGGCTATGTTGACTTGACCTGGCTGACCTACAGAGGAGTTGCCGGACAGAAAAGGACACAGATGTTAAACGGCACCTGGGTTTCGCTGTTAACAAAGGCCTGGCCCAGCAATTACTAATGTACAGCATTTTACTGTTAGTACCTGCAGTCAAATGCCCAGTTATTTAAGCAATTGAAATTGTGATGTGGGTTTAGTACTTGCATGCCAGGGGAGGGATTGGAAGGGTAGATAGGGAACAGGAGACCTGTCATTCTCACAGCAGTCCATAAGTGGGTGCTTTCAGACTTAAAGGAGAGAGTGAACTGCTTGTAACATTGAAGCAGCACTAGCATAGTCTCATTAAAATGCGTAAAGAAGTTAGATGCCCCCACACAAATAAGTTCGCTCCTCCCCACCACACGAGAAGTTAGCGCCTCTCCCAACATTTGAAGGGTTAGCCCCCCTGAAATGTAGGTTTGGTTGCGCCCAACAAGCACACACACCATTCACCATATATACACACGCACACCCAGCCATCCATATATTTAAGAGTGTACTCTTTCTTTTTTTTGTTTTTTTTATTATTTGTTTAATCCACAAAAGATTTTAACAAAATTAAGCTAAAGTATTCTTCACAAAGTCTTTTTTCTTAAACATTTGTCGCGTGGCCATTTTTCTTCTAACGAAAAGGAAGTGTTGAAGACATGGGTGAATTTTTTTTCAGCAGCTAAGTCCTTTGCAGCAAGTTCTTCATGACGTATTCTAACATTTTTGACGTGGCAATTTGCCAGGTGGGTCTGTCGCCACCTATCAACCTGTACCACAATGTTTCCTCATTCCATTGAGTGTTGTGGTCGCACAGGTGGTTTAAGTGGCGAGATCTAATCAAATGAGTACCTGAACAAGAGGTTACCAAGTGCCGTATGGATTCTTTGGTTTGTGTTTGTTGATTTTCACAGAAACGGCAGCAGGAGGTCTGAGAGAGGCCTCTAATATGAAGGATATCATTTGTTGGGAGCAGGTTAAGTCTAGCTCTTAGGATTAAGTCATGTGCTCTTTTGTTGGCAAATTTTATGATGAAGTTTTGCCGCTCATTCAGTTTCTTTGTGTTGTGTGGAAGATGAGCGGTCAATTTGTTCTTTGCTGCCATGTCTATTGTTTTTGCCCAATCCAGTTCTTTGATTTTCCGTAGGACCTTTCCTGTGTTCTGAATGAGTTCATCTTCATTACTAACAATTGACTCTAGCAGCGTTTCGTTTCCCTCTTTCCATTTGTTAAGTAAAATGCATTTCTCCTCCTGCATTTCTTTATTAATCATTTCAATATGTGATTGCTGTCTGCTATTATGCATTTTCTGTATAGCATTAGTGCATTACAACTCACAGTGCAATGTAGAGACATAAGACTCAGTTCACGTCTAATTACCACTCCCGATGTTGATTTAGGTAAGCCCAGAGCAGATCTCCAGAAGGTGGATTCTAATTTGGGCCAGATTTCACTTGGGATGGTTGCTATACCTTCAGCCCCATATGTCACCGAGGGGACTACCTTCATTTTAGAGAAGTTCAATATTGGTATCAATGAATATCGGCCAAATCTTCTGTCTATCACTTTGGCTTGAGCAGTGAGCATTTTGATTTTTCTATGAAGGGTTTCTTGCATTGTTGTTTCGCTTTTGGAACTGTCCAAGGTGACCCCCAGGTATTTGAAGCTTTGGACTTTCTCTATTTGAACTTCTGCCATGTATCAGTTGTTCTTATCAGGTCTACTGCTGGGTTTTTGTAGGATCATAGCTTTCGTTTTCCCTTTATTGACCTCTAGATGTTTTTTTCTTGTATATGAGAGCAGGTTGTTCATTTGCCGCTGAAGGCCAATAGGTGTTTGATCGAACAGAGTTAGATCATCCGCGTATAACAGGCGCGAGATCGCTGAGCCTCCAATTTTTGGTGGGAAGGCTCGTACATCCGCTTCTGTGCTTTGGAAGTCACCTATGTAAGCCAGGAAGAGCGCTGATGCTAAGGGGCACCCTTGCTTTACCCCACGTGTAGTTGGGATCTCTGATGATAAGTCTCCCTGGCGATTTAGTCTTACTCTCATGGTTGTTTTGGAGTGTAAGGCCTGAATTGGCGCCATTTCTGGTGGACATTTCCATTCTGAGAGTTTCTTCCAGAGGAGCTGTCTTTCTACCCGATCGAATGCCTGGGTGATGTCGATGAACACGACAATATAGCTGCAGTCTGTTTTGTAAAACTTTTTTGTTTTGTAAAACTTTGCTCTTCAAAATGCTGAACAGGAGAATGTTTTCTGCAGTCCCCGCATTTTTTTTAAAACCTGCTTGAAGATGGTCATTGCAATTTGCATATGTTGCCCAGAGTTGAAATGTTTTCATCAGTAGAGCCCCGTATACTTTACCAATAGCATCCAGGAGGGCTATTGGTCGAAAGTTTTGGGGGTCACTCTTGTTTCCTTTTTTGTAGATTGGAATTACAATTGCAGAAGTCCAAGATGATGGCAATGACTTTGTCTCAGCATATCTTCTAAAAATTATGCTTAGTAGGGTTGCCCATTCAGTGGGATGACGTTTTAGCTCAAAATTTGTTATTCCATCAGGGCCCGATGCCCTGGAGTTGTTGAGTTTTCTGATGACGTCTTCGATGTCTTCTGTGTCATCCAGCTTGATCAAATCTAGGGTATGTGTGGGTACAACGTCCTGATGCTCTTCATGGACAGATTGAAATGCGCTTTTGAAGTGTGTTTCCCATGTGTGTTGCCCGATGTTATTCGGTATTTGGTCTGCTGTTGTTGAGTCGATGGATCTTAACAAGGACCAAAATTCTCTGGCGTTGTTAGTGCTTAGAGCTTTTGAAATCACTTCTACATCCTGTTGATAAAGTTTTGCCCGGTGAATTTTACCCATGCCTTGCAGGTGCTTGTGATCTCTTTTTATGTTTGCTTGTGACGTTTGTAATGACTTTGCCATTCTCTTATTTTTTCTGAATTCTCGTCGCTTCTCCACGAGTTCTCTATTGTAGGAATGGTTTCCGGTAATGTAAGATTGCCTTTGATAGTCTACTGATTTTACTTCCTCTGTTTGACTCTGGGACTGATATCTTGATCTTTGGTAGCATTTGCAGTGAGCTTAATTCGAGAGCCTTGTGTGTTGGTCTCGATTTACATTTCCAACCTGTCATTTTTCTTACAGGGGATGTTCCATGTCATTTTCCAGGAGATTGTGATCACTGGCAATTGTTCTTGTGACTTTGAACAGGTTGGTTAGCTGTAACAGTGGTTTAGAAACAAAAATATACTCAATTGTGGCCTAAGACTCTGCACGTTCCCAGGTCAGTGGTCTGTTTTGTTGTGTATAAATGGTGTCCAGGTTGTGTAGATCTCGTGATTGCACCATGTCCATCCATGCTTTGCCTCGTTGTGCTGTCGGAGGTGCCTTTGGAGTGGATCGTTTTGATTTGTCCAATTGGCATACTGCATTTAGATTGCCACAGATGATTAATAGGGTGTCATAAGCGTTGCCAAGGTCTCGTCTATCACGTTCTCCATCATTGTAATGAATTTTGTTGTATCTATGGCTGCTGGGTTTCAATAAGTATTGATAATAACCACTGTGTTTGAGTTCTTTTGATCATTGTTTTTGTTCATTCGATCCCATGTTGCAGTGATCGCTAGGACAGATGTGTTGGTAATCAGGATTTCATCCAATGTCAGGCCGCAGTCATTTCTACATGCCGTGAGTATGCCTGAGGATGAACGACCCATGTGCCCTTTAGCTGCAGGTGCCATTGCTATTTCATAACCATCGATGGAGGGTGGTGTGGTTAACCATGTCTCCTGTAGACATATGATATCGTATGTTCCTAGGTTCACATCGCTGGGAATTGTTAAGTGCTGGTATCCTCTTGTGTTCCATGAGCATAATTTTAAGTTGTGTTGGAGCGCGGCTTTCTGACATTTCGTTGTCTGGTTGACCGCCTCCTGTGTGAATTGCTATTTCTTCAGGTGTGAAGTGAGTGCTTTCGGGAGACATGACCAAATGCCTTGTCTGTTTTCGTGTGTACTTGTTGTCGCCATTTGTACTTTATTGCTCTGCACAGATTGTGTGATCGTTGTCGTTGGTATTTGTGCATTTTCTTTTGTGTTTAACAATGGCTCATCCAGGTTTGATTTCTTATATTCATTTTTGTCTGTCCTTTGTGCGTTTTTAGTTCTCACGTAATTAGAACTGCTACATTTTCTTGCCGACCTTCCTTCATCAGTTATTTTCGGCTTATCTATTTTTCTTTTGATTTCAGTTTCTTCCTGAGCGGCTCTGTGCAATGACTCTATGGAGTTTCTTCGCTTCGTGTCGGAGCTTGCCTCATATTGCTCCTTTCTGCTGTGTCTGCTTTTGTAGCTCTATTGGTTACTTTCTCTAGAGATTTGCACCGTTTGCCTTTTTGATGTGATTTTGAGCAGGTCGTAGCTCATTCTTCTGAGGTCAACTGTATCTTTACTAAGCAGTTTTTGTACTGTCGATGAGTCGATGTATAAATTAGCTGAGGCTCTTTGATGGTCATGCCATGGTTCGACAACTAGTAAGTCATCTGACTTTATTGTCCGCAAGTTCGGTATGTGATGGAAGATCGCTAGAACAGATCTTCTGTTCAGAGTTACATACTCTTTGTTACTCGCTCTTTATTCCATTTTGAAAGTCCCTCTTGTCTCTTTTGATATGCCATTTTTTGAATGATATGACTCTGTTTGGGATGTGTAATGTGTTTTTGACACATACTTTTTGGCTGTCTCTTTGGATGCTCCTGGTGTGTGCATCATGTGTCGCTTAGAAGATGACTTTGCGTTTATATATGTCTTTTGGGACTTATTTTCTGCTGTATGTTTTGGTCTTTCAATGCTCTTTTCGATCTGGGTATCTCGTTCTCCGTCTGATGTCTGATTTTCTGACATGTCTGTCTGGTGATTGTACCAATTTGCTGTTGCTGTTGTCCTTTTGCATTTTTCTTCCAAGGTTAGGAAGTGTCTGTCGTCGCTGCTCTTAAGATTTATTGTTCTTAGTTTGACTTGTCTGTCATCGCTGTCATCAAGGTTTATCAAGTTGCATTTTACTTGTTTGACACATTTGGCCTTTGGCGTGGTGTCTTTTCCTTGGAGACCTTGGTTTATGGTTGGTTCTTTTGTACTCTGACTATCCACTGTTACATTACAGGCTGGATTTGAATCTTCTGTAAGATGTTCACTGATGTTCAACAGTTCATCATTGTTGATGAAGTCCTCAACGGACTTTGGGGACGAGGTCTTCTCTGTTTCAATTGGTGCTGGTTGTATTTGGTGTTGAAGCTCATTGTCGGAATTTGACCAGCTGTAAATCGCACCGTTTTTTCTCATATTATTTTGTTGTATTACATTGTTTTCAGTGATTTTCACTTTCTTCAGCTGAGCATTTTCTCTTTGTGTCAAATTACTGGGATTTCAAATGGACATCCCTGCCCCTGGTTTTGATTTGTCAAATATGGAATACGTCATATCTGGCACCTCGTTTGACTCTTGCTCTAGTGTGCTGTCATCCGTCGATTTTCTTACCACCATTAATACTGTGGATTGTTTTGGTGAGGCCTCTTCAGCCACAACTTTCACTGGTGCTCTAGGAGTTTTTTTGAGCTTGCTCTCCTTTTCTAAGTGTATGATCTTGTTTGTCGTCAAATCAATCGTTGTTGTCGTTGGTGCACTTGTTTCTTGCCTGAGTTTGGCCGTCGTTTCGGGTGGTTGTGCCGCGTACTTGATTGTGGTCACTGATGTTATCTTTGACGAAAGGTCAGCTGCAAGTTGGTCTATTTTCTCAATCATGGTGTCATTTTCTTTACGCGCTGTAATGTATCCCTCAACACAGATCATTTTGGAGAGCAACATGGCTTGAATGGAGGAATGATCTTGGAGTGTGTCATTAATTGACTCATATAACTTGCAGAAGGGTGCAAGGGCTATCGTTATTGCAGACATGATGGTTGTCATGTTAAGTTTCTTAGATGAGTCTCTATGGAGTCTGAGTGGTAGCTCTTTTCATAGGAGTTGACATTGTAGAGCTTTGAGGGTGGACAATGTTCGTTAGCGCGTTATGGAAGGATTCGAATGAGCCTCTACGATGAGAGTGTGGTTCAGTCGACGATACTGGGGAAGTGACTCCAGTCCAAACATGCTCTCACGCGACAGTTTTGCCATGTGTATACTGTCAGCGTGAGTGTGTCTGCCTTCTGATGTTCTGTTACATGCTAACCTGGGGATTGGGCAAGAGCCCCTATTTGGGCGAAGTTCAGTGTTTGTTATGATGTTTCTATGCTCACTGTCCTGTTGAGGACTTGATATCTTGGTTGGCGTGTTTTGCTTGTCTTTCTCCATCATTTCAGGTGGCTTTTGCCCTGTTGTTTCTACATCAGGGGTGGCAATTACTGGTATTTTCTCAATACTCATTGCTCGTTGTGAGTGGAATGCAAGATTGTTTTGCCGTGTTAGGCGCTGCAGCATTCTTAGAACACGAGTCATTGCAGTTTGGTGCCTCTTTCATTGGGGTCATGCTGTTGTGCTGTTCGAGGGGCTTGGAAATAGTCAACAGTATTTTTTTTTCTTGGTGAGGGTATGTGGGGGCCTTTGCCCTTCGCTGTCATATCTGTTCTTCTCTGTTTGGCACAAGGGAAGTTGTCTTTTACTGCTGCTAGCATTTCTGCGTCGGATACTTCTTCAAAATCCTTGTGCTTCGTGATTAGCTGTGCTTTGAAGAATTCTGTCGAAATGCGTGCCGTGGTGGCTTTGGTTGTGCCCGATTTGTTGCCGGGTCCATTGCCTCCACGGTTGCCTTTTGGAGTCATCCCATCTTTACTGGCGCTCCCCTTCATCTGTCTGTTTGAGTTAATTATAGTTTGCTTTTTGTTTTTTGTTTTTGACTTTTTATTTGCCTCCTCTATTTCCATGGTAACCCTCATGCATTTTTTCATGTTCTGTATTAGTATTGATGTGGTTGTTTCTGTAGGTTTTCCTGTGGGGGCTTCGTTCAAGTTTGCAGACACTGGTTGCGGCAGCTCCTGCTGCATTTGGCCCTCGTGCTGCGCGTGAATCTGGACTTTTGTGATGATCCTTACAGCCTGTGCAGGAAGATGACAGTTTCCACTGTCACTGGACGGCCGCGCGCTGCTCCCTGTCACGTGATCGACTACAGGAGCGCCGCGACCGTGCTCAGGATTTTGCTCCAGGCTGCATCGGCGTTCATTCATAGGGCTCTCCGTCGCGACACTTTGGCCGTACTGGCCCAGGCCCTCCAAGCCCTCACCCACAGCGCCCTCCTCTCCCACCCCTCCCAGTCCCACAGCAACGCCGCCCTCAACACTCTGCGTTGCCCCTATTCCCGAGGACATCCGCGGCGTCCCCAGTGCAGCGTGAACTGGCGGACCTTCAATCCTGGGCTGAGGGCACGAGTCGGGCAGGATTTGGTGTTGAAGCTCATTGTCGGAATTTGACCAGCTGTAAATCGCACCGTTTTTTCTCATATTATTTTGTTGTATTACATTGTTTTCAGCGATTTTCACTTTCTTCAGCTGAGCATTTTCTCTTTGTGTCAAATTACTGGGATTTCAAATGGACATCCCTGCCCCTGGTTTTGATTTGTCAAATATGGAATACGTCATATCTGGCACCTCGTTTGACTCTTGCTCTAGTTTGCTGTCATCCGTCGATTTTCTTACCACCATTAATACTGTGGATTGTTTTGGTGAGGCCTCTTCAGCCACAACTTTCACTGGTGCTCTAGGAGTTTTTTTGTGTATGTACTCCTTTTCTAAGTGTATGATCTTGTTTGTCATCAAATCAATCGTTGTTGTCGTTGGTGCACTTGTTTCTTGCCTGAGTTTGGCTGTCGTTTCGGGTGGTTGTACCGCGTACTTGATTGTGGTCACTGATGTTATCTTTGACGAAAGGTCAGCTGCAATTTGGTCTATTTTCTCAATCATGGTGTCATTTTCTTTACGCGCTGTAATGTATCCCTCAACAAAGATCATTTTGGAGAGCAACATGGCTTGAATGGAGGAATGATCTTGGAGTGTGTCATTAATTGACTCATATAACTTGCAGAAGGGTGCAAGGGCTATCGTTATTGCAGACATGATGGTTGTCATGTTAAGTTTCTTAGATGAGTCTCTATGGAGTCTGAGTGGTAGCTCTTTTCATAGGAGTTGACATTGTAGAGCTTTGAGGGTGGTCACTGTTCGTTAGCGCGTTATGGAAGGATTCGAATGATCCTCTATGATGCGAGTGTGGTTCAGTCGACGATACTGGCGACGTGACTCCAGTCCAAACATGCTCTCACGCGACAGTTTTGCCATGTGTATACTGTCAGCGTGAGTGTGTCTGCCTTCTGATGTTCTGTTACATGCTAACCTGGGGATTGGGCAAGAGCCCCTATTTGGGCGAAGTTCAGTGTTTGTTATGATGTTTCTATGCTCACTGTCCTGTTGAGGACTTGATATCTTGGTTGGCGTGTTTTGCTTGTCTTTCTCCATCATTTCAGGTTGCTTTTGCCCTGTTGTTTCTACATCAGGGGTGGCAATTACTGGTATTTGCTCTATACTTGAGTTTAATGTGCCGCCCTTGGCTGTGGTGCCGTGGTGGCTTTGGTTGTGCCTGATTTGTTGCCGGGTCCATTGCCTCCACGTTTGCCTTTTGGAGTCATCCCATCTTTACTGGCGCTCCCCTTCATCTGTCTGTTTGAGTTAATTATAGTTTGCTTCATACTGTCAGCGTGAGTGTGTCTGCCTTCTGATGTTCTGTTACATGCTAATCTGGGGATTGGGCAAGAGCCCCTATTTGGGCGAAGTTCAGTGTTTGTTATGATGTTTCTATGCTCACTGTCCTGTTGAGGACTTGATATCTTGGTTGGTGTGTTTTGCTTGTCTTTCTCCATCATTTCAGGTGGCTTTTGCCCTGTTGTTTCTACATCAGGGGTGGCAATTACTGGTATTTGCTCTATACTTGAGTTTAATGTGCCGCCCTTGGCTGTGGTGCCGTGGTGGCTTTGGTTGTGCCTGATTTGTTGCCGGGTCCATTGCCTCCACTTTTGCCTTTTGGAGTCATCCCATCTTTACTTGTGCTCCCCTTTATCTGTCTGTTTGAGTTAATTATAGTTTGCTTTTTGTTTTTGAATTTTTATTTGCCTCCTCCATTTCCATGGTAACTCTCATGCATTTTTTCATGTTCTGTATTAGTATTGATGTGGTTGTTTCTGTAGGTTTTCCTGTGGGGGCTTAGTTCAAGTTTGCAGACACTGGTTGCGGCAGCTCCTGCTGCATTTGGCCCTCGTGCCGCACGTGAATCTGGACTTTTGTGATGATCCTTGCAGCCTGTGCAGGAAGATGGCAGTTTCCGCTCTTACTGGATGGCACGTGATCGACTAAAGGAGCGCCGCGACCGTGCTCAGGATTTTGCTCCAGGCTGCATCGGCGTTCATTCATAGGGCTCTCCATCGCGACACTTCGGCCGTACTGGCCCAGGCCCTCCAAGCCCTCACCCACAGCGCCCTCCTCTCCCACCCCTCCCAGTCCCACAGCAACGCCTCCCTCAACACTCCGCGTTGCCCCTATTCCCGAGGACATCCGTGGCGTCCCCAGTGCAGCGTGAACTGGCGGACCTTCAATCCTGGGCTGAGGGCACGAGTCGGGCAGCGCATGGCAAACCTCCAGCAGAGCGCAGTCTCCTCGCCCCTCCTCAGCCTCGACTGGTGAGTTCACGATGCCTTTTTTTGTGTGCAGTGTTGCGTTTCTTTATGGCGATGATTGTTGCACTTTGGGTCTGATCTTCCTTTTGAGTGGCCTCTTTGCTGGAGCTTTCGTAAGGTTTATTGTCTCTGGGGCCTTCTTCTAGGCCAGATGTTGTTGATGAGGCTTTTTCCACAAGTTGTGTGTTGTCATTGTCTCGGCGCGGGCGAGAGCTTCGCAAGCATCGCCCCTCTTCATCCTCTTGCCTAATGGTGCTGAGGCCAGGCCTTGCAACCCGCCCAGCCATATCTTGGGGGTTGGTAAGGGAACGGTGAGCTGGTGTTAGTGTGCTCTGCCGCTAAGTCGTGAAGGTGGGATCAAAGGGATCAAAGGGGACCTCGCCCCAACAGTCTCCCAACAGTCTCCCAATTTCACCGGCCACCGTTTTCCTTACCTGAATATTTTCAGTTTTTCTCAGTCTCCGGCTGCAAGTGTCTTGATGTCACCAATTGTGGACGGACTTGACCAGGGAGATTGGATGCAGGCTGGACCCAGCTCCGTACACGTGGCAGACCATAACAGACCACTTTTCCACCCACTTCTCTGCGCCGTGCACTCTTTCACCATACAGGCACACCCATGCAGCCACCCATACATTTAGTGTGCACCCTTTCACCATACAGGCGCACCCAGGCAGCCACCCGTACATCTAAGAGTGCAACCTTTCACCATACAGGCGCACACACCCAGGCACCTACCTATACATATAAGTGTGCACCCTTTCACCATACAGGCACACCCAGGCTGCCACCCATACATTTAAGTGTGCATCCTTTCACCGTACATGCACACCCAGCCACCCATACATTTGTGTGTACCCTTTCACCATACACTCACGCAGGCAGTCACCTACACATTTAAGTGTGGAATCCTTCAACATACAGGCGCACCCAGGCAGCCACCCATACATTTAAGTGTGCATCTTTTCATCATACACGCACAAACGCATACCCAGCCACCCATACATTTGTGTGCACTCTTTCATCATACACTCACACACGCACATGTCATGGGGTTCAGGGGAGCCATAGCACTTCAGAAATAAATTGTTTCTTTTTGTAGTAACTCTGACTTCATAAAGAAATGATTTCCATTAAGGACTGAACCATAGCAGAAATAATTTCTTTATGAAGGCAGAGTGACTTCAAAAATAAACTATTTATTTGTGAAGTAATAGGGCTTCCTCCACCCCATGACATGGAGGCCTCCAGCCTAGGGTCTTCATGTCATTGGTTGGGGGTAGTCCCCGGACTTCAAAACAAAAGTTTCTTTTTTTATTCATTCTGCCTTCATAAAGAAATTATTTCTGTTACCGCAATCATTTCTTTATAAATGTAGAGTGAATTCAAAAAGAAAATGTTAAAATAAATGTTGAAAAAAAATATCTTTTTTTTACTCTAAGTGTGGCCCCCTCCCAGAACTCCCAGAACATGTGTTCGTGGGCCCTCCCCCACACTGTGGGGACTGCAGGGGCCCCTGTTATGCCAGTGCTTGCCTATCAGGCCTCCTGTTCAACCTCTATATGTCCACCCTCCCACGAATAATCTGCTCGCACAATATCCTACCAACCCGACCTCGCTGCCTGCCTCCTTGACATAGATCACTGGATGACCACAAACCACCTCATGTTAAACCCCTCCAAAACTGAAATCATGGTGTGTGGCAACACCGAACTTCTTCCGCACCCCCTTCCCTGGCCATCTGCCATGGGCAATTCTCAGAAAACCTCAAACTTAGTAAAAAACCTTGGTTGCACTCTCGACTCTGACCTAACCCTCTCGCTCCAAGTCAGCAACATCTCTAAGTCCTGCCACTACCACCTCAAAATTCATAGGTGCATTTTTTCATACCTCTCCTTTCCCAACAGACTCTCTGCGGTCCAATCAATTGTTATGTCAAGACTGGACTATACTAACCCCCTCTTCCTCGGAGTCCATGCGTACCACATAACTAAACTATAAAGAGCACAAAATGGTGTGGCCAAACTGCTACTTGCACTTGAGATCACATCTCCCCAGCTCTCAAAACTCTTTACTGGCTTCCGGTTGCCTGAAGGGTGACCTTTAAAACCTTATGCATCTCTCACCGAGCAATGCATAAAACCGGAGCTCAATATCTTCAAGACAAACTAAAACCCTACCATCCACCACGCACTCTAAGATCAAGCTCTGCCCGCCTCCTTGTGATACCAAAAACCAACTCAATCAGGTTAGGTGGATCATCATTCTCAGCCCTGGCCCCCACTCTGTGGAACTCACTTCCACCCCACATCCGACACACCGAGGACCTCATGTCTTTCCGCAAATTACTGAAAACGTGGCTCTTCCCCTAAAAATAGACTCTTAACGCAAACAGTATAACAGCAACAACATCCAGCAGCCCAAGGTTGCTGTATTAAAAAATAACAATCCAGGATCGATACCCGATCAAGAAAAATGAAAACTAAAACTACTAATTGTAAACTAAAAATTGATAAACTGAATAGAATGAATAAAGTGGATGAAAGGAATGAAGTGGATGAAAGGAATGAAGTAGATGCAGCGGGTGAAACAAATGCATTGGATGAAACCAGATGAAATGGATGCAGCAGATTAAACAGATGAAGCAGATGAATCGGATGCAGTAGCTGTAAAGGATGAAGCTGATGGAAAGGATGAAGTGGACGGAACGGATGAAGTGGACAGAACGGATGAAGTGGACAGAACGGATGAAGTGGACGGAACGGACGAAGTGGACGGAACGGACGAAGTGGACGGAATGGATGGAGTGGATGAAGTGGATGGAACGAATGAAGTGGATGGAACGATGAAGTAAACTGAGCGAATGAAGTGGATGGAATAGATAGAGCAGATAGAGCAGACGGAACAGATGGAACGGACCGAACAGACAAAGTAGATGAAACGGACAAAGTGGATGGATCGGATGAAGTAGATGGATCGGACGAAGTAGATGGATCGGATGAGGTGGACGGATCGGATGAAGTGGATAGAACAGATGAAGGGGATGGAACAGAACAAGTGGATGGAATGGAACAAGTGGATGGAACGGAATAAGTGGATGGAACGGAACAAGTGGCTGGAACGTAAGAAGTGGCTGGAATGTAAGAAATGGACAGAACGGAAGAATGAATTGGATTGAAGGGGAGAAGGGATTAAAAAAAGTATCGTGAATAGATGAAATGTAACGATCGGATGAGATATAAAGTACAGACCATGTATACGAAACAGAAAAGTTGATCAAACGCGTGGAAAGGATGGAGTGACAGATAAAATGGACAAAGGAATTAAATGGATGAAACGATGACTTAATAGAGCCGAGAGAATAGATGGAACAGATGGAGTTGACAGAAGGGATAGAGCGGATCGAACGCACAGAATGAATCAAACCGATAGAGTGAATGGAAAAATGGAACAAAGTACTAGCGGGTATAAGTCTCCCTGTCGAAACAAACGAATGAAACAGATGGTACAGACAAATCAGATTGAACGGAGTAAACGTACTAGCTAACAGAGCATATGGAACAGACGAAACACGTAGAGTGATTAGAATGGATGGAATGGGTAGAATAGGTGAAGTGAGTGGAACGGATGGAGTGAGTGGAACGGATGGAGGAGGTGGAACAGATGGAGTGTGTGGAACGGATGGAGTGGATGGAACAAACAAATGGATGGAACAGACTGAACGGATGGTAGGAGTCGAACAGAAAAACGGATGAGTGGACTGAACAGGTGAGACTACCGAGCAGACCGAACAAATGGAAAAATTACTAGCTTTAACAAATGGAACTGATAAATTGGACTGAACAGATGCAATGGATGAAAACGGATACAGTAAGACAATACAGATGCAGTTGATGAAACAAATGGAGCGGAAGCAACAGATGGAGTGGATCGGTCTGATGGAGTAGATAGAATTGATGAAGTGAATGGAACAGGTAGAGTAGATGAGACCGGTAGAATGGATGGAACAGATGGAGTGTATGTAACAGATGGAGTGGATGGAACTAAAAGAGTGGATGCACCAGAAGGAGTGGATGAAACAGATGGAATAGATGGAACTGATGGAGTTGAACGAAAAGATGGAATGGACAGAACAGATATAGTAGATGGAGCAAACAGGGCAGACTGGGGTGGAGGGAATAGATGGAGTAGATAGAATAGATGGAACTGGTGAAGTGGATAGAACAAATTGAGTGGTTAGAACAGAAAGACCAGATAGAACGAATAGAGCGGATGGAACAAACCAAGTGGATTGAACAGAGGGAGTGGATGGAACAGAGGGAGTGGATGGAACTGATGGAGTGGATGTAACTGATGCAGTGGTGGATGGAACTGATGGAGTGGATGGAACAGATGGAGTGGATAGGAACACACGGTATGGAGGAAACGGATGGAGTGGATGGAACGGATGGAATAGATGGAACGGATGGAGTAGATGGAAAGGATGGAGTAGATGGAATGGATGGAGTAGATTTAATGGATAGAATGGATGCAGTTGATGGATCAGACGGAGTGGATGGATCCGACGGAACGGATGGAGCGAATGCAACGCATGGAGTGGATGAAACGGATAGAGTGGATGGAAAGGAAAGAGTGAATAGAATGAATGGAATGGATAGAAGAATGGAACGGATAGAGTGGATGGAACGGATAGAGGGGATGGAACAGATAGAGTGGATGGATCAGATAGAGTAGATGGAACGGATGGAATGGATAGAACGGATGGAATGGATGGAACGGAAGGTATGGAAGGAACGGTTAGAGTGGATGGAATGGAGAAAGCGCTTGGAACAAATGGAGTCCATGGAACGAATGGAGTGCATAGCATGGATGGAGTTCATAGCACGGATGGAGTGCATAAAACGGATGGAGTGCATGGAATGGATGGAGTGAACGGAATGGATGGAGTGCACGGAATAGATGGGGTGCACGGAATCGATGGGGTGCACGGAATGGATGGAGCGCACGATATGGATGCAGTGCACGGAATGGATGGAGTGCACGGAATGGATATAGTGCAAGGAATGGATATAGTGCATGGACGGATGGAGTGGTTGCAATGGATGGATTAGACGGAACGGACAGAATGAATAGAGTGCATAGAACCGATGGAGTACACAGAACCGATGGACTGCATGGAATGGATGAAGTACATGGAATGGATGGAGTGCATGGAATGGATGGAGTGCATGGAACGAATGGAGTGCATGGAACGAATGGAGTGCATGGAACAGATGAAGTTGATGTAACGGATGGAGTGGACGCAATCGGTTGGAACGGATGGAGTGGATAGAACGGATGGAGTGGATACAACGGATAGAAGGGATGGAATGGATGAGGCGGGTGGAACTGATGAAGTGAGTAAAACACATGGAACACATCGAATGAATAGATAGGATAGAACAAACGCAACACACTAAACAGATGGGAAGGATGAAACGGACCAACAAATTGGATGGAGTAGCTTATGTAGATGAAGGATCGAATGGATGGAATTAATGGAAAGACCAGTAAACTAAATGATGAACCAGACGAAATGTATGAACAGACGAAGCTGAATGAACAAACAGAGTGAATAAAACAGATAGAATAGATGGTATAGATGTGCGCTCAATATCAAGCACCTTACTGAAAACCACCATATCACACCACCACGCTTACTCTATCCTATACACCACCACTCAACTAGAACACAGCGATACTATGACACATTCGGTATAGCTGTTCTCATACTAACACCCGCCTCATACTCCTCATCATCCTAAGTAAACACAGCTAGCTGAGCACCCACCACTGGCCTAAGCCTCTCCTCAGGCCTAACGCAGCCAGAAATCAGTCTGGGCATCAACCCACCAGAATGAACACATATTCCTGACTTCCCAACCACCACACCTACCGCTAAGAAGCAGCTATCATGCAAGTGCCACACCAGCTGCACACATACGGTGCACCCACGCACCTTAAGACTCTCTCTCTCTCTCCCTCTCTCTCTACTGACTTGAACTACAGTTCCCGAGGGCGTTCAACCTACCAGCGCTTTGAGATCATACCAATGATACATAAGGTGCTATATAAATGCAAAATAACATAACATAACATAACAGAGCCAAAAACAGTGCAGAAAACACACATCATTAATAACTCAGATCCCCACAGGCAAAAACCCCAACCCCAAAGGAACCATCCCCCGAGTGGGAGACATTCAACCGATAGTGGTTGATGAAAATGCTTTGAACAACCCAGGTGGCAGCCCTACAAATCTCCTGTAGAGAAATCCCCCTTGCAGCAGCCCAGGAACCTGCCAAACCCCTGGTGGACTGTCCCTTAATATGCGCGAGTACATGCAGCCCCGCCACCACATAGGCCATGGAGAGAACAACCTGAATCCAAAGGCCAACGGAGACCACTGAGGCATTGTGACCTGCACCAGTAGGACCAAAAACAACTAGTAGACTATCAGAGAGGCGGGAAAAAGGCAATCCTTGCCAAATACTCAAACACAGACTGCCGTACATCAATGGCATGCCAAGCCACCTCCTATGGTGCTCATGGATCCAGAAAAAGGCAGGGAGAACCAGATCCTGAGAGATGTGAAACCGAGACACAACATTAGGAAGGAACTTCGGATTATACCTCAACACCACCGAGTATGGCAGCACCCTCAGGAAAAGGGCCGGGGTGACAATATAGAGTCCCAATCTCCCTCAGCCTACAGGCAGAAGGGATATCACTAAGAAAAGCAGTTTTCAGCATAAGATCTGATTTTAAACTCAGAAATGGGGCAAAGTTGGCTCTTCAAGCAATCTTAAGACACGAGGGAAGTCCCAGGGGGGAAGCCCTCTATAAGCACAGGGACGGGAAGAAGAAAACCCCAGAACAACTACCCCACCAACACCTCCCCATCAAGGCGGCCATCAGAGTCCCCACAAGAGGAATCGAATGGAAGCCCATACAGCCTGGCCATCCAGAAACACCTTGAAGTATACTAGATCCCAGAGAACGGCACAAAAACCTCCAAATGGATTATCGATGGCTCGCCTCCGGATCCCACAAACCCTGAGCAGAGAGGACCCCAATGTCCCCCCAACCTCTTCCGCGGGCTTCGGAAGTACGAGTGGTCACAGGAGGAAGGACCAGGGACACCCCTGCCTGGAGATTCGGCACCCCCAACCACCACAGCATCCTTGCATTTCGGACACCAGAACCAAAAGCCCTGTAAGGATGAGATGTCGGGAGCCAGTGGGAGAGAAGATAAGACACCAGAAGATGTAAACAAAGATGTTCCCAAAGAACAAGGAGCACGCAAGAATGCCATGTGTCTCAGCAATTCGAGAAAAAGGTGAGCCGAGACATACTGCTTCCAGACATTTCTGTCCAGAACAGTCAGCGAGCGATGGACCCGATCCTGGGACAGGAACACCCCCCAACCTGGTGTAAATCTGAGCCCCGATGAAAACTAGATCCTGAGAAGGCGCCAGCTGAGAAATCCACCAGTTCACCAAAAACCCCCAGTGCTGCAAGGCCTGGCAGACAAATTGAAGAACAGCCATGCGTGTCTGCCAGATGGACACCTTGGTGAACCAATCGTCCAGTTAGGGAAACATCTGAACTTCCCTCAGGAGCAAATGCGCCACCAGGGGAGCCCCCAGTTTGGAGAACACTCTGGGGGCCGATCACAGCCCAGACGGGAGCACTCGGAACCAAAAATGCTGGGATCCCACTGCAAAACAGAAAAACCACATGTGCCAGGGTCGGAGAGCCACGTGGTAGCATTCTCCAGAGACGTCATCCAATCCCCCCTGTACAACATCCGGAGAATGTTCTGCAAAGTCTCCACGTTTAAGAGTTCCGTCCAGACGAAGCAGGTCAGGCCTCGAGACCCATAGTCAGGTGATACGTCCTTGAAGGTACGGGGACCAGGAACACCCGTGAGTACAAAACCCGACCTCGAACAGGGAGAGGAACGGGCATGATGGCCACCTACAACAATAATTCAGAGAGAACGGTTTCCATGGCTAACCTCTTGGTCCATGAGCTGGGTACCAAAGTCCTAACCATGCAAACCTGGACAAGTGGAGACAGGAACAACACTTGATAACTCCTCCGAGCACCCAGAATGCCAAACACCACCAGTCCAATACTGGAAAAACAACCGGCTCCGCCCGCCACTGGCCTGGCCAAACCGTCAGGACTTCCATACCGGCCCAGGACGAGAGGAGCGCGGAGGACCCCGCCCCGCCCCTGATCTCTGAAAAGATTGAGACGAGGAGCCAGGAAAAAACCTGACAGTTACTGCACCTGCCAGAGGAATATTTCATGGACGTTGAAACAGGCTTGCGCCGTAATTCATCAGCATGTTTGGTAGCCCTAAACCCTCCATGCACTTTATCCTCAAGGTAAACCCCAAAAAGTTTGGAGCCATCAAAAGGAAGTTTTCAGGACAGCCCGTCTGTCTCCCAAAACTGCAAATGTACATGCCTCAGGGCTCAGGTAACTGTCTGAACTCAGCTGTTGTAGCTCCACTGTAACCTGATTCATCAGAATTCATCAGAATGCACCACTATAGACGCATCCGAACAACTTTTCAGTCACCCGATTCATCATTGTGAGTCCGATACTAGCAAAACAAAGGGTCGGGTGTCGTGCAGAGATAGCTGGAACTCTGTTTTTTTGCAGCACATTAACACTGGCCCTGAAGAAAGTGGGAGAATAATTGACACCACTGAAACTGGCAGGCCAGAACTGACCCTTTTGAGTAAAGGAATACACCAGCGACATGGTGAAAGGGTCAACGAATTAAATAAATTG
Source organism: Ambystoma mexicanum (assembly GCF_040938575.1). Classification (NCBI taxonomy): domain Eukaryota; kingdom Metazoa; phylum Chordata; class Amphibia; order Caudata; family Ambystomatidae; genus Ambystoma; species Ambystoma mexicanum. The sequence goes on along the minus strand of NC_090927.1, from coordinate 1,165,274,658 downwards.
TGTTTGAGTATTTCAGTTTCCAAACCCAAGTGTGGGAAGTGTTTTTTGAACAACTCTGCACTAGTAAAAAGCTTGAGTGCAAAGTGTGTTCTCCTTAAGTACCCACATTTGGGTTCTGCTCTTATAACAAATCAAAACAAAGTGTTTTGGATGTATTTTAAAGTGTGGCAATGCCTAGCAAAGAAAAAGAATAAAAGGAAATATTTCATTTGCAAAGCAATTAACACATACTCTGAAAAAAGCATGCATGTAGAAATTATTGGTGACTAGTATGAGATAGGGCCAGTTCTCTCTCCCTATCCCCTCACCCTAGATAAGCAGCTCATCAGCGCGATCTAGGGATAGCAAGTCCACGAGGGTTTAGTAAGATATGTTGGAGGGCAATTTATTTGTAGGCTACACTTTTGGTAGGAATGTATAAATAACTTTAAAAATTGAAAAACCTGTGTTTTTGTTGTGTGATACATGCCTCAGGGCAGACACACCAACCCCCATGGCCATGGCCTCCTCAGCCGACATAGAGGAGCAACCCACCAGGCTGGCGAGACCATCAACCTCAACAGGATCTGATAGCAAAAAAATCGCCCCCTCTCAATGGGTAGAGTTCGATCAAAAAGCGGGGCATAGCGATCTTTCCCGGATATCAGACACCCAACGGCAACCCCATTCTTGGGGTATGCCTATACCGGTGAATAGAAGGGTCAGCCCCCTCCACTGGCACCAGGGGCTCTTAGAACCCCTTAAAGCATTGAGTTTATCCTCAATCCGCCATTTTACTTTCACATGTCTGAGAGGTAGCTTGAATGCTACATGTTGTCAATGGTGGACCCATGCTCTAAATGTTGAGCTACTGGTATCCCCCTGCATGGCCGTGACTCTCTCCATGAGGCTTTAGCAGTTTCCTCATTTCCTTTCTTGACAGGGAAAAACATATTAGCCTCCTTCTTCCGTCCCCCCCGCATCTCAGAGGAAGACGAGGAAGAGGACAGGACAAGGTGCCTGCGTGTAGTAGAATGTATACACATGGCCAGCAAAGACACAAACAGAACACTAACTCGCCGCGCATACATATAAAGTCAGGACAGAAGGCATCAACAAAGAGGGAAAACCAAACAAACAATTCCCTTGGCAACGCTGTACCTTCTCCACCGGAGGCAGAGGCCCTCTGCCTCGGGAGCAACGTCCGGAGAATACAATCAAAAAGGAGCCAGCATGTCGCAAAGAAAGGCACAGCCCCATCAGCAGGAGAATCAGAGCACAAACATTCTGAAAGCCCTCAACTCCTTACTGCACCCTGTGCCCTGCAGGACCCGGGCTGTGATGTCCTTGCGCCAGCCTATAGCCCTGCAGAAAACCAGGCGCGGCAATCCCACTCAACCGGGACCCTGAGCCCCGCAGGTGGCCCTGGAGCAACATTGCACCTGAAGGAGCCGGAGGCCCTGCTACGCAGCCCCACCAGGGGGCCAGCAATCGTCGTTCCCCGGTGCCCCACGCTGGGAAAAAATTCCAAACTGCCGGCGGCAGGAACAATTAAACTGAGTGACGTGGTTGTGGGGGAGGAGTTATAGGGATTTAAAGAAATAAAAGAAGGTCCTGTGTCGGAGGCAGGAGCCTCATGCGGTAAGTACTGGGAAGAGGAAGAGTGGACGTGGAGGTAATGCTTTTACGCCTCTATTCCCTGCTCCGCCCCTTTTTTCTGCAGTGACAAGGCGGAGGAGGAGCATGGACAGTGTTGCCAACTTAGCGACTTTGTCGCTATATTTAGCGACAAAGTGCGGGTCCCTAGCGACTTTTTCCATAGAAAGCGACTAGCGACTAATCTAGCTACTTTCCCGAGTCCCATTAGCGACTGGCGACTAATCTAGCTACTTTCTCCCGAGTCCCATTGGTTTGAAGACATACACTTTTTTTCTATTGGTTTGGAGACTTGCACGTTTCCAAACCAATAGAAAAGGGTGTACGTCTCCAAAACAATAGGAGTACCCCCAATCAGTGCCCCCGTCCTGGCAGCCAGCCAGGCCAGGCCCCCGCCAGCCGCCACACAACACGTGACGTGACGTCGCCGCAGCCTGCGCGAATGCGGCGAGATTTGTCGCCTACAAAATTAAAGGAAATGCGTATGCGGATTGCGGACAGTTTCCCATTTAATTTCCTATCCTGAGACGTGCCGTCACCGTGATCTTCATCGTTCCTGTTGCAGCCGGCCCTGCCTGCCTTCGCTTTGAGCGCCTCTGCTGCCAGTTACCTCGTCCTCGCCTCGGTGGACTCCTGAATCCTGTTGCCTGGCGATTTGTCGCCTACAAAATTAAAGGAAATGCGTATGCGGACAGTTTCCCATTTAATTTCCTATCCTGAGACGTGCCGTCAGTCACCGTGATCTTCATCGTTCCTGTTGCAGCCGGCCCTGCCTGCCTTCGCTTTGAGCGCCTCTGCTGCCAGTTACCTCGTCCTCGCCTCGGTGGACTCCAGTGTGAATCCTGTTGCCTGGCCTGGCTGGAATCCTTCTTCCTTCCGACTCGCAGTTGCCACTGCTGAACAGCTGCAATTCTCCGACGTCAAGGTAAGTGCTGCCATACGGGTTGTTTTTAATGCATTCCTGTGCACGTTGTGTAGGGGGCTTTTCTTTTAATGTATGTGTGTGGATGGGGACTGTATGCTGTGTGCACGTTGTGTAGGGGGCTTTTCTTTTAATGTATGTGTGTGGATGGGGACTGTATGCTGTGTGCACGTTGTGTAGGGGGCTTTTCTTTTAATGTGTGGATGGGGACTGTGTGCACGTTGTGTAGGGGGCTTTTCTTTTAATGTATGTGTGTGGATGGGGACTGTATGCTGTGTGCACGTTGTGTAGGGGGCTTTTCTTTTAATGTGTGGATGGGGACTGTGTGCACGTTGTGTAGGGGGCTTTTCTTTTAATGTATGTGTGTGGACTGTATGCTGTGTGCACGTTGTGTAGGGGGCTTTTCTTTTAATGTATGTGTGTGGATGGGGACTGTATGCTGTGTGCACGTTGTGTAGGGGGCTTTTCTTTTAATGTATGTGTGTGGATGGGGACTGTATGCTGTGTGCACGTTGTGTAGGGGGCTTTTCTTTTAATGTGTGGATGGGGACTGTGTGCCCGTTGTGTAGGGGGCTTTTCTTTTAATGTATGTGTGTGGATGGGGACTGTATGCTGTGTGCACGTTGTGTAGGGGGCTTTTCTTTTAATGTATGTGTGTGGATGGGGACTGTATGCTGTGTGCACGTTGTGTAGGGGGCTTTTCTTTTAATGTGTGGATGGGGACTCTGTGCACGTTGTGTAGGGGGCTTTTCTTTTAATGTATGTGTGTGGATGGGGACTGTATGCTGTGTGCACGTTGTGTAGGGGGCTTTTCTTTTAATGTGTGGATGGGGACTGTGTGCACGTTGTGTAGGGGGCTTTTCTTTTAATGTATGTGTGTGGATGGGGACTGTATGCTGTGTGCACGTTGTGTAGGGGGCTTTTCTTTTAATGTGTGGATGGGGACTGTGTGCACGTTGTGTAGGGGGCTTTTCTTTTAATGTATGTTTGTGGATGGGGACTTTATGGTGTGGATGGTGTGCGCACGTTGATACATGTATGGGCTCAACTCTGCGACCATGTCAGGGAGTTGTGCATGTAACAGCAACTTAGCATGTCTGTGAGTGGTGCACAGCCCCGCTGTTATAGGCACAGGTCTGAAAGCCCCTCCCAAACAACAAGAGCTACCAAATGGAAAACAATCCTGCTAAGTATGTTACATAAGCATACCCCACACACAGTGTCTCGCTCTCTGCCCATCTCTCTCATTGCATTGCGGTTGTGCCATATGTGCTGCCTTTTCCTCATCAGCATCAGGCTGGTGGCTCTTTTCTGTGCACTCTGGGACACATCTCCTGACACCCAGATTGCGCCACATGCAGGACAACAATGGGGATGCCCAAACTTTCCATGGGCATGCAGTAAATCCCTGCAAGCGTGTGGCAATGTAATATGTCCATCCGGAGTATAAAGATTCTCTCAGTTCTGTCTGCACTTTGAACAGGTGTGTGCTGACAGCAGTTATAATTAAACTGTGGGTTCATGTGTGCTACCTTTGATTTTCACTTCATGGGCACAACATTTCATTGGAGCGGAGTCCAACTGCCAGTGCAAGCTCTGCCTCCTTCAAACTCCACCCCTACCCCGGCCCTTGTGTGATTTTGCAGCCTAGTTGTGACATAACCTTTTGCAGCCTAGTTGTAACATAACCTTTTCCCCTCCTTTTTCATGTAGCTCCTGTCGGGTTCCGTGGTTTCTTGATGTTCCCTCTGGTCTGTCGCGACCCTTAGTGACTGATCCCTCCGCTGGCTGATCCTGCCCTTTTACATTCACTGTATTTGTTGCCTGTTCTTTGTGTCCGAGATATTAACTGCACAAGTATAAATCGTTGCATTTGCCTACCTCATCATGTCTCAGACAAAACTGTACACACAGAAGTACAGAAAGGAGTGGGAAACAAACCCTGCATTCAAAGGCTGGTTGAACCCACTTATTGGCGATGATACACGGGCATCATGCCTGTATTGTAAGGCTCATTTTTACGCCAAACTAAGTGATGTCAAAAAACACATGGCCACACTAAAGCATGCCATAAAGGCAAAGCCTTACTGTCCCACCCAAATCAAGCTGCCATTTATGGTTCAACAAATTGACTCTGCTAAAAAGGCTGAGGCCATCATGGCAATGGCAATCGCTGAACACTGTCCTATGCTGGCAATTGATCACATTGGCGAAGCATGTAGAGCTGCTTTCCCAGACTCTGGTGCTGCTACCCATTTCAAACTGCACAGGACAAAGTGCACAGAAATGATTAATCGTGTTGTAGCGCCCTACTTTCTGAAAAAGCTGGTTGCTGATGTGGGTGACCTGCGTTTCAGCCTCCTGCTCGATGAGTCCACAGATATAAGTGTTGCTAAGTACCTGGGGATTGTGATCAGGTACTTCAGCGTCACAAAGCAGACAATTGTGTCTACATTTCTGGGGCTTGTTGAGTTGGAGGGAGGAGATGCCAGCTCTATAGCCCGTGCTGTTGTGGCTTTCCTCGAGAAGTGTTCTCTCAAAAAAGAGAAACTCCTGGGGATAGGGACTGACAATGCGTCTGTTATGACGGGGGTTAACAATGGAGTGCATAAAGTGCTGAAGGAGGAGTATGGCCTGAAGGATCTGATCCTTATTCGCTGTGTGTGCCACTCTCTGCAGCTTGCTGTAACTCATGCTTCCAATGAAGGCATCCCCCGTAGCGTGGAAACTTTGGTGCGGGAGACTTACAAATGGTTTTCAGTGTCTCCCAAGCGCAGGTTGGCCTACAAGGCCGTATATGAGACCATCAACTGTGGGAAGAAAGCCTTACAGATAACAAAGGTGTGTTCCACACGTTGGCTCTCCATAGAACCTGCAGTTTCACGCATTTTGGACCAGTGGGAGGAGCTTAAGCTTCATTTCTCAGTTACCAGGTCCAGAGAATACTGCTACATGGCTGAGATGTTATACTCCATGTACAGTGATCCACAACACATATTATATCTGACCTTTTTAAAGTCAGTGCTGGGTGAGGTACAGGTGGCCATCAAGGCTTTTGAGGGTGAGCAGGTGGATCCTCTTAAGCTACTTGACAGCTTGGTTAGCCTGATCAAGTCTGTGAGCAGCAGGGTACTCAATCCTCTGGCAAAAATTGATGTACTGAAAAGGCCAATAGATGGTTAGATCTGTCCAAAACCGTATTTTGGGCACCTTTTTGAGTCCAAGGCAGCTGAACTCCGCCTTGCGCCAGAGGATGAAAGCAATGTCCGAAAGCGGTGTACATCCTTCACCATCTCCCTCACAAATGAGTTGAGGGTGCGGCTACCGGACAACATTGATGCATTGCAGTATATGTCTGTTTTCAATGTGCAGGAAACTCTGAAGCATAATAAGAGCCCTGGAGAGGTAGTAAAAATAGCCAAGCTCCTTGGCTACTCCCCTGCAGAGATAGACAAGATTGTCCAGCAATGGCTTGTCATCCACCTCAGGAAATGGAACGAGACCAAAAGCACACTGGGCTTCTGGAGTGAGATTTGGAAGTTCAGGGATGCAGCAGATATCAATCCATTTCAAGAAGTCGCCATGGCTGCTGTGTCGGTGTTGTCATTGCCACACTCAAATGCTCAAGTTGAGAGAGTATTCAGCCAGATGGGTGTAGTAAAAACCAAACTTCGCAATCGGATGTCCTTGCAGAGCCTTAACTCTATCCTGTACATCCGATATGGTCTGAAGCTGCCTGGTGAAGCCTGTTATGAGCACCAGCTGCCTGACAGTGTTTTGCAGCAATTTGGCACATCAGCTGCTTACTCTTTCAAGTCAGCTCCCTCAGTTGCTGAATCTGCCATAGAGAGCCATGATGCAGATGATGACATTGTCCCACTCTTTCTGTGAGCGAGAACAGCTTGTGGCTTTTGTGTGTGTGTGTGGAGGAGGGTCTGGAAACAAAACAATAAACTTTGAATTAAGGCCCATCTATTTTCGCACATTGACAGCTTTTTTCTATTGCCAATTTTTTTCTATTGCCCGTGTTTTCTGTTATCTTTTTCTTTCATTTTAGTTAACTAAATGCAAATTGTATTAAAAAAATGGTATGCTCATGTTATACATTGATTTGTTCAGGGCTCCGAACTGGGCCATACAATTAAAAACCAAACATGAGAAAACTAAACAAAAAATTAAAAAATAAAAACCAAGAAAGCAACTCTGCCAGTGTGTATTTTTGGGTCATTTTTGCCTTCTAAACATATATAGGGTGTTTTTTATTCACTTTTTGTTACCCCCACCCACGTCATTGATCCCCTCTCCTACGTCCATTGCGCAACTTGCAAAGGCAATTATGCAAATTAGGCGATGCTACTTTCCGGACTGAGGAGTTGGCAACACTGAGCATGGAGCAGAGATCAGATTTCTGCCATGCTCTCCTACTCCGCCTTCTCAGTGCATTCCATTTCACGCCGGCATTATATTCTCCACCAGGTGCCAAATCAACGGTTCCTATGCAATCCACCTCAGTTATACACCTGCTAAAGACCAGGTGGATTGGTAGGAACCCATTAGTAAACGCCTTCTGCAAAATGTCATTTGGAGGCGGTGTTCACTTTTTTTTACAAGATAGAGATGAAAATAATAAAAGATTAAAAGCGAGTATGACTTGTTTCACTCTTTCCTTTTCCCCTCTGCCTTTTGAATGGTTAAAATCGCATGCAGGGGACTGAACATTTTAGATCTACGTGTTCGAAAAAAATTTGACCTTTTCACATTTGACCACATTTTATGGGGTCGAAAATGCGGTGGAAGAGCTCCCGCAAACCGCCCCCCCCCCATTCCCTTAACCCACACATATATATAGAATTTCGACCAAAAAAACGATTAGAAAAATGCGGTGAAAAGTAAAAGGTAAATTGTTTTTCGAATAGGTAGCCTAATATTGACTGAACAGCATGTAAGTGCTTATGTCGGTGGTCCCTGCAGGCATTTAAATTATTTTTGTCACAAAATCACACTGGTGGTATTCGTTGCTACAATCACAGTTCGCATTTCAGGTCGCATTTTCTCATTAAGTAGTTGCAAGTAAAATGCTGGAGCACAAGCAAACCGTTACCAAAGTATCGTTACAAAACGCCCGCGGTTATCAGCCACTGCTTAGCAACCAAACATGTGGTTTAAGGTGAAGTGGCATCCAGCTCTGCTGTGAAAGACGGAGCTGTAGGAGGAAGTGGTAAAGGAATAACGCCATGCATTCTATTGCGGCATACATTACACGAGGAACTGGCACTTGCTTTGAAGTCAGTCACGTTTGGAACAGTCATAAACAGCGCAGATAACACGTCTTGCTGATTGAAAGATTGTTATCTGAGTAATCAAGGCTCTAATTTATGTCTCTTTGTGTCCAGTTATCTTAACAAACGACTGCGTATAATATCAGCTTATGGAACAAAAATCATATGACATAAGTCTCTTTTTTTCAATGTGATTATGAATCAAACACGCTATTTTATTTTCTAGAGCAATGCTCTGTACAGTTTAGAATTGCAGACGGTACAACGCTGAAAGGGGATGTTTTGCAATGAAGACACAAAGGTGGCTACACGGTGATTGGTGTTGACTGTGCAACAGGACCCCAATGTTGGGGAGCAGAGCACGAGGAAGTTGTCACCCCAAGTCACCGCACACAGCCCTCTTCACAACCATCCATTCCATGCACATCTCCTCCATTTAACCCTGCTCTGACCTCGCACGTAGCACGCTCAGACCTGGCACATAGCACGCGCACACTGTCTCTAGAACATTCAGGGGTGGACTGGCCATTAGGGAACTCTGGAGATTGCCCAGTAGGCCTGTGCGCCCTGTGCCTCTTTTGTGCAGTATTCACACATTTTCCCATAGGAAAAGGGTTGGGCTTGCTGAAAATGTGTAATATGGGGCCACTTTAAAAATTATTTCCAGGGCTTCTTTTGGTTCCCAGTCCATCCCTATCAAAGTCATTAAAATTAGCCCAGAGTCAATGCTTCCTAGTCGTTGGGTCGGTGGTGGCGCCCCGGATGATTCCATCAGGACTACTCCTGCGCAGGGGTATGCAGTGATTACATTAAAGAAGAAAAAAAAGAATGAAATAATACCGAAAAATGAACAAAAAAAATAGATGTAAGGGGTTGTGGGGGTAAGGGGTTATAAAGTGTGGGGGGTGTTTCGTGTAGGGGTTTAAAAGCAAGAGAATGAGGAAACAGGAGGTTTGGGGTCGTAATACCACCAGACTACAAGTCGTGGCAGTGGTGGTAGTCCCCATTTAATTGGAGTATCTAGGACTCCATGGGGGATTTTGGTGGAATTACTGTGGCAGTAATACCGCAGAAATGTGCCAGATAGATGGTGGATTTATCTTCAGCTTACAGCTGGAGGTGAATTCTCCCAATTACTACCAACTCATAGTTGGGCGGTGCGGTAATCCAGCCGTATACATTATTAGGGTTGCACATTACCGCACTGCCCAACTTATAATAAGGCCGATCATGGGGGTACATTGATGTGTTGCAAAGTTCTGGGAATGAATTTATCAGAATACCGGTTGAACCTCCTGTCACTCAGCCTTGAGATATTCCTTCTATATTACTTGTATGCATTACTTCCAAATTGTCCATCATGTATGTTCTATTGTGATATGAGGGAAAAAGGGAGAGAACATTCAAACAGTTCTATAAATTAAAGCACAAGCTTTCATTTATTGTTAATCTGATGCATTTCGGACTTCAGTCATTCTTCGGGGATCCGGAATAATCACAGACACAACATACAGCTATTTTGTTGTTATCATCATTGGTGATAAATCCTAGTCACTGTTGGCAAGCCATGTCACATACCTGCCTGTGAAACCTCGGTGATCTAGCCTGAAAGAGAAGGAACATAATGGTGTTGATTTCATAGTGTATGTGCCAGTTCTTAACATCTGACGTATATTCTGTACAACTTCAAAACATGCCAACATACTAATGATTGCATACCTGAACTCCTTTGGAAGTGTAAAAACTTGGCTGCTGTGTAGTTTGTTCGCCCTTTGCAAACAGCAAAAAAAAGAAAAATACACTTAGTAAATATGTATGTCATAACCACCAGGTTAAGATCTAATCTAAAAATCTTACAAATAGTTACCTGCTAGGGGAGATGCTCCTGCAGTGGGTTAGCCCCTCAAGCAGCCTCGGCGCAGTGAACGCCAGGTTTACACATTGATGCTTGAAATAACTATTTTATGTAAACTGTGCGTGGCACAAACACGACACGCCAACGTCATAAATGCCTTATAAATGGAACGAAGACATGCACTTTATGACCCTTTTTATGACCACTGCTAGTGACACACTTGTAAAAAGATGGTGTTAAGGGAGAATATATTGTGTAAATACATTATCAGATATATGTTTAAAAAACCATGAAAATACATTATTGCACTAATCTATCACAAACCTTCTAGTCTAGTGATAGTTATCTTGTGAATCATAAACTGTATGTAATACACAGTAGTTCACGGAGTGTATGCCATTATTTATCCTAGACCACAAGTCAAATCAACTTTGTGTCCTGAATGTCGTGCTGTGATGGATGTAATTGCGCAGATAAAAGACAGCATGTCATGCAACACGGTGCAATATGACTCAAGATAGTATTATCCCAAAAACAATTCTAATTGCATTCTTCATTCATTCCACCTTGAATAACTGAATTGAATGTCTCTATCCAAAAGCATTCCCTTTGGTTGAGGAGTTTAGCCATGTCCATTCCACTTGGTCCTTTCTCAGTCATCTCCAATATCTGGAGCTTCATCTTTGACATCTGGTGACCCAGTTCCAGAAAGTGTCATACTAACAGAGTTTTCATATTCCTTGTGCGCAGATTGGACCAGTGTTCACTCCAGTTATATCTTGACTTTGCCTGTGGACCGTCCAACATTGTACTTCCCATATGGACATTTAATACAATGAATTATGTTGGGTGTTTCAGAAGTAGCAAAGCATTGCCTGTGTTGGGATATGATATGATATGGCAGTGTTTCCTTTAGTGACATACCCACGATCAACACATTGAAGGCATGGAAAGGTCCCTGTTTCTTTGTGATCTTATCTTTCCCAATTATGTCATTATATGTCAATAATTATTTCATGTTCTTCCTGCGTGTACAAGCAAACGTGGGTTTAACTTTCTGTAATAACTCTTGTCTCGTCTGTTGATTCACTTTCGGTTTGGCCTCCCTAATCTCCTCAGAAGTGTAAGCGTGTTCTCAAAATCTGCTTCCCATAGCATTGAGTTGATCTTCATAATCATTTTGTCTGAAACTGTTCTCTTAATATTTGACTGTGCAGTAGGCTTCTGATAGTGTTCGATGGATGGAAGCTTAGGCGGTGGAATAGATTATTGCAATCTGTAGGTTTCCTATACAAATTAGTGGTCAGCCCTTCCATTGTTAGCTCAATTGTTACATAACGATAATGCACTTTCTGACCCCCAATGCATGCTGTGAATTGTATGCGAGGGTCGATCTCATTCATACATGTCAGGAATAGAAACGGTTCTTCAGTTGTTCCTTGCCATATGCCAAAGATATCGCCAACACATCTTCCCCAATATCTCATGTGTTTGTGGTTGGTTCCATACATGCTCTCTTTCAAATTTGTACATGAAAGTGTTTGCATATGATGGTGCCATTGGGGCCCCCATAGGTGTGCCTGACACTTGTAAGTAATACTCTTCACCCTACATATACTAAGAGTTTTGGGCTCTAAGCTCTAAGCCCTGATTTCATCCTCTTGTAGCAGGAGCCATTCTACAGCCTCTTGACCTTGATCATGTGGTATAAATGTGCATAGAAGTCTTACATTGACTATAAATAAAAAGTCAGTGAGTTTGGCTTTAACCCTTCCAAAATTGTTTAAAAGTGTGTTGTGTCCTTGTATGTGTCTGTTTTCTGTATTAATGGTTGCAGGAAATAATCTTTATAAATGGCAAGTGTTGTAGGACACTGTTGCTGACTGAGACTATGGGACGACCTGGTGAATAACAATGTGGGCAGGGGAGGCTTCTGTCAACTCCTGCTGTGTGTTTGATTATTTGAGCATATGCACTTTGCTCTCGCAGACGAGAGATTTGACAGGATTATGTTGTAACGCCGCCTTTCCATCGGATACTGGTGGAGCATCACAGTAGAGTAGAGGGATCACTTCTTCCTTCATCAATTTCTGCAGACTCAAGACCTTAGAAGCCAATGGCTGGCCCTGTAATCATTGGTCAGGGGTCACATCGATATTGCAAACACCTTTATGACATTAAACCAGGGGGATCTCACTTCACTTGGTGTCATGCTTCTACTCTATTATTGTGATCCAAACCAGAGGGCCTTGCTAAATCTCGGTTACCCTTAACTACTCTCTTCTGGTGTAGGACAGAGCAGTGTTTTCATGACGTACACCTGCTTGCCTCAAAATATCCAGATCTGTGCCATTATTAGTTAGCAAGGTTTGGGGGAAGCTTGCCTATTGTGAAATCCTATCCAAGAACCTAAGTATGTTGTCAGTAGTGGTATCCCTGGCCCCTGACACCACCAGCTGCTCTAAGCCATAGTCCATCAAAACAAAAATAAGACTGGCTTCGAGGCCCTAGCTGGATACAAGCCCTGTAATATCCAGTGCCGCCAACTTTGACCACAGAGTGGCGGGCAATTGTACAGGAAACAAAAGTGATTTAATACCTACGTGGGACCTACCACTCTGGGTGCAATGCATAAAAAAAGGAACAGTAACATAAATGCCACCACAAACTCGTGCCCATCCCACCACTGTGCGAGGGCAGCTGCCAGACCAATATTGTGATCATCAGTGGTTAAGATAATCTCATCCCAAGGATTGAAAATGACCAGCACTGGTGCAAATGAAATCTCTATTTTAATTTTTAATTCTGACAAAAGCCTTCACTGACTCATCGGACCATAGACATTGCTCATGTTAAATGTTAAATGTTAAATGTTAAAGGTATTTGTACCGCGCACCGTCACTAACGGAATTGGTCCCCAGGCGCTCTGGCGGATCTGCAAACAATAAGGTGGGATGGGTTAGTAAGGTGAAGAGGGAGTAGGATAGTGAGAGGATTGGTGTTCTGTTGGCAGCTTCAACTCGGTATACACCGGGTGCTGAGCTTTGGTGCAGGTATTGGATCGGTGTGAGTCCACGTGTGCTGTTGCTCCGGCTTATGTGTTGTTGCAGTGTTGTGAAGTGCGTGCGGCTTGTGGTGCGAGAGATGGTTGTGTAAGTTTTTGGGTGAGATAGGTATGCAGAGTTTGAGGTTATATTGGTTAGCGGGTTACCTGACCTTTAGCATGCTAACATTCACAGTTTTGTCTAAGTGTGGCACTTGTTGGCCTTCACAGTCCTGTCTAGATGCGGCGCCGGCTGGTGTTCACAGTTCTAAGTGTGGCACATGTTAACATTCAAGTTTCATCTAGGCGCGGGCATGCTTTCCTTCAATCAAAGTCCTATTTAGATGCGGCGCAGGCTAATGTTCAGACTTCTCTCTAAGTGTGGACATGCCAATATTCACAATTCCATCTACATGCGACGCAGGCTAATGTTCACAATTCCACCTATGTGCGACGCAGGCTAATGTTCAGGATTCTATCTAAGTGTGGACATGCTAATATTTACAATTCTATCTAAGTGTGGACATGCTCATATTTACAATTCCATCTAAGTGTGGGCATGCTAAGATTTACAATTCTATCTAAGTGTTGACATGCTAACATTTACAATTCTATCTAAGTGTGGACATGCTCATATTTACAATTCCATCTATGTGTGGACATGCTCATATTTACGATTCCATCTAAGTGTGGGCATGCTAAGATTTACAATTCTATCTAAGTGTTGACATGCTAATATTTACAATTCTATCTAAGTGTGGACATGCTCATATTTACAATTCCATCTAAGTGTGGACACGCTAAGATTTACAATTCTATCTAAGTGTTGACATGCTAATATTTACAATTCTATCTAAGTGTGGACATGCTCATATTTACAATTCCATCTAAGTGTGGACATGCTCATATTTACGATTCTATCTACATGTGGACATGCTAATATTTACAATTCTATCTAAATGCGACGCAGGCTAATGATCACAATTCTATCTAGGTGTGGGCATGCTAAAATTTACAATTCTACCTAAGTGTGGACATGCTAATATTTACAATTCTATCTAAGTGTGGACATGCTAAGATTTACAATTCCATCTAGATGCGACACAGGCTAATGTTCACAATTCTATCTAAGTGTGGACATGCTAATATTTACAATTCTATCTACGTGTGGACATGCTAATATTTACAATTCTATCTAGATGCGACACAGGCTAATGTTCATAATTCTATCTGGTGTGGGCATGCTAAAATTTACAATTCTATCTAAGTGTGGACATGCTAATATTTACAATTCTATCTAAGTGTGGACATGCTAAGATTTACAATTCCATCTAGATGCGACGCAGGCTAATGTTCATGCTTCTTTAATAGCTCTCTCACCAGTGTGCCCTTCACACCAAAATGTTTCACACATTTTAAAATGATTCTGCTATGCCCAAACAGGTTTGTTGTTCCCCCTTGTCCTTCAAGATAGGAGCTGCCTTACATGCCTCCTCCAGAGACACTGCTAGACTGATCCCGGTGTACTCCAGTTACTTCTCTTGGGGCACCCTAAATCTGCCCTTTTCACGCGTGAACCCCGCCTCCGTCTGGTTGTTTAATATATGCATGAGGAGAGCATCATGTTGCTCAACATCCTTGGCAAAGATCAGGATGTAGTTCTTGTGCCAAATCAACTACCGGGCACCATTGGTCATGGGATGAATATCGGTTTCTAAACCATCAATCAGCCCCACACCACTAGTACACCAGAAGAGATCCGAAAAGATTGGAAACACAAGTAAATTATAAACCTCCTTGTCCAATTTTGGTAACGTGGGCAGAACGGCGGGCTTATCTATGCAAGGTTGTGGATCATTGGTTAATTGCAACACAGGGATAATACAATGATTGCCCAGTGATAAAAGGGACTGTCCAGTCAAGATTGTATAAAAATATCTACTGTACAGTTCTAGCACACTACAAATTACAACCCACCCTGTAAAGGAACACAGAGGAAAGACAGTTTCACGAAGGAAAGGGATGCACTCTGGATACTGACAGGAGGGTAGTCGGTAAATCAATCAGTCTTAACTGTTCAAGGTTATTTGGTTTCAGCTCCAAGGGAACAAGGGGTCGTAAATGTCACTAGGGGCCCTCGGAGAAGGACCAGGAGGACAGAACCACAATGTACCTGGTGCTTGAGATGATATTGATGGTTGACAGCGTCGAGTTCGTTCCAGGATGCGTTACATCTCCTGCGACAGAGTTCAAGATGAGAGACAGCTGCGGGTATCAGGCAGCAAGCAGTTTGGCAAGCGAGGCTGGACAAACGGCTGCAGGCAGGCCTACACAGCGGCTCGGGGTCAAGAATCACTATCTCTGTGATGGTTGGCGGATCTGGAACTCTGGTTGAGGCGTCTCGGATGGCTTTAGTGACTGCAGCGTGACAACAGTCAGTGGTGCAGCCAGTCATGGTTCAAGGGTTCGACTGCCTCTAAAATGTCCTTAAAAGATGGACGCTGGTTGATGATTGTTGGGGCACTCCTCCTAGCCTCTTCGCAGGGCTCGTGTCATCCTTTAAGGTGGAAGGCCCAAAGCTGAGGAGAGTGTTTGCAGGCAACGGCCTTGTCCTTTGTTCAGAGACTCTCTGGTACTTCCCACCTAGCAAGCTTGCAGGCAGAACCGAGCAGGGCACGCTGTGTGCTGGCTGGGTAATGGTTCTGGAGCTGCTGGACGGGTCCTCTGAGACTGGTTTCTCCCTCTGTTCCCTGCAAGATGTTTAGGGGAGAGATCTTGCTTCCCTCTTGGACATCCTGGCCTTCCTTCACTGGGGAACCTGTAAGGCAGACTGTACCTTCAGCCAGTGTCTAAATGAGTCCTTCTTCTTACTTCTTTAGAAGTCATCGGATGATCTACCAAAAGAGGGGCTCAACCCTCTTTTAAAGCCAAATGCACCCCAGTGATTGGTGCAGGCTAAGCCTACCTTAAGGAACAAATCGTGGGTCCCCAACAACAATTTTCTGTTATGCGTGGGGTCATAACCAGAGTGCTTTGTAACAGGAAAGGTAAGGGGTGACAACATGTACTACTAAGTCCCACCCATCTTCCTGTCTGTTGTGGTCAAATTGTCTCTCTGGTTAATTGAGCTCTCTATGACTCTTGATCAAAGCGCAGGTCTCCCTTGAAGTTTGTGGTGAGAACAAATTTCTGTCTCCATCAATTCACATATTTCTTCCCTCTGAATGGGGATCTCCCCGTAGGGGTTGCCTACTCTAAACAGTTGTCCCAGACATGCCATTCACTGCCCTTCATACAGAGGGGTGGGAGTTAGCTTCAAGTTGACACATTGCATATCAAATAGGTGTTGGGTTTCCTGTCTCCTTTTGTCAGTTCTGCGAAAAAGCCCCTTCACAGGCCTGCTTCAATTCACTCTCATCAGTATGCGCTGCCAACAGCAGAACTTAGACAGTACAGAGGGCGGATCCATGGAGCCTTTGATATTTTATTTAGGCTGGCCATGGCCGGAGGAAGGTGTTGCATTCCCCCTTCCTGAGATGCTTTGATGTACCCGTGGCTGTCACATTCCAGCTAAATGTGACAGGGAGGACTGCACCTCTAGGCTGTATCCCCCCAGAGCAAACATGACTATGTGTTTGTTGTGCAGTGAGCAGAGGAAAATGTGTGCAGATTAGCCCCACACATTTTCTGAGGTTGAGCTCCCATCATTCATTTTCATTAACAAACTTTAAAAAAAAAGCCCAGGCGAACACACACTCCCTATGCTGATGGACACATTCTTCACAGTCCTCAAACCACCTGATGTTGTTCAGGCTCGTAAACAACTCCCCTATAGCCTGCTAGAACACAGATGAAGCAGAGGCCAAGCAGAAAGGCATATGATGGAATCTGAATGCCCCCAGATGCCAGTGTACCCATAGTGCCCGTCAGTGAGGTCAACATTTCCAGTACCCTAAGACAGGTGGTTTCTATCAACCCAAATCCTTTAATTTAGGGTTTTGGGGTCCAAACGATGCCTGATGTCACCATTCCCTTTCTGCACATTTACACAAAGCAACTGGGTTTTCCCTCAATGTTGAAGCAGCCTCCCACCTTCCTAGCCCAGGCTCTGTATGCTACCCCTGCTTGCTCCAAGACCGTTTGGCTATATCCAGGGTACCCCTGCCGTATAATTCACTGCATTGACTTATGGAGGCCTAAAAGCTGTAGCCTTATCTATCTGACTCCCTCTGGGTTCTAGCAGGGTAGTCTGGGTGTTCCTGCACCCTTCTCCCGATGGCCATCTCGTAACCTTCTCCTCGGTCATCTGTACCCTCTCCTCTCCCCTCCTCACTGTCTCGCTCCCTCTCTCTCTCTCTCTCTCTCTCTCTCTCTCTCTCTCTCTCTCTCTCTCTCTCTCTATATATATATATCTATGGATCTATGTATGAAGGCTGGGAACAAAAGGCCAACCTCATGTAGTACAGGCAGAAAAGGCAGGGTTGGCCTTTTGTTCCTGTCCCTCTCGGGGGAGGGGGCGAGGGACCCCCCCATTCTGTCCTCCGCTGCACAGATTTCTCAGCCACCACTACCCCCCATTAACCAGCTGCAAGGCTCTGGCTACCTCCATTCCTGGTCTGCAGGCCCTAAATCTGGTAGCCCGTCGCACCAGGCCTGGACGTTCAGCCTTTGAGCACTTGGGTACCCAAGCCGGGGGTGGGGCTGATATAGAGAGCTGCCACTGTGTAGCCAGCAATCTGGGCATATGCTAAGGTTGTGGCTCTGGGCTAGGCTCACCAGTACGCGTGGTTGTGGGACTGTTGCATATCTAAAAGACTTGTCTAAAATGCTGTGCCTGCCTGATGAATCTGTGATTGTTGTGCATTCAAAAGCCATGGGCTAAGATTTCAGCCGTCTGGATTTGTGGACCTGCTCACGTTTTGCAAGGCTTTGAACTGGTATCAGGCACTGGGGAGTTTCATTTGGGTCTGGAGTTTGTTCCAAAGGCTATATGATTTTCCCCTGCTCATCAGGAAATTGTTATTATGGCCATTGGCCCTCAACCAGACCCTCCTACGCGGGTTGGGTTTTTAAAAGACTTTACCCATTTATTTGCTGCATAGTGCAGATTTTTAATATTCAATCTCCTCATTTATGACATTTGGGTCTTGTTATAGCAGTAGGAAATCCTATGCAATGACATCGAGTCAGTGGGTCTAACTTATCAGGAAGCAAGCAAGATGCACTTTACTATTGGTAAAGCCTGCATTCAGTGGAGTCCACTGGCATTTCTCCGATCTACTGCCATGTTTTTTGTGTGCTCCGGCTCCCTCACTGTCTTCCGGTCACCCATGCTGACTCACACACATTTTGCTCATCTCCCACCCCCAGCACCCATCTCCCAGTAATCCCCCATCTTCCAGTCAGCACTTTCCTCAGATTCTCGTCCCTCACTGGCTGTTCTACCCGCTGCAGTCTACACGCACATAGAAAACGGACTCTCTTTCTATATCCATGGTGGCCATCTTTGTTTGTATTTTCTTTTAAGGCAAGTTGGCATACCTGAACCGCACAAAAGTAACATTTTCATTCAAAAACAGCTGTTAGTACCCCAGCATAAATGCCTGGTTTCTTAGTAGCTATATACAACTTGGAGGTGGACTACGGCCTGCATTAAGCCACTCACTTGGGCCTTGGGCCTCTACCTTGGGTCAGAGGGATGTTAGAAGCTGGCGCACCCCTCTCCCCCCCTCCTCTGTATACATTACTTAAATCATTTTGCATTCACCTCCATTGGTGTAGAGCTACCAACGTGGCAAGTATTGTTAGTGCTGGGAAAACGTGCCTTAAGGACAACATGTTTAGGCTTTTCTCTAGAGGATACCTAAACAAACATTCTTACCATTGGCCAGTATTACACCTAAGGGCTAGGTGGAGGAACGTTCGGAGGTGCGTAGGCACAATGCTTTCTTCTCTGCATCTCATTGATGGATAATTGTATTATATCAAAGAACAGAATAGCCAATATCTCTCCCCCAGGAACCCTAGTGTTTTCTTCACTTTTTCTGTACTGTTTTTTACTTCAGCTGAGAGTATGCACTGGTCTACCGGCTCAGCATCTTTATATATCCATTAGAAATGCAGCCTGCAGTAATAGAACAATGACTGACTGTAACCAACCATTGGCAGGATGCAGAGATCGGCGTGTAACATTATATCTGCTTCTTTCTCTCATATGTAAGACGGGATGTGCATGTTCCCTGATACTGAGCAAGTGTTTATATTTAAAGAGCTGATTTTGTAACCAGTCCATCACAGTCCCACTGAGACCAATCAAACAGAGTTGCAGTTGCAAATGTACATTATATAAAGGGGATATGTCAAGTGATGTGTGTTATTTCAGCCTTCGTGAGCATTGTGGAGGCACAAGACTTGATGTATAATTGTATTTATTTGCAATACGTACCTGTGGGGATGGGCCTCTAATCACCTTAACCCAAAACAGGCCCACCACTTAAGAAGCAAGTACATAATTGTACATAAAGCAAGTTTATTGTGCAAAGCTCTGGGGAGCGGTTAGATGGTGTTGCAGGACCACACTAACCCCTCTGAACAATACATCAGTTGGCATCTTATACTCATTTTGTAACAATTAAAAAACTCCCAGATACTTTATTACAATCCACCCCCAAAATATGATTGGATAAAACCTCTTCAAAGAAATCCCATCTTTCCCAATTCTTCCATTTTCATTGCCCAGCCTTATCTTGATTATCATCTTCAGATCATATTGAAAACACACCTCCCCTTGGGAATTCGTCTGTAGTAGGTCATGACATCAGTACATGGTTTAAACATTGGTATTGAAAACATAATTAATTGCTAGCAATAACTGGCCTAAGGCCTTTAACTTAAAGTCTGATTGCACATGGTCTGCTTACGCATTTTAGCAAATAGAGGAAGGTCTACATAACAGGATCTTCTTTGAACTACTGATTATGATCTCAATTCCCCAGACTCCTGGTGCCTCTAAAATGCCATTCTAATTTATGTGGCCACATACAGCCTCTAATGACCTGGAAAAATACTTATACGCGGATACCACGGCCTCAGGTCTCATGCTTATTACCACCAAACAAATGACTAACACCCTCTAAAGATTTTATTACAAAGGGCCAGATAACATCTGTTCCCTTGTATGACTGTAAACCTTGTCCTCTTCGTATACTGACCTTCTTACTAGGTAACCCATTCTTCTTTCCATCAAGAATGTCCCTGCTACTTAGAATTCATGTGCAACAGCTAACCGGCGAGCAAAGCACCCCCGTTTGTGGATTGTGTTTGTGTTGCATTTGCAGTTTTAATATTGTATCTTTCTACGTGAGTGAAGATCTAACATGTATAAACTCTAAACGATTGTAACACTAAAAGTAACATATCCCATCCATAATTAACTCCATTCGATACATATGGATTGGCAGCACTGCCCCAGTTCTCTACCATCCCCCGATCAAATGGTGTGCGCAACACGAATCCCTCGTAATAATGGGGACCCTCCTTGACCAACCCAACAGAACTCACTATTGCAAACTATAGCAGAAAAGAACTCAACCATACCAAAATCAGAGTATGAATGGACAGTGATAATGATGAATTGTTTTGGATTTTCCTTAAACATATTATTTACCAAGATTAGTTTAAATGTCAGGATTTAGTCAACCCGGCTAGGAATGTTTGCTGAACCATCTGGTAATGTCAGTTGTCTGTATCACAAGTACTGTGCTGCTGGTGTCCTGAAATTTGGGGACCGAAGCTGGAGATCTGATGCATACGAAGTGACAATGGGAATCCCAATGTCCTACTTTTCCTAGATACACTTGGTACGATCCCTCATTCTTGCGTGTTGGTGGTCGTCTTGACAGTGATTAAAAAAGAGGCTTGCATCAGTGTACATGAAAGGTTAGGGGCTTAAAATATTGATTAATTTTTTTAAGGGGGTAAAGATCACACAACTCCAAGTCTGAAGCCTTTTATTGGACTAACTGAAAGTGTTATGCTGAGCTAGCACATTGCATTAGCTTTCAAAGCCCCATAGACTTCTTCATCAGATGATGGTTGCAGAGCGAATGACTAATGAGAAAAAACCCACTGGATAGTTCTTTCTGAAGGGAAAAAAGGGGGTAAAAACATTGCCTGCCTCCTGGACATAGAATCACTATTGGTCTGTAAGGAAGACTACGTGTAGGTGAAAGACTGTGTAATGAAGATTGCTGGATAATTCCACCCCTTAAAATTATAACATTCCTGCTGAGACTTGCCTGTGTTATTTCATTCAGAGTAAAACAAGAAGGCATGTTGAGAGGCGCTGGTACTGTCCATTAAAGGTATAGCAGATGGCCTAGAGGTGATACAGAGGGCCGGAATAAACATGGCACATCATGATGAGTCTGTGAAGTTTATTTATCTTGGAGAAGCATACAAGCCACCTGTCATTGTAGTATTTAGCAATCCCTTAAAACCCTTTCCACCACCCTTAGGAGGAGTCCCCAGAGAGTTTTAAATTTACAATGGAACTAGCTCATCAATGAAGATGCCATGATCATGTCCTGCTTTGACAATCTTGCCCCAGTCTCCGACATACGTCTATATACTGAATGTTGAAAAGAGTGAATATTGTTGGTTCATGTGTCAGTCACATGCTGTTACCTAAAGCCCACAGAAACTGCAGAGTGCTCTGGTGCATGGACCGGCTGTGACTGACCTCAACAACAATATGAGAGAAAACGAATACATGAAAAGTCCTTCTATACACTAGAGTCATGCATTTATTATGTTACATCTCTATGTCTCTGAGGTTCCCATAATTCCTGTGAGTTTCTTGTAAGCTATGTACGATGTTCGGAAAACATGGAGTCTTGCGATTTTGGACACCACAATGTTTCCTGATTACACCTAGAAGAAAGTGGGCCTCTTCCTTGGCATGGGGACTTCTTTATAGACTGTAAAGGGCCATCCTTTGGCCTAGGCCGATCAGGGGTGATGATGCCTCAAGGTCCTAAATAAAAATCCTTCTAAATCTAGATCGTCTTGATCCATTTACAGATTTTGACATCGTAGATTATATCTTTCAGTTGGCATGAATAGCAGTGACTGCTAAACCTCTGGTATGTCTATTGACTGATTCTTTTTCCTCCTATTGGCAGTCAGAGGCAGATGGGGTGCGGACTTCATGTCTATGGCAAATGGTGATACGCTTCCAGGGTGCCATATTTCCAGCAGATGTGCTTCCCACTGCTCTGGCTGGGAGGAATCTGCCCAGTCAGAGATGTGTGGTGCAGACAAACCTTGTGAACAGTTTAACCAGAATTCCTAAGTTGGGGATTCCAGTGATACTTTTTGGGGCCCCTCGACTTTTTATTTTTTCCCCTCTGTCTGTTTCGGAACCTTGATCTCTCTTTGGTGGCCATGGAGAAGTACCCCTGCCATTACGTCCCTTTTTTATTTAATATAAGGTTTGTGGCATTGAGTCGCACCAAAGGTGCCCAGAAGCAGGGGTGCCACCTGGGCACCCCATTTCTTCCCTAGTGTGATTGTGTCACTGTTAAATGGTTTTAGGAAATAGGTTGGTGTTATATATGCTTTCATTCTGGCTTCACCAAGGATACGCAAGCCCTTTTACCGCATTGGTAGCCCAATGTATCTTTTTGGCGGGGGTATCAATGTTTTTTTGTAAATCGTGCTCCTCACCATTTTGCTTTGGCTAGATGACCATGAGGTAAGCTCAAAATGGCCATTCTGATCAATTTGGCTATTTTTAAGCCCATCATGGCAGCCTCCATATTTGTCTTATTTGGTTTAGGGCAGTATAGGCACTACACTAACCTTCAAGACCATCTCAAAAGAATACAAAGCTGCCATTATTAAAGCAAGGTCTAATTCCTTCAACACTAGGATAGCTAACGCTAAGTCAGGCTCCAGAGAGATTTTTGCCATCTTCAGGGAGTTGGAAACACCTTCTCCCACCACGCCATCCCTCACTAAGGACAAGGACTGGTGTAATAGTATCCAGGATGCTATGCTGGATAAGCTGAACATCCTTCAAAACAAAATCATCAACCACCAACAAGCACTAAAACAACAATTATCTAACCTCCATGGTAAGACCTCCTGTGACGCCCCGGCCTTTTCGTTCAAGGAAATGAACGAACAGGAAGTCACTGCACTCCTTAAATCTATTAAACCCTCTAACTGCAAAGGAGATGTCTGTCACCAAAGAGAGTGCTTCCACCCTCACTCCTTTTATCACAGCCTTTATCAACGCCTCCTTCAAATCAGAATAAGTCCCTGCCTGCCTCAAAGAAGCATGGGTATGACCACTTTTGAAAAACCCCACCCCGACCCAACAATTCCACAGAATTACAGACCCATCACCGCAGTCCCTTTTCATATTGAAAATTCTCAAAAAAGGAGTATACCTCCAGGTCCACAAATACCTAGAGACAAATCGCCTGCTTGGTCTCCGACAGTCTGGCTTCCGTCCCGGCTATGGGACCGAAACTGCATTATTGGACCTTAAAAACCAGATGGATGTTCTCAGAGATGCCGGCAAACCCGCTCTCCTGCTGTTCCTAGACTTGTCAGCAGCTTTCGACTTGGTGGACCATGATACCCTTTTCACCCAACGCTATAGCCTGGATCTCATCCTTCCTTAGAGAAAGAGTTGTTGAAAGTTTGTCTCGGACCAGGCCTGTGCCAGCTCCAAACTGATCAAATGTGGAGTCCCACAAGGATCCTACATTTCACCCACCCTCTACAACCTGTTCATGAGGTCCCTATTCAACTTCCTTGATGCACTAGGCATCACATATACCAATTATGCTGATGATACGCAGGTCCTCATCCCCCTAACTGGTGACTACGAGGTCGATAGGGAATCGCTAAACACTATCTACACCACGATCCAAGCGTGGATGGCTGAAAATTGGCTGTGCCTTAACAGTGAAAAAAACTGAACTTCTACTCATTGGAACACCAGGAACCCTCAAGAAACTTGATGTAAAGTACAATTCATTTGTGATTGATAACACCTCCATTCCTGTATCACAGGCGGTACAAACTCTGGGGGTCTACTTAGACGAGAACCTTTCAATGGTCTGACATGTTAACGCCATTTCGTCTGCCTCGGCCTACCACTCAAAATTGATCACTGCAGCAAGACCCTTCCTCACACAATAGAACTGCCTCACCATAGCTAGGGCAATAATTGGGTCTCAGCTTGATTACTGCAACGCCCTCCTGGCAGGCACCTCTGCAAAAAACATCAGGAAACTTCAGACTGTACAAAACAATGCCCTTAGGGCGGCCACGGGCATTTCCAAGAGGGACCACATCTCAGCAACCAGGAAATCGGTCCACTGGCTCCTCATCAGGGAACATATCATTTTCAAGACCCTCACCCTCGCCCACAAATGTCTCCATAACACTGCCCCCTCTACCTCTCTCAGCGAGTTACCATAGCGCCCAGAGACAGGCCCACAAGGACCGCCTACACGAACTGTTCCTAAGACCCTCAGGGCTCCAGCAGGAGGGTCCAGTTTCCCAGTCATTGCAGCTATCAATTGGAACTCGTTACCTCCCCTCCTGAGAAGCATGGAATCACACACAGCATTTAGGAAAGCGGTCAAAACACTTCTGCTTGTATAGTTCTGCTCCCAATCGACTCGGTTGCCTGTACGCTGTATGCTATTCTTCTAAATGATCTGTTACCCGTCTAGGCTAATTTTGATGTATGTATTCACAATCACCTATATTCATGTACCGCTTTGCCCTATTAGGCCCTCACTCTCTGTAACCATGAGCAATGCCTTTTACCTATAACTAAGACATCTTCCTGAAACAGCGCCTCGATGCCTGTGGGCTGTAGTGCGCTTTACAAATCTAAATAAAGAAAATAGATCCCTGGACTAAGCTTCCCACTTCCTGTCAGGGGGGCTTGGACTGAGTGGCAGTATGGTTCATCATCTTGTGGTTGGCTGACTGGCCTTTGGTCAACCCTCTTTTACTGGGTTATTTTGTAATTGTAATTGTAATGGGTTATTTATAACGCACTTAATACCAAACGGTTTCTAAGCGTGGACCCGGGGACCGAACCTGTGTTGCTCAGCATCGTCTTGTTTGTTTGTTTGTTTATTTTATTTCTAATGCGCTCCAGACCCGTGGGTAGAAGGGCGCAACAGGTAGGATAATGGCTGTTGCCCCTGAGCTATACTCCCAAGACTATGTAGGTTCAGCCCTGCCCCTTACTCGCTATCTTGCTTGTCTCCTCCTCCAACTTCAGGGGAGCAAGTCGACCGACCTGCTGAAGGAGTTTTCTCACTTATTCCTGCTATTTTGGCCATTTTTAAAGCCCTCACTTTAGCTAAGTGCAGTGGCTTGGGCATATCCCAGGTGTGGATTTTTTGCAGATATTAGATCATTCTGGATTTCTTGAAGACTCCAGGTGACTGCCCACAACTGCTGGGTTGAGCCCTCCACTTTGGAACTGTGTCTGGGCCATTTCACCACCCCAACCCACTATTTACCGCTAGAATCTTCTGCTTGGCTTCGGGCTGCTGCAGGTATCCAGAAGGGTGCTGAGAGTTTGTCACCCCATCAGATTTTCACTGTGGGACATCGGAAGGTGCCCCCACCTGTTGTCCACATCCTGGGATGGTTTGCTGAGCAGCAGTTGTCTGTTCAGGTCCTCCCGTCTTTCTGAGGCCTTCTACACAGAATCATTGAACCCTGGAGTGAAGGTAGATGTCGTAAGAGGAGGCTTTGCTCTTCTTCTATGTTACTGGGATCATCATTGATTCAGGGTGCAAAATCCAGAGAACAGGATTCTGGAAATCGCAACTGTAAAAAAGAGCCATTCACTTATCAGGTTGTTTCGGATCACTGGCTCTGTTTCTGCAAAAGTCACTGATGTGTGTATCTACTGTGGGTTCCCTGGAAGAGTGATTACTCATGATATTCACCCCTGGGTGACTGCTGGTCCTTGGTAGAGATTCCTGGGAGGTGAATCTTTGTTGCGTTTCCCCATCGGTTCCCTAACTTGGGGTCTCCTGCGTGGCCTTCCCTGGAGTCGATTGTTACAGCATCTGCAACTGTGGGGTAGATTTGACTTACCTCCAGGGATGTGGATTTAACATTTCCCATTCATTCCTATGCAAACTGTGAACTGTCATTGGAACTCTTGCTAAAGTGACCCTGAGGTATCTACCAGGCCCCGGACCCCCCTCCCCCCTGGAGTCACTGAGCACTAGACCAAGAGTCATTGTGCCTGTACTTATCAGTGATTGTATAAAAAAATTTAAGAGCCATCCTTTGTATTTCTGCTATGATCAATGTGCTTGAAACGCTGCAACTGCGTCTAGTAACATTGAATTGAATTGATATTTTATTTCTATCGCACTCGTACACAAGTGTTTCAGAGCGCGATTGTCTATTTGTCTGTTTGTCTATAAAATGTATGACGAAGGTAGTTAATGTTATTGATTCTTCAAAGCTTTTGTTAAGGTTTACTATGGTTCTTTTTCTGGCTTTAGTGTATTGACTGGGCATTAATACTGTTATAAGACCCTAAGAGGTCTAACTTGATGGCGAATTGTGTTGTAGGCCTTAGGAATTTTCACCTATTTTCCCTTGGATACCATTCTTTTTCCCTTTTCAATCTCATACACTGCCGTGTTAGTTAGGTCTAGAGCCTTCAACACATACTGGGGTCAGGATGTGCCATTAGGTCACTGCGCTTAGTTTTGCAGACTGCTGTGTCCTTACCTACTTTCACATTTTTAAGGTTTCCTGGATTTTTCCACCTCCTGCTATTTTATGTTGGGTGCTCAACTCAGGCAGAGGGCCCACATTTAGACAGTGGGGTCAGGAGAGTCCTTGTATAGGCATTACTGTTTTAACAATATGCTGGAATATGTTTAATACGCTGTAGTAACATATAAAGTACTTATTTGAACTGGTAGCTTTCAGTTTGTGCCTTAAGTAACATATACATATTTTCAGTGGTTCCATGTCATTTTTCGAAAAAGCAATTTGCTTTTTTTTTTATTTGGCCTGCAACCCAAACCGCTACCCACCCCTTTTAACTCCATGACCTACAACCCCCTATATAATTCGAAGGGTAAAAATAATTTCTTCGAAGTAAATGACTTTGAAGTAATTACTGCCAGGAAAAAGCACAGGATACCGATTTCAGAATATCAGTATAGTGAATTGGTGTGTCCTAATCTGCCTGTGTTGTGACTCCGTCTGCCTTCCCTTTTGTTGCAGCATACCTTGGAATGTGATGAGTGCCTGAGCCTGATAGAGTGTTATTTGCTGGGAATTCCAGGAGTGTCAGTTGGAGAGAGACTGGACTTGGGGGAAGAGGACTGGTGGATGTTTCCCCGTATGTATCTGACTTACCTGTGTCCCTAATGAACGCGAACCTCTATATGCAACCTGAAACTCAGTAAAGAGCTCCCCTCTCACTGTGGCTACTGGCTCAACTATTCTGGGAGGCCCTATCACAATATTGGCAACGAGGAGACTTCAAACCCAGGGGACCAAGCCTGAAGAGAAGTCCTGTGAGAAAGGATAAGAGCAGCGGAGGAACATCCACCGCCCCCTGGCCCCATTAAGGAGAGCTGACCCCTGACTGGTATTTGGAGCAGCAGAGACTGCGCTGGCTGCATGTAAGGGGCAGTTTGAGGGGGGGGGGGGTTGAACATTACCTGCAAAGGGGCAGGCAGAGGGTTGAGCATTTGGGGGCCGTTCTGTATGGTCAGGACACAAGTGGTGGCTGGCTTAAGGCCTGGCAGTATGGCGGTTGGAGAGCCGGGGAGAGACCAAACGGGAGGTTCAGGACAGCCTGCTAGAGAAAGACTTGCAGGAGCTGTCAAACGGACCTGTGAGGGACAGGAGAGAAAAGCTGTCGGCTTGCAGAGCTCCGAAATCAGCTGGAAGGCTGATTGCGGTCTGCAAGGTGCAAGGCACATATGGAAATGTTACCAGGATGGCAAGGGGCCATGTGTTGACTAATTTAACCCTGCAAGGTGTTAGCACTGGTGGGCCACTGGTGAGCAGTTTGTGCATGTATTGGGAGCAGCCTGTTAGGATAAACACCCAGGTAGGCAGGAGGCTACTAGGAGTTCACGGACCCAGCACTCCCAGAAGGCCTAACTCCATCTCTTCCCAAAAGGAATGCAGGCCCAGACTGACAGCAAGTTCAAACTATGGTTTATTACAGCCAAAACCAACAGGGATCAGAACAAGGAACAAAATCCTGGAACGTCTCAGCAAACTCTGGCTCACAGGCCAGTTTTTAGGCAAATCCACGTCACAATGATGTCACAACCTGGGGCCCCTCTCCAGGAAACCTATCGAGCAAGTGGATTGGGCGCTGAGTGATAGTCCACGTATGGCGGACCCTATAGCTGTTAGTTCATTAGATCTCCCATGTCAGAGGGCTGGCCTGGTTCATCTCCCAAAAATGCTACTTCTACAATGTTGCAGTGTGAGGGTCTGATCATTGGTTCTTGCCCCTCCCTACGCACCCCTAGGGTCCTGGATTGTGATTGGCTAGAACTGTTGCCGCCAGGCCTGGGACCCAAATCAGTTCTCAGCTCGAGGTGTACCTTTTCAAGGCAATAAGAGCAACTATGTGTCTGCATTGTAACGTGTGTGCACCACCATAGACTATGAGAGTGCTCGTTCTCATCATGCAACACTTGGCTTCCTCTGTTACAACTTTGTTACAAGTCATTGTCTGGCTACATGAGACTGCTCAGCTTTCCCAGCTGCTAGTTTCGGTCCATCATCAGCTCAGCTGTTCATGTGTCTAGAGACCGTGTTTTGGGCTCTTGGAGCTCAATATATTCGCATTTACTGTGCCGGTGTTACTACAGTTCAGGGAATGGAATGTCATGTGTATCTTGGTGACCTTGGCAGCAGGCCCTGTCTCACACGGTTCTTTAGTTCACGCTGAATTCAGCTCAGCTCAGCCTTTACTTAGATGATTGTGGCCTACTGTTATTCTCCTAAGCCATGGCATGGCTTCTTACTTGTTTGTGCTATTCTATAGTATCTATAGGTTAGTTGTTTATGGCTCTGGCAGGTCTCTCAGGTGCTCCTGCAGTCCCATAGGGTTATTTGCATATAGCATCTGCAAGCTTGTGCACAGGATCTCTTGCTTCTTGCTGTTTCTGTGCTGCTGTGGTCAAGCTAATGGCAAAATAATAAATGTGAAGACAGTATGTACGTGTGTCTGTCCCCTAATTTATAGAACTGTTCGCATGTATTCTTTGTATATTCGGGTGCATGATTGTGCCCCGATGTGCGCGTGGCACGTGTGCTTAATGTCTAATGCTGCTACATCATGGTGCCTCTAACGACATTGTGGATGGCTTCTTGGTGCTTTAGTCGAGGATGTCAGTGGAGGTGTCTTTGGCCACGCCTCGAGACTCCTCATCCACTATGGGTAATGTTTGCACTGCTACTGGGCTGTAAGGTTGGCTGAGTTAGTGCCTTTCAACGTACGTGTTCATTGTGGGAGCACTAGGAACCAGTCTGAAATGATACGATTGATCATGGTTTCTTTTGTTCTTCTTCCGGTTCATGTTTCTGGTGGGAGGGGAATCAGGGGTAGACTTTGACCTACCCTCTTCAGTACCCCCTCTGGTCGACTTGTCGATAACATCAGGAAAGAACCACTCACCTTCTTTGAACCGCCATATCTTCGTCACTCCTCCGAGTTGTCTATAATAGTTTGCATGATCATCAAAGGAACAGTACATGTAACAGAACACCCCTTTGGAGTTGCACTAAACCCACTTCCCCTCATAATTTGTTGGGTCTCTGGGATTGTCCACCTTTGTCCCTGCTGGAAATAGGTCACACATTGTTATTCTCTCCCTTAGCCTTGCTGCATTCCCATTGCCTCTTCTGCTGTTTTATTGGACGTTCCAATGCATATCTTCATGCCGCACACTGATACCGCTCCCAGCACTAGCACTCCAGCTATCACCTTCAGTCCATCAGACAGCCATGATGGCATCCACAACCATAGATATGCTACCCAGCTCTTGTCCTTTCCCATTCCACATGATTTGTCCTCCATCTTTGCATGCATTCGTGCCAATTGTGCAACTTCATCTGAGAGAGTTCTGTTGCCTTCATCGTTAGGTGGTCTGAATGTGCAACATGAACTCCCTATTTTTGAGCAAACTGCTCCTTCCATTGCTTTGAGGAGATCCAGAACGTACCTACTCTGGAGCGCCATCAACCTTATTGCTTTGAGCTCTCCTTTTAAGGTGTTGAATCAATTCACTGTCAAATTAATTGTTACCATCATCTCCCAGCGAGCGATTTGTAACCCCTTGGCATTCGTATATGTCTGTACTCCTGGTATCAGCGATGCAAAGAGCATTTGTGTTCTACTAAACAGTCTGTGTTCTGCTGGTACTTCATCCAATGATGCTTCTGATTGGCCTGAGAAGTAATTCCCCCCTCTCTTTACTCTGCTGAATCCTTTTGGCTGATCATCTTTCTCTCCTTGGACAGATGGTACTATCTCTAGTGACCTCTTCTTCCGTTTGTTGTTTTCCATCTTCAGAAAGTTATCAAGCTTCACATTCTTCTTGGGCACACCAATGAGGGCAGGTTGATGTGCACTAGGGAACAAACCCCTCCCGAATTCGGTGGTCGTTTCTCATAGGCTTTAGATCTGCATGCCCAATAGTGATCCAGCAGTACTGCTGTTCCCGCTCCCATTGCCGGGATAATCTCGACCGCCTTGCATCCCACGTTTTCACCAACCTCCTCATCCCCATTGTGCTGGTAACACCGAGCCAGTTGAAAGGGGCCCCTAGGGGTCCCTTACGTCTATGGAAACAAGGCGAGTCCCCACACACGATAGATACGCCAGACACGAGGTTGTATTCCCAAAGCCAGGGTTTATTGCAAAGAAAAAGTCTCAGTTGGCCAACTCGGTCTCACGCCCCGCAACGTGTATCTCTAGACCTCGAGGGACGAAAGAGAATGAATTACGTACATCAGTTACATATATACAAAATGCATATCAAACAATCAGCTATGACATGTTTAACACCCCCCCTTTATTGGGTTTATTTGAACTTGGTGTGATGATGCACATTTTTGACAACTATGACACCTTCAAACATCTATTCTAGTAACAATTTGCAATTTGTGAGTGCGTAGGCATCTTTCAGTTTTTGAACAGAACACAGCGCTTCTGTTCTTGGAAGCGAGCTACATACGGGGGGAGTTGCATTCCAGACCTTGCTATCTATGAGGTGCTATTCGTGTCCTGGGAGCCGACACGCTCTAATGCGGCTCAGCAAAGGGGGGCCGTAAGAAGAGCATAATTCAAGCCTTTAGCTGCTTTATTCTACCATATTCTATCATATAACGAGACTGGCTGGCAGCTGCGAAATGATTAAATGCCCTGCAGCTCTGCTTCAAGGCTACATTCGGGAGGGAGCCGGGCATTCTTCCTGGTGCTGCCTACGTTGTGTTTCAACAAACTCTTTTTATCCTCGCGGCCCTGCGGCCTTTTCCTTTTACGTGCAGACAACAATGTTTTACAGTTGAGCAGTGTAAGCAATAAGAACAGAAAGCAATGAGCAATGGCTAGAAAACAAAATGGCGATTCTTGTTATATCAAAATGGCCGTTCATTGGCAAACTCGGAAACCTATATTCTGTCATATCGTGCATGAGACGGTTGGCCCACGGCCATCAAAATACGTTTGCGGTCACACAGGAGAGGTATCCATTTTTCTAGACTGACAAACCCTCCTTTGGCCGTATGCCAAACGTCTCAACTATTTATTGAAACCTCCTCTAGTGATGATGAGTCTGAAGTACTTATGTCTGAATTTTGCATGCTATCGTAAACATCATCGTCTTCATCAATATCTATAGCCATCAACTCTTTTACTGTTTTCATCTCATTTGTGTCTTGGTCAGCTCGACCATGAGTTTGTTTTTTCCTCGTCATCATATGCATACATCCCTCCGTACATCCCTCAGTTACCTCAGCGCAAACTATTGGTAGGCAGTGTATGCGACAACAGCACGATACGAATATTCCAAACACCACTACTAATATTGAAATCAACTTCCATCCCCAAGAACGCAGTATTCCCCAAAACCAAGACCCTATTCCCCAGCTTCCTTCTTCAGTAGGGAGTTCGGAGCTTAGGACATGCATTTTCTTTATTGCTTCAAAGATCGTAGGGGAGTAGTCATCTACACACGCTGATCCCACTATTTTGCAAATTCCCCCACGATCAACCAGGATCACATCGAGGGCCATTCTATTTTGCAGCGTCATTAACCTGATTCCTCTTTCTTCCAACGTCATGTTAAATATAAATAGTATATCTGTCGTTGTGTTTATGGTATTTTTTAGTATTCTGGACAGCTGCCTTATATTATAGGAGTTCACTATCTGCCCTAAAAATTGAATGAATGATTTTGCTACATCAGTTGCTATCAAAACACCCTTGTCAGTCCTTTTGACTCTAGTTCTGGATAGTCTGGCCATGTCTGCTGTTTCTAAGAGGAATACTCCTGGGAACAGTAGACCTAGGTAACATGTACCTCCCCAGTTTCTGGGCAACCAAGGATATGCTTTCTCTCCACATCTAAAATAAACTGGATCTCCCACATATACTGGTTCTATTTCCCATTTCAATACCACTGTATTCATGCACCCAGTATATGTTCCGACTGAAAAATAGCCTTTCTTTTTTAGACAAAAAGGGACAGTTCTTGGGCTATAATTCACTGTGTAAGATGGGGGGATTGCATCTTTGTCCCCTTCTGTTCTTACACGAAACGTCATTACAGATGTTTTTTCTGGTGGGGACAATCTATCTCGTCTATTTTGTCGTGTTATCTTTCCCGTACTTTTCCTCGTGGGCTCAGGGGCCATTACTTGTGCTTTATGGAATATGGAACAACCCACAGGTTTCATTATTATTTCCTCAAACTCATTCATGTTGGTTCTGTCTAATTGACCCGTACTACTCTCATTCCATTTCCCATAGAACATTGCATCTAAAGATGCACTACATGCAGAACTTAATGGTAATGGCTGTACATACCACCCTATTCCTTTCCCAGCATGCTGTGGTAAATGGGCACATACCCAGCAATTTGTTTTCTTCAGAATTGCATGTGTCATGTTCATGATTAATAACAACGTGTTATTCCCGAAACATTCCCTGTGTCTTTCTTCCATTGGGGGCAGGGTATAAGTAATCACCTGAACCTGGCTTTCAGTAGTGGATATATTAACTACTGGTAAAAACATTTCTAATGGGTGTGTCGATTCCACATACCATAATATTAGGGCTGTCGTTATTGGTGCTACCACGCTCATAAAGCACATAATTATTGTCAGCGCCAGCATACAATTCGTTTTACCATGGGTTTTTCTTAAGCTTACAGTCTTTATAATTGACTCATTCTCAGCAGTGGTGCAGGAGAAGGCTGGAGCCGGTCCGACATGTTTCTCATCATCCTTCTTCTTTCTAATTACAGTTCGTCTGGATATCTCTCTTCGTTGCGCTTGCTCTGATGTCAATAAGTTCAACGGAATTGTCACAGTTCAGATCTGCCAGTCCTTTATAGCCTGGATTTGCTTATTTATTTTTAGGAAGGATCACTTGTCCTTTCTCATACTGCTCAGAGGACTTTTGATCAGTTATCTATTGCCTTAGTACCATGTGCGCCCAGCTTGTCCGCTCTGGTTCCTGACACATGTACTTTTTATGATCGCACCGAGGAGCCGCGAGTCTTGAATTGTCCGACTTGCACAATTCTGACGCTTCTCTCCTCTACACCTCTAGTTCCTTCTCCGTCCATGAGCAGAACCAGAGGTTGACATAAACACCAAAAGAATGGTGGATCACTTTGTCTTTCGAGGCCGTAAATTGTATCGCCTCACTCCTGGTATCGTGTGATCCGTGAACAGTGCCGGTGCACTTCCAGATTCAGGCTCAAAGTCAGCCTGTGGCGCTACTGCAGGTGCTTGTGTGCGCCGAGCCAGTGATGCAGATTCGGTCTTTGGCGTGCTGGCAAGTGCTGGTGGGCGCCAAAGCGGCACACGTTTCGTTTCTGCTGGTATTTGCAAGTCAGATTTCGTGTCGGCCAACAGTGTTGTCGATTCTGCTGGGCAACGTTGGGGTACTCTTTGCACTTCCCCCTTTTTGGCAATCGTCTCAGGCTTTGTTTCGAGTTTCACTTCTCGTTTGGGCAGATATGGTGGCTGCTTACTGGCAACAGTTTCTTCCGTTTCTGGGACCGCTGTCTCTTTCCGGTCATCTGGGTCAGGCAAGTCTTTCAGTGAAGTTGGAATCTTTTTGGCATGGGTGGCATGGATCCACGACTTCCGTCCATCCACCCATATCGCCGTCTGCGTTGCCAAAAGTACTTGATAGGGGCCGCGCCACCTGGGTGCTAACAATGACTTTCTTTCAAAATTCTTTAGCAGCACCCAGTCTCCTGGCTCCAGCGCGTGCCCGAGACCGGTGTATCTCACGGGTAATGCCTCCTGCACCTGCTGATGAATCAAATGCAATTTCTGCATTAAAAGGCCACAATAAGTACTAAGCACAGGATGTTCTACCTCTCTAAGTCGTTTTGGCTGGTTTCGGTCGTTTTGACCGAAAAACAATGGTCGAAAGGACCAAATGTTCGAAAAATGATGCCACCAAAGGATCGAACACCAAAAGTTTGATCCTTTGGTGGTAGCATTGGAGAAAAAAACAGGGGCTGCGGGGATGTTCCCCGCATTCCCCCGCTCACTATACTTTACGGTATAGTGAGCGGGGGCTGCTGGGGACACTCGCGCAGCCGTCCGTGTTTCAAAAAAAAAAAACAAACGGGGGCTGCGGGGGTGTCCCCCGCATTGCCCCGCTCACTATACTTCATGGTATAGTGAGCGGGGGCTGCGGGACACCCCCGCCCGCAGCCTTCTGTTAAAAAAAACAAGAAGAAAAGGACCCTGCAGCGCCGGTTCCCTTTCACAGAAGTGAAAGGGAACCGGCGCTGCAGGAACCAGCGTGAAGATGAAGGTAAGTGGGGTTTGTGTATGTTGGGGGTGTGGGTGGGGGTGTGCTGGGGGTGTAGGTGGGGGGTGTTGTGTGTGTGTGTGTGTGTGTATGTGTGTGTGTGTGTGTTTTTGCAAATTATCGCGGCTGTAATGTCCGAAAACAAAGTGTTCGAACTTTTGGTTATTCGAACACTTTGGTTTCAGTCATTTCAGGCTTGATAATTTTGGCTTCGGCCAAATCACTGGGATTCGTTTTGGCTGAGGTGCGCACCATACATTTGGCGGCCTCCCCATTACGATTTCGTACGGGGAGAGCCCAGTTTTAGCCTGTACAGACGTACGCATGCATAATAGTGCTATTGGTAATGCATCCACCCAACTCAACTTGCTTCCCGCACATATTTTACTGATCTTTGATTTGAGAATCCCGTTGTGCCTCTCCACAAGACCGGCTGAACTCGGATGCTTTGAACTATGGAATCTCTTATCGATCTGAAGACCCGCACATATCTGTAACACCACTGCACCCACAAAATGTGGGCCATTATCGGACCATAAGACATGGGGAAAGCCAAATCTGAAAAAGTATTCCTTAAGCATTACTTTTGCCATGCTCATTGCTGTGCAGTCCTTCAAGGGATATGCCTCCACCCACTTACTGAATGCACAGATCACCACTAAGACGGATTTTAAGTTTTGGCATCTCTCCATCTCTATGAAATCAAAATGGATCACCTCAAACGGCATAGAGGGCGGGCCAAAACTGCCTATTGGAGTCACTGTTCCCTTTCCTACATTGTGTTGTAAACACGTGATACAGTTCTGCACCAACCTCTCTGCATTCTTCTTTATGTTTACATTATGCCATACTGTAGATAGGTCCTGTAGTATCTTTTTCGCACAGATGTGGGTAGGGCTGTGGGCCATTGTGACCATTGCAGTCACATAGGAATTTGGCAACATCCAGTTTCTAGTTCCCTTGTCCACCCAACAACCTTCCAGATCTAACTTAGCAGAGCCCTCTGCCCACCCTTGTATTTCATCGGCCGTAGCTTCGGCCTGCATTTCTTTGACAGTGGCAACTCCATTTTCTATCGTACAGGGTACTTCCTCAGTCTGAACCGCCATCAATTTGGTATTTAAATCAGTGGCAGTTTGTTTCGCAATTCTGTCTGCACACGCGTTTCCCTCTCCTACTTTGCATGTTACCTTTTTGTGTGCCTCTCATTTTACTATTGCCAGGCGCTTTGGAAGCGTGAGTGCAGACAGCAATCGTACAATCAAAGGGCCATGTTGAATTCTGGCACCATGTGATGTCAAAAAACTCTCTCTCAGCCCAGAGTCGACCAAAGTTATGAACCACCCAAAAAGCGTACTGACTATCAGTATATATATATTCACATTCAAATTTTCAGAAATCTCGCAGGCTCTGGGTAATCCTATTATCTCTGCGGCTTGTGCCGAATTGTAGGGGATTCTTTTGTTTTCCACAACGCTCTCTAGGGTAGTGATAGCATATGCGGCAGTTGTCGTGCTGTCAGGTAATTTAAAACATGAGCCATCACAAAATAACTCTCCATCTGGCTCTTTCTGTGGGGTATCACTTAAATCAACTCTCCCCTTGGTTTCTTCGTCAGTGACCATTAAGCAATCGTGGGGGGGGGTTGATTCATTCTCCCCAATTTCTTTTATGGGTAGTGGCATTAATTCTGCAGGATTCAAAGCGCTACACCTCATAATTTGGATATGGGTCGCAAACAAGATAATCTCATATCTTGTCAATCTAGCAGAAGTGAGGTGCTGCGTCCCATTTAATAGGATGTCTATGGCATGTGGCACCATCAGAATTAAAGTGTGCCCCAATACCATCCCTTCCGTTTGTTTCACTGACGCAGCAGCCGCTGCGACAGATCGCAAACATTGTGGTAGTGCGCGCGCTACAGGCTCCAGCACAGAAGAAAAATAGCCGCATTGCCTATTTCTTCTACCTTGTTCCTGTGTCAAAACCGCCAATGCACATCCTTCACTTTCACACACAAACAGTCTAAAAACCTTCTCATAATTCGGCGTGCCCAAAATTGGAGCCGAGTATAATGCAGTTTTTAATTGATCAAATGCTTTCTGACGTTCCTCATCCCACTGCAACGGCATAACCGCATCTTTTCTAGTCAAATTCACCATCGGTTTCACAATTAACGCAAAATTACCAATCCATTGTCGGCAATATGAAGCCATGCCTATTATGGCTCTGACTCCTTTTTGTGTCTTTGGAATAGGCATACAAGAAATACTTTCTATGCGTTCTGGCGTTAGCCTTCTCCCTTCTTTCGAAAGTAGGTAGTCCAAATAGGCTACCTCCTTTCGATTATATTGAAATTTCTTAAAACTAGCTTTATGGCCATGTGCCGCTAGGTGTGACAGTAGTAATACAGTGCTTTCTTTACAAATCTCCTCTGTGTCAGCAGCTAACAATAGATCATCTATGTATTGCAAGAGTACACAACCCACTGGTAATTCTAGCATGTCTAGCTGCTCTTTTAATGCTCTACTGTAAATACTCGGACTTTCCCTGTAACCTTGCGGAATCCGCGTGAATGTAAATGATCGTCCTCCTAATGTGAACGCGAACAAATATCTGCTGTCTTGTCCACTGGAATGCTGAAGAACGCGTTTTCCAGATCAACTACACTAAAATATTCTGCTGAAACAGGTATCATTGTCAATATTGTAGTGACATCTGGCACTAAAGGAAATTTTGGATCTACTACCTTGTTTAATGCACGCAAATCGATTATAAAATGGTATGGTACTTCATTGCCTCCTTTTTTATAAACTGGAAGAATCGGGCTGTTGCATGTACTGCCTGTAATTTCTTCAATGACCCCTAATTTCACCAAATCTGTAACAATACTCTTCAATCCTTTCTCACCTTCAGCCGAGATTCTGTATTGGGGAATTCGCGGTAGGGTAACACCTTCTTTCAAAATGATCTTTACTGGCTCTATCTTCAAACATCCTACATCGTTGTCATGCATTGCCCATATACAGGTTGGCACTTTACTTAGTTCTCCTGGTAAAGTTTCAGACATGAATTCTGACACAGGGGCATCGTGTGGCCAAATCGTTAGGAACACCCCGTCTGCCGTGCAATGTATAACGGAACCTAATTTTTTCAACAAATTTAATCCCAACAGGTTCTTCCCACAATTTTCTGTTAAAAGGAAAGGACAATGTTCAGTGAATGGTCCTATAGTAACTGGGACTGGTTTGGACACTGGGTTTATGACTGGTGTACCTGCGAACCCTACGGAAACATTCTTTTGCCGTGACAGTGGTATATCCGGAACCAAGTGGTGGTCTATTGAACACTTTTGCGCTCCTGTATCTACAAGAAAGCGGTGGTCCTCATTCCTGACTCTCATTTCTATGTAGACTCCTCTCTGATTCAAGGGAATAGACACTGGTTCCGACCCCTGTCCTGGGCTGTCCTATTGGGGAAATAACACATCGTCCGATGTGTAATCATTGCTGTTACTGTAATACGTGTTTGGCTGTGTATCGAAAACATTCCCACTCTTTCCTCTATTTCCCCCACTCTGGTTTCCATACTGTTGGTTTTGCTGTGGCTGGCTCTGGTTAGGGGCATTTTGGTTTTGGGCTTGATTTTGATTACCTCTGTTATTGTGGTGCTGCTGCATACTATTCCTATTTGGTCCATTCGCTCCTTGGTGTCCTCTATGCTGTCTCCTCTGACCAGACCCATTTCTATTCTGCAGATGCGGACACTGCGCTCGCCAGTGTCCTTCATCCTTACAAAACGCACACTGATTTGGTCCCACTGTTCCTCCATGCATATTCGAATTGCTCCTTCCTTGGGCATTCCCTCTCCCTCTATTGTGTCCTACTACTCGCTGCAGTAGTACCTGTGTTTTCAATAGGCATACTTTCAAGTCTGCCCCCATCTGTTTTAGCAACGATAATTCGTCCACCATTTTCTTCTTCCCCGGTGATGGTAACTGCTGCCGTTCATTATGTGACCCCTTCCTTCCCTTCCGATGTCTCCCGATATCCCTACTCCTGTACCCAGGTGTAGTAAACATTTCGGCATAATCATTATCTTATTCATCTTTAAGTTCAAAAAGTCCATATACATGTTCTCTCACTTCTTCATCCCTCTCCCCACAGCGTGCTAATGCATTCAAATCTAACAATCGCTGCGGTGGTAATTTCCCAATTAACTGTTTCCATTTCTCCACCAAATATTCAACCATGCATTCCAAAACTACCTGTCTTTCGTTGCTTTTTTGGAAGTCATACATCGATGCCAATGCTGCCGTCCCATCATTCCTGTCTATATACATCTCTGCCTGTTGCTGCAATTCCACCTTCCTTTCTTTGCTGATCGCGCTGCGAGTTACCCTCGTGCATCCCTGTTGTTCAGTCCCGCCTCTTGCCCCCGTGGTTTCAACTTCAAACCCGGGAGGAACGGACGGTACCAAGTCTGTGTCTGAGGCGTGAGGTGCGGATGGGACAATGGGAACAGGGAGTGTGTGTTGTGGACCTGGTTGGCTAATAAGAAGTGTTACGTGCGCGGTCTGTGGCTATGGGAGGGCTTGAGCTACCGGAGGGAGAGCTTGGGCTACGGGCGGGGTTTGGGCAATAGTTACTGACGTGTCTGGCCTCACTTCTGATCTTGGGCCTTGTTTTGTATGGGTCAATATGTTTTCTCTTAATTCATCTGCTATGTGCAATTTTCCTTGTGGATATATCTTTTCTATATTCAACTGGTCACGCCTACCTGCCCTTCTTACACTCTCAGTCCACTCCTCCTCTTCTTTCTCTTCCGCTACTTCACCTTTCGATTTATGCCCGCGTGCATGCTTCGCTCTACTTCTAAATCGGAGCATTGCTTCCCTTCTCCAGTCTTTAATAGTCTCAAATGCTGCAGGACGCGCTTTCTTTCTTATAAACAGCCTTTCCAAGTTATCTATTCTCGCTATCTCAAAACTACCATTAATCTGTCACTGATGGTCTTGTTGCTTTCTGGTTTGCCTATGCCAAGTCTCACAGAATATTATCGCACCCACTCCATACTTCACATACATCTCATATGCCGGCATTCCCCCAGGTGGTACAATTTGGCCATCTTCCAAAGATTGTCTACCACAGCGGAAAAACCCCGCTAGGGTGGACAATACCTCAGGCATGCTTCAACCTTCGCCCTGGTTAATCAACCTTACCTAGGGCGTTTGATTTTGCAAAGTCAACTCTCAACCAATATCAGGATTACTTTGAATCGGGGAATGACTCACCTGATAAATCAAGTCATCTGTATACTGACGCACCAAATGACGTTGTGTCTGCGTTTCTTGGCTTCCGCCTCATTTCGGGACCCTCGCCTCCTTGTTCTCTAGCCAGGCACGTTGATCAGGGATCAGATGTGTGCAGATCTGCAAAGGAGTCTCTCATCACTTCTACAGGGCGCCCCGAACACCTCTTGATCCCGGCTCGATCGTCCCGTCCTCGCCGTTCTCCGCCTTACTCAATTACAACGTTATGCAATGGAACACGTGGGGGAGGGTCCCTATTCGGGCGCCATCTTGAAAGGGGCCCATAGGGGTCCCTTACGTTTATGGAAACAAGGCGAGTCACCACACACGATTGATACGCCAGACACGAGGTTGTATTCCCAAAGCTAGGGTTTATTGCAAAGCAAAAGTCTCAGTTGGCCAACTCGGTCTCACGCCCCGCAACCTGTATCTCTAGACCTTTTGTATATATGTACATCAGTTACATATATACAAAATGCATATCAAACAATCAGCTATGACATGTTTAACACCCCCCCTTTATTGGGTTTCTTTGAACTTGGTGTGATGATGGACATTTTCGACAACTATGACACCTTCAAACATCTATTCTAGTAACAATTTGCAATTTGTGAGTGCGGAGGCATCTTTCAGTTGTTGAACAGAACACAGCGCTTCTGTTCTTGGAAGCGAGCTACATACGAGGGGGGGAGTTGCATTCCAGACCTTGCTATCTATGAGGTGCTATTCGTGTCCTGGGAGCCGACACGCTCTAACCGGGCTCAGCAAAGGGGGGCCATAAGAAGAGCATAATTCAAGACTTTAGCTGCTTTATTCTAACATATTCTAGCATATAACGAGACTGGCTGGCAGCTGCGAAATGATTAAATGCCCTGCAGCTCTGCCAGGCATTCTTCCTGGCGCTGCCTACGTTGTGTTTCAACGGACTCTTGTTATCCTCGCGGCCCTGCGGCCTTGTCCTTTTACGTGCAGACAACAATGTTTTACAGTCGAGCAGTGTAAGCAGAAAATGTACTGCGAAGCAATAAGAACAGAAAGCAATGAGCAATGGTTAAAAAACAAAATGGTGATTCTTGTTACATCAAAATGGCCGTTCATTGGCAAACTCGGAAACCTATATTCTGTCATATCGTGCAAGAGACGGTTGGCCCATGGCCATCAAAATACGTTTGCGGTCACACAGTAGAGGTATCCATTTTTCTAGACTGACACGGTGTCCTCAAAGGAATTAATGGCATTGGTCCAGCTTTGTTTTCCACCCAGGTCAGCAATTTTGCACTTCTGTCCCATTCCTTCAGGCACTTATCATTCTCTTCTTGTACCTTGCTCACTGGCGAGTTAGCTAAGGTCAGTGCCTTACGTCCCATCACTCCATCTTCCCAGCCATCCTTAGTGTATACACGTCCATAGACCAGTATCTCTGGTCTTTCCCAGCACCCGGGTTCTCCTCCTCTCTCCTTTGCTCTTGTCCAGGGGCATGGCAGTTCCGCCAGTGCAATAGTCTTTGTTTCCCCTTTCGCTATCCCATCAGTTATGTATTACAATCCTTCATGGAGCTGCCAGTAGTTATTCATCTTGTCTAGTGCCTTGATGTAACTATATTTATATGTGTATGTCCCCTTGGACATCCACCTTAAGGTTGCTGTCTTCCCTTGGAATCAGCCTGATGTTTGGAACATTGCCAGGTACATCAAGCACTGTGCTTTGGCTTCAGGTATTTCAGTTGCAATGAACGTTCTAGAAGCACTCATGCCATAGGGGATTAAGAAGCAGACATAACAGCTCTCCCCGGTGGTGTTCCTACCAACTTTGGACATGTGTTTGTACCACATGTTGTTTGTTACTCGTGCTCTGTCTGTGAGATACATGTCAACTCCCTTCATGTCTGCATCAACACTGCACTTACCTGTTCTTACCTTATCAGCAGTGTCTTCTCTTCCACCTGACAAGGTAGTTCCTCCTGTTTGGGTGTGGGTAATGTTAGTAGTGGATATAGCGGTAGCGCTCATAGCAAATTAGAGCTGCCAGAAAATAATGCCCAGCACTCAGTTGGGAATCAGTAAACACAGCAAAGTTAAAGCAAATTTTATTGTGTTCGACATGACCACTTATGATGTTTGATCCTTGCAGCTGATGAGATGATAAAGGTGCCTGCTTGAAGATCGCAAGAAATGTATTATGGTGTTAATAATACTTGTCAGTACCGTCAACTCCTCCCAGACATTCCTTATTAAGGGATCTCTGAGTGTGGGCAGAATGGGGTAAGCACTTTGTTCAAGTTGTGGGTATGCTCGGGCCAGATATTCTATGAGTACGAAGAAGTATACTTCATGGGATCGGGCCCTGAACCGTCTGGGTCTCCTTACATAGTGTACAAATTGGCTGGAAAATGCTTCTGGGTGGTCCGTAGGAGGTAACATCAAGACAGTTCCCTATGTAGTTCTAACAACATTCGCATCAACCTGC
The DNA here is from genome assembly GCF_040938575.1 of Ambystoma mexicanum. Lineage (NCBI taxonomy): Eukaryota > Metazoa > Chordata > Amphibia > Caudata > Ambystomatidae > Ambystoma > Ambystoma mexicanum. The sequence goes on along the minus strand of NC_090927.1, from coordinate 1,165,232,036 downwards.
ATGTGCGGAAGAAGAGAGAAAACAACACAGTGTTCAACCGTCAATGTGCACATGTATTCGAGTTCCAATTCACAACCTGCATGTGCAAAGGAAAAGAGAAAACAACACACTGGGCCTCATTACACAGTAGGAGGTAAGGGTTTACCGGTACCGGTATTTTACCGGTAAATCCTTACCGCCTTACTATGAGGTCACTTTGCGGGTTGGGGATTTTAACGCCTGCTTTTTGCAGGCGTTAAAAACCAACCCGCAAAGGGACCCAGGGAGCTAATTACGGTACCGCAATTTGCGGTGCCGTAATTAGCGCCTTCACCATTCCCATTATGCCGTATGGGGCAAAAATGGGAATGGGGAAGGGCAATGGTGGAAGGGGGAATTACCGCCCCTCCAACCTTGGAATGGGGCGGTAATTCCCCTTTCCACCAAGGCGGTGCCGGTATTTTACCGGCATGAACCATGGTGCTAATTGCGGCATGGTTCACCACCTACCATGTAATGAGGCCCACTGTGTTTCAGCTGTCAATGTGCACAAGTGTTCCAGTCGCTACTTCAGCTGCTTGGGATCGTCGGACCATAGGATGGCCAGGCCTCCCTAAATCTGTAAGATCTGCACACAGTTGTAGTTCATCAAGATCCTCAATGTTGGCCCTGTTGATCACTGTTACTCTGTTGCTGGGCAAGGCCACTGCTTTGTAGGGCTTGATGTCCTGGATGTGGTTCCAAACGGTTTTCCGCTTGAGCCGCACAGCCCTATCTGTGACTACTTCGACCATGTGAGAGCTGGAGAGCCTGGGAGAGTTCCACCTACACAGAAAGTTCTTTAGGAGGACTAAGTCCCTCCCCTTTACTGGGTGTCCAATATTTTGCTCTTGGTCATTAGGATCTGTGGCTTCGTTGTCTTCGGGCCTGCCCTGTGTCCGCTGTATCTGGTGAGAGATAAAAGAAGTGCTAAAAAAACAAGGAATTGATATATTCGAACATCTCTTGCCCTAAAACATCTGCACTATTCTCACAGTCCTTCAATGCTCTAGTGGGAGGAGCTAGGGGAAGATGCATGTGCCGTCCTGTCACGAACTCGTGGGGCATTAAATGGTTGTCGGATCCTGGCTTGTTGCGCAATTCAAAAAGTGCCAATGGCAGTTTTTCTTGGTGCTCTGCTGAGTTTTGGCAATACATTCCTTTAGGAGTCAAATGATGTATTCACACATCCCGTTTTCTGGTGGGTGGTACGCACAGGTGAATTTGTGTTTGATCCCTACCAGGGTTGTGATGTGTTGAAACAGTTCATTTGCGATGTGAGGGCCATTGTCAGACCACAGAACCTCACACACGCCCCATCTTGGGAAGACTTCTCCGACCAGGAATTCTGCTGCTGTAAGAGCGTTAGCATGTGAACAGGATCCCGCCTCTTTCCACCTTGAGAATGGGCAGACAACCACTATCATGTAGTGGTACACTTGACAGACTTGGTTCATGCCCACGTAATCAACATGGAGATGCAGGAATGGGCCTTCGGGTCATGGTATGGCTCCTCTCACAACTATCAAAGTATGTCCTGCTGTGAACTTCTGGCAAGGCAAGCAGTTGCTAATGAAATTGCCCACGTGTTCATTGAAATTTGGGCAAAAAACGATTCTCCAATGCATGCCGCAATGACCTCTTTACCTGTGCGTGCTGGATAGTGCAATTATGCCAGTGCTATTTTAAGCAAGGCTAGCAGCATAACCACCTTCCCCGTGTTGTTCTGTTGCCATAGAGCATCTGTTGGAGACATGTAACATCCTCTTTTCACCCATAGCTCCCTCTTCTTCTGTGGTGCAGCTCCCTGCAATTCCATAATCTGAGTTTCTGGGATGCTGTTATATCCCTCCCTTAGCACCATGTTCCTCACACCCCCAGGGGCGTTTGGTCTTTCCTTCAGCTCCCACAGTTCCCCAAGGTACACTGCGCACTTTGCCTCGTGGTCTGCTGCCTCGTTACCTTTGGAGATAGGATCCTCCCTTTTTGTGTGGGCCTGGCATTTCACTAGTGCTAGCTCCCTTGGGTATGCAATCACATTGATCAATTTGCCTAGCAGGAGCACATGCTGCACCGGTGTCCCATCTTCCCTTCTGAACCCCCCCTTAGCCATCATGCCAGTCCTGAATGTACTGTGTTCTAGCGCTAATATGAGTGTCACCAGTTATGCTGCTTGCACCGAGTAATGAGATGGTAGTCATGAACTCACAACCACTTTGCTCCTCCCGTCCTCCCTCAATCTGATTACAGCAGTTCCAGTCCTTCTGATCCCTTCAGTCTGATCAATAGTCGATGAACCATGAATGTACAGCATGTCTCCCCCCTCAAGTGCATCTTCCTCCACCTTGAATGTTTCACTGAATAGCTCCATGTTCTTTGTGCAGTCATGTGCATAGTCTCCTGGTTGGTAGACATCAGCCAAGAATAACACTGGTCTCACTGTCTTGCATCTCACTATTCTCAGTACTACATTTGATAGTATGACCTCATAGCCTGATGCTCTCTGTGTAGTCAGTGTGCTCTTTGGCTTGTGCAGTATTGCAAACAGGGTGTGCTCCATGTAAAGAGTGGCGGTGCACCCCATTGTCACTGCAAATGATTTTTCCACTGTGAAGGCTGCAGCAGCCAATGATTGCTTGCACGGATAATGTCCTCTCATTACTGGGTCAAGGTGTCCACTGTAGTAAGCAATTGGCTTATGGTCCATGCTTGTTTTCTGAGTCAGTACTGCTTTCATCACAGGACTGTCAGTGTGGGAGAACAGGAAGAATTCTCTTTTGTAATCGGGGGTCCCTAACACTGGTGCTGTGCATATGGCTTGTTTCAATTCCTCAAAAGCCTCAGTCAGTTCTGCTGGCCATGCCAGTGTCTTTGTTCCCTTCTGTGCTTCCTTCAATGCAGTCAAGAGTGGCCTGATGTATGTGCTGTAATCAAAGACCCATGCCCTGAAATAATTACACAACCCCACAAACTGTTGCATTTCCCTCAATGTTTCAGGGAGGGGGTGTTGGGAATAGTCTCTGCTCTCTTTGGGGCAATGTGCCTGCCGTCCTTAGATATCATATGTTCAATGTAAAGCACTTCCTTCTGACAGTACTGTAGCTTGACCTTGTCTACCGTATATCCCTTGTCAGCTAACACTGTCAACATGTGCACTGAGTCCCTTCTGCACTTGTCTTCTGTCTCACTGCAAATCAAAATGTCGTCAACATACTGCAGAACTGTGCTTTATGTCTCTATGTTCCCTAGATCCATCTGGATCCCTGTCATAGGTTTCCCCTTTTCTCACCTGTTTTCTCTGTTTTGCGGAGTCCTTTGTCGGGATTTTCTTCCAAGCCGTTTTGGTCTTCTACAAGCCCGCTCGGCCGTCTTCGGATTACAGGATTCGTTCAGCTTCTTCGACCGGGATCTAGGAAACTCCAGGAAGCTAGGAATAGAGGCAGCACGCGGAGGCGGACTGCGCGGAACGCGGAAGAACAGGATCAAGAAGGTAGAAGGAAAGGAGAAGGAGGAAGGTCCGGGGACCGGAAAGCAGCACAGAACAGGAGAACAAACTACGGAGCACGTCAGGCCACAGCTATCGGTAGCGTTGAGACGCGCGGAACCGCAGGGGAGTGGCTAATTTATAGAACGTGCTGCATAGGACGTAAAGGTCGATAGACCGCGTTCCGTGTATATGGCCATGTTGGGTGTACTACAGCGAGTAACCCCCGATGTGCCAGGGACCAGGAAGACGAGAAGGGGCGTGATCGACGGATCATGACAGCATGCCCCCTTCTAAAACCCGTTCCACCGGGTTTACCTGGATGAATTCGGTGGAACATTCTGAGCAATCTGGGAGAGTTCAAATTTGAGACTGGGTCCCAGGTACGTTCGCTGGGTGGATAACCTTTCCATTCCACCAGGTATTGAAGTTTGCCTCGTCTATATCGGGAATCACAAATACGAGAAACTTCGTATTCCAGCTGGTCATTGACAAGCACAGGACTAGGTCTAAGAGTAGTCCGGGTAGTTTGGATGAAGGGCTTCAACAGGGATTTGTGAAAAACTGGATGTATCTTCTTCCAGGAATCCGGGAGTTGATGTCGAAAGGCCACAGGATTGATGATCTCTTTCATAGAGAAGGGTCCATAATACCCGGGAGCCAACTTATTCGGTCTGAGATGTCGGGGTAGAAGTTTCGAGGATAGCCATACTTTATCCCCAATGGAGTATGAAGGCCCCGGTCTTCTCCTTGAATCTGCATAGTGTTTGGTTTGTATTTGCGCTCTTTCGAGATGTTCCTTGGCTTCTCTCTGCACATTTATGAGTGTTTCGATCCAGGAATCGACAGTAGGAACAGGTGTAGGGTGTGGAAGAACAGAAGGTAAGACCGAAGGATGAAATCCTTGGCTGCAGAAAAAAGGGCTGGTCTTAACAGCCGAATGGTCTGAATTATTGTAAGCGAATTCGGCTACTGGTACTAAAAGTGACCAATCCTCCTGGACTTTAGTAGAGAAACAACGAAGATATTGTTCAAGGGTCTGGTTTACTCGTTCTGTGACACCGTTGGTTTGGGGATGAAATCCCGAGGAGAGAGCTTGTTGAATCCCTAGTATCCTGCAGAGGTGTTTCCAGAATTGAGATATATACTGGGGTCCTCTGTCCGATATGATCTTGGAAGGAAGTCCATGCAGTCGGAAGATGTGTTCCAGGAAAATGCCAGCAAGTTCTGAGGAGGATGGTAATTTGTACAGAGGGGTAAAGTGAGCCATATGAGTGAATAGATCAATGGTGACCATGATAGTAGTATAACCTCTAGAAGGTGGCAATTCCACAATGAAGTCTGTAGCAATGATCTCCCAAGGTCTGGTTGGTGGTGTAGACTGTACTAAGAGACCTGCTGGTTTCTGGTTATCATGTTTGTTCTGATTACAGACGGAGCAAGACTGAATATACAGTTGTACATCGGTCTTCATCTTGGGCCACCAATATTGTCTTTGTATTAAACGGAGGGTGTTGGAAATACCACGATGTCCGGAATGAAGAGTATCATGGCAGAGATTTATTATTCTTTGTTGTAATTTTTGAGTAAGAATAACCAAATTGGTATCTTTGAACAAGTATCCGTCCTTGGCTCTCAAGTTCCATTGATTCCTTTATGAAATTCCTTTTAACAGCTCCGAAGTCTGAGTTTGCATACGAATATCTTCCAGGAGGTTGTTAGCTTGAGCTACGAATATGGTATGAGGAAACATCTTGGGATACGTCCGATCCTCCGGAGGTTCATAGTCTGGACGACGAGAAAGTGCATCAGCTATTACATTTTGGGTTCCAGGGACGTGGTGAATCTGAAACTGATATTGGGCAAAAAAGAAGGCCCACCGAGCTTGCCGACTATTCCTGCATTCCAGGGCTTGCAATACTTGTAGGTTTCGATGATCCCTGCGGACATGGACCGGAAATTTGGCTCCTAGAAGTAAATGACGCTATTCTGTGAAGGCTTGAGGGATGGCTGGCACCTCTTTCTCTAGGACGGAGTAATGGGTTTCACTCGGGGTTAATGTCCGAGAAAGATAGGCGATGGGATGTTCCAAGTTGTCCTCGAATTGCTGTTTTAGGACGGCTCCAATGGCGTAATTGGAGGCGTCTCTCTCCACTATGAATGGTCGATTAACATCAGGCTGAGCAAGAATCGGAGCTTGAGTAAATGCAGACCTTAGCTGTTGGAAGGCTTTCTCTTGGGCCATGGTCCAATGAAACGGAACGTCTTTTTTCAATAAGGCAATTATTGGTTGGACAATCTCGGAAAAGGAAGGTATGAATTTCCTATAGAAATTAGCCAAGCCCAGGAAGGAATGTATCTGTTTCACCAAGGCAGGGCTAGGCCAGGATAAAATAGCCTTAACCTTGGATTGATCCATACCGATACCATCGGGAGTAAGGACAAACCCTAGGTAGTGAACAGTAGAAGTATGGAAGATGCATTTCTCGGGCTTTGCCAGGAGTTTATTTTCGCGTAAGTGTTGTAATACTGCTTTCACATGTTCTTCGTGCTTGAGAGGGTCCTTAGAAAATATTAGAATATCATCCAGATAGACAATGACAAAAAGAAACAGCATGTCCGAGAACACTCGATCCATGAAACGTTGGAACACCGCTGGGGCATTAGCAAGTCCAAAGGGCATGACTAAGTATTCAAAATGCCCAAATGGTGTTCTAAAGGCTGTCTTCCACTCGTCACCTGCCCTGATACGAATCAAATGATAGGCGCCTCTCAGATCCAGCTTGGTGAACACAACTGCGCCTCTTACTGCCTCCAGGATGTCTGAGATCAAGGGCAACGGATAGCGGTTCTTGAGAGTACATTGATTTAGACCTCGATAATCCAGGCACGGTCTGAGTTCTTTAGTGTCTTTTTTAGGAACGAAGAGCAGGGTGGCCCCTGAAGGAGATTTAGATGGTCGTATGGTGCCATTTGCGAGATTTGTATCCAGGTATTCACGAAGGGCTTTCTTTTCAGGTTCTGATAGGATGAACATCCTTCCAAAAGGAAATACCGCGGAAGGTTCCGTTTCAATAGCACAATCTTCAGGTCTGTGGGGAGGTAAGGCCTGCACAATGGCCGAGGAGAAAACATCGGAATATTCCTGGTAAGCCTCCGGGACCCGGATGATGTTTGAGACTGAGACTGTGTTCTGATGAGTTGTAGAAAATCCCTTCGATGGGTTAGGATCAAGGTCTGGATGTAAGCAGTGGGACATGCAAAACTCTGAACCCAGGAACAAGGATCCCGCTGCCCAATTGATATAGGGGTTGTGTCTTTGAAGCCAGGGCATTCCCAAAACCATGGGGTAATGGGCTGACTTGATGATGTCAAATCTTATCCTTTCTCGATGTTGATTTATAGCAAGCTCTATCTCCTTGGTCTGCAGGTATATAGGTCCAGAAGAAAGGGGTCTTCCATCAATTGCTTCCACAGGTTGCATGATAGTCCGGGATTCGTAAGGAATATGATGTTTTAAGACCCATTCATGATCTATGAATACCCCCATGGCTCCACAGTCGACCAGTGCCAGGATGGGGTATATTTCTTTCTTGGATGTTGTCAAGAAGGCCTGTACGATTACCAAGGAATTTTGCCCAGGAGAGTTCAAGGATGGAATAGAGGTGGAGCAGGCATCTCTCTCCCGAACCTGCACTCCGTTTAGGGTCGGGAGCTGGCGTTTCCCGAGGGCCGTGGGGGGGCAATCGGACATTCTCTTACTAAATGTTTGTCGGATGCACAATACATACATAATCCAGTATGAATCCTTTGCATCCTCTCTTGTGGTGTAGCTGAGCTCGAAGGGGTTCCAATGGGGTTTTTCTGGAGTGGTAACTTGGTCTTCTTTTTTTTCTGCCTTTCTCTCCTGAATGCGAAAGTCAATTTGTAGAGCGAGATCCATTAGGGCTTGAAAGGAACCCGGGCGTGCCACTCTGGCTAGTTCGTCTTTGATCTCTTCGTTTAGTCCTCTTCGAAATAAAGTAAAACAAGCTTCAGAGGACCAATCTGCTTCCTTAGCCAGCTGTTTGAATCGTGTGACATTCGTGAGCAAGTCCTGGGTACCCTGATGAAAGTCGAGTAAATGTTCCTGGGCACTGTAAAATTGTTCCGGGCGTTCGAACATGGTCTTAAGGGCCTCTATAAAGCAGTCATAGTCATCCAGGAGAGCATCACCAGTGTTAACCAATGGGGTGGCCCAGGTCAAGGCATTCCCGGAAAGATGCGAAATAATAAAGCCCACTTTAGCCCTGGGCATAGAAAAATAATAAGGCTTAAATGTAAAGTGGACCAAACAAGAATCTAGGAATCCACAAAGGCTCTTTGCTGAACCGTCGTACTTGTCAACGACGCTGCCTAGAATTATACTCTCCTTCGTGGCGGAATCACGGGATAACACCAATTGTTTTAACGCTGCGTTTTCCGCCTTTAAGTTTTGCACTTCGGTCGTCAGCTCTTGCATGCCACACATAAGATCCTGGACGGCCGCTTCCATGTCTGTATCGAGATCGGTCAGGTGGCGTCTCAATCTGTCACAGGTTTCCCCTTTTCTCACCTGTTTTCTCTGTTTTGCGGAGTCCTTTGTCGGGATTTTCTTCCGAGCCGTTCGGGTCTTGTACAAGCCCGCTCGGCCGTCTTCGGGTACCAGGACTCGTTCAGCTTCTTTGACCGGGATCTAGGAAACTCCAGGAAGCTAGGAATGGAGGCATCATGCGGAGGGGGACTGCGCAGAACGCGGAAGAACAGGATCTAGAAGGTAGAAGGAAAGGAGAAGGAGGAAGGTCCGGGGACCGGAAAGCAGCACAGAACAGGAGAACGAACTAAGGAGCACATCAGGCCACAGCTATCGGTAGCTTTGAGACGCGGAACCGCAGGGGAGTGGTTAATTTATAGAACGTGCTGCATAGGACGTAAAGGTCGATAGACTGCGTCCCGTGTATACGGCCATGTTGGGTGTACTACAGCGAGTAACCCCCGATGTGCCAGGGACCAGGAAGACCAGAAGGGGCGTGATCGACGGATCATGACAATCCCTCTGTTGAAGATAGAAGGTGACTCGGGTCTTAAGTCTTGTATGAAACGCCACGATCCCCCGTTGGCCTTGCACACGGGTTACACTGCTATGTTCCATGGAGATTCTGATGGTAGCAAGATGCCTCTCTCAATGAGGGTGCTGATGGTTTCATAAATGCCCTGTCTGCTTCCTTGGTTAGGGGATACTGTTTTACTCTTTGTAAAATTGCTCCTGGTTTCAATTTGATCTTCACTACCCCTATGTTCTTGATGGACACCACGTCATAAGGACTGGTACTTTGAGCATGTCCTCCTCCCAGAATGAGCATGGCGTCTCTAGCGCCATTGCCATTCTCTGTGGTACCTCTCGGTAATGGATCTGTAACCAGTATGTTACACTCATTTCGAACATCATTTCCATTTCCAGCCTCTCTCCCCCAAAGAGCTCCTTGTCTGTCACTGGGTCAGTCTGCATCCTTCTGTGACAGCAATTATTGCTCTCCACACCCTCCCAGTGTCATCTGTTGCATGTACTGCAATCCAATCCTCCCTTGCCAACACTGCCTCAATCTCAATGCACAGTATCGTTCCTTCTGGCTCATCCAATGGTGTCTCTCGCCTGAACAGGTACTAGCCACACCTTTCCTGCGATGCCTGGCATTTATGCAATGGCAATGTCTGTCCCATATTGAAACATCTCGGGGTCCACTGGCACCCCCCTCTGTACTGTGCTCCCACAGTAGGCCTGAACAATCTGTCTTACATTCATCATGCGTATGCCTGGTGTTGAGCATATGATGCCTTTGTCTGTGAATGAGATTGTCATGTTTAGTCTGCTCATGATGTCCCGTCCCAATATGTTCACAGGTATCTGTCAAGAGTAAAGTAAAGGTAGTGATAAGTCGTGATCTCCTATAGATAGTGAGATGTTATCAGTAAAAGGAACCACTTCCCGAGGCCCAGAGAATCCTTGAGTGTTCATGGCATTGCCTGACATGGCAAATGTCCCTTCCCGGATGCATGACCTAGTCGCCCCAGTGTCAAAAAGAAAGGAAAATATTTTGTCAACTATCGCCACCCCTATGCGAGGATCCTCCGCAGGATTGGGTGTGACTGACAGGATGGGACACATCAAATTAATCTGTGGGCTGCCCTATTCGGGGTACATGGATAACCCATTACCTTGAAAGGGGTTGTTCCCCACCATGGTAACCCCTCTCAGTCACCTAACATGTACTGTCGCCATTGTGTCCATTGGTTCTGGTCTGCTGTTGTCCTGTAGTTGTGCTAGCTGTTGTGTGCTCCTTTTGATCTGTTGTACCTGCAAATATTGCGATAGTGGTGCTGCCATTTCTGGTGCTTGCACCTGTACCTGTGGTGGTGGTGCTGGTGCTTGCGTTTGTGGCATCTCTTGGTATGTGCCCTGTATCTGTCCTTGCTGCTGTTGGCCCTGAGCATAATAATCCTCTTGACCCCCGTGATAGTTCCCCAATCTTGCTGTGTCCCTCTAAATCGGCACGCCCTCAAAATATGTCCTAGCTGCCTGCAGGTCCAGCACTGAGGTGGTTCCCTACCCTGCCCTGGGAAATCCCCTGGGAAATCCCCTGGTCCTTGCTGCATTGGCTGGCCATATCCCGGAATCGCCCCTTGATTGTGATATGTTTATGGTCCGAAACCACAACCGCCTTTAGAATCCTCCCATTTCTCTGAACCACGTTTGAAACACACCCCGCCTCATATACCCTCCTCCCATGGCCAGTGTGTACTGTTGTGGTGGTTGACACTACAGTTGCGGTGCTGGTGCATGTGGGGTGGGGCTGGTTATGACCGCCAGCTCCATCACGTACTTTGATAGCTTCTTTTGTACTAGTTTGGCCTTGTCTGCCGTCCTTTCCTCTGCTTTTTGCTTCACCTTGTCCTGCCATAATATGCAATGATGTACTATCGTCAGCTGAATTTCAGGCCATCCCTTTGCTTCCATTCCCACCAATTTCTTCAAACTCTTCTGTACTGGCTCTAGCAGGCCTTGTACTAAAATGTGATAGAATATAGCTATTGTTTTGTCCCAAGGCTCTCGAGTTTCAAGTTCCCAAAGCTCTTGAATCTCCTGAATGTATTGAACAGGGTCCTCGTCCTCACGCATTTTGCGTGACGTAATCGCCCCGATGTCTGACATGTCTGGGTACTGTGTTCGTAATGCTTGCCAAACAGCTGCTCTGCAGTTTGCAAATGGTGACCCATCATGTGCCGTGTTCTGCATCATCACCCCTGGGAACTCTGCCCTCTTCCATATGTCATCAGCTGCGTCACCCACTATCGAAACCAATAATCCTTTCACGTCACCCACGGCCAGCCTGTGACCCGTTGTCAGTTTCTCCATTTCATTAATCCCTTTCCCAGCTCCCGCACTTAGGGATGGCAATCTGCACTTAACATTCTCCTTGTCTGTGTGTTTCCAGGGTACATATTGAGGCCTCGTCCCTCCCCTCTCTAGTAGGGGCATTTGCGAGTATGCTGCCCTCTCCTCTGGTGTCTTTCGATATTGTCTGATCTGAATAGACCCTATCTCATCCTCGATGTCTGTGCATATGTCCACTAGCTCTAGTGTGGGTACTCGCTTTCGTCATGAGCTCTAGACAGTCGTCCTCTGGAATATGCCAGTGCGGTCTCCTCCCTCCTGCATCCTGGGAGATCACGGAGTCTATTGAAATATGTATTATGTGTAGTGCAGCTGTCGGTTGCTTGCACTGCTCGTTCTTCTAGATTGACCCCTCCTTCTCCCTGTCCATGGGATCTACTCTCCCATCGTGTTCGCACCCCTGTCCCCGTGGAGTGGAGCCTGCTTTGCTCCCCCATCTCGTCACTGCTGTCTGTGTCGTCGTTGTCAGACCATATGTCCGTGTTGTTGCAGAAGTCATCGGAAACATTCAATCTCTTTGATGTTAAGTCGATGTTGGATTCTGACCTAAGATCCATATCCACCAGGTTATATTTGCTGTCTCCTGCTCATACCCCTAGGCGTGCGGTGCAGCTTCCTACCGCGCTCTTACCCGGCGTATTTGTGCTGTCCGGTTCTACTCGCCCCTCTGCCTCCCGTCTATTTCTCTCCCATTCCAGGGCAACTTGTTCACTAACCGCCCTTATTGCTCGCTCATCTTCCTCCGTTCGTGCTCATTCCCTCACCAGTGTGTCCAACTGCAACTTCCTCTGTTCCCTTTCTGCTAACTTGCGTTTTTCTTGCTCTGCTATCTCCCTTTGTCTCTCCGCCTTTTTTATTTCTCCCTCCCTCTTCCCCTTCATCTCTTTCTCTGCCCTTTTCCTCTCCTTCAGATCTCTTTCTGTTCTTTCTTCACGCTCCTCTTTCTTCACGCTCCTTTTCCAATTGTTCCCTTTCCTCTTCCCTTCTTCGCTCCTTGTCTTGCCGCTCCAGTTTCTCCTCTCTCTTCCTTTCTCTGTCCTCACGCTCTAACCTCACCTCCCTCTCCTTCTCCCTTCTTTCTACCTCCTCCATTTGTTCTGCCCAGTCAAGTCTTTGTGATTCTTTTCAAAACTATCAATTGCTTTAGTTGCCTCCTCTGCCTCCTCTATTGTCTTTCCTTTAAGGTTCAAGAGTATCTGTGCTGCTATCAACTCCTCCATACCTGTGCCCTCAAACTCTGCCTTTGCACGCTGCAGTCCCTCCTCGCTTGTGCCCAAACTGCGAGCAGACTGTCCTGCATCTTTCGGTTTGTCCTCTTTAGTGTATGGTGGTGGCTTGTATGTCTGATTTGAATATCCCTCTGCTGCTCCCAGTTCTCTAATTGGGTACATTCCTTGTTCGTTGTCTGTATCATCAGATACTACACTCGGAGGGGCAAGGGGAGGTGCAGAGGGATGGTTGCCTTGCTCCTTCACCTGGTGCTGGTTCAGCATCCATGAACGCCTCGCTGCTTCCCCCTCTCCCTCCTGGAAAATGCACTATAACTTGAAAACCCCCATGCGTTTGGTCAATTTCTTTGCCTTGTAAATAGCCTGTAAGTGTATCAATAGTGATTGCTGCATGTCTCTGGAGAAACTGCTGCAGGGTGGCCATGTTTTGGTGAATTTACCTTCCATGTTTATTGACCACTCTATACTGTACTTAAGAATCTTTTCCTTGTAAGATGGCAATATCTTACTTCCCTGATACATTTTTCTTTCTATCCTTCTTTACCTGACCTCAGGCACACCACCACAATTCTGCGCATGCGCCCTCCGGGCACCGCCAATGGTTCACCTATGCCCCGACCTATGGGTGACGTCACCAAGCTAGAATCACAAAACAAATAGATGAACGAGCGTGCACACACAACAATAACCCATTACTCCAACCCCAAACAACCCCACAGCTGTCTTCCCGCCTCTCCAGGGCAGAGCATACCACTATTCTCTTGCGATCGGACTGCACCCGTTGCATCGCCGGACGTGCGAAATGCCTCTCTCAGGCGCTGAATGATAGTCCACCTATGGAGGGCCCTATAGCTGTTAGTTCATTGGCTCTCCCATGACAGAGGGCTCGCCTGGTTCCTCCCCGAAAAATGCTACTTCTACGATGTTGCAGTGTTAGGGTCTGATCATTGGTTCTTGCCCCTCACTACCCATCCCTAGGGTCCTGTGCTGTGATTGGTTAGAGCTGTCGCCCCCAGGCCTGGCACCAGAATCGGTTCTCAGCTCGAGGTGTACCTTTTCAAGGCAATAAGAGCAACTATGTGTCTGCATTCTAATGTGTGTGCACCACCACAGACTATGAGAATGCTCGTTCTCATCATGCAACGCTCGGCTTCCTCTGTAACAGCTTTGTTGCAAATCATTGTCTGGCTGTGTGAAACTGCTCAGCTTTCCCAGCTGCTAGTTTTGGTTCATCATCAGCTCAGCGGGTCACGTGTCTAGAGACCGTGTTTGGGCTCCTGGAGCTCTGAATTACTTGCATTTACTGTGCCGGTGTTACTGCAGTTCAGGGAAAGGAATGTCATTCGTATCTTCGTGGCCTTGGCAGCAGGCCCTGTCCCACACAGTTGTTCTCTTGTTCGCGCTGAATTCAGCTCAGCTCAGCTCAGCCTTTACTGAGACGATTGTGGCCTACTGTAATTCTCCTAAGCCATGGCATGGCTTCTAATTTGTTTGTGCTATTCTATAGTATCCATCGGTTAGTTGTTTTTTGGCTCTCTCAGGTACCTCAGGGGCTCCTGCAGTCCGATAGGGTTGTTTGCATATAGCATCTGCAAGCTTTTGCACAGGATCTTTTGCTTCTTGTGGTTCCTGCGTTGCTGTGGTCAAGCTAATGGCAAAATAATAAACGTGCAGACAGTATGTACGTGTGTCTGTCCCCTAACTTATACAAATGTACGAATGCATTCTTCGTTTATTCGGGTGCGTGATCGTGTCCCGATGTGCGGATGGCACATGTGTTTCATGTCTAATGCTGCTACGTCATGGTGTCTCTAACAATGTTATGCATGGCTTCTTGCTGCTTTAGTCGAGGCTGTTAATTGAGGTGTCTTTGGTCACGCCTCGAGGCTCATCATCCACTATGGGTAACGTTTGCACTGCTCCTGTGCTGTAATGTTGGCTGAGTGGGTACCTTTCAACGTACTTGTTAATTGTGGGAGCACTGGGAACTGGTCCAAAACGGTACGATCGATCATGGTTCCTTTTGTTCTTCTTCCGGTTTGTGTGTCTGGTGGGAGGGGATGCAGGGGTATACTTCGACTTACCCTCTTCAGGCCCATCGGGGCTGTGAGTGGTGGCAGGGCAGAACGATATTGTGGCAATCTGTAGACTCACTTACACCCAGGCTGCTCCCTCTGTGGTGCTGAGTTGTGCTGCAAGCGGTAGCTCTGCACCGAATGAGATCCTGTTGAGAGTGATGACGTCGCCCATTGTAGTAACGGCTGGGTGGGCCGTTACGTTCTTGCAGGACTCAAAAGTACCTTCCTGAGATGTGGGGCAGGGTGTAGGAAATTCCTTGAAAAGAGCATTTTCGGAGTGCAGAGGGAGTGTGGAGATGCTAGCAGATTATGTGAGGGGCAGCTTGTCGTTGGATTCACCAGAATTGTGCAGAGTGGAGAGGCGTTTAATGTCCTTGTTTGGCTCTGGTGCAAGTGAGGAGAGTTCGGAGCATGGAAGGTGTGGGACGCCGGTTGTGGTGTTGGACACCAGGAGTGAATAGAAGGGATGTGGGACACCCACTAGTTGTGTTGGACACCCAGGTGTGAATAAAGCGGTGTGTTGGACACCCGTTGGATATTTCTTTTGTTATGAGTGTTGGACACCTTGGAGTTTATTCACTGGGGTTCTGCCATGGTGTTTAATTGTGCTTGGTGTGTTGCTGACTGGGCACTAAATTGGTTGAAAACAGTTGATAATTTCTGTGTGCCTGTCATCGGTTTTGTTTCATAGTAGAGGTCCACTAGTTGTTGGGGTGCTGACTGCCCAGAATTAGGTGAGTTTGGTTTGGTGTCGTGAAGTGGAGTTTGGTTTGTGGGGGCTTGGAGCCCATCTGGTGAGTGTATGATGTGGTGCTTAAAGTTATTGTTGGGTGCCGCTACTCTACTAGTAGAAAAGAGGAGGGGGCACTGGTTGGTTCAGATTGTCCCACTAGTGTGAAGACAGTGTTGGTTTAGTTGATGCAGTTTGTCCCACTGGCGTGTGAGGATGGTGTTGGTTCTGCAGTGGTGGGAGTCTTTCTACCTTAGGTGGTAGCAGAGTGGTGTGTGAGGGTCTATTTTGTGTGTCCCCCCATTTGTGTTGTGTGGTGATAAGGGCTTATGTGTGCTGGGTGGCTGGTGGGTTAGTCGGGAAGCACAGTGTCCAAGAAGAGTACGGGGGACACACGGCCAGTCAATCTGAATGTTACAAAGCAGCCCTTGGTTGCAAGCCTTCTGATCAACTTTTCATGCGACTGAGAGCTGGGTTTTTATTGCTCTGAGCATTCTCAAGTGTACACACAGTGTCCATCTGAGGGAGATACAGGGAATGAATGAATGACAGTGTGCACTAACCAGATGTACTCCTGTCAGTACTGCAGGGTCAAAACAGAGGTGTGAATCAACAAGGGCACATGGAGAGAGTGAACTGCAGGAGGAGAGAAAAGGACAGTGTGGCTGGTTCATCCACTTAACAAATCATTAAGTGACAGCAAGAGTCAGTCCACCCGATCCATAGGATCTTCCGTGTCTGGAAACAAGGGCACACGTTCTTCATGCCCCTGTCAGAGGTACAGGAACTATGAGGTTAATTCGCCCTGAGAAAGGCTCGACATAGATGCCGCCAACATTGGCAAGCCGAAACGTGTCCTAGTGCTCATTCTTTTTAAAAAATACACATGACTACTGTCCAAAAATGTTTAGATTTGCAAACATACACGTTGGCAGATTATAAACATGATCATGTATTGATCATGCATTTAGAATGCAGTAATACAAAAAACAACCAATCAGGAGTACACAAATAGGGATCCTGATATTTTTCTAAGTAGCAATAAGCCTACTACATAGGAACACTAATGATTATTTGATTCAAGTCCATGTGTTTCCTTTGTTCTTAAATTCTTCTGTTTATTCTTTCATTCGTAATTGGTGTATTTTTTACTTCATATGATTTTAAAATATTGGTTTGAATCTTTAGGTATTGTCACTGAAGTATGTACCTGTCACTGTTAACTGCATTATTAATAAATGTTGACAAACTCTAGACACCTTTTTATGTTTTCTTACTTGTGACCCTTTGAGCACAAAACAGTTCTAGATGAATTCAAATGAACAATGACAGCAAACTGTGGTGTCCATAGTGTGGATCTCCAATCTTTGTGCCAATGTTGTATACTGCCCCAAATCCACACCAACACTAAGGTGCGACCCTATATTTTGTGTAATAGGTGGCTGGTGTATGCCACATCTCAATATGTATTTTCTTGGGTTATGTGTGTGGACTAATTGTACCTCAGTGTCGACCTACTCCCATGCCTGAAAGTTAAGTCTTGTAGCTCTGCCCATGCTACCCATGCTAATGAGAGGTTTGCCTTTCATTTCTTGTACCGTGTTTTAGTCTTCCCCCAGGGTTAGTTTTGATAGCATCCTCAACAGAGGGTGGTGCAAACACTGCCTTAACATGAGCATTTCTTGAAATCAGGAGACCTGATCGTTGCACACACTCTAGCTAAAATCCTCTGCAGTCTAACCTACTAGAGGACACAGAACATTCCAGCCTCCTTATTGCGAAATGTTTGCATGATTGGACTGCCTGACAATGACAGAAGAAGGTGTTCTGGCTGGATGGATTTTACTGGTGAGTTTTTCCACAGAGCAGCAGGATTTTCCACAAGCAATTTCCATCATGTCTTTCACGTAAATGTCACGCATCCCTTTTTACTGACTTTGCATTTTTAAGGTGATGCCATGTATGATAAGCAAAAGCTAAGACACCTGTTTCAATTATATTATTTTGATTGCCAAAAAATATGGAGGCCCTTTACTGTCACAGGAATCCGATATAGGACTCAAATCTTGGGTGAGGTTAGTTAAGCAAATCACTAATAGCAGCACTGGAGTGTGAACACAGGAACGTAGAACACACAATCCATAGGCGATCAAAAAACTGTGCTTCCCCGCTTCTTTACTAGAAACTTTTATCAGTTTCAGCACATTGACTTCAATACCAGTGGAAGATTCCATGACTTCACTAAGGAGGATTGCACACCTTCTAATTTGTATAATAATCTTCTGCAGGTAGACAGGAAAGTTTGGCCTCCCGAGGCCACGCCTCAGTTTTTCAGCGATAACTCCCACAGATGTGCACCCTTAATATAAATAAGACACACTCTCTTGTCATCATCCTTTTGAATTTGCTTCTGTTAGTAATACATGAGTCTACGTGTTGGCAGTGTAAGCCAGGTTATGAATATTTGGGCTAAGGCAGCAGAACATAAGCATGCGAGGAAATAAAGCACCCGTGTGCCAAGTTTATTTTCTCCATCCTCACTGCAAGGGTATAATTCAAAATGGAGGTCTCCCTAAGCTACTCTAGACGCCTGGTGTTGAATATAAAGGCCTAGTCCTGCTTGAATCTGCACACTCACTGCATTGTCATTTAAATTCACTTACAATTACATTTCCCATCAACATCTTTATGTAATAATTTACATATCTGCATTTTCTTCCATAATAAAATGCAGATATATTGCTAGATCGGGACAATTGTTAGCAGTGCTTTTTTTGTATTTTCCCATCTACAAATTGCACTGCGTTTCATCCTTGTGAAATCGCACATAGTGGTGGATGTGCCTTTGATGAACTCAAAACTGAATTACTTTAGCACTTTAAAGTTGAGACTACCTGTTCAGAATTCAGCAGGATGCAGCCCATGGGTTTGCCACCACTGAGAGGCATATAAAGGCTTTGGGTGGCATGGGAGCTGCATGGTGTCCTGTTCAAGTACCGAATACAAAAGAATCGAATGCCAAAGGGTCGACTCAATTTGACCTAAAACAAAAGGGTTGGATTATTTTTGTTTTAAATATATATTTTTTTGGGTTTCCGATTTGGAAAAAAAGTGGTTTTTACCACAAAAAAAGGGGTTTGTGGGGACCCCCACCCCCCCCCCCAAAAAAAAGAATTGACCCTTTGGTTTTCGGTCCTTTTGATTCGACCCTTTGGTCATTCGATCCTATGCATTTGAAACTTTGACCTAGAACCGAGCTGCATGAATAGTGTACCCACTGGGACTCCATCCAGGGGTGCATAAATATGCAGAACAATCTCACCTTTTGATCGGGCTAATGTTAATGCCATGAGTTTGATACCCTGGTCAGGGGACCACAGCCCTACCCCTCTACCACCACCGCCAAAGCCACCGGGTTCATAGATCAAGTCCTATAAAGTAGGTACCAATATAGACACAGATTATTACAATGCTTACAATCTGGAGAAATATGGCATGAAACACTATATAAATCACTACATTCTTCTTATTATTATTGGTATTATTATTGTCATTATTATTACTACTACAACTCCCATGGTCAGCCAGCAGCTGTGGATTGAACTTCACATACTTTTCTTGTTAGCCATAGATGTTGCAACTATTGTCAATCTACAGAATGCACTTATAAATCAATCAGCATACATACATGTGTCGAAATGACTGTGCATGCTTGTGTGGATGCCCAAAGTGCTTAGACACCGCTGGCTAATGGGCCGGTTCTCGCCGGATCCGAGATCCGGCATCAGATCTCTAGCCGGATCTCGGGATCCGGCTTTCCACTGCCTCAGTCCCAGCAAACAACCCAGACAAAACACCCTGTGCAAGATTTGTCAGTGCACCCCCGTCCGCCTTGCCCCTGGGGGCGGGCGCGCACTGAAAAAACGTTTCTCAACGTCCCTCGGTTCACTCATTGACTGTCAATGAGTGAACCGATGGACAGTGAGAAAGGTTTTACCGCGCCGGGCCACACACAATGCAAGAAGAGCAGGGGGATCCGTTGCTGAGTGTGTTTGGTCAATTGAGCCCCCTGCTGTTCTTGTATTGTGTGTGGCCCAGCGCGCCGCTCTTGACAGATAGCAAATAAATAGCGGCGATTTGCCTCCAGCTCACTGTCATGCAAACTTCAGTGAGCTGGAGGCAAAGCGCCATTTATTTGCTGTGCTAAGAGAAGACAGGTACCAGTGCCTTTTCTTTTATCAGCAGTAAATTGGCGAGTTTGTGCTGGGGGAGTAAATGTTTCAGTCTGGAGACGGCTGGAATAACGCAAGGTGGTCCACAGTTCTGCTTTTGTGAAGGATACTTTGAATGCTACAGATGGCTGAAGCCAGCATATTACATTTAGAGCCTGTCCCAGGGTAGGGGGTTGCCTGAATAACTCGCTCCGTACAACAATAGAAATGTCACCCGTATGGTCCCTTGGAATGTGGAACTGGCCACTAGAATTGAGAGTAAAGACAGTTGGAGAACAGTTGAAAATGAAGGAGGATGAGAGGTGGCCCTTGGGCAGGAGTCGGGAGGGTCGGTTTGAGGGCCTGCTGGCTGGGAGGGGGATGCTATTCCAGCGGCCTTTTTAAGACATTGTATGGCCTGGCTACTGTTGGAAGCACTGGAGAATAGCATACAGAAGAGAGCATGCAGAACTCATGGCGCTATCTCTGGCCCAGCTGGTAGCATGGGCTCTGGGCGCACTAGTGCCTCAGGCCTCTACAGCCTGGCCAGGCAGCTCCTCACACTGCTCACCACTGTCAACTGCAGCTGCTTACACTGCTCAGTGGTACCACCTTCTCACACTGCCTAGAGCCACCTCATCACACTATCAATGCAAACTCCAGCTCCTACACTGCTCACGACTGTCAACTCTCTACTCTTCACATAGCCCGCAGTACTAGCTTCTTACACTGTCCACTAGACAAAGGCGTTTTACACTGTTCATCAGTACCACCTTCTCACACTGCCCAGTCATACCTGCCTAACCTCTGGATTTTTCCTGGGGACTCCAGGTTTTTTCACTTTTCTCTGGGTCTCCGGAGAAGACCCGGCAGCCTCTGAGTTTTTGCTGCAGTTTCTGGGTCTTGTCCAAGCCTCCACCCGATTGGCTACAAAACCACTGCTGGTAGCCGAACTGGTAGAGGTGTGGCCGGGACCGGGAAACGGCACACATTTCTCTTGTCCCAGCACTATATGGGCCTGTTGGTGGCAGGCTCATAACTGTTTTTTTGTCGACCTGAGTGACCCAACCCTGACGTCTCTTCACCAGTCAATGCAGCAGATTCTGCACAGAGCCACAGACCGACTGCATCAGAGAAAGAGCTACCGCCCACCACCTGGAACCAGCCAAGCCCAACCTGCCTGACATCCGTACACCGTGCCTGCCATCCTACACTGCGAATGTTTTGTATATTCTTCTAACTCCAGAACCAGTTCCTACTCCATACTGAATACAGTATTCATGTTCCAAAAATGTTTTAATATGTTTATTTTGCTTCAGCTTTCATTTGTTTTGGCAGTTTGCTTCATATTTTACTAAAATATGACGTGATATGAAGCGAACTGCCAAGACAAATGAAAGCTGAAGCAAGTCACCCTTCAATTCCAAGGCAGTTTGTTGAGTGGGGTGAGGTAAATCATTGCGATTTCCTCAACTACAAAAACATTTCTCATTGTGCTTTTGCTTTATGTCCCCATTGCTACTGCTGTGCGTGAGACCGACTGGATAACTCATTTGGTAATCCTTTTCCTGAACTCACCTGTTGAGAGGCTATGAGGCTTTGGTGGGCACATTAACTCACTGAGCTATGATGTTCTGTGACATGTTAAAATGGCAGTAATCCATGCATGAGTGCATGTTTGTGCTCAGCTCAAAACATGTAATGTTTTGTCTATTTGGTTAGTTTGTAATCATGGCATGCCTGTTTTTTTTTCTTAGCTGGCAGATATCTTCAATTTGGGTTATGTGAATGGCTGTGGCACAGCTGGCACTGGTCCTTATCTGATGGTGGTTCTTCAGTTTGGTGGGTGTTTTCGTGGGTTACTGGTTGACACATGGCTCATTGGTGAGCATAAATGCCCATGCACATGCATGCATGCACGTCACAGACAGACAAATACACAACAATGACAACATTTTAACTCCTACAGGGGACAGTGCCTACCCTCTGAGCACCTGCATGATGACACCAATACAGAACCCTGCCACACCACCCCAGGTAAGATACAACTCAGCCCGTATTGCAACTCGGGCCAAAGTGGAGCGCACATTCAGAGTGCTCAAGTCACGTTTCCGCTCCCTTGACCACTCTGGTGGTGAGTTGCTATATGCACCACCACTAGTGTGCAGGATCATTGTGGCAGCATGTGTCCTACACAATGTTGCAACATGGCACGGTGTACCGGTGGGCACTGTGGTGCCCCCACATCCCCAACCACATGCACGTCGCTTGCGCATGGTAGGGCAAAGGGCACATGGCGAGGCTGCCCGTGCCCAGCTTGTGGCACAATTGTGCACCTAAAATCCAACCCCTGTGAAGTGCGCGCAGCCCTGGCACATTCCAGGTGCCATTCAATGATGACAAAGGGCCAATTATCTGGGCCCACCAAACCACCCTGAGAATGTGTCCTTGGAAGTACTACATTGTGTGCATCCCTAAGAACTAAAAATATTTTTTTATTTTGGCTTTCCAAAAGAAACACATAGATGAGGGACTATGCCACTACCACCATGCCAAACTGGACATCCAATGTCCTGTGTGTCACATAAACCGTTTGATATTTATTTTCAATATCATTTGCAAATATAAAGCGCACAACAGCCCTTGGCCATTGCAGCGCTGTCACAGAAGGCTTACTCAGTTACATAAGTGCTTTTCAAAACATACATGTTACCTAGCCCCATGTTGCAGGATGGCAGCATCATACAAATGCAGAAAGTCAATTTAGGTGGCCATGGCTAGGAGGAGAGGGAAGAGGGGAGGGGGACAACGAGAGGTGGGGGGGCATACACATCACAGGCAGCCATTGTGGGCAGGGGGGGCAAACACAAAATCACAGGCGACCAGGGGTGGGGGAGCGTACCCAACATCACAAGCGTCATGGGGGGGGCATACACAACATCACAGGCGACCATGGGGGAGTGTGGGGGCATACACAACATCACAGGTGACCATGGGGGCGTACACAACATCACAGGCAAACATGGGGGTCGGGGGGTATACACACAGTGCACCATTCCCATGCAAACACCACCAAAGTGTCAGCAAATGCCATGCACTGACCTGGCCGTAGAACTCACCTGCCTTGCATACGATGCACACCATCGTGAGACGCTCCACCTACATGGAATGAAATGCACAGTAACAGCACAAAATACATGCGCATACATTATCACACGACACCAGAATGAAAATATGCATACAACACAGAGTGCAGGAGCAACACAGGGTGAATGTCCATTGACATTGATATGTACAGGAGTGCAGTGTACCACACCAGAGAGAGTGGGAGTGAGAGAGAGAGAGTGGCACAGAGAATGAATAACAAGGAAATGACAGATCAAGGAGTCCATGGCCCGGTTCACCAATGTACAATGACATGCTGCAAAATACTGTCGCTGTGCCCATTCAGGTATCCACATAGGTAGGTAACACAGTGACATGAGCTCCAATGAAATTACCACTACGCCATGTGAGCATGCAAAGGACACATAAGAGAACCAACACATGCATCAAAGATGACCAACCATGAAGCATGCACAACATGCAAGACAGTGCAAACGCTTACCAAATAATGGCGTCTGAATGCTGTAAATCCCACATGACCTTCACCAGTAAGTGTGTTCCTTAATTTGATAAAGGAACAACATTGTCTGGTGGAGGGCATGAGGAGTGTGAACTTCGAATGGTGCAGGATGTCTCACCTGGGACAGCAGTCACCGCCACATCACGGGTTACTGGAATAACATGGGTGAACATATCAAAACAGACATTGTGCAGTATAATTGACACAGCACACACGTGCCATGGAAAAACAAAGCTATGATTACCTGCACATGGCCTGCGTCGCATCTAGATAGAGTTGTGAATGTTAGCATGTCCACACTTAGATAGAATTGTGAATTTTGGCATGTCCCCACTTAGATGGAATTGTGAATATTGGCCTGCGTCGCATCTAGATGGAGTTGTGAATGTTGGCATGTCCCCACTTAGATGGAATTAGGAATATTGGCCTGCGTCGCATCTAGATGGAGTTGTGAATGTTGGAATGTCCCCACTTAGATTGAATTGTGAATGTTAGCATGTCCACACTTGGATGGAGTTGTGAATATTGGCCTGCGTCGCAACTGGATGGAATTGTGAATGTTAACATGTGAAAATTACATTTAGAAAATGCACCCTATCCCCCTCCGTGAGTTTAGAAATGTGCCCAATAGCCTCTCTGCTAAATTGAATTTAGAAGTGTGCCCAAGATCCTCTGTGAAAGTTGCATTTACAAGTATACCCAATGGACACTCTGGAAAGTTGCATTTAGAAGTGTACCCAATTGCCTCTGTGAGAGTTGCATTTAGAAGTGTTCTCAATAGCCTCTCTGGAAAATTGATTTTAATAGTGCACCCAGTAGCCTCTCTGTGGAAAATTTGAATTTAGAAATGTGCCCAATAGCCTGGCTGAGAAAGTTGTATTTAGAAGTGTGCCCAATACCCTCTGTGAAAGTTCATTATAGAAGTGTATCCAATAGACGCTCTGTAAATGTCGCATTTAGAAGTGTGCCCAATAGCCTCTAGAAAACTGAATTAGAAGTGCTCCCAATAGCCTTTCTGGAAAATTGATTTTACAAGTGCGCCCAGTAGCCCCTCTGTGGAAAATTGAATTTAGAAGTGTGCCAATAGCCTCGCCATGAAAGTTGCACTTAGAAGTGTTCCCAATAGCATCTGAGAAAGTTGATTATAGAAGTGTACCCAATAGACACTATAGAAAGTTGCATTTAGAAGTGTGCCCAATAGCCTCTCTATGGAAAATTGTATTTAGAAGTTTGCCCGGTACCCTCTCTGAGAAAGTTGCATTTAGAAGTGTGCTCATTGAAAGAGCATATAACCCATCATATCACACCACCACGCTTACTCTCTTCTTTACAACACCACTCAACTAGAACACACAGATACTATGACACCATTCGGTATAACTGTTCTCATACTAACACCCGCCGCTTACTCCACATCATTCTATGTAAACACTGCTGGTTTCACACCCCCAGCCAGGCGTTTTCCTCAGGCCTAACGCAGCCACATCCGTTCCGGATAAATCCTGCCAGAACGAACACATTCTCCTGATCTCTCAACCACCACATCTACCACTAAGAAGCAGCTATTACACAAGTACCGCACGAGCTTCACACATACCCGGTGCTCACACGCACCTTTGACTCTCCCTACTCTCTCTACTGATCTGAACTTCGGTTCTCGAGGGCGTTCAACCTACCAGTGCCTTCAGACCATACCAATGGTATATAAGGCGCTATATAAGTGCAAAATAACATAACATAACATAACATGCCACCCGGTGCACCCCCATGCAAACATGCTAGATTAGTTCACCAGGCATGCCTGCACGTACACCACTGCACACGTACAGTCCCTGAGGAGTTAATGGCACACCTCAAGGGCAATGAATCCAAAAAATAACAAAGACCACAACCAGGAAAGGGCAAAACAAAATTTGACATGCTAACATCTGGACAATGGGGGGTGGAGAAAAGAAATAAAATGTCCATCTTGGACCGGGGGGGCAGGGTGCATGTCAACACCCACATATGTGGAAGTTGAAAAAACAATTCCCTCCATGGATACATGGACCGCACAGCTATCATGGATTGGAAGGGCTGTCACTGCTGTCGTCACCTTCCTGTGTAGAATGCAAAGGTGGTGTTGGTAAGGGAGGTTGACCACGTAAGGCCTTGGCCTGGTCCTCCATGGCAGCGGCCAGGCGGGACCCAGATGAATGCATCTGGAACATTAAGCCTCAGAGGTCTGCATGCAAAAACCTCACAGGATGCACGGAGTTGCTCAGAGATGCTATGACTCAACAGTTCCATCTGCTGTTGGCACTGTGTACTGCAGTCTGCCTCTTGCATGTCCATTGAAGCTCTGAAGGCCAGTAACTCTCGCCTCTGCGCTGCCCTGTGGGCCGACCCTCTGTAACCAGGGATGCCTGCAGAGACCTCAGTTTGGCCCGGTGGCCACCATGTGCAGCCTGTGTGAGCGGCATGTGGACTGCAATGCCTGCAGCTGGCGCGTTACCTGTGCTTCTCGTGAGAACGTGGCATTGGCCACCCTATCCATGCCCTGAGCCAACACCTCATAAAAAACGGCCTGCTGCTGTGCAACACACGACATTGACTGCTCCCACACATTATACCCAGCCACTACACGTCTGCCATGTGTGCGTGCCCCACGGCTGCTGGACCCAAGGGAGCGCAGCCCTTGATGTGAAGCCGCTGTCTGTGGCTGCAGGACTGCATCCCTCCCTTGGTCATCTGTCCCAGGACCGGAAGCCAATACAGTGGAGTGTGGCCTTGCAGCCGTAACCACCAAAGACAGCCGTGGCAACACTGACTGGCCCTTGAGGGGACGTTTCCCCCTGCAGACTCATGGGGTGCATCAGCACCATCAGTTGACGCACTTACCTCCGACAGCATATGGGAATGGACGTCCAGCTCACCACCAGAGCCACTGGTATCATTGGAGGTGGACTCATACTGAGTCGTTCCCTGGATGGACTGTAGCACCAGTGGATACTTATCGCCTGCCACAACACTTCCTCCACTGGTGCTCTCTCGTGTCTCAGGCTCCCGTTCCTCCTCTACCTCCTCCCCTGAATCTGGTGGCTCATCACCTGCACATGGACACATAAAGACATGAAGAATCATGTTAATTGCTTCTACTACATGCATTGTCATCACAATGCTGTCCTGAAACACATTTACATGCATGTTAACATGCCATTATTTGCATTCATACACTATATACAGAAATCCCATAAATCATGGCGTCTGCAGACTTGCCACCACATCCCTGACCATGTTAGCACTGCAGACAATCCCAACAGACATGTGTGGTGTCCCAGGTGTGTGATGTGGAGAGAGTGAGGATATGTGCTTGGAGATAGGAAGAGGGGACAGTGACACACAAGAGGGACAGGGCCATGCACCCATGGAGGCGGGGGGGGTCCAGTGTGGCAGGTCAATATGGATGACTCCAGACTGATTTCTTACAAAGGGGCTCAGTGCCATAGCTGCGGCTTGGATTTGTACAGTGTAGTAAAATTCTAGGCCACTCATGGCACAATGTCCCGCACACTGACAGTGTGCATGGAAGGTATGTGTATCATGAAGCCACATATGGACATGCGTGGATGAATATCACATGCTTCAAACACAACCATTTGACTGGCATAGCTGAGTCACTAACATCACTGATGTACATAGCCAGATGCCACGTTGTATTGGCATGTTGGAAATGTGTATTAGTATCTGACGGTTGTGGATGACTATTGTCACAAAGCCATGTTCAACCGATGTGCACCACGTGTGTTGTTGTCACGATCCGCCGAACCTGGCGAATGTGGAATAGATGGCGCTTCAGGTGCCATTATTGAGACACTACATTCCTTCTGAAATGTAACATTTGGGTTTACGGTCCTGTTATTTCCTCTTGGCTCAGGTGAGCCCTTCTGTCCTGCTTTCGTTGTCCTTGTCTGTGTTTGTTTGTCCTTCCCTACTTTGCCCATTAGTTTCCTTTTTTCCGTCTCTCCCCTCGCTCTCTCTCTTCTTTTTGCTCGGCGGTCCACGCCTCTTTCACCCTGCTGTTCTTTTTTCCTCTCTCTCGTATCCCGGAGTTCTCTCCTCCCTTTACCTACTTACCCTGGTGTCTCTGCTTACATGCCCTTCCTCTCCTGGACCAGCAATTGTTCCTGTTTGGGTCCTACTTACCCTGCTGAGGCATTCTGTGTTTTGTTGCTCCTCATTCCATTGCCTACCGAATCCTTCTTCCGAGTTCCTCTCTTCTGAGTCTTCAGGCTTACCTTAACTGGAAGTTCCATCCAGAGTCCACCTTTCCATCCACCACAAACAACTTCAGGGGTTTTTTGTGCCTGATCAGCTTTTTCCCCTTTCAGCTATTCCGGCAGATTCGCCACCGTACTACTTGTCCCAGAAGTACTCACGGTGGCGAACTCCTGGGGTAGACCATATCTTCATGAAAAGAAGGATTACTGTCGAAGACGCAAGACTACCACTAGCTCCGCCGACACAGGTGAGGAGTCGGGGGAAGCGTTTTCTGACGACGAGCTTGACAATTTGAAACGCCCTAAACCTCCCACCATCAGCATGGCCACATTGGAACAATTACAAGAGGTGGTAGCAGCTGTCCAGAATTTGACTCTTGAGATGTAGAATCTCAAAATTGAATTCAACAATTTCTGTCAACAGGCTACTGTGAGAGAAATTCCCCCACCTGAATTACTGCCTGTTCCTCTTTCTGTTGGCAAATATGATGGGGCACCCAAAAGATTAAAGGAATTCTTGGAAGCATGCTCCGTTCACTTCACGTTTCGTCCTCAAACCTATTCTTCCGGACATGCTCGAGTCGGGTTTTTGGTGTCAAATCTTTCAGGCAATGCCTTGGCATGGGCCACACCATTTGTGACAAGGAATGATCCTGTTTTACAGGATTACAACGCCTTTCTTACCTTGATGAAACAGACTTTTGAACAGCCAGAGATAAGTTTCAGTGCTTGCGAAGACCTGCTGGATGTTCAACAAGAGACATCGGATCTACTTTCATACATCACTCAGTTTAAACGTTTAGCAACTGAGGCTAACTGGCCTGAACATGCTCAGTTTGCCATCTTCCAACGTGGGTTACGAGAGGATCTGAAGGACGAACTGGCACGGATTCCTCGTCCTTCCACTCTCTCGGATCTGTTTTCGGCAGTCTTACAGATTGACTTTCGACTAGGGGAAAGAAGGTCGGAAAGAAAGAAAGGGAAGGCCTCCTTTTCATTTTCTGCTCCCACTGTGACACCTTCCTCCTCCGGTTCTAAGCCTCCTAAAGATAAGCCAATGCAGATCGGGACTACAAGAGCACCACTAACCCCAGAGGAATGCAAGAGAAGAAGAGATGGAGGTCTTTGTCTTTACTGTGGTTCCTCTAATCATATACTTAGGGATTGTCCGGATGTTCCACCGAGACAGCCGGGAAACGAACAACCTCAGTCCTAGAAGGGACGGGTATCCGAGGTTCGTTAAAGAGTCCCTGTTTCAATTACAGTAACTAGTCCTGAGGAGAGGGAAGACACGCGTCTCATGGTTGTGGCCTTACAGATTCAGCTAAAAAGACAGACAAATCAACTCTTTAGCCTTTATTGATTGTGGTCCCGCAGGTAATTTTATGGATACCATGTAGGCCGACAAGGTTGGAATCCAGCGTTTGGAGAAGAAGGAAGATCAGAAAGTGGAGGGTGTGGACGGCACTTCTCTTAGTCCCGGTCCAATGACACACACCACTATCTCGCTACAGGTGAACATCATGCAACATTCTGAAGATCTTACTTTCGACATTATCAGAGCAGCACATTTCCCATCATCCTGGGAATTTCGTGGTTACGGAAGCACAACGCTTCTATCAATTGGTCCAACAATGTGCTTGACTTTCAGTCTCCATTCTGTAAACAGCATTGTTTGCCCGAGCCGAATCATCAAGAGGTCACTACCATGGCTAGTGTCTCCTCTCGCACTATACATTGTTTACCTCCGGAAGAAGGATTTCCAATCAGTGTTTGCTGACCAGGAAGTATTAGAGTTACCTCCTCATCGTCCCGAAGACTGTTCCATCGATTTAGTTTCTAATGCCTTGGTTCCATTCGGCAGAACGTTCTCCTTGTCCTTAGTGGAGAAAGAAGCTCTTCGAAGATATTTGGACATCCATCTGGAAAATGGTCTTATCCAGTCTTCTCGATTTCCTGCAGGGGCCTCGTTATTTTTTGTTCCAAAACGTTATTCCCACGAGATAAGACCTTGTATAGAGTACAGAGGGCTCAAAAAAGTTACCATCAGGGATTGCTACCCTATGCCCCTCATCTCTGACATCCTCGAGGCTGTGCATGGGGCTACTGCCTTTTCCAAACTTGACTTAAGGAGCACTTACCACCTGCTGCGAATTAAAGAGAGTGACAAATGGAAGACGGTTTTCTGTTCTCCTTTTTGCCAATACGAGTATCGAGTGATGCCTTTTGGGCTAGCCAACGCTCCCTCCATATTCCAGCGCTTTATGGATCGCCTGTTTTCCGACCTGTTGTTCCATTCGGTTATCGTCTATCTAGAAGATATCTTGGTTTTTTCAGCCTCAGATGAGGAACATTTAGACCATTTTCGTGCTGTGCTAACACGTCTCCAGAAGAACCAATTATTGCTAAAATCAGAAAAATGTCTATTCGCTGTCAACACTGTCCCCTATCTGGGTTTCATCCTATCCGGGGATGGCATCATGATGGACCCGCGCAAAGTGGAGCCTGTTACGGGAAGGCCGGCTCCTTCTTCATTGAAGGACATTCAGAGATTTCTGGGTTTCGCTAACTTTTATTGAAAATTCATACCACCCTTTTCTGAAATCATGTTACCATTGACAGGATTACTAAAGAAGACTAGTGGTCTTTTCAATTGGTTTTACGAGGCTAATAAGGCTTTCCTACTCCTGAAGGAGTTGTTCTCTTCTGCTCGCATACTCCGTCAACCTGATCAGAATAAAAGATTCATCATCGAAGCCGATGCGTCCGCCAGAGCCATCGGGGCCGTCCTGCTTCAAGAATTTGAAGGCAAGGAACATCCCATAGGCTACTTATCTAAGACACTCGCTCCCAGCAAATGCAATTATTCAGTGATCGAAAGAGAACTCTTAGCCATGAAGAGGGCTTGCGAGGAGGGGAGGCATCTTCTCCAGGGCAGTTCCTACCCGTTTGTGACATGCACTGATCATAAGAATCTTAAGACTTTACAACGGTTGGACTGTGTAAATTCCAGACAAGCCAGGTGGGAACATTTTTTTTTCACAATACTCCTGGGAAATTACCTACTTGCTGGGGTCTCAGAACATATTAGCTGATGCCCTTTCACAGAGAGATTCCCCAGGGTATTCTTCTGACTTTTTACTAGATCCTTTATTTCCTAGGAATAGGATCATTCTACATATATCTTCCTTCATCAAGGAAGTGGAAGAAACCACTATTGCCTTCAAGGATACTATTCCTAACCATTTTTTCTTGGAAACTGAAAGAAGAAAGGGTTTGATATTTATCAAACAGAAGCTTTTTCTTCCTACCCACAACCTTCGTTCTAAAGTCCTTTCCTGGTGCCATGACCACATTTCGGCAGGTCACAGAGGAATAAAAGGCACATTAGACCTGATATCCCACTCCTTTTTCTGGCCCACTATGACAGCTGACATCAGAAGATACATCGACTCCTGCGCAGTCTCTGCCAGAAGCAAGAACCGGACCCAATGACCCATCAGACTTTTAGAACAAGCCGCTCCTCCCTCCAGACCATGGAGTCATATATCCAAAAACTTTATTGTTGAGCTACCTATTTCTGAGGGTTGTTCCCCATTGGCTAGTTTACCTTCTGCCTCTGAAACAGCCAAAGGTTTTGTTGGGCACATCTATCATTTACATGGGCTACCAGACAAAATGGTCTCTGACTGATGAAGCCAATTTACTTCCCGTTTTTGGTCCGCCCTTTGTGCCAGGCTGGGTATTGAATGAGCATTATCGTCTGGGTTCCATCCCCAAACGAATGGTCAGACTGAACGTCTCAACAGCACTCTCGAACAATACCTTCGATGTTACGCCAACTCTCAACAAGACAATTGGGTAGCCCTTCTACCCACGGCGGCATTTTCTTATTACAACTCCATCCACTCCGCCACAAGAATGAGTCCTTTTTTTGTACCTATGGACTTCACCCTCAAAGCCTAGTGCCCTTACATTGCACTCCTACTAACATCCCGTGCCTTGAGACGCTTCTAACCACCATCAGGGAAGCTCATCATCTGGCTCAGAATAACCTTAAGGACACCTAACTTTCAATCAAGAAACAAGCTGATCGCAAACGGTCTCTCGGTCCACCTCTGGCAGAAGGCAACATGGTTTGGCTCTCCACTAAATTCTTACCCAGATGGGTACACCCATACAAACTTTCTACCAGATACATAGGTCCTTTCAAGATCGTGTCACGCATCAACCGAGAGGCCTATCGGCTCAAGTTGCCTTCCAGCCTCAGTCGGATTAATCCTATCTTTCAGTCATCTTTACTCCATCTGGCTGATTCCAGAACTGCTTCTAGGACCATATCAGCCAAGTCCGTCGATCAGAAGAACGAACAAGAAGAATATGAGGTTTCTCAGATACGGGATTCCAGATTTCGTAAAGGCCGTGTGGAGTATTTAGTTCACTGGAAGGGATACCCTACCTCGGAGGATTCCTGGGAACCAGGTTCCTATGTCCATGCTCCTATTCTGGTTCGAACATTTCATCCCACCCACCCTGTCAAGCCTGGGATTCCAGAGGGTAAAGGGGGGCATACTGTCACGATCCACCAGACCTTGCGAATGTGGAATAGATGGCGCTTCAGGCACCATTATTGAGACAATACGTTCCTTCTGAAACATAACCTGCGGTCTAGTGTTTTCCAAAATGGCAGCTGCCAGTCCGAGTTTTATTCAGTCAGAACTGGCGTTCGGCGTGTTTCAACCCCTTTCGCTCTGTGCTTTGGGTTTACGGTCCTGTTATTTCCTCTTGGCTCAGGTGAGCCCTTCTGTCCTGCTTTTCATTTTCCTTGTCTATGTTTGTTTGTCCTTTGCTACTTTGCCCATTAGTTTCCCTTTTTCCGTCTCTCCCCTCGCATCGTCTCTTCTTTTTGCTCGGCGGACTATGTCTCTCTTTCCACCTGCTGTTCTCTTTTCCTCTCTCTAGTATCCCGGAGTTCTCTCCTCCCTTTACCTACTTACCCTGGTGTTTCTGATTACATGCCCTTCCTCTCCTGGACCAGCAATTGTTCCTGTTTGGGTCCTACATACCCTGCTGAGGCATTCTGTGCCTTGCTGCTCCTCATTCCATTGCCTACCGGATCCTTCTTCCGAGCTCCTCTCTTCTGAGTCTTCATGCTTACCTTAACTGGAAATTCCGTCCATAGTCCACATTTCCATCCACCACAAACAACTTCAGGGTTTTTTTGTGTCTGATCGGCTTTTTCCCCTTTCGGCTATTCTGGCAGATTCGCCACCGGACTGCTTGTTCCAGAAGTACTCACAGTGGCAAACTCCCGGGGTAGACCATATCTTCATGAAAAGAAGGATTACCGGCAAAGACGCAAGACCAATGGGTGTTGCCGTTCAGGTACTTGTCCTGTTCTTGTGTAAATGTTACCACCATGTTTATTATTTTTCTAGAATAAAATTGATTTTATTTAAATCCTATGCCCTACTGGTGTAATCTACTGTTGTTACACTAGGTTCTAGATCCATGTCAACCTCTGCTTAGCGCTATAAGGGAGAGGTAGCCTTGACTCACTCTTTGCCTTTTCAATATTGTTACACCCTCACGAGTCAGGCCCCCAGCGTTACTAAAAAAGAGGGTATCATCACCTTTTTTGTTTTTTGACCGTTGTAAAGGACAGACATGTATCTACATGTATGTACATTTCATGTATCTGTGTGTTGTGAAGGTTGATGATGGTTGTGATCTTTGGCAGTGTACTTCATGTGCATAGGTTTTATGGCAAACACACATAGGTACAGTATCCTGATGTTTGTGTTATATTTCTCCTTATCCACAGCAGCGTTGGAAGAAGAGGGCAGAGAAAGTGCTGTGCAGTAAGGCAGCGGACATAGATGCAAGGCCCAGTCACGCCCCCTGGCATCAACAGCATCGGGGAGCGAGGCGACTGGTTCCGCGTCTCAAACATCGGCCACAGCTGCTGAGGGGAGTTCCAAGACGGCGAAGGTGGACGTGGACTCCTTGGCAGTGGGGGGGACATGTGAGCTCAAACAGGTGTAATCCACTGCAGAAAACGCTAGTGCGGCATCCAAGTTGGCGGGGGAGGAGGAGGAGGCCGTATCAGCCCAGTCCATGGGGCCCGGCGTGGGTGATTAGGTGGGTGTCACAGTTGCAGTCCAGACTCAGTGGCAGGAGGCAGTGCAGGTCGCCATGGAGGTGCCTGTGCCAAATTCTGCCCCTGGGCCAACGCCTGCACCAGTATGCACCTGCCGGCATGCCCCAGGTCAGACCCATCCGCAGGTGTCGGATGTTTCCACACAAACCGACACCCCAATGCCTGCGGATGTGGCCATTCGAGACAGAGTGGAACCCATGCTAGCTGTTATAGCGAGGCGTACAGGCACCATTTATGATGATGTGCAGACTTACAATCGTAGACTCGCACATCATCACAATGAGGTCTGGCGTCTGCTGAACTGGCCAGCTACATTCCTGGTCTCGAATTGGGTGCATGGGCTGGCCACTTATGTGAACCCCCTTCTTGTCTCCTCCTGCCTAGCATTTCGGTGCTGGACTGCCCCTGGGCAGGACAAAGACTGATGTGTTTCGGATATTTCTCCTCTGTGAAAGATAGTGAGCTAAAGAATCTGGGTAAGGCTTTCGCAACCAGGACTAATGTCTGGCAGAGAGACTCCCAGGACCCCCTTTGTTTTCTTGCATATTTAAGTAACTTTGGGTCTCACCCTAAGTTACTAGGGCAGTCCAGACATGGTCCCGTTGCTCACTATTCTTAGAGAGACACAGCTCCACCCTACTGATAAGGTTCAAATAGGCCAAAACACGTGTCTGAGGTTGCTGTTGGACTCCCAGGACCCCCTTTGTTTTTTTGGAGATCACATCCCTGCCTGAGTTGGGAGTCAACGTTGGATCAGGCGAGGTGGTAACCACGCCAATCCAGGCTATGACAAGGAGCTGTGGCAATGGAGGGAGAGCAGGCACCCAGGAGCAGGGCACGTGCCATATGCCACTGGGTAATTTCATCAGCCTAGAGGCTGGCCAGGCAACGCAGACACCGGGCAATAAGGAAGCAGCAGGCTCTGAGTAGGAGGCTTCGGGACTCAGGGCATACCATCGAAAAGGGGCAGGTATCCGGCATCAGGCAGGATGCAAATGTGGACCTTCGCACAAGGATGTCTTCCGTGTTCGTGCGGTACAGGCAGCAAATTGGGGCAGCAAGGCAGCAGGCTCGGGAGGCGAGAATCACCATAGCCAGGGCGGAGATAGCACTGCGTCGAGCAGAGAGGCGGGCTGAGGTCCTCAGTGATACTTGTAGGGAGTGGGAGGGGATGGAGAGGACCATGCTGGAGTCCCTGCAAGCCCTTGAGGTGAGATCAGAGGCCCGCCTAGGGGAATTGGAGGCAGTGTACGATGATGCCTTGGCAGACACATTGAGGGAGGATGGTGAGAAGGACTAGCCCGCTGCCTTTGTAAATCGTTTTTTACATTTAAGTTTCCGTTGATTTTATTTTTTTATTTGGAGCTTTGGGACATCACTCCGTTTTTTGTACATAGTTCTTCATGAGTGGTTTTCCTTTTTTTTCATTTTATGATTTGGAGTGGACTGTGGACATCACTCCATGTTAATTGTGTAAAAGGTTTTTAATCATTATTTTTTGTTTTCACCATGCAGTAATGGTTTTTGTTTTATTTTTGTTGGTATTGTCTATATTTTTTATGGACATGGACATTTTTCCATTCTTTACTTTTTTCATGTACAGATTTTGAAGTTTAATTTACAGTGTGTATGTGCACAATACAACTGTTCAATATAATTTTGTTTCTTAACTCACAGTCATTGTTTCTCACAGTTTTATTTGCAGTGTGCCGGTTTGTTAGTCCGTTCGGTGTCCCTGGTTCTGACCATCGTTGTTCATGTGTGTGGTTACTTGCATGCATGTGTCATGTTTGCTATCCATTTGCTTGGTGAATATACACATGTGGCTGACCGGGGGAGGAGTGTGAAGGGTGAGTTTTGGTGTGCACCGTACAATGCCATTTGCTTTCCCATGTGCAGCATCACTGTATATTGGCCCTCACTGTTTTTGTAAGGGAGGTGGGTGGGGTGATTGTGGGAGTGTTACAAGTTCAGGATATTGGCACATGATTTGCTTGATGCTGTGTAACACACATGTTGTGCTTTCCCCTTCACGAGCATGTGTTTGTGCTGTTATCATTGTCTCTGGTGTTGGTCTGCCTCTTGCACTGCCATGCAATATTGGAATTACTTTGGATTTACACATTGGCAGACCAATGCAGCAGTCTCGGTGCATAGCACACTGTCTGATTGCCATGTACTCAATCAGGACTCAAGTAATTAATCTTTGCTTGTGCTTTCTGTCCTCCTCTACCCTGCTGAACTCCTGTATGAAACTGCACTGGTCACCTGGCTACCCTCTGACCTTGGGCCAAGGTCCCCTCATCCGCCACTTGCACACCCGCACTGCCTCCCCAGCATCCCCCGCAATTGGACTGTTTTTCTGATTTCTGACAGTCCCCTGCCTGCACTTAGCCTTGCACTTGCCACCAGCTGCCCGCACTTTGATGCTTTTCATTGTTATTGTATTTCTTATGATGTCCTTCCCATGTACTGCACTGCCCCATCCACCTTCCCCCTGCAATTCTCACCTTCCCCATTTCAATGCACTTGCACTATCTCAATGTCACCTGGCCTAGCAAGATCGTTGTTTCTGTCTTCACTCTGTTCCCCCTCCCCTGACTCGGTGTGCCTTCAAACACTTGTGAATAGGTGCATTATGAATGCCATATCATTGTATTTGATTTCATATCATATCCTTCACACATGGGAGGTACAGTGATTTATTTATTGGGAAATCTGTTCTGGTAATAGCACTTCATTGAGGGTCAGGCTGTGACACGCCTGGGCAGTGTCTGTTCATGTGGCACACATTGAGATTGCTTTTTATTATGCCATTGTCTGGCTATTTCTCCATGGGGATTTGTGACATTGTCACATGGCCAGCCGGGCCTCACTTTAACATTAACTTGTTACATGTGTATTTTGGGAGATGGTTGCAGATAGCAATTGTATTTGAGCAGCTGCCACCCTCAAGGATGTGGGCCAGGTGTATGCATTTGTTTGTGTTTGCAGGATACAATTTGCAGTGGATATTTAGGGTGGTGTCACAATCATGGCAGTCAAGGTGCACAACACACTATCGATGGAGTGATGATGTGTCACTATGTCAGCGTCCAGCATGCAGGTGATGTCTGGTCTTAAGGGGGCTGCCTGCAGGGTGGGGTCACGGGTGATGGGGGCTGGGGTATCCCATGTGGAGGGGGCTGCTTGCAGGGTGTGCTCACGGGTGATGGGGGCTGGGGTATCGTATGTGGAGGGAGCTGCCTGCAGGGTGGGGTAGAGTCAAGGGTGATGGGGTCTGGGCCAGGGGGTGTCCCATGTGGAGAGGGCTGTCTGCACGGTGGGGTGACGGGTGCTGGGGTGTTCCATGTGGAGGCGGCTGGCTGCAGGGTGGGGTCATGGATGATTTGGGCTGGGGTGGGGGTGTCCAATGTGGAGGGGGCTGCCTGCAGGGTGGGGTCACGGGTGATGGGGTGTCCCATGTGGAGGGGGCTGCCTGCAGGATGGGGTCATGGGTGATGGGGTGTCCCATGTGTAGGGGGCTGCCTGCAGGATGGGGTCACAGGTGATGGGGCTGGGGTGTCCCATGTGGAGAGGGCTGCCCGCAGAGTGGGGTCATGGGTGATGGGGTCCGGGGTGTCCCATGTAGAGGGGGCTGCCTGTAGGGTGGGGTCACAGGTGAAGGGGCTGGGGTGACCGATATAGAGGGGGCTGTCTGCAGGGTGGGGTCACGGGTGATGGGGGCTGGGGTGTCCCATATAGAGGGGGCTGCCTGCAGTGTGGGGTCAAGGGTGATGGGGGCTGGGGTGTCCCATGTGGAGGGAGCTTCCTGCAGGGTGGGGTCAATGGTGTTGGGGGCTCGGGTGTCCCATGTGGAGGGGGCTGCCTGCAGGGTGGGGTCATATGTGCTGGGGTATCCCATGTGGAGGGGGCTGCCTGCATGGTGGGGTCACGGTGATGGAGGCCGGTATGTCTCATGTGGAGGGGGCTGCCTGCAGGGTGGGATAATGGGTGATGGGGGCTGGGGTGTCCCATGTGGAGGGGACTGCCTGCAGGGTGGGGTCATGGGTGATGGGGTCTGGGGGTGAGTGTCCCGTCAGGAGGGGTCTGCTTCCCGAGGATTGCGTGGGGCAGACACACTATTTGGCTGTGGTGTGCCCGGGGATTGCGTGGAGTTTTTGCGCAATTACACTGGGGTGCAGCCGGGAAACGCACAGAGTTTTCAAGTGATTTGGCTGTGGTGTGACCGGGGGTCGCGTGGAGTTTTAGATCAATTACGCTGCGGTGCGGCCGGGGAACGGCAGAGTTTTCACGTAATTTGGCTGGGGTGCAGCTGGGGAGTGCGTGTATTCTTTGAGCGATTACGCTGGTGTGCGGCCGGAGAACGTGCAGAGTTTTCATGCGATTTGGCTGGGGTGCGGCCGGGGATCACGTGGAGTTTTTGCATGATTACGCTGGAGTGCGGCCGGGGAATGCGCAGAGTGTTCACGCGATTTGGCTGGGGTGCGGCCAGGGATCATATGGAGTTCTTGCGCGACTACGCTGGGGTGTGGCCAGGGATTGTGCAGAGTGTTTACGCAATTTGGCTGGGGTGCGGCTGGGGATCACGTAGAGTTTTTGCATGATTACGCAGAGTTTTCACACGATTTGGCTCTTTAGCGGCCAAGGGTCACGTGGAGTTTTCCCATGATTATGCGGGGGTGCGGCCGGGGATCGCGCAGAGTTTTCACACGATTTGGCTGGGGTGCAGTCAGGGAATGCTTAGAGTTTTCACGTGATTTGGCTAGGGTGCGGCCAGGGCTCGCGCTGAGTTTTCACACAATTTGTCTGGGGTGCAGCCGGGGATCACGTGGAGTTTTCATACGATTACACTGGGGTACGGCTGGGGATCGCACAGAGTTTTCAAGCAATTTGGCTGGGGTGCGGCTGGGGATTGTGCAGGTTTTTCACGCGAGTTTGCTTGGGGGGCTGTATGCTGGCCCAGGGATGGCACGGAGGCTTGCGCCTTGTTAGGCATTTCACTTGTTTTTTACTGCGCGTGGGGGCATGTTAGGGGCCTTACTGCCACAGCTTGCTGTTCCTTGCGCCACAGCTACTGATGCCTCAGGAAATCCATGAATACACGTGCCGCGCAATCTTTTCTCTTTGCCACAGTTGGCGCACACGCCTTCTCGGTGCCCGGTGCTTGCACCTTATCCGCGCCAGATTCTATGAATCGGGCCCTTATTACATTCCACTGTAATCTGCAAACGTGTTTCTAATGGCAGCTACAACAACTGAGTTTGCCTTTTTGACATGTGGGTGGGGCATCTGGGAGCGGAGCTGTGTGCAATTGGGCAGAGTTGTGTTGCTGTGGGCGGGGCATACATCTGAGAGTTTTTGATTTTGAAATGTAGGCAGGTATGTGTCCAGTGCCACATCTTCAGACTGCTAATCAGTGCAAAATCTCGTTCCCCACTTTGCCTACAGTACCAGTTTCTCACTCTGCCTACTAGCTACAGCACCTCACATTGCTCACCGGTGCCACCTTTTCACAGTCCACTCGTGCCAGCAGCTTTTCATTAGAACCAACCTCTCACAATGCCCACCAATGCAAGCTCCTCACTCTTCCCACCATTGCTGGTTTCACACCTTACACACTACTGCCAATTTCTCACACTGCCCAGCAGTACCAGTTTCTCTCTGTCCCCCACTGTCTGCTCCACACAACTACGCAGCAGTACCAGCTACTCACGCTGCCAACAGCAGCTAGCTTCTAACATACAAAGATCTTTTATTTTATACTGAACAGTTTCAAAGTGCAAAAGTAACGGATAGCTATCGGCCCTCAGTACAACACAGCGAACTCCAGCGTGGTTCGGTGTGCTCAGTGAGTGGGACTGTACATTAGAATTAGTCGCCCTTTTATACTATTTGCGAACATGATGTCCAACCCTACTGCGGGCTAATATTCTTCTAATACATTACTGATCTAGGGTCCATGCCGAGTTCACACATCTATATGCATAGGGTTTGCCTTTAATAAATTCGCCAACAAGCCTACACGGTATCAGTGTATTTTAGGATTCTTATAAAGGTCTTCTCAAACATTAATACAATGTAGTTTAAACAAGTGTTCTTGGTTCAGTATTTGGATACATTGTTCTTAACATATGCTCGCGGATTAGTTTCATTGGCGCGAGTAATCCTTTACACACAGGTCAGCGAAGGACAAGGTCTCAGTTCACGACCCCAACAAGTAGCCTGCAGGCAAGTTACATATTAATTACACACAGAGGTCAAGACGGCCATGGTGTATTTCGGAATGACATCGTCCACCATTTTAACTCACAAGGTGACTTTACAGCGAGAACCTAAGATGGCGGATTGACCTAAAATGGCGGCTTTCATTGATTGTAAGGTCAGGACCTTGTAACACGGATTTCTTTGCAAGTGGCTTACAAGCAGTTTGGCATAGGCCAATATACATATATTTGTTGCAATAGGAGGCACGATATAATTTCCCGTTTGACAAACCCTCCTTTTGGCCTATGCCAAGTGCTAAACTACTTCTGATCTCCTTGCAAACAACTTCATGCATCATCGTCCATGCACCCTGAATCGCTGTCATAAATATCAGATCATTCGCTAAAATTTCTTTTAACCTTTATTCCTTGGAGGTTTTATCTGGGGCATACACTTTATGTCCTATTGTACCTATCGCTTGTGCGCAACATCCCCCTAGCATCGAACATATACTAGGTAAACACTGGATACAACAACAAAGAAACAACAGAATTCCCAAAATGATCAGTAAGACCGAAAGTACCTTCCAACCCCAAGATCGCAAGAAGTCCCCAAACCAAGCACCAAGATCCCAGTTTCCCTCGGGAACATGCACTTCTGAACTAAGGACATGCAGATTATGTATTGCTTTGAAGATAGTTGGGGAGGAATCTGGCATGAGAACACAGCAAGCGAACCCCACTAATTTACACACTCCACCACGTTCAGCCAGAATGACATCTAATGCCATCTAGTTCTGGAGCGCTACTAGTCTTATCGCTTTTTGTTCTAATGTCATATTATAGAGTATGTCCGTGGTCCGGTTGATGGTTCTCTTCAGTACTCTCGCTAGTCTTCTGATATCTTTGGAATTCGCTATCTGCCCCCAAAATGGCACAAATGATTTTGCTACATCTCCCAAGACCTGTGCTGGAGTGTCGCCATTCTCGTCCCGCCGTGGATGAGCCTTTGAAACCTATACAGTACTAGCTACGAACACCCCAGGTAACAGGATCCCTAAATAACAGGTTCCCTGCCAATCCCTGGGTAACCATGGAAATGCTACATTACCGCAAACAAAGTAGACAGGTTCGCCTACATACAAAGGTCTGTCTTCCCCAGTCAAATTTGCAACGTTGGCACAACCTTTAAAATCTCCCATTGACTGAGTACCAGTCCTCTGTATGCAGAAAGAAACTGAATCGGCGCTATGGTTAACAGTGTAAGAAGGAGGCATAGCATCCTTATTGCCTATCGGAGCCATCTTGAAGGAAATGAAAGCTTGAAAGGGACGAGACAGTCTATCAGAAGGCCTAATAGAAGCAACATTGAGCTTACTCCTATGTGTGAAAAGCGAGCATCCCAGGGGAGTCAGAACACGTTTCTCAAAATTATTCAAATTAGTACCATCAAAGTTCCCCGAGATGCTATCGTTCCAACGGCCAAAGAACAGTGCTCTAAGAGAAGCATAACAAGCAGTTGTCAAAGGTAAAGGATGAATATACCAAGCTACCCCCTTATCCCCATGTTGCGGTAAAAGTGAACAGACCCAACAGTTGGACCTATTGAAAATGGGATGCATAGCATTCATGATAAGTAACAGAGTATTGTTATGGTACCTTTGTCTATGCTGAGAGTCCCTAGGGGACAGAGTATGCAAATGTACAAAGGGAGTAGGAACAGTGGGTACATTTTCAGTCGGTAACAAGGACTCTAAAGGATGAGTTTCCTCAATGTACCATAGGCCTAAGACAATGACTATTATAAAACCAAATATTATTATAAAAACACAGCAATATGTTTTCGGGGCCCAAGTGCTTTGTCCATTATCCCGGTTGGTCACACGAT
This sequence comes from Ambystoma mexicanum, assembly GCF_040938575.1. NCBI lineage: Eukaryota > Metazoa > Chordata > Amphibia > Caudata > Ambystomatidae > Ambystoma > Ambystoma mexicanum. Next base: position 1,165,190,677 of record NC_090927.1, on the reverse strand, counting down.
CATTTACAAGTCCCATACGAGCGGTAGCGGTGGCAGGCATTGTAGTCTTCAAACGACAAACCCCAATGTTATTAGCTGGCATCCTCCCGGCCGTGCAACTTCTTAGTCCTTCCACAACCCTAGCCAACAGAATCCTCTTTCTCAAATTTGGGCAAAAACAAGCCCTCGATGATCCTTTCCTTCTCCGAATGCACAGCAGGACTGTGCCATAAGTCTATCAGATGCACAGCAAAACCGTGCCGTAAGTCTATTTCCTTGGACGCAGATTGTACCTTGCTTTTCCTGGTACTGATTGATCCGGAAACAATGTGTCATCACTTCCCGTTGGAAGCGACGTATCAGGAGCAAGGGAAGATGGCGAATTTGAAACGACAGTTTCGGGAAGCGAAACTTTTGGAAAGTGTGGAGGCCTAATGGCAGGTTCCCCAAGCCTCACAGGCTCAGAAAGATTCTCCGATGCACTCTCAGCGCTATTTACTGCTTTGGGATCATTGGTTGCAGCGTTAGCAAGGGGTTCTGTTTCTTCTGTATCGTGTGGCACTGGGTGAGGAAGTCTCTTGACATGCGTCGCGTGGATCCAGTGTTTCCTGCCTGAGACACGCACCGCCGTTTGTGTGACCAACAGGACTTGGAATGGGCCCCGCCAACGAGGTGCAAGGCAGGAAGAACGCTCAAATGCCTTGATGAGCACCCATTCCCCAGGCCGTATGCTGTGGCCCGGGCCCTCGTATTGCACAGGTAAAGCCTTTCGCACCTGGTGATAAATCAAATACAGGTTTTTAGTCAACTGGCTGCAATAATCTGAAAGAAGTACATTTTCAACAGTTTTCAAGGATCGACATTTAGGAAGATTCCAGATATTGGCAGGTCTCCCCATTACCACCTCAAATGGAGAGAGCCCAGTCTTAGTTTGAGGGGTTGTACGCATGGCTAATAACACGATCGGCTGTGCCGGCCATTTTAATTTAGTGCCGGCACGCGTTTTAGCGAGCTTGTTCTTGATGGTACCATTTTGTCTTTCTACTAGTCCGGCGCTCTGAGCGTGTCTGGCCGAATGGAACCGTTTGCCGATCTGTAATGCCGCACATATCTGCAGAATTACAGCAGCGACAAAATGTGGCCCATTGTCGTCCGACCAGATGACTCTTGGTAGCCCGAACCGAGGAAAATACTCCTTTAACATGGTTTTCGCCGTAGTCATGGCTGTAGCATCTTTGACAGGGAAGGCCTCGACCCATTTACTAAACGCACAGATGACAACTAATACGTACTTCATATTGTTGCACCGTTCCATTTCGATAAAATCGAAGTGAATGACTTCGAAGGGGACAGAGGGTGGCCCAAAACTTTCCCTTGGAGTTGATGTCTCCTTTCCCACATTATGTTGTAGGCAAATCATGCAGTCCTGAACATAGCGCTGGGCAATTTTCGAAATATTGTCATTTGCCCAAACTTTCTCTAACATTTTCATAACTTTCTGGGCACATATATGCGTAGGACCATGGGCCATGACAACCATCATCATTACATAAGCGTCAGGAAGTAGCCATTTCCCTTCAACTATGTCCACCCAACACCCATCATCATCGAGTTTCCCCAAGCCTTCAACCCACCTCTTGGATTATTCTAACGTGGCATCGGCTTGGATATCCTGTACAGACCCGACACCCTCGTCCATTGCATTGGCATTTACAGTCTCCCTTGAAACATACATCTCCGTAAAGAGATCGGTGGCAGTTTGTCTAGCTATCTGATCAGCAAAAGCATTCCCTTTTCCTATATCATCTGTAATCTTTCGATGTGCTGCACATTTTTCGACGGCTAACTGATTAGGGAGCGCAAGCGCTGAGAGCAGTTGTACTATTAGGGAGCCATGTTGGATCTTTGTGCCATGCGAAGTTAAGAACCCTCTCTCTGACAAAAGTCTTCCAAAGTTGTGAACCACCCCAAAGAACACAACACCTCTTAATTTGGATGTGAGGAGCAAACAAGATCAATTCATATTTCGTCAACCGTGCAGAAGTGAGGTGTTGCGTTTGGGTTCGGTTCAGTAGAACATCTACAGAGTGAGGCACCATCAGGGTTAGATCATGGCCTAGGACCATTCCCTCACTCTGTTTTACAGACGCAGCAGCAGCAGCGACAGCTCGCAAACATCTTGGCAAAGCGCATGCGACAGGATCAAAGGCGGAAGAAAAGTAACCGCGCGGCATATTCTTCCCTCCATGTTCCCGCGTTAATACAGCCAAAGCACATCCATCACATTTATGCACAAACAACACAAAGGCCTTTTCATAATTTGGCGTGCCCAAAACTGGTACCGAGCATAATGCAGTCTTGAGCAGATCAAATGATTGCTGGTGCTCCGTGTTCCACGGCAATGGCAAAGACATGCCCTTCTTTGTCAAAGCCAAGATCGGTTTAATCACTAGTGAGAAGTTTGGGATCCACAACCTACAGTAAGAAGCCATACCTATCAAGGCTCTAACTTCCTTCTGTGTATTTGGGACAGACATGCCAGAAATGTGTTTTATTCTTTCAGGTGTCAATCTTCTTCCCTCCTTTGACAGGAGATAGGCTAAATAGGTGACCACCTGGCAGCAATATTGAAACTTTTTAAGCAAAGCTTTGTGTCCATGTTTAGCTAGATGAATCAGCAATAACACAGTGCCCTCCTTATAGGCACTTTCGGAGTCTGCAGCTAAAAGCAGGTTATCAACATACTGAAGCAATGTACAGGTAGAGGGCAATTCAAGGGTATCAAGCTGTTCTTTCAAAGCCCTACTATAAATACTAGGACTCTCTGTGTAACCTTGGGGTGCATGAGTAAATGTGAACGAGCGTCCCCCTAAGGTGAACGCGAACAAGTATCTACTGTCCTTGTGTATAGGAATACTAAAGAAAACATTCTTCAGATCCACAACACTAAAATAAGTAGCTGGAATCATGGTTAATTTCGTCGTCACGTCAGGCACAATTGGAAATTGCGGAGCGACGACTTTATTAATGGCACGTAAATCAATTATAAAACGGAATGGAATTGCATTATCGCCTTTCTTGTACACAGGTAAAATCGGACTATTGCACAAACTTCCTGAAATTTCCTCAATCACCCCGCGATGCACAAAATCGGAAACAATGCATTTCAAAGCTTGCTCGCCCTCAACTGAAATCTTATATTGTGTAATGCGTTGCAACCCAATTCCATGTTTCAAGACTAACTTAACAGGCTCAATCTGTAAAACACTGACATCGTTGTCGTCAATTGCCCATAAGCACTCTGGTACATCAATGAATTCTGGCGGCAAAGGTCTGTTCAAGAATTGAGAGACAGAAAGTTGCTTTGGTGAAATCTTCAAACGCACTCCGTCAGAAGAACAATGAATTACTGCATTCAATTCTTTCAATAGATTCAACCCCAGCAAATTCTCTCCACAATTCAAAGTCAACAGAAAAGGACAGTGGTCCGTAAAGGGACCCAAAGAAATAGGCACCGGCAAAGAAACTGGACAAACTACTGGTGTGCCAGAAAACCCTACAGAAACATTAGTTTGCCCTGACAGTGGAATGTTTGGAACCCGAGAATGATCAATGGAACACTTCTGTGCTCCAGTATCTATCAAAAACAGATGTTTCCTATTTCCCACTATCATTTCAACGTAGGGACCTTTATGATTGACGGGAATAGGCGTAGGTTCCTAACCCTGCTTCGGGCAATCCTAACGAAACAGAATGTCATCAAAAGGAAGCTCTTCAGATAGATATGCAGCAGAAGGCTGATCAAATATGTTTCTAATATCCCCACTTGGTACCTGATTATCCTGTGAAAAAGGTTGCTGAGGATCCTGTGCAAACAGGGTCCCCTACACCCGGGCGACCTCTAGATCGGCTACCCATATTTCAAAATGTGTTATTTGACCTTTGTCGAAGGACGGGCATTGTGCACGCCAATGACCCTCTTGTCGACAATAGGCACACTGGGTAATGTTCACAGGACCCAAGGGCACATTCCCTTGTGGAACATACTGACCTCTAATCTGAGAACTACCCCCTCTGGGGCCTCTAACAATTTGCTGTAATAATACTTTAGTCTTTAAATCACCTTTTTGCTTCTCTACTTTATCTTTTTCATTGTTGACACGATTCTCGTAGTACTGAGCCATATGCAGTACTTCTGATTGAGACTTTGCCTGCTAAGCGCTCTCAGAAGACATAATCTGTGACTGGATGCCAGGCAGCAATCCACGCACAAATTTGTCCACAACTAACCTTTTCCCAGACTCTGTGCCTAAGTCTTGTCCGCTGTAATCCGAGAATACCTGTTCGAACCGATTAAAGAACTCAGTAGCACCCTCAGACTTCCCTTGGACACAGGCCGTAAGCTTGTCCCAGATAATTCTCTTTTCGGGAATTATAGTTTTCAATTTTGCAATGATTCTATCAGGCAAAGTTAGTATCACCTGGGATGGTCTCTCACCAGCTGGCCTTTCTCCATCGAGTCTAGTTATGTTAGCCCATGTATCTCCCAACCCTGGTACGTCGTCTATAGTCCTAACTTGTTTCCACAAATCTACGGGCAGGAGTACAGGAAATAACAAATCAATGTCAGCTTGGGTGAATACTGAGGACTGCAGGACAGACTCTATTTCTTTATAGAATGCTGTCGGATTTTTCCTAATGTCAGGAATCGATTGTCTAATAGTATTCACTTCCTGCCTTGATAAAGGGACATGAACAAACTGTGATACATAATGTATAGGAATGTTCACAGCAACTATATTCGCCGCAACATCGGCCGCAATCTCAACCTTCGGGACAAATGTCGGGAGAACCTCTCTCATAGGCAACTGAGAAGTAGGCAACTCCGAACGCTTACTAAGCAACATAGCTAAGTCGAGCGCTAAAGCCGTTGAAGAAGTGTCAAGTGAGAAAGCTCTCTTATATATAGTCAATAACTCTGTGGGACAACTAATCTTTCTCTTCACACAATCATCCTGTAGGTACTCTATCATTACCTGTATCACTTTCCTCTGCATTTCTGGCGTATACTGGCTGTATGTGTCATATACCTCAACTGCAGTTATTGACATATCTGAAATCCATCTAAGCGCGTCTTTCGCACAAATTTGTACTTCTTCAGATATCGATTTTCGACAAGGAAGGAACCGTTTCTGTACATACGTACTTTCCCCCTCGTCATCCTCATTCTGTAACCTTTCCAACTCCTTTCTATACTCAAATATCCTCTCAACATGCTCATTTACTTTCTCCACAGTGTCTCTTGAAAACGCTAAAGTGTTTAGATCCCTTAACCCTTGCGGGAGACCTGCATTACTTAATTTGCCCCACAAAAGATATACAGCAGTCTTCTCGGATTGCTCTCTCTTGCAAGACTGCTTAAGAATTCATACAGAGCATATGAAATGGAATTTAAGACGATATCCTGATAAATGTCACACAAAATACCGCCAGTATTGCGTTTCCTGGAGGCTCCGTCTTATGGATAGTGGTAATAGAAGGATGCTTTTATAGTTAGCGCCTTTTCCCGATTCTTCCCACTTCTGTGTGCTGTCAATAATACCTGTATTATTACCCAATTTAATGGCGCTCAATTTATCAACACCAGAACGATTAAGGGACGAGTCAGCCCTGCCGGGATTCGAGCTGGCAAAGGGCAGGCTGCCAATGGCAGAAGAAAGCAGTGCGAGTTGTTAGGACATAATTCCGCCTGCCAGGCAGCAATCCACGCACAAATTTGTCCACAACTAACCTTTTCCCAGACTCTGTGCCTAAGTCTTGTCCGCTGTAATCCGAGAATACCTGTTCGAACCGATTAAAGAACTCGGTAGCACCCTCAGACTTCCCTTGGACACAGGCCGTAAGCTTGTCCCAGATAATTCTCTTTTCGGGAATTATAGTTTTCAATTTTGCAATGATTCTATCAGGCAAAGTTAGTATCACCTGGGACGGTCTCTCACCAGCTGGCCTTTCTCCATCGAGTCTAGTTATGTTAGCCCATGTATCTCCCAACCCTGGTACGTCGTCTATAGTCCTAACTTGTTTCCACAAATCTACGGGCAGGAGTACAGGAAATAACAAATCAATATCAGCTAGGGTGAATACTGAGGACTGCAGGACAGACTCTATTTCTTTATAGAATGCTGTCGGATTTTTCCTAATGTCAGGAATCGATTGTCTAATAGTATTCACTTCCTGCCTTGATAACGGGACATGAACAAACTGTGATACATAATGTGCAGGAATGTTCACAGCAACTATATTCGCTGCAACATCGGCCGCAATCTCAACCTTCAGGACAAATGTCGGGAGAACCTCTCTCATAGGCAACTGAGAAGTAGGCAACTCCGAACGCTTACTAAGCAACATAGCTAAGTCGAGCGCTAAAGCCGTTGAAGAAGTGTCAGGTGAGAAAGCTCTCTTATATATAGTCAATAACTATGTGGGACAACTAATCTTTCTCTTCACACAATCATCCTGTAGGTACTCTATCATTACCTGTATCACTTTCCTCTGCATTTCTGGCGTATACTGGCTGTATGTGTCATATACCTCAACTGCAGTTATCGACATATCTGAAATCCATCTAAGCGCGTCTTTCGCACAAATTTGTACTTCTTCAGATATCGATTTTCGACAAGGAAGGAACTGTTTCTGTACATACGTACTTTCCCCCTCGTCATCCTCATTCTGTAACCTTTCCAACTCCTTTCTATACTCAAATATCCTCTCAACATGCTCATTTACTTTCTCCACAGTGTCTCTTGAAAACGCTAAAGTGTTTAGATCCCTTAACCCTTGCGGGAGACCTGCATTACTTAATTTGCTCCACATTACACATAAATGAATCCCTAAACCTTCAATGAAAACATTTTTCTCAGGAAAATTATCCATATTAGAAAGTGTGGCAAAAACGTTAGTTTGATCATCTCTCTCCATACAATGCTTGGGCCGTGCAATCAATTCCTGTTTCTTATCTGGAGATACAGTATTATGAGCCACAACCCTTGACCCCGCACCCTGATAGACTATAAGCGGTACGAGACCACTTGGAAGAGGGGGAGCAGGCAAATTCAATGAAGGTACTGTTACTGGTGCAATAGGAAGAGGTGGAGGAATAGGTGGAAGAACAACAACTGGAGGAAGGGGAACATTAGGAGGAGCCGGCACAACAGGAACAACAGCAGGAAGAGCAGGAATAACAGCAGGAAGAGGCAAAGCAGCAGGAAGAGAAACATACGGAGGTGGCGCAGAGGCACCAGGCCTTCGTTCATTTAACAATTTGTTAATAAATTCATCAGGAACATGGAAATCTTTATAAGGATAGATTCTGAATACCAAGTGAGAAAGCCCTATCCATATTCCTAGCTGACTCAGACTGTTTATCTTGGTCATACAATAATGCTTTTTCGGCGTTCGTTTTATGACGGCGTGCATGTTTTTCCATACTCTTAAGTTGCTGTAACGCTTCTTTTTTCCAATTCTGCAAAACATCGAATGCTGCAGGTCTAGCCTTCTTTTTTAATAGAATCGACTCTAAATACTCAATATGAGGGATTTCAAAACTACCATTGATTGGCCACTGAAGTTCGGAGGCATGTCTGGTTTGTCTGTGCCAAATATCATTAAACACTATACTTCCAATGCCATGCTTACAGTACATAGTACATGCCGGCGACCCCTCCTGTGGTGCTGGATGGCTAAATTCCAAAGATTGTCTATCGCTGCAGAATAACGCCCTGAAGCAGGTAGACAATTTCTCAGGCATATCAAAATATTGGTGTTACCTGGTCAATAATTGTGTCTGCAGATACAATACGCCAAAATCAAATTATCAGGATATTTAAGAATCGGGTCACGACTCACCTGATCAATCCTAATGAGGTCCGATAGGATTACAAAGAATCTTACCTAACTAACCTTAGCTCGTGTTTGGTGATTTCGGCAAATCTGCCCGCCTCGATAAGTGGACCCTCGTCAAGATGCCGTCTCGGACCACACGCTAATCGTCCAGGGATCGGGTCATGCAGCGCTGCTGAGGTGTCGAGTCTCGTTCAGAAGGGGCCCCCTTCACCGTCCGATCCTGGTCCGTTAGCGCGTGTCAACCTTCAACAATCCGACATCAATCTTGAGGGTCCCTATTCGGGCGCCAACTGTGAAAACAAAGCTAAAATATCGAGGCTGAGTACCCCAAAAGGAAATACACCGAACACGGGTTACAAAGGAACATACAAAGATCTTTTATTTTATACTGAACAGTTTCAAAGTGCAAAAGTAATGGATAGCTATCGGACCTCAGTACAACACAGCAAACTCCAGCGTGGTTCGGTGTGCTCAGTGAGTGGGACTGTACATTACAATTAGTCGCACTTTTATACTATTTGCGAACATGATGTCCAACCCTACTGCGGGTTAATATTCCTCTAATACATTACTGATCTAGGGTTCATGCCGAGTTCGCACATCTATATGCATAGGGTTTGCCTTTAATACATTCGCCAACAAGCCTACATGGTATCACTGTATTTTAGGATTCTTATAAAGGTCTTCTCAAACATTAATACAATGTAGTTTAAATAAGTGTTCTTAGTTCAGTATTTGAATACATTGTTCTTAACATATGCTCGCGGATTAGTTTCATTGGCGCGAGTAATCCTTTACACACAGGTCAGCGAAGGACAAGGTCTCAGTTCACGACCCCAACAAGTAGCCTGCAGGCAAGTTACATATTAATTACACATAGAGGTCAAGACAGCCATGTTGTATTTCGGAATGACATCGTCCACCATTTTAACTCACAGGGTGACTTTACAGCGAGAACCTAAAATGGCAGCTTACATTGATTCTAAGGTCAGGACCTTGTACCACGGATTTCTTCGCAAGTGGCTTACAAGCAGCTTGGCGTAGGCCAATATACATATATTAGTTGCAATAGGAGGCACGATATAATTTCCTGTTTGACACCATCACTGCCTACGAGTGACAGCTCTTCACACTGCCGTATCTGCCCCACAGGCGTTGCTGGGAGGGGCCTAGGGGGCTATAGCCCCGGGTGTTTTGGTTGTAGCCCCGGATAGAATCTCAGGGTCTACAACCAAAAGGCAAGCTAGACCGAGACCCGACAATCCCGACATTAGTGTAGCCCTGGCTCTTTTCCAGACCTAGCAACACCCCCGCTCTGCCCTTTTCACACTGCCCAGCAGTGGCAGTTCTTCCACTTTCGAACAAGAGTTCCTCATAACATCCACTGGTGTGGACGTTGGCCGTTGGGTGCTCTGCACCAAAACCGCAAGGGTATTACAGACACAGTTCAGAGCAGACAGGGCATGTCAGGCATAGCAGTTTGACACGCCACTGGTCAATAGTACACTGGGCCCCATTATGGGTTTTGCTGTATTCCTGTAGTATTTCTGCTGAAATACCACCAAACTTGGTTACTATTATGTTATGTTATGTTTTTAAACTATTACTAAACTATTATTTCGAACATTTCCTTTGATCAGAACTGCCAGCTCCGTCCGCTAGGCAGTCCACCCCCTCAGAACTGTGCCCCCTCCTCCAAACACCGCCCCCGGCCCTTGTGGGATCCCCCTTCACATGTTTTCTATTTCCACCACTGCGCTTAGACGTCGAGTTGCTTCACACATGTAAATTGAATGGTGCCAAATTGCTCACGTCAAGCCGCTCCAAATAACAAATGAAAAACTGCAAAGGAATTAAGCGTCTAAGTTACAGAACTAGTGCCACCCCCAGAACGCTGCACTCCGGCTGCCCACATCCTTCCCCTTTTACTGATGTAGGTGTTGTAAGGCACGTTTCACAACAGAGGCAGAAGGCTTGTAACGGAAATAACTGTGAAACCGTCGTAGGCCGATGTAGGTTTTAGTGAAACCCCGTGGGGTGGAGGTTGTGGGGAAAAGGGGGTTGTCATTTAGGTGGACGGCCTCCGTACACTGGAGAATATGGCTGAGCTCACTCGCCGTGCACGGGCCTATATTCCCATTAGAAATAACAGCGCTCTCCATTGGCCGGAGGGCTGAGAGGCGGGGAGCAGCTGCTGCTGCAGCAGAGGTGGGGCGTTGGGCTCTGAGCCTCACAGGGTTTAGGAGGCAGGGAAAGGAAAGCCTGCCGTCTCATGCCCCCCGAACACCCATAGGGGGCGCCCAGAATGGTGACGGTCGAGTAACGCCTCCCCCGCTGCTCCCCCAAGTCCGCAGCAACAGAGCATCCACACACACCTCCCTCCCACGGTTGGGGAATCCCTCCTTCTTATAAACCTCCTCCCATGCAGCTCTGCGCGAGGAGAGATTAGTAGCCCCCTCAAAGGCGCGAGGACACGCTGGAGTGTTTTTTAAATCACAGACATGGACACTTGGGATCACCTCCAGTTCAGGAAGACACAACACGCCCCCACACACAAACAACAAGCTCCCCGCGCCCCATTCTACACCCCTGCTCTGTGAGGCGCCCTCGTGCCCTGCGTTATTTCAGGTAAGGCGGATAGAGGAACAGTGAAGCTGTCGTGCGCGCTGTGCTTTGGCGGCTGTTGTGACATCCAATTACAGTAAGATAATACACCTGTGTGTGTGTGTGTGTGCGTGCGCAGCCTGCAGCTCTGCAGGGTTCAAACTAAGGACAGGCGCCATCGCCCGAAGTGCGCACGGCTAGATGTGAGAGGAATTAGGGAAATAGTAAAACGGTGACACACTGTGGCCATCTCCAAAAACGAAACGGGTAATGAAGGAGCATAAAGGCGAGCCCTTCAAAAACAGGATGGATTAGTCTTTGGGAATACTTATGTTTGCTCTTCTGACTAGCGGTATATCCTCTCTCTGGAGCTGGAATAAGGACACCGGAACACCGACGCTCATCCCGCGCGCCTCCTTTAGCCTTCCGTTCCAAACGGCGGTACATTCAAAGCTTATAAAGCAGGGGGTCCGCTCCCACCGGGTTTTCGGGGCCGGGAATCTTCGCGCATTTGTCCTGCGTGCGTGGTGGTACCCGGGCGCAGAGTCCGCGCGCGGCATGGCGGCTCTGCGCGCGCCCTGTGCGGGCTCCACAGTGTGTGGGATTGTTGTTGTAACCCGTAACCAGGGGCAGCGCGAGGGCTCCTGCCAGCGACGGGCAGCAAACAACGCCGGCCGAGCGGCAATACAGCCAGCGAGGCGAGGGAATACATGACCCCGAATACACAGCGCTCCTTCCCGCAGAGCCAGGGCTAGTGGGAGGAGGGAGCGCCGAGGGAGGGAGGAGGCGGCGTGAGGGAGGGGGGCGCTTAGCAACCGCGGAGAGAAGCTGAGGGGAGAGCGGGCACACACCACGGCGCTCGCCGCGACCAGGCACGCGCGGTTCCCGGTGCACCGAGAGAGGAGTCCGCAGCAGGTGCACGGGGCACCCCTGCATCCAGGCCCGCGGGCCTTCTCTGCGCTGTGGCGCGCTCGTGACAGGTGCTCGGCCAGAAGCAGCCTGTCCTGGAGAAGGCACTAGCCCCCGGGCGTCACCCCCGCCCGGAAGACAAGCTGATGGGTTTGGAGGGTTGACCTTGGCGCAGCAGAGCTGCAGCAGGAACCCAGGCGCCCTTCGGTAAGATTCGCCCGAGGCTGTGCTGAGCTTTGCGTTTGCAAACCGGTCCCTTTTAGCCTAGATTTATCGGTAGGGGAAAAGGATCCGGCAAAACCGCCCTGTGAATCCGTGCACCGCAATGGGACACGCATGTGCTTCATCAGAACTTCACTGGCACACGAGCAGCCCTTTAGTCATTCTTTTCCAAATTAAAACTCTTCCAACGCAGATGGGACCATTTTTGGACGAATTGCCATACACTCCCCACTCTCCTGCATGCTACGAACGGGGCACAGTGGGGTCCTTATAATGAACAAAGTGAGGAAACACTCAAAAGGGGATATTCCGCATATGCCTCGTTGGGAGCTATTGGTAACCGCACTGGCAGGAACTTCTTAAAACTCCACTAATTTGTGTGATTTTCTGGGTGGTGGGCGGCTTTCCCTGCTAATGCCTGGAAGCTTGACAGGACAGCGATGGTCAAGTCAACTTTCCAGAGCAGTTTCCAGGGGCGTTAAGGAATCAGAGTGGGTTTCGCAGCCCCAGTTCGCAGTTCGCCTTCATTGTGTTTTTTTACTTCTTTTTGGATCACTTTACATTTTTCCTTCCTGGGTAATATGTGTAGGATACAGTTTAAACTCGAAATAGGGCACAGTGCTGGATGTTAGGGGGTGATATCCATCCTTGTACCTCTCCAGTGAGTGGCCTTCAATTAATGTATTTCCTTTTGATACAGCAGAATTTACAGGGGCGGGCTGGCCATAAAAGAGGCCGGGCCTTCTCCCCATGGGCCAGCAGCATCAACGACTCCAAGGCCCCAACCCCCCTTACGCTAAGGGCTGCCTTAAAAGAGAGACATCAATTACACTCATTAGCATAACTTAAGCAACTGGGACACTTCCTAGAGCTCCTTCCTCCCACAGCCATCAGTGTGCACAGAGGGCTGGTCACTAGTCAGCCACATATACACAGCTCATGTTCGCCTACAGGGCAGATAGCTCACTGTGTTAGATGCTTGCTGCCGGCTTCTGTGCGCCTGCTGTAGATACCTTGCTCAATCCATTTTTTTTCTTTCAGGATAATAATGCGTATTTATTTATTTTTTTGTACCGCGCCACAGCCCCGTAGGTCTAACACCAGTGCTGTGAGGCATGGTAAGAGGCACTTTGTAAAACTATTAACAGTTATATTTATGTTTTCCATGGCCTGTGCAAACTGCCTCTGTACATGGGTTTGGAGCAAAGCATATCAGATGAAACATCGCTGCTTTACCGGATGGCACAGCCCTGTCAGCCATGGGTTTAGGCTTCTTTTTTTGTGCCACTGTCTCTGAGCAATAGAGGCGTTGACAGTGGTGTTTGGGGAGGACTATTACACACGTTTTTCAAAAGGGCCGGGACCCCTTACTGGCAGGGCTGCGGGTGGCCTCCGAGTCAGTCCACGGGCAGGAACATGACATCTAACAAGCAGGCGGCTTCAGAGCACCGCACTAAGTACCCAGACCCTCTGTGCATGCCTTATGCATGCAACCGCCACACACACGGTAAGATATACAGCCGTCTTCTCGGATTGCTCCCTCTTGCAAGACTGCTTAAGAATTCATACAGAGCATATGAAATGGAATTTAAGACAATATCCTGATAAATGTCACAGAAAATACCGCCAGTATTGCGTTTCCTGGAGGCTCCGTCTTATGGATAGTGGTAATAGAAGGATGCTATTATAGTTAGCGCCTTTTCCCGATTCTTCCCACTTCTGTGTGCTGTCAATAATACCTGTATTATTACCCAATTTAATGGCGCTCAATTTATCAACACCAGAACGATTAAGGGGCGAGTCAGCCCTGCCGGGATTCGAGCTGGCAAAGGGCAGGCTGCCAATGGCAGAAGAAAGCAGTGCGAGTTGTTAGGACAGAATTCCGCGTGCCAGGTGCAATCTCTCAGGTGTTTCAAACTTTTGTGCCAGGAAAGTCAGACCTGCTAAGCAGCCTCACTTTCAGACAGCACTTTCTGTGTTGTACAAACTGATGGTGGTGGGTTTGGACCCAGATGGGTCTGCTGGCCATTGGGTGCATTATTGAACTTACACATATAAGCCTGCACCCACCCTAGGCATGCCTGCTGTTGGGCATGAGTAATTGGCATGCCAGCAGCACGTGTACCCGAAATAGGGATTCACTTCTACAAAGTGCAAAGCTGGTTGTTCACTAAAGGTGTAAATCTGATGTTGGTTTCCAAATAGGCTACATCACAAAGGGGGAGAAGTGTGCCATTTACCCAAGGATATATGGTCCTTCTTAAGAAGACTATACTTGGCTATGCCAGCTCAGGAGAATACCTAGACTAATATACAGGCTGCATATGGAACTTTTTTGTGCCACTTCCCCCAATTAGCAAGGACTGTAATTACATCCACTGTTCAATATGTTGTTTTACGGTGCAAACCAAATCCTAACGTTGTTAGGTTTCTGTACTCAATCAAATACTCAGAAGGCACTGTGATTTCGCTCAACTCTGTTTTTTTGTATGTGCCACTGTTACACTGGAAAGAAAAATAATTAAACAATAAAAAAAGAAGTCTACAATGTAGAGGGACAATTCATAAACACATTAGTAAGATTCTACCTAAAAGACCCCTAGCTGGCATACATAGATCTCAAGGTATTCTAATTTTTGGGCGGAATTGTTTCTAATGAAAATGGGAATACCTTTGACATTGAACAATCAGTTTAAAATGACATAATTGTATGACCCCCCCAGATGGTGGCAATTTATAATAAATACATATACGCCATGTCTAGGTTTTCTCATGGTGGCTGCTGGGATTATACACTTATAAAACAACAAGCAAATTATATCATATTATTGTTAGGTTGGTGGATAGTGACTCATTCATGAAAGGGAATGGTGTGTATTCAGCTGTCTGAGCTGGGTGTAGCCACAACAGCTATGTTGGAAGCAGCTCGGGAAGCTCTCTCTTGTCACCTTCCTCCAGGAAATGGGAGCACTCCATGCAAGGACCTCTGGGGACTAGTGCTTCAAAGACAGCCCTGAAACTTCAACCTCCCACAAGGGTGCTGAATACTGGAGTCATTTTGAATGAGGCATACAAAGGACGAGGGCGGAGTTAACAGGTCCAGGAGTGAGCATCAGTCCAGAGAGGGGTGCTACCATCTTGTATTTTTCAAGGGATCTCAAACTTCCTGCACACCCCCCCCCCCCCCCCCCCACACACTTCTTACATACAAGGAACTCTTGGTATGATATCAGCAGACAAAGGGCACTCACTGCAGCAGCTCGGATTGGACCCCTAGCACCAAGCTTGCTGTGGGTAAATCTGCTGTAACATCGCACCTATATAAGTAGGGAGTCTCTTCCATTAGTTGATTCATCTTTGGGCTTCTGAAGAAGACGTATCCACCTGCAACCTGCGTGGATGCACAGTCTGCTCCAAAGACCTCGGTCCCTGAGGTGAACAGAAGAGACTTCCAAGCAAGATGCAAGCAGTGGCGTAACACTGAATGTGGGGGGTGCCATGAAACACACGCTGAAGGAACCCCTCCCAGTTTGTTAACAAAGCACAGGCCATGCAAGTCACTGGGCTGATCTGTACCACCACACATTCCAATGCACACGATGTTCATGCTGCTGCAGGGGCTCGCCATGCACTGCACTAGGTGTAAGATATACGTATGTGCTCTAATCAATCTTTGACTCTTTCCCCTAGCATAGATACAAAGGGTCTCTGCCTGGGTGCTGGCAACCAAATGTAGCAGTCAACACTGTGCGTGGCCAGTAATATTATGTTCAGTAATGTGATATCATAACAAAACATGTTAATGATGGTTCTGCCAATATATGCCTGTATCCCATATAAGAACATGCGGCTGTTGGTTGTGCCCTGAAATCCAGTAAAAAAGCTCATGCCACAGGAAGAAAACATGTTATTGGGTGCTGCATAAATGCTTTACCCCCTCCATCATGTAAGAATACTCTTCATATTGACTTTGCTCTTGAAACCAGTAAAATATGCAATGCCACAGTAAGGAAATATCATGTTATTTGCTGCACAAATGCCCTTGCCCATGTACTGACACTCATATTAATTTTGCCATTAATGCCAGTTAAAAAAAAGCCCTGCCGTAGTAAGAAATTATAATATTGCTGGCTTCACAAATACTCCACTGCCACCACGTAAGAACACTCATCATGTTGACTTTGACCTTAAAACCAGTAAAACACGCAATGCCTCAATAAGGAACTGTTTCTTTGCAGGCTGCCAAAATACCCCTCCCCCACGTAGTACTACTCATGCTGACTTTACCTTAAGCGCCAGTAAAACAATCTATGCCTCTGTAAACAAGCATACTCTCCTTGCTGTGTGTACAAATACCTCCCACCACCATGAAATAACGCTCATCATTTTACTTTGCCCTTAACAACAGTAAACATGCAATGCTACAGTGAGTAAACACTTCCTTGATGGCTGCACAAATGCCCTCCCCATGTAAGAACACGCATCATATTGACCTTGCCTTAATGCGAGTAAAAAAATGCCATGCTTGAGAAAGAAAATGTCCAGGCTTCCTTTCCCCATTGTACTATAAACCCCCCCCCAACCCATCCCCTGCTCCAAGTATTAACACTCTTCAAGTTGCATTAGCCCAAAAAATTCCAGTAAAACATGCCATGTCACTGTAAGAAAACATCCATGCTCCAATGTCCCCTTCCTGGGCCCAGCTTCACATTCAGACATTCATCCACCAGTCACTTACACATACAACTCCTCTCTTGATCTTTAACACATGCACCTAGAACATTCACACTGCATGTTCAACACAAGCACCCAGAATATTCACACTGCATTCTGATCCACACTTGCGCTCACACACATACATGCACAGCATTCACACTCCACTCTCATTCATATGTGCACACAAACATGCAACACTGACACATGCATATACACACACCTACCAAAGACTTTCTTTTTTTTGCTGTTTCCTGAGTCTGACCATCTTGGAAGGACTCGATGCTTCTCCACAGGCCCCCGACTCCCACACTCCACACAGAAAGGAAGCAGGCAGAGCTTCTTGGCACCTGACATGCGTAGTGGAGCTAGAGCACCTACATCTCATGCCCCAACTTCTGCTCAAGAGTTAGGTACTCTCACTTTAGAAAGAAATGTTGGATGCAGTTGCCCATCTTGACATGGCATCACTGCATCAGAACATTCCTAAAGCCTGGATTAATGCGGTTCAGCTTAAAGAACACAACTGAAATGTATCTAAGTGGTTCTGCCTCTTGGCTGCCTTAAGGTGCCCAATTGATATGTAAGACACTGCTCCTCACCTTTTCTTCAAACCCATAGTGACACTTTATTCTGATGTCTGCATTCTCTGCATTTTCATTTAGAGGTGTAGGTTGTTAGTGCTTTTATTTTAATTAAAGTTTTGTATTTGCATATTACGCTGAGTCGACATTTCTTTTTTTTGGAACCACAATGCTATTACTGTTTTGGATGCCTCTGTGCTAGCTCACATCCCTTCAGACCTCGGCTTGTGCTACCCTAATTGGCAAAGTAGATATACCATTCATGTTGTTCTTTACCTCGACTTTATGATTGGGTTCACAGCTGGTTTATTGGTAGTGTGGGGCTGAGTAGTTTCTTAAGTCACTACTCATCCCTCTACTCCTGCAGAGCCGTAGTAATGTCATCTGAGCTATCCAGCCAGATTTAATGGTGCTTGCTGTTAATTACCCTTACTTCAATCACTTGGTTACTGGGCAATGCAGTGGTTTCATAGATGGGATGCAACATGTCTGTTACCCGAGGAGGCTTCTTGTACTCCAGTTATAAAGAACAATGGTGCCTCCCCCACTCAATTGAGGAGACCCCTGACTATTAGGGTTAGGGCATACCTAACTTGGACATATGTGAATAAGTATATTTCGAATCAACACCCAATTGTAGTACAATCCTTAAAAGCCATTATTGGGAGTCCTTTGTAGTACCCTATTGAAGTAATTTGTCTCTTACAGCCCTATTCTGGTTTCTAATTCCAGTTGTGTACCATTTTGGAAAGTCTCAGGGATTTGGAATTCTTTTATTGAACCTTTTTACAGTTTATTTGGAAGTGATTAAGGCCCCAGAATCACAGATGAAAAAGTGAAGTAAGCAGGGCTGTATTAAGAGCTGTGATTGAAGCTTTGGAAGAATATTTGGTACTATGGGCGCTGCTGGGAATGGTACCCTGGTTAGTGCTTTAAGTGGTGTAGTATGCTCAGTTCTGGGGGGATCTTGAGGTTGAGCTGTGAGTGTTGCTGGGAGTAGTCCTCTGGGCAGTACTTTAAGTAGTGTTGTGTGCTTATGTGTGGGGGGATCTGAAGGTTGAGCTGTGAGTTGAACTGTGGTTCATGTTGCGGATAGGGCTTTAGCTGGTTGGGTTGTGAATTGACCAGTAAACTGAAGTGAACATGTGTCTCTTAATGGGACTGCATGCATTATTGAGAGGGGGATGTAAGTGGAGCTGTGGTATGAACTATATATTAAGTGGTGACTGGGTCTGTGAGTGGTGCTGCGAGTGAAACCGTGGGTCCTGCTGTTGGCGTAGCTGCACACGATGCTGGGTCTGGAACTGTGAGGGTTATTGTAAGGGATTGAGTTTGGGGATGCGGGCGCTGCTCTGGTTGAAGGTTCAGTGCAACACTGTGCAGAGTTCTGAGTGGAACTATGAATGCATCTTTATTTATTGTATACTTGTTAGGATCTTATACAGCAAGTAAAATACTGTTTCAAAGCGCCCACAGGGCGAGGGGGAGGGAACGAGGGAGTACAATACATAAAAAAGACAATATTTAATTTGAGCAGTGGAGGGAAGGAAGGAACGGCAAACCTACTATGCCACGTAAGTGCTGGGAGTCTGGGCTCATGGGTGAGCCACAGATGAAATGCTAGGGTTTTTGAGTGCTACGCGGCTAGGGGCCACGTGATCAGTAAGTGCCAAGGCAAGTGCTGAGGGTAGACAGGGCTGGGCCAATTGGGTGTGGGAGGTCAGCGGCTTCTAGGATGCATAAGGGCCCCGGAAACCAATCACAGTAATTGTCGGATTAGCAGAGAAGAGAAAAAGGCAAGGAGGAGGTAATGAGGAAAGTCTTGAGGAGCTTCTGGAATTTAAGAAAGTCCTGCTCAAGGCGCAGAGGCAGGAGGGAGCCATCTGAGGAAAGCGATCGACCATCAACTATCTGTTTAGCAAAATGCTTTACACACAAAGAGTTGGTACCAGAGGAACGTAGTGGTCTAGAGGATTTAGTAAGATAAAGTTGAAAATAGTGAGGTCCCCAGGCCCGGACAGCCTTTGGATGATGCAGAGGGATTTGAATTTAATCTGTGTAGCAACCCGGGAGCCAATGAGGACTTTTTAGGGCAGGAGAGATGCTGTCCCTGGGCTTAAGGCCAAGGATAAGTCTTGCTGCCCAATTCTGGATTCGCTGGAGGGGTCGTAGAGTTGAAGAATGCAGATTCAGGAGGAGGCTATTGCAATAGTCAAGCATAGAGAGAACCAGGGCTCAGGTAACATTGAGCCTCTGGGGGAAAGTGATAAAAGGGAGAATTCCTTTGAGAAGGAAGAGATAAAAGTGGAAGTTCTTGGCAACGCCCTGAGTGTGAGGGAGAAAATAGAGAGAGGAGTCGAAGATGACTCAATGGCTTCTGTTTTCAGAAGAAGGAGCCAGGGGAGAGCCCAAGGAAGGAGGCCAGAGTGAAGGGAAGAAGGAGGGAGCAGGGGTCCAGATGGGAAGGATTTCAGTTTTACAGGCATTGAGGCAGAGATCATTGGAGGTGACTCAGGACTGGATGGCAGATAGGCAGTCAGGGATGATGGAGGGTGCAAGAGGGTCAGCAGGAAGTGTGAAAAAGAGCTGTGTGTTGTCTGCGTAACACTGGAAGTTGGAGAAGGAGGAGAGGAGGTGTGTAAACAGAGCAAGGTAGATGTTAAATTGAAATTGAAATTAATATTTGATATATATCGCGCTAGTATACATGTGTTTCAGAGCGCGACGAAACAAGGGAGGGGAACAAGGGAGTACAAAAAACAACTATCTTACTAGGCCCAGTGACATTGAGAACATGCAAGTGCATGGGAGAGGGGAAAGTGCATGGCAGGGGGGGTGGAAAGTGCTGAGCAAAGGAATACAGATAAATAAATAGATAAATAAGTAAATAGTAAAAGCAATAGGCAGTGATAGTGCAGCCAGCAAATGGCAAGTGCAAGGTATAAGGCAACAGACGGGGTGTGTCTGATAAGTGTAGAAACGCGGGGGGCTGTATGGTTACAGATACAGACCTCGGAGCAAGGAGGCAGTGCAGGTGGATGGCAGGGTGAGTAGGTACCTGGGCCCGAAAGTTAGAGGGTAAGCCAGGTGCATGGTGCCAAGACACAGCAGATCAGCAGGGCAGAGGAGGAGGAAAGACAGAAGCAAAGAGGAAGGTTTTGAAGTGCTTCCGGAACCAGAGATGGTTCTCCTCAAGTTTCAGAGTGGCAGGGAGGCTGTCCCAGAGGGAGGCCCCAGCAGAAGATAGAGATCTACTCCCAGCTTCTTTCTTTGAAAAATGACTGACCTCAGGGAAGTTAGAGGTAGAGGAGCAAAGAGCTCGGGAGGGAAGGTATTTGCGGAGGAACAGCTGAAGGTATTTTGGACCCAGGCCCCAGAAAGGCTTGTGGACAATGCAAAGGTTTTTGAATTTAATCCGTGCAGCCACTGGGAGCCAATGGAGAGATTTCAGGGCTGGAGAGAGTAGAGGCAGGTAGATTTAGAAAGTGGCTGTTGCAGTAATCAAGCCTAGAGAGAACCAGGGCTCAAGAGACCAGGGCTAAAGAGCCAAGGGGAGAGGATAGAACCCTGGGGGACACCACAGGTGGAAAAGGAAGTAGGAGAGGAGAAGGTGCCCAGGATGACTTGGGAAGAGCGGTCATTGAGAAAGGATGTTAGCCAGTCCACTGCCCGTTCCAAGATATCAAGGGTATTGTGGAGCCCTTGTATGAGGATGGCATGGTTGACTGTGTCAATGGCAGAGGAGCGGTGGAAAAGGACAAGGACAGCAGGGGAGTTGGAGTCCAGAGATGCAAGCAGTTCTTCACAGGTGTTCAGAAGAGCAGTTTCCTTGCCTCTGGATGCTTTGAATCCAGATGAATGGTTGTGGAGACCATCAACAAGTTTGGTGTGTGAGTTGAGTTGGGGAAATGCCAACTTCTCCAGCAGCTTCCACAGGAAGGGGTGATGGAAATAGGGCGGTGGCTGGTAGGGTAGGTAAGGTCTGCTGAAGGATATTTCAGGAGTGGGTGCAAAAGGGAGTGCTTAAGGGAGGAGGGGAAATATCCAATGTCAAGAGAGTGATTGCAGAAATCAGCGAGTGCGGGGGCAAGAGGGACAATGTTATCCTTGATAGTTCTGGAGCGGACAACTCTAGTAACTTCTTCAGGTGTGACAGGGGAGAAGGAGGAGAAAGGGGAAAGAGGGGGGTGAGGGGCCAAGGGAGGCAAGGGGGTGTGGGATAGGTTGGGAGGGAGGGTAGCAGGGTTAACATGTCCTGTGATTTGGTGGTGAAGTGTGTGGCCAGTAGGTTGCAGAGGGCCTGCGAAGGAGAAGGGGAGGAAGAGATTGTGGAAGGGTTGGCAAGTTCACTGCAGATCTTGAAAAGTTCAGCCACGTTGTTGCATAACCCGATAACCTGTGCCTGTGTGTGGGCTCTTTTCTTGGCACAGATGGAGAGTCTGTATTGCCCTTGGAGCAGGCCACAGGCCAATTTGTCAGAGGGTGAGCCTGAAGGTTTCCACTCCAGTTCTGCCGCAATGCACTTTTGTTTCAGGGCCACAAGTTCAGAGTCATACCTGGTGTTCGGCTTTGAGGCAGGTTTCAGAAGGATCCTCATGACTGGGACAAGAATGTCAAGAGCGGATGTTAGTAAATGAGGTTGGCAGGGCGTTTTGGGGGGTTTTAGAGGGCCAAAAAGATCCAGGTGGGGGGAGAGGAGAGAATGGTCTGAACAGGAGAGAGGGGTGACTAGTGAGAGGGGACAGAGAGAGGTCAGAGTGTATGAGAGCGTCCACTGTGTGTCCAGCTGAGTGGGTTGGCCCAGAAAGAAGGAGGGAGAGGGAAAGAGAGGTGCAGAGGTCAGTGAAGAGAGTGGATGAAGAGCCAGGGGAGTCCAGTTTGATGTTGAAATCACAGAGGAGGTTGGAGGTAGATGAAAGTAAGGAAGAGCAGAAATCTGCCCATTTAGAGAGGAACAGGATGGTGGCAGTTGCAGGCCGGTAAATGGTAGCAATGCTCAGGGTGGAGGTGGGAGAGATGACCAACTTGCAAACCAGGCTTTCAAAGGAAAAGTACAGCTGGGAGGGTAAGATGGAAGCAGGGACTCACTCAGGGAAGATTAAGGCAACCCCCCTGCCTGTGCCCTGAGGTCAAGGCTTGGAGATGATTTTGAAGTTGTCAGGGAAGAGGGAGTCAAAAGCAGTGACTGAGCTGGCATTGAACCATGTCTCAGTAAGAGGGAGAATGTAAAGGCCAATGTCTTCAAGGAGGAGGCAGATGTCAGCAGAGTGTTTGTTGGCTGAGCAGGCATTAAGAGTTGCCAGATGGAGGAGGTCTCTGCCTTTGAACGTTTTCTGAGGTGGTGTACAGAGGTGTGGTACACCAGTCAGAGGAGGGAGAGAGAGAGTAGTAGGGGAAGGAAGGAAGTTAATGAGAGAAGCCAGGATCTGGTCAAAAAGAAGAAGGTTGGGTTGTGGACCCTGAACCAGGATAGCGCCTGTGTGATAGACATTAACGAAGCAGCGTGAGGAGGAAAAGACGGCCAGGAGGACTTCCCACTTGGTGCCACCGTTAATGGCAGAGGATGTGGAAGGAGAGAAAGTGGAGATGAGATGGGGAGTCCATAGATCTGCAGAGGGGACAGAGAAGAGGATTTCAGCGAAATCCTCTCTGGAGGAAGTGCTGACGTATGTGTCTGCGATGGGAAGTCCAGGGTTTGCACGCAAGATGGTTTTTTTGTGCTTTTTTCTACCGGACTTCGTAAGAGGGGGGATAGGAGATAATATAGCAGTTAGGGAAAATAGGAGGGATGGAGAGAGCCATAGGGGCGGCAGAAGTTAATCTAGGAATTAAAGAAGAGTGGCTGCGCAGCACAGTTCTAGCTAAACTCACCGGGTGGGCTAGTAGAAGTATATACATGCAAACTATAAAGGAATAGAATAACTAGAGAAAAGAGGTGCACGAATGTAAAAAGTGCACAGCCTTAAATATTTATTTTTAAAGAGGCATAGATGCAAAGCAAGAGAGGTGCACAGATTTAAAAAGTACACACAGCCTAAAATCAAATGTTTTTCTTCTGTTTTCTGTATATGTTGCTGTGAATGGAACCATAGGTGCTACTCTAATGGTGCTGAGGGAATTGGCGCCTCTGATGATAACAACTGAGCTGTGTGCCGTGCTTTGGATACATTCTGAGAGGGGGTTGTTTGTGATGCTGGAAAAACGACTGATGTTGCTGCGAGAAGGGCCGCGGATGCTGCTGTCAGCAGAACTATGGCGTTTGCTCTGGGTGGAGCTGTGAGTGGAACTTTGGCTGCTAGTGTGAGATGGCTGTAGCTCTTGATGTGGGTGGGACTTTGTGGTGGGTGTTGCTGTGAGTAGTGTCACAAGCACCACTGTGAATTTCACTGTGGATTTTTCTGTGAGTTGTGGTACGGATAGTGTGGCTTGTTGGTCTTTGAGTGGCCTTGAGTTGTCAGTGGAACAGTGGGTGAGCAGTGCAGGGCTGTGAGTACATCTGTCAGTGGACCTTGGATCAGAACTGTGGTGCTGCCGCGTGTACAACTGCGAATAGAACTGTGGGTGTGGATATGACTGGGTACACTACACGTATACAACTGTAAGCTAGTAACACATTCTAAATCCCCACAGCATGCAACAAGAACTATTCTGATTTGTGAGAAAATGGGTTTGTTGTAGAAGGGTGACCTGGCAAACCAAAGGGTGGGGAGGGGGGTAGAGTTTCACAGAGATTTGTGTGCAGCGCTACCTTTGCGACTATTGGGGTGCGAGAGCAAGAGAGCTTAAGGGCAGCATCTCGGGGTTCATGCTGCACCACAAAGAAATGGGAAGAAAACCCCAAAGAGAGTCCCGGTTAATACTTAATGGTGCCAGATTTCTCCCACCTCTATGCACTGTAATAAGAGGTGGTATTATTAGCCAAATCAATAGTGTTCAATTTATCAACCTCCGAAGTTTGACGAGCTGAGGCAGTGCTGCCAGGATTCTGACTTTGTAACAGAGCTTGGACATGTGCCCCTGATGTAAGTGCTTGAGACACTGAGCTATCTTTCTAGTGGGCACCTGTTATTCAGAGGAATCCTATCAATACTCCTGTTGCACCACCACTTCATCACTTTTCTTCGAGGGCGCCTTTTGTGTGCTCTTTGAGTGGTCCGGCTTCACCAGTCCTATTTTCACTCAGGAGTAGGGAGGGGGTTTATTGCAGACTAGCGCCGTCTTCTACCCTGCAGTTGCTCCTTGGATCGGGGCGGGGGAGATTACTAAGCAACAGTTGAAAATGAAAGCAAGAAAGTTAAATTTCGACCAAGGCATGAAAAGTATTATAAATGTACGCCTGCTGAGGCATTTAATGGTGGCATGTGGCACCCACTATGAAAATGGCCCAGTGAGTGTTATTAGGCTACCAACTCAAAGAGGCATTCTGGCCATGGTAAGAATTTTTTACTTTTAAGGGGTCGGATGTCATGGCAATTTAAGACCAAGTATTGTACCTGTGGTAGAGATGCCATCGAGGCTCCACCTCATTTTTTGCTTATTTACACAAAATTATTAGATATAAGAAGGCAGTGGCTGAGACGGTGTTTTATAGGTAATAATATGAGATCCGCTTCGATGGCAATGGTGTTTGTATTGTCCTGTCTTATTAGTGAGATTGTATACAGGCACACTTAGCTTATTTTATTTTAAGTAATACAATTTAATTGTACTTGTTTTTAATCTGTTTTAATCATGGTAATGTTTGTATTGAGAGCTTTTTTTTGTAAATCGCGTAAACCGTAATAAAGTATTACTACTACCTTGGTTCAGTGCAGCGCTACCACCATGCCTAATCCTCCACTTAAATATTAAAATTGTTGGCTCAATTTCATAGTGCTTTGCATAACCTTGCCTTCTGGGCAAGAGCCCTGTTTCAAGTGAATGGAGAACAAGAGGGAGCGAGTGACGAGGTGATCTTGAAGACTAGCTCTGTCGTTTGTTCTTCCGGCTGGTCTATCCATTCCATCCCTATGGTCTTTTTTGGTATAACATTGTGTCGTCACACTCCTTTCCTTCAGTGGTGTTCTGTCACTACCAACCACTGCACCAATCCTTATTAACCAATCCATTGGGTCTCCCACAGAGTCTTGCTGGCTCTTTTGTGCAGATGAGGAGCACCTCTACCCGACTCCGTGTTGGCTTAGATGCGTCTGCTGTTTCCTCTTTCCTCAGCTAGTTCTTTTGTTCAGTGCACCACACGCAGCAAGTCTACTTTACTGCTCCTTGTTAACTCCCCTCCTCTGTTTTTCATAGCGCTTTACAGATTTTTTTATTTTTATTGTGGAGCTCCAACAATATTCCAAGCGGAGAAAAAGAAAGAAATGGAGAAAGCGGATGAGGGACGCCACAAAGGCCTGCCCAATCTTCTCTTCCTGCTGCTAGCTCTCATCATTGGGTCAGCATGCACACTAAAAAAACGGTACTTGACCTCATCAGAACCTAACGGCTCTTATAAATAATAACCCCGACATGCAGTTGCAGCCATCCCAATCTTAAACAGGACCCCAGAAAAGTGTAAATACACTCAATAACAAAGGTGAGCCCTTTCATCTGAATAACTGTAACATCAGCTTTCTCTTAACTGTTGGTTGCTTCCTTCCTGTGCACCAACAGCTTAAGCTAACTAAACCCTCTCCACCCCTTAACTCCCCAGAACCACGCAACTCTGTTCATTCAGGAACTACAAGTAATAAAACTTTCATTCTGTGAACAAATGATACCTATCTGTGTTATATCCAAAGAAAGTTTTGTTATAAATGTATATTATGAACAGTATATGACACAACAAACTATGGATTAAGTGCCTTGACAAAGTCCAAGAAAGGGCGAAACAATTGCATGTGCAGAGAAATGTTGGCACAAGTTCACTTAAAAATGACATAATTTCACTTTTAATGTCACAATGGGCACGAACGAGAGACTATGTGAAGAATGTCTCTCTTATGATGAATGTGGAACAACTAGATTAAAACCTAACCATTTATAATCTCTAATAAGTGTGTACCTGACAATCATTACAGAACTGGAAACTAGTGAGGAACGTTTATTTGAATGTGCGCAGGCTTATGTTATGCTATGTTATGTTATTTGGCATTTATATAGTGCTCTATATATCATTGGTTTGACCTCAACGCTCTGGGAGGTTGAACGCCCTCGGGGATCGCAGTCCAGGTCAGTAGAGAGAGTAGGGTTTTGAAGGGTGCTTGGGTGCACCAGTTAAGCGTGCAGCTGATGTAACTTGTAGCTGCATCCTAGCATTAGGTGTGGTGGTATTGATATTGGTTCTATGTGTGCAGTCTGGTGGGTGGACACTAAGACTGGGTTCTGGCTGCGTTAGGCCTGTGAGACGCCTATGTGTGCAGCTAGGCCGGTTTGTCATGGGGTATAGCTGCGTTTTATTAGAATGATGAGGTGTTCATGGGATAGTGTTCGCATGTGAGCAGCTAGGCCGAATTATTCGAGGGGTATAGCTGCACCCTAGTTATGTGATGGTGTAGAGTAGAGAGTAAGCATAGTGATATGAAATGATAGTTCATCTATACAGCGCCCATACACAATGCGTTTCAAAGCGCCCTACGATAGGGGAGGGAACAATGGAAACACAAAATCATGCTTACAGGCTAATACAGTTGTGTCTGGATGTGATGCAGGCTAGTGTTTACAGTTCTATCAGGTGAGGCTGTTGCTTACATTCATGGTTCTATCTGGTTCTGGCGCAGGCTAATGTTCACAGTTCTATCTAAATGTGGTATTGTTAAATTCCACAGTTTTATCTCAGTGTAGCACTTGCTAACATTCATAATCCTGAATAATCCTGTCAGGTTGCGCCGCCGGCCAACGTTCACAATTCTATCTCGGTGTGGCCATTGTTATTGTTCACCGTTCTGTCTTGTTCGAGACAGGCTGGTGTTCACGATACTATCTAAATGAGGTAATTGATAACATTCACTATTCTGTCTAAGTGTGGAACTTGCTAACATTCATCAATCTATCTAAATGTGGTACTTACTAACATTCACAAATCTATCTAGATGCGACGCAAGCCAACATTCACAATCCTGACTAGATGCAATGTAAGATAATATTCACAATTCTATCTAAATACGGTAATTGCTAACATTCACAAATCTATCTAGATGTGACGCAAGCTACTCTTCACAATTCTATCTAAATGTGGTACTTGCTAACAATCACGAATCTATCTAGATGCGATGCAAGCTAATGTTCACAATTCTATCTAAATGTGGAACTGGCTAACATTCACAATTCTATCTAAACCATGCCAGTGCAACTGCTCTTCATGGGATTAACTCTACTGATGAATCCCTGTTGGCCGTGTGAGCAGATGACCGAAATATCTGAAGCCAGCAAGTAAGCGTGGCTAACCGAACGTTGCCCCCTGTACACTGTGCTGAAACAAAGCAGACTGCTCGTACACGCTTTCGTGATGGGCCAGAAGCCACACTCATTATTTTTCATCATGGCCAACGCCACTTCCTACTGATTTCCAGGAGGCATTTGCACCTCCTTCCAGTGTGCCCTGATTGGTCCAGGTGCTCCTCTTGAGCAAACACCCAGAACCGGAGGGCGAACCCGGCCGCAACTCCTAAGGGCCGCTTACAAAGGCCTGTCTGACTGGGTTGCGCCCTAATCCAGCTTCATGAACACAGAAGGGCAGGAGCCCTTCCCTACCATTCGTGTGCAACTGCTCTTCGTGGGATTAACTCTACTGATGAATCCCTGTTTGCCGTGTGAGCAGATGACCGAAATATCTGAAGCCAGCAAGTAAGCGTGGCTAACCAAACATTGCCCCCTGTACACCGTGCTGAAACAAAGCAGGCTGCTCAAACCCGCTTTCCCGATGGGCCAGAAGCCACACTCAATGTCTTGAGCACACACCCACAACCGGAGGCAGAAGCCAGCCACAACTCTGAAGGGCTGCTTACAAAGGGCCTGCCTGTGTCTGTTCATGATGGTCCGTCGGCCGTCGGCTAAACATGTTGCTGTTTTCATCCTAATATCATAAACCGTGAGTACAGTGCCCGACCGTGCAGATCCGCACACAGCACATGCTACTGTCTCACGCACCCATGACTTCCTATCTAGCACAAGGGTGCCTTGAAAAAGACCAACAGAGTTGAAGCCAACCTAACCACTGAACGCATTGTTATAAACTATTTAATTTTGCAGACCTGCATGTCTTCTGTTTAGCTCTATTTTATCCTCAACAACACATTATACTGCATCCGTCAATAATGACCATATCTGCGTAACATAACACATGGACCTATTGCTTGGATTGATCTATAACTGTATTGCCGTATTGTAAGTAGAGTGCCACGGTGCCCATGATACTTCGCTCTGTCTTCCCGCACGTCGTAGCTTGCTCTATCGCACTGCCTGTTTATACGTGTTGGCTAGGTATGTTGCTGCCTAGATTAAGAGAAGTGTTTTATGGCCTTATGGTATTAGCTCTGTTGCAACATTGTACCGCGTCACTAGCGTGTTGCCTTTCGTTCTCTCCTAATGGCTTATACTTAGAGACTGCATGATTCCAGTCACTCTACCCAACACTCAGTAGTGCGCGCCCATTGTACCATCTGCATCGCATGAATAGTGTATCCTACCAGTGCCTCCTTAAAGCTGTGCTTAGTCTCCAGTATCTATCCCATCAGTCACGCAGCGTGATTCATTCAATGTCCGAACATTGTGGTGTACAGACCACTAGAACAGCATACAGACCCCAAGCTGTAGACACACAACATCCAACGCCAACCTGATCTTTATACTAGTGAGAAATGTGCAGTGATCATTTTATTTCTAGTCATTTGTAGGAAAAGCCTTGCGCTAGACTGATTTTACTGTTAACGTGCTATATACTGTACTGCACTAATTTTCCATCTACTCCCTATTTTGAAATGTAAAATGTTAGTCTGATATTTTGATGCATGTATATTGGATCCATTAACCAGGCGCCCTCTCTGACTTATGAGACCCAGTTTGGTACACTTCCACTCCCTCCGAGTATATTATCATGCAAAGTTTTCTTGTTGCCACCATGTTTCCATTCTGCATAATAACGGACGCCCTACCCTACACAGGTAGCTCCTTTATTACTAAAGGAAACGGCCTTGCCAGAATGGGCTGTTACTGCCACCATCCCATCCCTTGTCCCACACCATTCCTACCGTCTACCCCACCCTTCCCACCCATCCAGGACTTCAAAAGCATTCAAAACCCTATAGAGACCATCCATAATCTAGGGCCAATCACTACTACTCTCAGGACGACCCTAGAACAGGAACTTCCCAATTTGGACTCCCTTCACACTAACCCCATTCAGGGTAATATAAGATGAAGTAGACTAATGTCACGTACCGAATACTTCCACCTAAGGTCTAACCTGCCTCCGGCCATGCAAAAACAGCACAAACCTAACTCTCTCCATGTCATCCAACAAAATAAGATACAACTGCGGCCAAACAACCTTCCAGTACTAAAGTAGCACAGACTACAACCCCACCGCTTCTGCCCCGCCAGAGCCCTTACACAAACTTAAAGGCGCTCCCATTAATGCACAGTCAATTGGAGCCCATGCCATCGAGATACGTGATCTGATCATTGACCAACAACTGGACCTTTTAGTTGTCACAGAAACGTGGCTGCACCAAGCATCTGGCCCACTACTAGCTCTTGCCGTCCCAACAGGCTTCAACATTCTCAGGACTGATAGATCCAATGCACAGGGAGGTGGAGTGGCCATAATAGCCAAAACCAACATGCAAATTAGGTCCTGCCCCCTCGAAGAAATACAAGGATGCAAACTTCTACTAGCCAAAATCTCATCTAACCCAAAAACTACAACCAACATTTTGGTCATCTACAGATCACCCAATAATAACACGCACTGGATCTAGATATCCCTCTTCTACACACCCCCTATATCAAACCTAACACCAGATTTATTATCCTTGGTGACATTAATTTAGGATTCAATGATAAACAGGATCATAAAGCAGACACCCTCCATGCCGCACTCAAAGACATGAACTTCACACAACTAGTGAATGTCCCTACACACAATAACGGTAGAATACTCGATTGGATACTCATGATTAAGTCCCAGCTAACTGTTGATTCTCTTGTACCTCTCGACTGGACAGATCACCACATGATCAATTTTACACTAATCAGCAATGATAAATACCTTTCCATGCCTAAGATATTGGACACATATGAAGCAAGAAACATCCAAAAGCTAACAGAAGACAACCTCTCCCCCACCCTAAGTGAAGCCCTCTCAAACAACAATTTAATAACTGACAACCATACGAACATCATCTGAATAGATGGAAATCACTGGCTTCGGGTTTCTGGGGTCATCCTAACAAGAAGAAGAAGAAGACAACCCTACCTACCTCGCAGATGTCTACCATAAATGTCTCACAACTTCTATTGACTCTGTTGCACCCATTATAACTAAAACACGATGCATTGACAAACATAAGAGTTTCTGGTTTAAAGATGAATTAGTATCACTCGGGCGTACCAAAAGATCCCTGCAACATAACCATTAGAAAACCCTTACAATAGACTTGGCCAATGCATTTATAGCTGCCAATAAAATATACAAAGCAGCCATCATAACTCATAAAGCCAATGCATTTAGCACTCTGATTAGCAATGCCACTTCGAACTCCAAGGAGCTCTTTACCATTCTTAGAGAATTGGATAATCCAATCCCAGCCTCCAAGCTGACCAATTCTAGTAAAACATGGTGTTCCACCATCCAAAACACAATAGCCTCCAAAATCAAATTACTACAAAACAAATTATCACAAAAAGAAATATCTTAGCTGACAAAAACACTCCCTCATCCACCCTCAACACAACCAATGAGAATACCAAAGTGCTATTCCACTTTACTCCGGTGACTCAAGACCTAGTGTTAGACACTATTGCAAAACTAAAAGCCTCCAATCGCAAAGGGGACTATTTCCCAGCACATATAGTTAAACTTTGTGCCTCTACCCTTGCTCCCATCATTACCAACTTTGTTAATGCCTCATTCAACACAAACACGGTCCCAGCCAGTATAAAACAAACTTGGGTGACCCCACTCCTGAAATAAACATCCCTGGACTCGACAGTTCCCACAAACTACCGACCAATAACAATGGTCCCATTCTTACTGAAGATTATAGATAAAATAGCCTATACCCAAACTCAGTCCCATCTTGAACAAAACCAGCTCCTGGGAGCTAGACAATCTGGTTTTTCGGCCTAACCATAGTACCAAAACAGCACTACTGGACTTGAAAATCCAGATGGTCTCCATAAGGGATGCAGGCAAACTCTGTATACTCCTGCTGTTAGATCTATCTGCCGCATTCGACTTAGTGGACCACGACAAACTTTGTGCGACATTGGTGAATGATTTCAGATTCTCAAGCAAGGCTACCCTCTGGATGAAATTCCTCTTAGCTGAGCGCACATCCAGAGTATCCATTGGTAAAGAGGCCACAGACCCTATTCCAGTCCCCATAGGGGTACCTCAAGGGTCTTGTCATTTGCCTACCCTCTACAATGCCTATACTAAGCTCCTGTTCGCAGCATTGGATGCTATGGTGCCATCTACACTAACTTCGCAGATGACACCCAGATCCTCATCCCGATCTCAGGGAACTACGATCAGGACACCTTACTCATCAATGCAATTTATGCTATAATACAAAATTGGATGGCTATTAACAGTCTATGCCTCAACGATGAGAAAACAAATTCTCATTGTGGGCTCCCCAACCAAAATTAAAACCCTCCACTTGGATTACACATCAATCAATACTGATGGTATATCTATTCCAGTACTTAAACAGGTAAAAACTCTAGGTGTTTACTTAGATGCTCCTCACGGCCAAAAACATGCATCACTCTAGCTAGGGCACTGATATTATCCAAGCTAGATTACTGTAATGTACCCGTACTAGGTACCTCCAACTCTAATCTCGCCAAACTACAACTCAGGCAAAACAAAGCATTACGTGCAATGTTAGGACTAAACTAAGACAAGTTAGACCACATCTCCAATATTAGGAGAGAGACCCAATGCCTACCCATCAAGGCTAGAATCATCTTCAAAGCACTGTGTGTTACACATAAATGTCTCGCAAAGAAAGCACCCATATACATCAATAATTCAATATTTAAAAAAGAATGTAATAGAATGCTCAGATCCAACAAAAACATGCTCCTTTAGATCCCGCACTTCAAATGTTCCAGAGCAGGGGCAAGTAGCTTTCCAGTTATGGCCCCTAAATACTGGAACACACTCCCCTTAAACAGCAAAAATTAGGACTCCTTCCAGTGCTTCAAAAAGTCTCTAAAAAGGACCATTACCAATGCCAAAGAAACGAAGTCCCCTACCCTATGATGTAAATAAGTAAATATGCCCTATCTTAACGATAACCTAGTAAATAAGTAAATATGACCTTGTAACCAATTTCTCCACATTTGTAATCTCCTATTTTATTGTCATCTTTATGCTGTATTATTGCCTTGTTAATGCATGTACTGTGAATGCTTCCGGATCTATAATAAGTTGTCTGTAACTACGCCGTGATACCCCAGGGTTTGGGCGTACACCAAATCTATAAAATAAATCAAATAAATAAATTAAAATAAATGTGGTACTTGCTAACAATCACAAATCTATCTAGATGCGATCCAAGCTAATGTTCACAATTCTATCTAAATGTGGTACTTGCCAACATTCATAATTGTATCTAAATGTGGTACTTGCCAACATTCACAATTCTATCTAAATGTGGTACTTGCTAACAGTCACACATCTATATAGATGCGGTACTTGCTAACAATCACAAATCTATCTAGATGCGACGCAAGCTAATGGTTAATGGTCTGTTACCCGTGTATAGAGGTGGTGGCTGCGCCTAGATTTGAGAGTCCTACATAGTGGGAGGAGGCCTAAGTTTCCTATTGCAGCAGGTTACGGAATATAATACAGTAGGTTTACTATTATAGCAGACACAGCATGTTTGATATACCTATACTTGTGAGTAGATTTATAATGGGCGATTGCTAGTGTTGGATGTTCACTAAGAGAGTGATGCAGGTGAATACTAGCCTGTTAAGCTATGTTCTACAGTAAGGTAATGTATAGTGGCAGGGCTTTCTGGAATAGAACCCCCCCCTTTTTTTCTAAACTCACCTAAAAGGCTGATAGGTGAATATCGGTCTCTATGAAGACATGCAGCCACTGACCGACAATTAACTTGGATTAGTCAGGTATTAAGTAAACAAAAAAAAATACAAAGCATCACTAACAGAACAACAGTGGGTAGATCGCACAGACTGATATTATTCACTAGATCCAGAAACCTCTTATCTTGGCCACAAAAGTGGGCTACTGGGATCTACACCTCAGCATATTGTACGTATTTTTAATTGTTTTTGTATAACGCACTTAATACAGAAGAGGTTTCTAAACACAGACCCGGGATTCAAACCTGTGTTGCTTTGCGTCATCTTGCTTCAAAGACGAGCACGTTGCCACTGAGCTACACTACCCGTGTGTTCTGCCGTATTGTGGGTCAGCTGCAGCTCTCTGAAGAGGATGATAGGACTGCTCAAGCAGACTGCACTGCAGTTGCCAAGACGTGACGATGCACATGCATTGCCCAATGTCATTGGGAGAAAGAGAAAAATACAGGCCCGGAGCCAACTCCGCAGTGGCAGCTGGAGAAAGCTGAGTCTGGTCACCAACCGGGTCAGTCTTTTAAGTGAAAACCTATCATCAACAGGGGTGCACAGACTTCTGACCTGTGTGGCCAGGGGTGCCCTGGATTACAGCAGTGCCCATACAGTACGCTCTCTGTGTTTAATAAATTAAACTTGTGCCTGTTGTTACCCATCCACAAGCTGACTTCCTTCCTGATGCACATTTAAAGGGAAGCATCCCAATGAAAATGCATGACATGGGCCACACTATGCTAAACCAGGCGATGCCAGTCTCAGTGCAAAACCTCAAGGCCTAGGACAGTGTATTGCGCTACGCCGCACAAAACAGGAAACAAGCACCGGAGCATAATGATGGCAAGGTTAGCGCTGTAACGCCAAGCTGTGGCTGCAGCCAAGGGGCAATTGTGAGCATGGCGGTAATGGTAAAACAGGTGGTATTGCTAAATATCACCTCTTTTGCCACTTTGTGGGTTGGGAAAGTCATAGGCAGAAAACCTTCTTCAGGCGAGTTGAAATACCTCAGCTCATAATGGCGGTAATGGTGCAGGCGGTATTACCGCTTCTGTCACACCACACTCCTGTCCAATCGTACTTCAAGATGGGGAGCACCCTCACCCATAATTAGTCAGTGGCTTACAATTACCACTTGTAAAGGTGATTCAGTGGGATGGTAAAAGCACTACTAATACCACCAAACTTGTAATGAGGCTCCCACTTTTTGCATTTTTTGTATGTGACATTCTAAACCCCAGCAGATAAATGTAAAGCTGCACACACGTATGGAGATAAGGTGTTTAAGAGAATTAGTATTACAGAAATATTGCTTTATTTATCCATCCATGTATAGCACTATTTACCTAGTTTGTGTCTTCACAACACTGTACAAATTGCAAATGGAGGAATAGGCTGAAGGTGCTGTCATACCGGAAGTATGAGTTGGAACTTGTGAAAAAGTACAACCCAGCATCTTATGAGAACTTGTGCTCTGAGCGGTTCAATGGCTAGTATCAGGAATCATGTGATCGCCGGCTGCCATCTTGGAACAGGAAGAGCAGCAGGTAGACCCCTCTGATGTAAGGGAAGTACAATAGTGTGGACAAGTCGATTTTCAGCTCCATAGGGAGTACTATAAACCCACCCCATGACCCGAATATGTGGAGAATGCAGTAGGCTTGTCTGTGTGAGCAATTACGTGGGTACTTGAAGTGATTGGCTAGATGTTATGTTAACTACACTTAGAGAGCGCACTGTCACCCAGAGGCATCATGGTGCTAGAGAAAAGAGACTTGTGGTAAAAGGCTGGCTACAGAGACTTCAAAACAATGAGTTTTGAGGTGCCAGCAAAAAAGATGATTGTCAATGGCGTAGAGAGAGCGGGGAAGCTATTCCAGAGCACTAGGGCAGCTACAGAGAATGCGCAACCAGCCACCCTAGCCCGATGGAACCTGGAGATCAGAATCAAAAAGTCAGAAGCAGAGCGGAGAACTCTAGTGGGCACATAGTGACAGAACCACTTCTGCAGAAACTCCGCACCGTCCTGTAAATGGCCTGATGCGCAATCCAAAGGGACTTTAACTCAATGCGACGCCCTACTGGAAGCCGGTGAAGGCGACATAGAACGGGGGGTATCTGGTCTGGAACAGTAATGCCTGTCAACACTCTTGCAGCTGTATTCTGTAGTTCCTGGAGACGATTGGGAATATAGGCACGCTGAGACAGAAAAAGAGCATTACAATAGTATGCAAGCTCAATGTAACCATGAGCAATTAACGTTGAATGTAACTATGACAACTTCCTGCTACTGAGACAATTTCATGCAACAGCGTCTCAATGCCCTTGGGCTGTTAGTGCGCTTTACAAATCCAAATAAATAAATAAATAGGTTTCCAAAGACTGGCGCAGCAACCAGCGGAGCACGCAAGTGGGAGGGCAAAAATGGGAGAACCTTCTGCAAGATTTTCAGCTTGAAATGGCCTCCTTGGCAGACCGAGCTTGCTTGTGAGGCCATGGACAAGGTGGCTGAGATCTTCACTCCCAGGTCACTAACTACGGCAACGGGTTCAGGAAAAGGACCTAGAGAAGGAGAACTCCACAAGTGGATTTGATGGAGTGATTGTGATATTGTGTCTCAGCTTCTCGGCCTTGCAACGATCGTTGTATGTATTTGCTTTGTCATTTTATTGCGTTTTGTACTAGGTGAGTGGTGTGATTTCAATGTCTAGGTATTGGTGGGACAAAAAGTAATAGGCTAGTTGCAAAAGCATGGTTTTGACGTTGTTTAGGGAGTGGCGAATGTGCACGCTTCTGTGTGCGCGTGTGTAGTTGAGGTCTTTGAGTAGGTGCTGTGGTGAGTTAACTATTGAATATGTTGGGGGCTTTGGGTAGTGTCTTATTGTTCACTTACAAAGTATGCCATGTACATATTATAAAGAAAATATAAATATATATTATACAAATAAAAACAAAGTTAACTTGTCTTTTATAAAGAACATTATAAAATCAGACAGCATGGCGGGTAGGGTGATACACTGGCGCATGTGATAAAGGGACCCACAGGCACGTGGGACAAGATGACCATTGGGTATGTGGAGCAGCACGAGCAGTGCCCATTGGCGGATGACCAAAGGACGCATGGGTCTGGGTGATCAGAGGGTACTTGGGGTAAGGTGGCCAGTGGACACATGGAGTATGTTGGGCAGCAGGAATATGGGACTGGGTGACCAATCCTCAAATGGGGTAGTTTCACAAAAAGGTCCCTGGGACACATTGATCAATGGGCACAAACAGATGGATGAACAAATGGCAAAACGGGCACGCTGGACCCTATTGCCATAAAAAGTAGAGTTACATTGGCAATAATGAATTGTGTCTATTCTGAGGCACCACAATGAGCAATGAAATGAACTGAGCTGATAGTGTTGCTGCCACACACCAGTGCCAGTCAACATTCAATTTCAGACCACACATATATTTTTGTGCTGTAAGGTTTATGGGACAGCCTCAGGACTGGAGCCTGCTAACATTGGCTCTGCAGTTGGTTTGGACTTCAACTCCCATCACAGTATTGTCAATGGCGAGGCATCAAGGGATTTGTAATCCAAAAGAATCAGTGCAGGTTGCAGACCCCTGCTCCAGTGATGGCTTCTAAATGTACATACCGGTTTGTAGGCCATACACAACAGAAGAACTGTGTCCATAAACAGGATCATCAACAAATGCACCAGTGTATGTACAAGCAACCGATTAATTATCACAGGGGAACACGTAGATCCAGGGATGACACCATCAATAAGCCCATTTGGCCAGAGATGTGTAGAGCGCACCACTTGTCTAATGTTGCAAAGTGATCCCTACCATGAGCATGTGCTCCCCAGTAATAACACACCAGTCAATATTGCACAATAGCAGACCAACAAGGCAAATGCTGCATGCTGATTTGCCCATACAATGATCCATCAGCCACAAGCCTACTCCGCTTATCTTTGCAATGCATTGTAATGAAATGTAATCAGCACAATCACACATTATGCAGTAGTCACAATATATTGTGTATTCATTTCAAAGTAATTCATAATAACCAGTCCCACTGCACATTGTTGTGCTGCCAATCTGGTTCAGTGCCATTATTATGTGCACTGCACTCATTTTGTTCAACTAACTCCATGGTGCAGTAATTTACCCTACCCATTACCCGTTACGATCTGTGTTAGAAAATTGGTGTGGGGTGGGTTTTTTTTGAGTCACGAGTGCACTTTAACTCTTTTTTAGTGCGTACTGATTTTTGATATATGATGTTTTAACAGGTTTTAGGTAGATGAATTGTGATCTTGATGTTTTTTGTAATGATGTAATAACATTTATTTAATTTCATTTGTATGAGTAGAGGTTTGTAATTTGAGGCTCCTCCACCTCTACTAGACACAGTGTTGAAGTTTCGGTTCCTGACCACTACTGCTAATATCGAATAACATTAGTCCTCCCTTACCTTTTCTTAGCAGTCATTTACACCATCACCCAGTATTGTGTATCAGCTTTGCCAATGGGGTATTCTCAAGCGACAATGTGTGTCCGAGTTACAGTAGCTGGAAAGTATGAAACCCTAGGAAGCTGCAATTGCGGGGTTTCATCACAAGCTACAATGTGTCCAAGCTGCAACACTGGATAGCATTAGAGCTTAGGAAGCTGTGATTAAGGGTTTTCATCACAAGCCACAATGTGTTGAATCTGGGAGACTGGATAGGGTGGGGCATAGGAAGCTTCAATTAAATTGTTTTATCACAAGCTACAATGTGTTTACATGCCTCGGGACTTGACAGCATTGGAATGTAGGATGATGTATTTAAGGGGTTTCATCAAAAGCTACAATGTGTTTACAAGCTGCAGAGACTGGATTGCAAGGGAGCCTAGGAAGCTGTAATTAAGAGGTTTAATCACAAGCTACAATGTGTTTACAAGCTGCTGAGACTGGATGGCATGGGAGCCCAGGCAGCTGTAATTAAGAGGTTTCATCACAAACTACAATGTGTGTACAAGCTGCCGAGACTGGATTGCATGGTGGCCCAGGAAGCTGTAATTAAGAGGTTTCATCACAAACTACAACATGTTTACAAGCTGCCGAGACTGGATTGCATGGGACCCCAGGCAGCTGTAATTAAGAAGTTTCATCACAAGCTACAGTGTTGTTTACAAGCTGCAGAGACTGGATTGCAAGGGAGCCCAGGAAGTTGTAATTAAGTGTTTCATCACAAGCTACAGTGTGTTTACAAGCTGCAGACTGGATTGCAAGGGAGCCCAGGAAGATGTAATTAAGAGGTTTCATCATAAACTACAATGTGTTTACAAGCTGCCGAGACTGGATTGCATGGGATCCTGGGAAGCTGTAATTAAGGGGTTTCATCACAAGCTACAATGTCTTTACAAGCTGCCAAGACTGGATTGCATGGGAGCCCAGAAAGCTATAATTAAGTTTTTCATCACAAGCTACAGTATGTTTACAAGCTGCCGAGACTGGATTGCAAGGGAGCCCAGGAAGTTGTAATTAAGTGTTTCATCACAAACTACAGTGTGTTTACAAGCTGCAGAGACTGGATTGCAAGGGAGCCCAGGAAGATGTAATTAAGAGGTTTCATCATAAACTAAAATGTGTTTACAAGCTGCCGAGACTGGATTGCATGGGATCCTGGGAAGCTGTAATTAAGGGGTTTTATCACAAGCTACAATGTGTTTACAAGCTGCCGAGACTGGATTGCATGGGAGCCCAGGAAGCTGCAATTAAGTGTTGTAAAGCAAGCAAGAGTTTTACCCCTTTTATTATTTTTAGAGCATGAAAACACGACATTGCTACATTTGTAATATTGGCTAAATATATACCCTGTTACTATTGTCAAGCCATGTGATGTTTCTTTCCAAGTACCATTATCGCCACACTCAGGAGAGCATCAGTGAACGACAGTGATTAATACTAAACAATATTTCATTATTATTTTAGTGTTCAGCAAGGTGCACATGTCACCCCTCTGGCTACTTTTGGTATGATACGGTATGATATTTTATTCATATCGTGCTCGTACACAAGTGGTGATTTATATTTCAGACTTGGGGTCAGATTGAGGAAAGGGTCCCGATATCATTAATATTGCTGTGTTCAGGTAGCGCAGCCCTTGCAGTGCGCCCCTTCACTGAGCGTTTGAAAAGGAATGTCTTCCTTTAAGATGGGGTTCTAGTCCCTCCAAGAAGGG
Organism: Ambystoma mexicanum; assembly: GCF_040938575.1. Taxonomy (NCBI): domain Eukaryota; kingdom Metazoa; phylum Chordata; class Amphibia; order Caudata; family Ambystomatidae; genus Ambystoma; species Ambystoma mexicanum. The sequence goes on along the minus strand of NC_090927.1, from coordinate 1,165,151,229 downwards.
GATTGAGAGGGGAATCCAAGAAATTCGACTCAAGCGGTATGTTGAGCCCGCCACACTTTTTCGTTAAGTATTGAAAAACATTGTCCCTCTGTTCTGTGGTTAATTACTTGAGAATTAACCATGAGTCGATAGTCTAAGGCAGTAGTAAGGCAGCATGCTTCTGACAGAGACAAAAAAAAAATCTTTAACAGATAGTTTGATAGACTTGGGCAGGCCTTGAACTTTTTCTCCAAATTCAAATTGAAAGTTGCAACTATCCACCAATATATTTTGTATACAGCGGGACACCTCGCCTTTTCATTCTGACAGATATGCACCTTACTCTAGCACCCGGAAAACATTCCAATGGTTGCCTTGTGAAATACCCATGATGCCGTTCAAACACAGAGCATAGATTGGATGAAGAAATCGGATAGAACTACTTGAGCTCATTTTTCTAAAGCACTGGGCCTGTCCCAGGGCAGCATTTCCATCATGTTTCATCTGCTCTGTGCCAGTATAGAAGATGTTCAAGGTGTTGAAATCAGACAATCCCTGCCCCCAAAGGAGGGGTTCAGACCCGAACTGCTAGGCCATGTCCCCTGTACACAAGACAACAAGCAGCCCCGGAATTGCTTTTTTGCCAAATTGGGTCTAGTCCCTATGAAGTAGGGAGAGATTCTAGGTACAACAAGCAAAGGGCGTGCACACCCTGAGGAAAAATATGAGGGCAATGCGTGAGGTGATGTTTGTAATTGCAGTACCGTGAGGGCAGCAATTCAATACATATTTAGCTCAACTGTGCCACGAGTGGAGTAGACAAACCATATGCAAATGACCACAACGCTCCCACCATCCCTATCCCTCATGTCAGCCCCTGTGTGGTAGGTCATGTCCCTTTTGCACGTCACCACAAGAGATCACCCAACACGCATTTCAAATCCCATCAATGTTTGAAATTTAGGGGGTTTGCAGAGGCCCAAATATTTTCAATTCACGTATTGTATTGAATGTTTCCACCCGTTAGGTTTATATATTTGATAACCAGGCTTCCCCTAATGATGATTGACTAATAAAAAGATGCACTCTTCTGAAAGTGAGCCCACTCTCAAAGGTAAATACACAGTTTTTTTGTCTTCTTGTGTGGCTTGTGTAGAATGGCCTTCAATGTGTAGATGGATGACTACAATGAGGTACTTGGTAGGACCTGATGCAAGGGTCTAAGGGTCTGAGGAATGGATTTATGCGGCATCCGGGTCGCGAGCTGGAGCAATTCCTAGTTCGATCTACATATATTAATTATTGCCGTTTTTGAGTTTCTGGTATTTGCCTCTACTTGTCAAAGCACAATGTTGCAATTTTTCTCTGATGCTTTTAGAACGTTAACTGGACTCGCTTCCTTGGGAATTAGGCACCCTCCCAGTCTTGGATGCATTTCCTCTAGACGTGTGCACATGAGCTCGTTGCATTCTTGTCCTATGCTGCTTCATTACATACAATGCACTCACATAATTTCCCCCTTCAAATTGGCACAAGGTGAAAGTGTAATTGGCCCCACTACAAAAACAGTGCATCCATGCCAGCACACAAGTAGCAGTGTGTTTTTTTTAAGGAGAGTCAAAAGGGTCAGGAAATCGATCTCTTTCTGTGCTCCACATCCCACTCATTTTTAGTTTGGGCTATTAGGTGTTGCTTGCAACACATATAATAGCCCAAACCCGTTCATTCAAATACTGATTCATGTGTACATAGGGAGAAGGGCTTGCGACAAGGAGCACACACGAATGACATTTCAGCAGGGACACGCACTGTATTTTGGTGTTGTTTGCTTATTCATCCCTCCCATTCCCTGCCCCAAGCCATTCTAATCCCTATGGGTAATCCCACACATTCCTGCCGTTCTCGGGAACTCTTACAGCTCTGAGTTCTTCCATGGTTGCAGGCATCTTGGATGACTGTCTCTAAATAAGGTCTCTGGAAACAAGCCGAAACTATTGTTTATTATTTTATACTTCACCAAACACTGCTCAACCAGCTGAGCCTCAAGCGTCTGTGTGCAATATTGGAGAAGTCTTGGAAAAAGTATCAGCTATGGTGCAGCAAAAGCAGGCTAGATCACTGCCTTTGTGTCTCTGTATCATGTCTTCACTGCACTGGTGAAGTCCCCCATGGCCCTCCCGTTACTTAGGACCTCCCTGCCCCCTTCCAGTATGTCACAGTCTTGTAACCCTACATCTGCTGCTATACATGGACATTCCATAATTCAATAGGGGGGGGGAAGCAGTGCAGAGTATTGAAGAGGAGAGCAGCAAAGAGTTGTCACCAGACCTTTCACAAGCGCACACACACACACCTATGAACTGACCTACACATTCTGCTCTCCACCCCCTTTGAGTGGAATCAAGGAAGCACATTTAATGATAAGATGCACACACTTACCGACTTGGGAAATAATTTTTTTTTTTTAAACTTTATTTAACAATCGTGGTGGTACACTTACTACACAACATAACATACCATAGCATTTCACATTACGTTTCTCCAATATCGGAACTTGGTTACAGTGGAACGATTTTACACACTTGGCACAGTAACAGTTCCCCCGGGGCTGTTTCCAGCCGACCCCAATTCACACAAGTATACCCTGAATGGGCCCCATATGTCCTTGGGTTTGCATGTACCTGGCAAGGACATTATGTAATGTTCTTCACATTCGTTGACATAGGCCAGCTCTTTAAGGAAGTGGTTTGCACTCGGGGCGTTCGTGCTTTTCCATTGTTGCAATATACATTTTTTGGCCACTGCGCACGCAACGTTGAATAATCGCCGGGCCACTACTGAGATCTTACCAATGTCACCAAATATATATTTCTGAGGAGCTAGGTCCGCTGGAATCTGTGTAATATCTTCTAGGATGGATGCCACTTCACCCCAGAACTTGTATATGAGTGGGCACCTCCAATACATGTGGAATGAGTCGGCCTGTTCGTCTCCACATTTCAGGCACCTGCTCGATCCATCTCGTATAAATTTCGCTACCTTCTGAGGGGTATAATGTAACTTATTTAACACCTTAAATTGGATTTGGCGGAGACCCGCGTTGATGGAGACTCCTTTTGTCAGAGCACAATATTTCTCCCATTTCTCGTTCGGGATCGTGATCCCCAGGTCAGATTCCCATGTCAGTCTGATCTTGTTTGTTGTGGGTGTGTTTGCCTGCATAACTGCATATAGCCCCGAGACACTAACTCCCCCTTGGGCAGTCAACACATCCAGGCATGGATGGGTAGGTGGTTCCTCCGGGAACAGAGGCCATCTAGCTTTAAAAGATAGTCGCATGCGATGGTATTGCAATATTTTCAGCGGATCTCTTCCCATCCCTACTTTAAATTCCTCTAAAGTTATGAACTTGCCATTAGGGTATATGTCCCGGAGTTTAAACTCACCATCTGGGTCCCAGTTTGTGCGGATACCCGGATCGTAGGACGGTGCTATACCGGGAAAGTTCCAGAAGGGTGCTTCCGGGCAGTAAGGGGCTACTATTCCAAGCCTGCCGAAGAGTCTAGACCACGCGTGTACTGTAACGCTAACCGGGTGGAATGGGCAGTCATCCTTATGTTTTTTATTAAAGATTATGGACCTTATATCGGTAGGGAGAGCGGCGTGCTTTTCGATAACAACATGTGGGGAGGTGTCCAGGTCGTCGTACCAGTATTTGATAAATTGGGCCTGTGCTACAAGGTAATATAATTCGAAATCCGGGGCAGCTATTCCCCCCTTGTCATAAGGTTCCACCATCTTTTCCCATTTCATCCTGGCCGTGTTCCCTCCCCAGACAAATTCCACCGCCAGTGATCGGAGGGTTGCAAAAAACTGTGCCCCCGGCCACAGCGGAATGTTGGTGAATATGTATAGCAATTTCGGGAGTATTACCATTTTTAGTATGGCCACTCGACCAACGAGAGAAATGGGGAGCCGTGTCCACAACTTAAGTTTAGCAGATATGTTGTCTAATAGCTGATCATGGTTGTCAGCATAAAGAGAGGCTGCTCCAGTGGACACCACTATTCCCAGATATCTCAGCTTGGCGGGGGACCATTGCAAACCATATGTGTTGGTTGGGCATCTCGTGGCGGGGGTTAAGGGGAATATCTCGGATTTAGACCTGTTGGTTCTGTAGCCCGAGTACTCGGCAAACTCATGTATTGTCTCTATCGCAGGGCCTAAATGTACATCTGGTTCTCTAATATATAACAGTGTGTCGTCTGCATATAAGGATATGGATTGAGTCAGACCTGCCATTTTTATGCCCCTCTGCCCCTGATGCTCCCTGATTGCTGCTGCAACCGGTTCCATCGTGAGGGCGAACAATATAGGGGAAAATGGACATCCCTGTCGCGTGCCCCTGCCCAGCTTAAACCAGTCAGACAGCACGCGGTTGGTTAGCACTCTGGCGCCCGGGTCCGAGTATAACAGCCCAACACATCTTAGAAAGTAGGGACCTATACCAAATTTATTTAGCACCCTGAACAGGTAAAGCCATGACACCGTGTCAAACGCCTTTTCAGCGTCTAGTGAGACTGCCACTGCCTGGGCCTCCGGTTTTATCTGGGCCATTATACCGAACAGCCTCCTAAGGTTGAGGGCCGTCGATCTGGTAGGGATGAAGCCGCACTGATCAGGGTGTATCAACGTGGGCATGTGTGGGAGAAGTCTAGTGGCCAGGATTTTAGCAAAAATTTTTGCATCACAATTAAGTAAAGAAAGGGGGCGGTAAGAGGACATCTCACTGGATGGTCGCCTGGGTTTCAGCAATACTGTGATTATGGCTTCTCTCATTGATGGCGGGAGAGTACCCACCTCCACAGCCTCCTCCCACACCGACAGCAACACCGGGGTTAGTTCCTCACTAAGCTCCTTGTAGAATTCTGCACCAAGCCCGTCCGAGCCCGGCGCCTTCCCGTTGGCCAAAGATTTTATCGCATCGGCGATTTCCTCAGTGGTCAAGGGTTGGTCCATTGCCAGCTTGTATTCGGAGGGTAGCGACGGGAGGGTGATGCCACGGAGGTATGCCTCCACCTCCTCGGGCGTTTTCGAGTCATGATTAGAGTATAGATTAGAGTAGAACCGGGTGAATTCCCTATTTATCCCCTCCTCACTGGTGACCACTGAACCGTCCTCCAACAGTATGCTGGAAATCGGTGTGTGTTGCCTCTCAGCTTTCAACAAGTTGGCTAGAGTGCGTCCCGCTCTGTTGCCCTCACCATATCTGCGTGCTCTGCTGGGGGTTGACATGTACAATAATTCTCTGTTAGCCAGTTTGTTGAATTCTAGCAGATTACGATTGATGTCCGAAAGGGTTTCTCTATCGTGTTTTTTAGTGTATCTAGCCTCCAGGTTCGTCAGGCGTTTCTCCACTTCCTCGAGCTCTATCCGAACCGCCTTCAACATACCCGAGGACTTAGAAAGCAGTATACCTCTCACCCAAGCCTTAAAGGCCTCCCATAGAGTGTGGCAGCTATTCACTGAACCCCTGTTGGTGTCGAGGAAATGCCCCACCTCTATATGTAAAGACTCCACTACCTCTGGGTCGCTGAGGATATTTGGTGGCATCCTCCATCTTCTGGCGGGGGGTGTTATGTTTTCTAGCGTGATTGTCATCATAACAGGGGAGTGGTCTGAAAAAGTACGGGGAAGTATTTCGCAGCTGTCTAACTGGTGTATGAGGCTTAGAGAAACCAGCCAATAATCTATCCTGGACTCTGAATCATGTACCGACGAATAAAATGTGTATTGTCTCCTACATGGATGCAGTGTTCTCCAGGAGTCAACCAGTGCCATTTGTGACAAGATCTGCGACAGCATCTCTGCCGCTCTGGAGGGTGTCCGGCGTTTTGTGCTGGAGCGATCCAGCGTGGTGTCAAGGATGGTGTTGAAGTCTCCCCCCCACAAAATGTGTTCATTACCCGTGCATCCTATTTCAAGTGCCACAGTTACATAGAAGTCGGGATCGTCCAGATTTGGCCCATACGTGTTCACCAGCACCACCTCCCTTCCCGCTATACTCCCCCATACTATGACAAAACGACCCAACATGTCCACTTTACTTTTCCCACATCGAAACCCAACCGAGGGATGTATGAGGGTTAGGACCCCTCTCGCCTGTGTGGAGTATTCCGTATAGTATCGGTTATGACCCCAGTTCTTCAAGAAGGCCGTGTTAACTTTGCGAAGTGCATGAGTTTCTTGCAGCATGATCACTTGTGGGCAGTGTCTAGTAATATAGGCTCCCAACTTTCTTGATTTAGCTAGATTGTTCAGGCCCCTAACGTTCCAAGTAAGTAGTCTCAACTTCAATCTCTTATCTTTTACTCCGTTACATGCCATCTCTGTGTGTTAGACTCATCATATTCATTCCGATCGTCCCAGAACGGATGTCCTGTGTAGCGTTGTGTCCACCACTTTTAACTTGAAACACCCTCCCAACTGAGCTCCCCCAACTCCCCAAGCTCCTTACATGAGTCCCGTATATCCCAACATAAATGGTTTTATCCCACCCTGTTGGATCCCTCCCCACATCATCCACCCCAACTTGACGATGTTGCCCAATAACATTCGGGACTTCCCCGATGGGCATACCCCTGAAATAACCTTGGAACTTTCCTGAGGGTAGCTGCCGTCGCTGTCCGACCACCCTGTCGGGGGCTCACGGCCCGGTCCTACCTTAAGTTTATGTCCAGGCCATTCTTTGTGTTGAGACATGTTTCCCGGCGGCATAGTACGACAGTGCAGGCCTTTCAGTCTGCCGCTTCCAGTCCCTCTGCCCCTGGCTGGTTTCCGGCGTTTTTATCGTGTGTTCTGTCCCTGGGAGGGAGAGGGATAGAGGCCTCCACGTATGCCATGGCTTCTTTGGGGTTTTCGAAGAAATGGGCCCTACCTCCATGTTGAATTCTGATCTTCGCGGGAAAAATCAGGGCATAGGGCACATTCCGCATCCGGAGTTGTCTTTTTACCGGCTCATAGGATCTGCGTTGAGCCTGCACTCCAGCGGAGAAGTCAGGGTAAATGTGGATCCTGTCATGCTCGAAGTGTAACGTGCCTTTCTCCCTGGAGAGCCGGAGGATTGCGTCTCTGTCTCGATAGTTGAGGATGCGTGCTATAATGGTACGCGGTGGTGCTCCGGGCTTCGGCGGTGGCGCCAGGATGCGGTGGGCCCTTTCGACCAGAAAATGTTCCGAGAGAGAGTCAGAACCAAGGATAGTTTTCAAAAGGTGTTCCACCTGCCGCTCCATGTCCCCTTTGCCGAAGGTCTCCGCTACTCCGACGATTCGTATGTTGTTCCTGCGGGATCTGGATTCCAAATCGTCGCACTTACTCTGGGTTCTCCGCAGTTCAGATTGGAGTAGGGCTATATCTCGGCCATGTTGGGATATCGTATCTTCGCTTGCACTGATTCTGTTTTCTGTATCCGTTATTCGCGCACTCTCCTTCTCTACTCTGGCCTTCAAGGATCCAATCGTTGCCACTATGTCATCCAGCTTGACATTGACGGCCATGAACCCGTTCTGGACCATCGTCGCCAGGCGTTCCAAGGGGTCCTCTTCCTGCCTGTCCGGGGGGTGCTGCGACCCACCAGACACCCCGCATGCTTGAGAATTAGCGAAGGAGTCCATTGGGCCCACCTTTTTGCCTCCTGCCCCCTTCCTTTCAGTGCGGCCCATATAGGATGGTGAGCGACCCTAAAGTGGGTTATGTCCTCCCTTGGAGGCCAGTTGCACTACGAGTTGTTTTCTGCGACGCGTGGCTACTTCCGTGTATTTTGGGCCACGTAATGTGCCTGTAGAGGATGAGGGAGGCGATGGGGGCCCGTACTCACTTACGTCGCCGGAACGGCGGTATTATCGGCCACGCTCCTCACGACTCCGGAAGAGGCCGCTAGGCAGAAGGTCCGGGTCTCGTGCCGCTGTGCTCACCAGCACTCCAACGGCGTGCCCCCAGTCGTGCCCCCCTCCTCCCTTGAGCACCGATCAGCAAAACCGGGCCGTCGTTGGTTCTTCCAGGAGGTTCCACGCCTCTCTTCCCTCTCCGCCGTGCCCCTCCCCCACTGCGGCCTGTCCCTCCTGCGGCCTCTAGTGGTTCTGCCGCGGAGCCGTCGGCCGGCGACGCCGCCTCTTCCCAGCCGGTGCTTCTTTCGATTCAGGATTTCTCGGCCGAACAGCTGCGATTTTGTCCAATTTTTGGAGGGTGTCTGCAGGAGATCTCTCGCCACTGGAAACTTCAACTTCTTCGTGTGTAGAACGGTTCAGGAAGGATATTTATTCAAAGGATTTTCTGGCCGAGCCGGAGCTCTCCCTTCAGGCGGCCATTTGCTTTGCGCGCAAGCCACGCCCCGGGAAATAATTTTTGATGTAGCTGATTTTGTAACCCATGACCATAGGTTTATTTTGAGCGAGGGGGGGGGATGAAACACAAAGCACCCAGTATTAGGTTTTAAAAGTTCTAATGATGCAAGATATAAAATAAGTTTGCATAAAATGATCCTATGTTTTTGTTAAACACTGTTATTCCCATATGTTATGCCAGCAAGGTAGCTCAGAGAGTTACATCCTCTTTTTTGAGGCTGCAGGACATGGGATTGAATCCCTGCAGAGAAAACACAGACCATGATCCCATTGAGGTGGATAAATGAAGTGCCATGGAATTAGATGGTAATAGCACCTAATATTATGGTGTTTAGAAGTGGCAGGTATCTGGAATGAAGTGCATTTTAAAACATGATAAAGGGCCTTGGAAGTGCAAAAGGTCAACAAGGAAATGGGAAACATCACAGAGTGAGGAGAAGGGGACGTAAAGAGAACAAGTGGAGAGGTGCTGTCACAAGTCTCTCCCCTTCTCACCTGTTTCTGTTGTGTACTTGTGACCTTCTGGGATTTCTTCTTCTTTACGGTCCGGGATTTGTATAGACCTGAACGTTGATCTTCGACGTCCAGCGTGAGAGCAGCGGTTCAGTTTCCGGGAGCGTTCCAAAAGTCCAGGGTAATTCCAGGAAGTAATTAAGGTATGCTCGGAGGCACGGAGGACCGTGAATCGAGTGCAGAAGGTTTTCCAGGAGATTGGGGAGGAAAAGGGAACAGGAGGAAATTAAAGGGACTGGGAACAAGGAATCAAGCGAGAGCCCCGATCGAACTCCAGCTAAGCACGTCCGACTACAGGTAGCGGTAGCGTTGAGCCGCGGAGAGCCGCGGGGGCGTGTCTCTTTTGTAGGATGAGCAGCGTGGAACGCATAGACTGATCCGGATATTCTGTTCCGGGCGGCCATGTTGGAAGGATAACTGCATGCAATCCCCTGCGAGTCAGGGACCAGGAGGTCCAGAAAGGACGTAGACGACGGTTCATGACAGGTGCAGCATTATACAACCTGAAGAGGAGAAGGGTGAAAACAACCATGTGGAGAAGGAGGAGGAAGATATTCAGAAGGTGATGGAGGAGTGGAACATCAGAGGGTGTAAGGAGGAAGAAGTAGTACATATTAAGGAGGGGGCTGTCAATAAGTGCAGGGAGAAGAAGGCAGGAGAAGCGGACCATCAGAGAGAGTAAGGAGGAGGAGATACATCTTCAAGAGAATGCTGAAGATACCATCAAAAGGTGGAAGAAGTAGAATAGTTAGGAGGCAGTGGATGCCCGTGGTTATGGTGAGTGGGGGGGGACATTACTCCTGAGGTGGTTGGAAAAGACATTGGAGACAAGGCAAAGAAAGAGGTTCAGGAGAATTTGGGATAAGATTTTTGGAGGAGAAGATCAAAGCAAGATCAGAAAATGGAATGTTCACCCTGGTGTATGAAAGGAGAATGGTGATGGTGCAAGCGCATGGAGAAGCACCAAGGAGGTAGATGGGAGTCAGAAAGAAGCAGAGGTGTCCGGTCGTAAAAGAGAGGCCCCCATAGGCACAAGACTCTTGAGACTCATTTGACCTTTCTAGGGGGAGGGCCTCCACCAGAATGATTGTCAAGAAGCAGTTCCTCTGCCAAAGGCCGATGAACTAAAAGCCACGATAAAAAGTGTGGGGACACTTCAATCCGAAAGACTGTGAGAGACTGAGTATTGCTATCTGGCCAAGGAAGGAAACCAGACGATTATGTGGGTAGGAGCAAATACTTGATTGTTTACAGAAGGTCAAGCCATCCTTCCTGTACATTTGTTGTTTTTACTTACGTTGGCCCTATTTTGTGGCACCACCAAAGACCTCCCCTGTGAGGCCTTTGCTAATCTAGGGAAAGAAGATTCAGTACAAGAGGGTGTGACCCTAGTGACTTCCAGTGGGAGGCAGATTGTAAAGTGGATGTGGTGAAGTGCCAAGGAAGAATATGTTTGATTTAGCTTGATTTTTTAAATTATCCTGATAAATCTTTGTTAAATTATTTCACGTCAGTCTTCAGTTGATTTTACTCAGCTTTGTGACAATATAATCAAACTTGAGATTACTTCTTATCCATTCATTTATTTCACAATTTCAGGAGTCTCTTTCATTAGCAAAGCATGCTGAGGATATTTTGCAAATCTACAAAAATCCCAAAATACCAGGGCCTTCCTTATCATCATATACTGTCGCGGATTATTAAACGGCACACGCAAATCAGGGATCTCCTCCCTCTACAATGAATGTGGTGCACAATAAAAACGCTTTGATTTAGATAATTTAGGTTCTTTTGAGAAGGCCTCCAACTCGTCTCGCACACAATCCCAACAAATACCCCATGCCCCAATGGACTAGGAACCAGGCCGGTGTGTATCAAGAAGGTATTTATTAATTTATTTATTATGTGAAATTAGAATAAACAGCTTAGATCAGCCACCAATGTTGTGGCAGCACAAAAACAAATATCCTTTTTGGTCAAGCAGCGCACTAAGATAACTAAAAATATACTGTGACAAGAATTTCCTTTTACTTCTCCCACCACTACAATCAGAGAACAGTTCAAATAAGAAAATGAATGCAAACAAACAGGAAAGTGAAGGTACACAGCACCATTCTTTGGTCCCAGCAATCTTCACCCCCCAAACATCCATCAGGCATGTCTCTTTTGGATGGAAGGAAGTGACAAGGGAAAAATTGGATTTGTGATAGGGTTCACAGAAACAATATGGGGATCAGGCAAAGAATGGGGGAAATTTGTTTTTTCCAGCACAAGGGAAGAATTGTTTTTTAACTTATTTATCACAATTGCTATGGCAAAAAACTGAAAGGCTGGACATTCGTTCTGCTTACCCTTAAAAGATAGGCACGGCTTTATAGATCATCAGTCAGCACACAATGCAAAATCGGATTTTGAAATACTTGATCACAAAAACAATATAGAGGAGACAGGGATGTAAGGGAAAATTCGTTTTGCCACCCCTGGAACAGGATATGAAATACCAATTTTGGGAAGTTTAGCACAATTTCAATGGGGAAAGAAAAATGCAAATGGGAATTCATTTTACTTCACAATGGAGTATTAGGAACAGAATGGGAAAATCAATTTGGGGATGATGAGCACAATTTCAGTGGGGAAAGAAAATGCAAATAGGAATTCGTTTTTTACCTCACAATGGGGAATTAGGGACAGAATAGGAAGGTGGGAACAATTTCGTTTTACGTTACAATGGGGAAATAGGGACAGAATGGGAAAATGTGAACAATTTTGTTTTGCATTACAATGACACACATGGAAACAGGGCTTTTGAAGTCAATTATTTTGCAAATCTTTAGGACTATACCAGCTCACAAAACACTGGGAAAAGATTGTTGGTTTCAAATTCTACCAATACAGATCCCGTGGATTCAATGGGGGAATTAATTGATTCATTTTGACAAATATACTATCTACACAGGCAAATGGGGATTCTTCAATGGGGCAATGGGCCTCATTACAAGGTGGGAGGTAAGGTATTACCGGCACTGGTAAGGGCACCGGTGCCGGTAATCCCTTACCTCCCTACTACGAGTTCCCTTTGCGTGTCCTTCCTTAACGCCTGGTTTTTGCAGGCGTTAAGGACGGGACCGTTATTAGCGCCTTCCCCATTCCCATTTGAGCCCTATGGGGGCTCAAATGGGAATGGGGAATGGCCCTGGTGAATGGGGAATTACTGGTCCCTCCGTCCTCGGAATGGACTGGTAATTGCTCCATTCACCAGGGCGGAGTCGGAAGGGTTTTGGAGGCAGCCATGGAGCAAATAGCTTCATGGCTGCCTCCAACCTCGTAATGAGGCCCAATGACTGAAATACACAGGCAAACAAGGGATTCTTCAATTGGGAAATTACTGAAATATACAGGCAAATGGGGATTTTGAAATGGAAAATTACTGAAATATACAGGCAAACAGGGATTTTGAAATGGGGAATTATCTAATGCAATGCTACAAGAATACAGGGCATACACCCTCTATGGTTTTGGGGTTTAGTTCTACTTACAGGAGAGGTCTGGACTTGACATCATGGAGCATCAAGACACTGCTGGGACAGCAAACAGGGGTCAGTCAAGGTATCTGTGCTGAATCCTCCAAAGGGTCCCAAGTCAGCTTCTAAACCTCCTGGCTCCACTGCAAGCTGGACCGATCACTGCTGGGCTGTTCCTCCAGATTTCGACAGTAGATCACCTCCGGGGTTAGTAGAAAGAGTCGTGCTCTGAGGCAGGCTTAGGTATAGGGGAAATGACATCACTAATGTGTCATAGTTCCAGCAGAAGGAATCCAGTGTCCCACTCCTACATGTGTGCTGATAGGTCCAGAAATGTGGGAGTGCTTTGGGATGCCAGGGGAGGATACCACTTCATCATCTCACTTTGTCAGGGGGCTTGGTTTGGTTTGGGGACATAGAAATCTCACTGCAAGACAAATGCCCTTAATCTCTGTGTTTTTACAGATATAAAGGAATTTTTGAAACCTATATTTTACTGTGAGTCAAATAAGCCTTGTCAGGTGTCTGTGCATGATTCCTGTGCAAAGATACAATTTGTCTTCATTTACTCCAGAAATATATCATTGAAAAATATAGCCCTGGGTGGGCTGCATATGAATCATACGAGGCCTGCTTTAATCAACTTTTTAGATCTGTCAACTTCACAAGAAGGGCCACGTTATGTTTTCATGAATAACCTTGGCTTTGTTGAACCCACAAAAATTGTTTTGGGATGACCAGAAGGTGGTAATTGACGCCTTTCCAGAAATCCACATTGACTATTATATGATAAATATTATTGATTGTATACAATGAAATGCATTGCTCTCATTTTACACAATTGAAGGTGCCCTTGAGGGACCCTCGGATGTGGAAACAAGGCACAATCACCACACACGAATGGATACGCCAGACACGAGGTTCTGTTCCCAAAATCTAGGGTTTATTGCAATACAAAATAGTTCCAGTTGGCCAAATGGTCCCACGCCCCGCGACGTGTGTCTAACAGACCTCGGGGGACGCAAGAGAGTGAGAGACGTACATCAGTTACATATATACAAAAGGAGCACCTTACAATCAGCAATGACACAGTATGACACATTCGATGCCGCCCCCAATTCATTTCCCTTTGAATGAGAAGCGATGATTGACCATTGTGACAAATATGACACCTTAGACCACCATATTTAGTAACGGTTTGCAATCTCCGATTTTACAGACACCATTCTTTATTTGCGAGAACACAGCGTTACTGTTTTCATGGGCAAGCTGCGCATAGGAGACTGGCACATACCAGGCCTCACTATCTCTTAGTTTTGATTCTCGCTCTAGAGGTCAGCCCGCTCTCCGGGGCCTCACTGTGCTCAGAAAGGGGGGCCGTAAAGAAGAACATAATTCAACTCTTTAAATGCTAGTTTCATACATTGCTATTCTTTCAGGAGACTCACTGGCATTTGTGTACTGATTAAAATGCCTTGCTCCCTGCCTTCAAGGATATGTGAGTGAGGGAATCGGGCATTTCTGTCTGGCTTTCCAGTGTAATGTTTCAACCTGTTTCTTAGCCTTGGATCATTGAAGCGAAATAATATCTACAGCAAAGCAGTTCTACATGAGGCAAAGTGGCAACATTAGAGAGAGCAGAGAGAAAACAAAATGGCGATTCTGGTCATCTTAAAATGACCTCACTCTAGTTGAACTGATAGCTACGTAATAACTAATGAGTATATACTCTTAACACTGTAAATGAGGCAATTGGTCTTCGGGCAACCAATTAATCATGCATTTCCTTCCGCCCAAGGGGTGTTTAGTATTTCTGGACTGGAACAATAGACAGCGAAAACCACTCTTTGGCTCTGGCCCCCACCTTCCTGGAGCACGTGACATCAGCAGAGAGGTCTGTGTTTAGATTAGCCTGCTCATTCCAAGGGCTAACGACCACTAATGCTTTTTCTTATAGGTTTGCGTGACCTGAAGGTCATAAATGCTGGGGACCAGATCTGTCTTATCTTGTTCAGCCCGTGGATTCAATCTCAGAGCATCCTATTCTTTGTATTTTTAAGGGAAGCACTCCTGTTTGAAGCTACAGGCCCCTCTAGGTTTCTAGGACAACCAAAGGAAGCAATGCAGTTCCAAATAAATTACAAGTAGCCCACAGCCTTCCCCCACGCAGCTGTAATTTCCTGTTAACTCACATTTTACATTTACATAAGCTTTTTAGAAAGCACACAGTTAACACATATAAGGGTATACATGCTGTCAAGGAAGACATCATAACTAAATTTTTAGGGCCTTGGTGAACATCTTGCTTTACAGATTGTCATTTCTGAGGCAAAATCAAAATGCCATTTTGTTGATTTCACCCATGAAAGGACTCCATTTTACTGCAGCTGCTAAAACCCAGTTCAGTATCCCATTATAGATTCTGTGCACTGTGGTTTCATATGTGATGGGCTCATGATAGACAGAAACCAAGTTCATACTTTGAAAGTTTTGCGAACATTTCGCTGCGCATCTTTTTATTTTAAAGGGAAAAAACAAAAATACTCATTTTATTTAATATTCAAGAAAGAAAGTGCTCTGCTTCACTGCAACTGCTGCACACAATGCTGACATCTCATTGAGGGTTCTGAGGAGTGCTGTTTCTTGGACAGATCCTTCAAGCTCTTCAAGAATTTGTCAAACCTTGTCACGTCTTTCCCTTATGCCAGGCAGTTGGCATCTTTAAGTATCTTGATGTTTTGAGGCCCAATTTCGCTCCTTTTTGGTTTGATTTCATAGGCCTCATTTTCTCATTATTTCAGGGCAGGCCTTTTAATTAGGGGCATGGCCCCCAATGACTATGACCTTTTTATTTCTCGCATCCAGGGGATATTTCACCCCACAATAGTTACTTAATTTCCAATTAAAAAGTACCACCGTGAATAAAAAACAAACAGAATACGAACTGAACCTTTTCGATAAGGCGTCCCAAATAATAAAAAGGCTGGTGGAGGGAGGGCATCCTACAAGAATACTTTGAGCTTCTGTGAGATCTTGGTGCTGGGACCTATGGAATAGTGCTGATGGCGCAAAAGAAGCCTACAGGTAAGAAGCTGGTACCAGGTCATCTTACTGTGAGTAACTTTTAGCAGACCAACTTACAGCAGGAAAAAAGGGTGGGAGTCATGAGGGCCTTTCTGATGCCAACTAGTTATGTAAAAACCTAGCAAATGGCAGTGTGGCAGCATGGCCGCCATGCCGGGGACAGGAGAAGGGAGAAGCAGGTCAGACATTCACTGCAGTAAAGAAATACGCAGTAAGATGACCCAGATCTAATTAAATAACTTTAAAGTACAAGGAAATGTGATAAGGGCTACATGCATTGCTCACCTTCCATACTTTTTTGTGGCATAAAGTTTGATGTGAATGTAGAAAAACACTGAGAATACACATTGTGGTCCTACTTTCTAACCACAATTGTATCTGCGTAACTTTGAATTGCTTTGCCCCCATTGCTGTATAGGCCAATGAATTTTGGAGGGCTTTCCAATGACACTAATATGCTTTACAAATGCCTCATAGCATTAAATAGCATAGAATACGAGCAGCGCACGCTCTATGTCTGTTGCACTACTGTATGGCCTCCGCATCAACCCAACATCTCATTGCACCCTTCAACCTACACAGGAAAAAGGTGGAATTCTGAACACCTGTTTCCTGCCAGGTATTCCTGTGAGTTCCATTAAACAAACCACTGATACCTTTCCATCACTAACTTCAAACAACCTTCTCTAGCCTCAACTCGGAGGTCCATAGAATAACAAACATCACTGTCTTGCCATCAACTGGCTAGATGTAGCCACGCCACACTGATAACAAGACAAATACATACCTCCCGTCTATTAGACATGACTGTTGAATTTCTATAACATATGTGCTTGTAAATAACACAATGGCACTGGGTAATTATGCTTGCCTGTGTGTGTATGTGTGTAGGCAGTTATGGGTTTTATTTGCTTTTAAATCACTGATCAAGGTTATTTACAAGAGAGCAGGTGTCCTTTTAATCTGGTGCCTCAAAAGGCCAACCATTAAAGAGTGAGTAAAAGTGGGTTAGAATGAGTTCCCTAGCCATATGGCGTCCTTAGTAGTATGCTGGTCTGGAAATAAGGTGCCAGTAATAATATGTACTGGCACCTTTTCCAGACCAGCGTACTCCGAGTCTAACGGTATGGTCAGTGAACTACCGGCAGGCCTGAGCTGCCGGTTTTTCAGGGCCCTACCATCGGCACCGTTAACAACGGTGCCGGTGCTTCAGTGGTTCCCATCCCATGGAGTCCTACGGGAATCCATGGGAATGGGAACTTACCGTTCCTCCGCCGCCCACAATATCCTGGTAATACTGGGATATTGGGTGGTGGAAACGATAAGCCGAGGTTGCTGGTAAGACGCCAGTATGTAATGACCCCCATATTATGACAGTGTGAGATGTGAAACACTGCCCTTTCCATAGCCTCCCCTGCATTATACCCTACTTACTGCCATTGGATGAATTAGTTATACATGACCCATGCATCTCCATGCATCTTGAGACTCTCTGGGCAGCCTTGTCTGGGTTTCCAGTGAAGGGCACTGCCATAGGGTGATGCATGTTTGTCTGTTGAGCTTTGCCTTGCACTGCCACCCCTACTGGTACTTGACTTATTCTACTTTCCAACCAAGCAAGGGTCTGCACCCTTAAATTCCCCAGTGTTCCCTCTCTATTTCATTCCTTTAAATATAAAAAAACATGTTTACGTCACATTGTGATTCTTTACGACTGCAGGTGGTATAATTCTGCCGGTTTGCACAGCAAGGTCTGGCTGCATGGTTACATTTGCTATCTTGCCCTGTGAAGCTCTGAGTATGCTGGTTTGCACTGCAATTCCTTGCTCCTGCTAATTTGAACGGTGACGTCTTGCTTTTGCCATTTTGCACTTTGGCTACAAACAATGCTAGTTTTGACCCTAGCCGCTGATTATGCTAATCTGCACCTCAGGGGTCTTATTTCTGCTAGTTTGTAATTTAAGGTCTATTTGTGCTGGCTTACACTGTGAGTTCTCTTTCTGCTGCTTTGCACTGTAAACTCTTATGGTGCTGGTACGATTGCTGCCGATTGGTGTTTGCTTCTGATTGAAGTATTGCTCATTGATTGCACCTGGTGTTACTTGTCTCTCCGTTAATATTTGCTCCGTTGACTGCACCCTGTGCCTTTACCTTTTGTTGGGTTTCTTGTACCTGAACTGCACCACTCTATCGTTTTCGGTTTCGTAGCATAGCTGACATCACACCTCACCATACCACTTAACACTGTAAGCAAAACACAATGGCCAAAACCAATCCAAAGATCAGACCCTAAAATGCATGAACATGTGCGTGTCATTACACCAACCCGCTCTTGAAGCCATGGCACCAGCCACAGACCACCCCCCAAGACTATGCAACTCAAACATGTCTTTGTAGACTGACAACGATACACAATACAAGTGTCCACCTCCCACTATGCCTCAAAGAATTACATGCAAAGAACACAGAGAAGCTTATCACGCCCACAGAGCCCATCCCCTTCCGATCTGAATGCATAAATACAACAGCAAAGCAATCTTGCACTGCTCCTACTAGCCAAACCCAACCCATTGTATTGCAGTTCCCAAAGTGCCAAGGGACCGTGAACATGGCAGCAGTGGTAGTGTATGAAACCCAATAACATACCATTAATAAAGAAAGATTAGGGATGGGGATTAACCGGCAAAACAAACCTTCAGTATCTAGGCACGGATCATGCCTACTTACAGTTTGAGCTGATTCTTATTTTTACCGATTACAAGTTAATACATTTCTGTACAAAATATTATTAACCATCATAATCAATACAGTGCAAGTAGGTCCTGGTGTATGATTAAAAATCACCCTGTAAGAGCTCAAGAAAAGGATTGGCTCAAATTGTTGGGCAGCAAAATTGAATTTACAGAAGGTCAAAATCACTGGTGGTTAGAGATGTGGATAGCATCTCTGTGCTTTGGAGTGAATACAGGAATGCCATTAAAACAAGAAAAAAGCATGAGGAGCTACTGAGTAGATGATTTCCTTCAGCTGTTAGTAACATAGATCAGCAGGAAGATTGTGAGACAGGGCGCCCCAGAGCACCTGATAACCGTGGAAACCTGCATCCCAGAAAATGTTTGGTTGAATCATTTCTCAGGGTCATAACAAGCTGGACGTCCAGCCCGAGCAGGGTAATAGTCTCCATGTGGGCAGGGTGGGTCATTACCCAAAGACTCCCCCATCCCTCCTGACAGAATTTGAAGTGAGGATGACTTTGGGCTAGCACATATTATGGCAACGCTCTGGGTTTAGGCAAAATCCCAGTTGCTTTTTCAAAGTCAACCCTAGTTTTTGGAACCCTCTCCTAATAGGATTTTGTAAAGAAGTAGTTGGTCTTAAGAAGATACCAGAGTTCGCGAGAAGCGGAAATTGTCTGATTACATAAAAAGGGGACTAAGAAAGACATAGCAAACCATCACCAGATCATGTTTATTGATAGTCTGTGCAAAGTACATGAGAGAGTTCTACTTAATCAGGATGTCAAGATGGCCACCGGGATCAACAGACAAGGCGGACTGAAATATAAAGTGTACAAAGGGGTTTATTTAGGATTGTGTACAGGTTGTGGCAAAAATAACAAATGGGATATTGAAAACGTAACTTAAATATCTCTCCCAGGTGGCTGCCATCCCCTCCTTAAATTGACTAACCTTCTCCTTACACTCTCCAACCCTCCAATAATTTCTCCACCTACTTATTCCTCAAAACCTCATCTCATAATTGTCCTCTACACTCATCCATATCTCCTGATGTCAATCACTCTTCCAATCCTTCTCTTCCTTCCACCTACGACCACTCTCTTGCTGTTAAGCGTTCCTCCATTCCTTCTCTTCACTTAACCTCCCCCGACCCGGATGTTACTCCTTCCCCCAATACTGTCTTCCCATCTGCTTTTATTCTACTGTACATAAGCTCGCCCTGCACCTTCCCTCTCTGTCTAAGATGTTATCAGTTATCCACCACACTCAACACCGCCAGCCTCCTTGTCTCTGCTCCACTCTGCTTTATCAGATCCTTCTCCAACACTCTCCAAATGCTGTCTGCACTGTTCCCCAACATCTCATAAACTGACTGGGTTTTGAGTTGATTTTATAGGTGCCTGGCCACTCCCCTGGGAGTGTCTTCAAGACAACAGGCTACAGTGGTGGATGTATAGAGGGTGCCACTAGAAATGGTTGTGTCAATGTCCTTCTTGCAACACTCCTGTAGGTGGGCTTAAATGAACGGAGGCTTTTAGAGGTAGGGCAGCAGTCTTGTTTTACACTAGTTTGCTAGTCCTCTCTCTGTCTCCCTGCTGCCCACAGCTCTCCCTCCCTTTCTGTTGCTGGGAGCTTCTCTCCCCCAGAAGCTGCCATTGGCCTTCTCCATTTTTCCTCAGATGAGTCCCAACTTTATAAGTTCCTTTGGAAGGAGATGGAGATTGTTGTAACTATTCCATTCTTTTGTTTTGGGAAGGGGAGAAGGCTCTCCACGGCTATTTTGCCTGGGTACGTTAAGCCCCTCTGTGGGTTAGCCCATCCGTTCAGTTCCCCTGTCTCTGTATCAATGAAGGTGGTTTAAAAAAACAAGAAGTGGATGTTCCCAAAGTGGGGAACTCCCGTCCCCTGCACACTGTCTAAGATCTGTCAAAACAGACCAATGATTTTTAACCATATGGTGTCTGATGTACAAAACACCATATGTAGTTAATGCTCTTCAAATGTATTTATATACTGTTCATCAAAAATAATTGAAATGGAATTATTGAATAAGTATTAATAAACCAAAACTTTCATGATTAACACAACAGATTCAATTTAATTCATCATTTGATGGCCCAACGCGTTTTGAGTATTCACTCTTCATCAGGGGCAAAATTCACAATTTTCAAAAGTTTCTACAAAAGCAAAAACAAATTATGGAAGAAAATATTAATGAATAATATTATAAAACTTAAACAAATCTACTGTGCAACAACAGTTTGCGGCAATCAAAACAATATACATCTTCAAACCAAGCATGATAAATACATGATATGGGTAACATCTAAGTAGTGCTTAAATATTGACATCAACATTGTTTTCATCCTAATGATGTATATTTTAAATTTAAATTAGTGAATTCAACACTCCAATCGGTCCAGAAAACTAAGGACTATTTATTTGAACCAAACCTGTAGATAAGTGTATGATTGAGAAATAAGTATAGAAGATGTGAAGAGAAGTGAATTCTGCTGACCTTGTGTTTAGGATGTATTTTTCAAACTGGAATAGAACGTTTCCTTAAAGGATGAAAAAAGGATGAAAAACATCCGGCATCATATGTGGGAGGGGCTATCACCAGGGAATACAGGATACTACCTGCAAAAAATAGTAATCAGGGATATTAAGGGCTGAAAACGCACAATTTAACAAAAAGAAATGTATGTTAAAAAGAAGGTGCTAACCTTATTAGGTGTTTATGCCACATGATGACACTCCCGCCAACACAGTAGTTTCCAAAAGGAATGTATATCAAGCCCGTACTCTATTTCTATGAGTGATCAAAAAGACTCCACATCAGCGAACTGCATGGGAGGGAAGAAAGAGTATACAAAAAGTACTTAGTCTCATGGTGTAATAGACCGGGTCTACAGTAACCCAGAACATAAATCAATTCAAGACTTACTTATTTACACAAAAAAGAAGTCGCTCCGCATGAATATGCGAAGAATTACAGGAGCAGGTGCCGCCGCTGCTGGATGTTAAGATTGTTATCGTTGTCCACTTAATATAGCGTCATTAGGGTGATGATTGCGCGTCCTATGTCACACGCATCATAGCGTGATCCCGTCAGCGGCAGCTGACGTCATCGTGCGCATGCGTCGTGCTATTGTCCGGTAAGTAGCATGATTATAATGAAAGACGCGGCCGCGCCAGAATTAGATGTGTCAGAAACACATGAGCGTGATGACACCTGAAGTTCTCATGTACGATTGTAAGGGGAAGTGGAACGCATACAAATGCATTCTGAAACTGGTCGAGATCGAGTGCCCAAATAAATTTAGCCAAACAGAAATGTAGGAATACGGTTCAACAAAATCGGTGAGTGTAATCATAGTAGGTGTTACGTACACAATTGTATATCCATATGGGAAGAATAACTCAGAAGTAGTAGAAAGTGAAGGAGTGGAATCTATATCCTACGAAATATGGTCATGGACATATAATATGATCTATTGTTATTGTCAAAAATTAATGTTAACCTCAAATGATAAAATGTTCACTCTGTTGCTGTTCCATCTATGGATTCACAATCTGATACATGACATACACATCTGTATATATACAGTACTTGAATATTCATAGTAAGCAACTCCTATGTAGTAATGACTTCTGATACAATATTCAACTCATTTAACAGTATCTGGATGTGATGTCTCCGGGGTAGTTATGTCCCATTAAATAAGGTAAAAACCGATGGAAACTGCTAAATAGAGGAATGGTAGCTGTTTTATAGAAAAGGTCCCAGATAGTAATCTTCATTAATCCCTAGTGGTTTAAGAGAGTCAAGGCGATGGATCCAGTATAATTCTCTTTGAGATAATCTCTTTTGTAGAACTCCTCCTCTTGGAAGCGGGTGGAGTACCTCAAGTATAACCACTCTCATTTGTGCAACATTGTGTTTGTGATCTCGAAAATGCCTGTAGACGGGTGACTTAATATTTTTGGTTCTGATGTTTGATTTATGTTCAGTCCATCTTTCTTTGGCTTTGCTGGCTGTTTTGCCCACATAGTATTTACCACATGGGCATTGTAGCGCGTAAATGACATTTTTTGAATCACATGTAGCATATTGTTTGAGTAGAGTTTTCTTGCCTGTATTGGCATGTCTGATGTGATCACCCTTAATCACATTTGAGCAGTGTTGGCAGTTGAGACAGGGAAAAGTTCCATTCTTTGGTTTGCTCAGGGTGCTTTGTGTAGATTGTCTTACTTTTTCTGCTTTGATCAATCAGTCTCTAAAATTACTGCCCCTTTTAAATGCTAGCATGGGTGGTTCTGGAAAAAGAGTATTCAACTGAGGGTCTGTTTTGATAAGGTCCCAGTTTTTATGGATTATCCGCTTTATTTGAAAGCTTTGAATAGAATATCTTAGTGTATGTATTAAGTTGTTTTTGATATTCTTTGGTTTCTGTGTCAAAAGTTCTTTGCGACTTTGTGTTTCTGTTCTCCGTATCGCATTTTCCACTAGGTCTTCAGGGAATCCTCTTTCAATAAATCTGTTTTTTAGGATCCTAAATTCATCCTGTAGTTTTTCTGTATCGGAAGTGATCCTTTTGATTCTTAGAAGTTGACTATATGGTAAATTATCCTTAAGATGCTTAGGGTGAAAGCTTTGGAAATGGAGAGAACTATTCACATCTGTGAGTTTTCTGAAGATCCGTGTTTTGAGTCCTTGGCTCGTAATTTCAATTGTCATGTCCAGGAAATTGATGGATGGTTTACCAATTTCAATGGTGAATTGAATCCTGTTGTTACAATTGTTAAGATATTCCCAAAAGAGTTTCAATTCCGATTCCGTGCTTAACCAGATGCCAAACACATCATCAATGTATCGTAGCCAGGTTTTGATTTTGTCCTTCCAGACAGGATTTTCCAAGACAAATGTTCGTTCAAAGTTATACAGGAAAATGTTCGCATATGAGGGGGCTTCAGATGAGCCCATGGATGTTCCTGATTTCTGCAAATAGTGCTGGTTGTTGAAAAAGTAATTGTTGTATAAAATGAGGTTGATGAGTTCAATGGCGAATGTTTTGCGAATATTTATGTCTTCATGCATAAGTAGAAACCATTCCAGGGCTTCAATGCCTTGATTATGTGGGATTGATGTGTATAGGCTACTGACGTCCATAGTGAACAGTAGAATATTCGGTTGGTCCGTATCGATCTCTCTAATGACTTGTAAAAAATGTGTGGTATCCTTGATGTAGGTTTCTGTCTTCTGTATAAATGGTTGTAGAGCTGTGTCTAGATATATTTCTAAGAATCAAAACGATCACTTCCAATACAGAAAAACTACAGGATGAATTTAGGATCCTAAAAAACAGATTTAATGAAAGAGTATTCCCTGAAGACCTAGTGGAAAATGCGATACGGAGAACAGAAACACAAAGTCGCGAAGAACTTTTGACACAGAAACCAAAGAATATAAAAAACAACTTAATACATGCACTAAGATATTCTAGTCAAAGCTTTCAAATAAAGCGGATAATCCATAAAAACTGCGACCTTATCAAAACAGACCCTCAGTTCAATACTCTTTTTCCAGAACCACCCATGCTAGTATTTAAAAGGGGCATTAATTTTAGAGACAGATTGATCAAAGCAGAAAAAGTAAGACAATCTACACAAAGCACCCTGAGCAAACCAAAGAATGGAACTTTTCCCTGTCTCAACTGCCAACACTGCTCAGACATGGCAATACAGGCAAGACAATTCCACTTAAACAATATGCTACATGTGTTTCAAAAAATGTAATTTATACGCTACGATGCCCATGTGGTAAATACTACGCGGGCAAAACAGACAGGAAAGCCAAAGAAAGATGGACGGAACATAAATCAAACGTCAGAACCAAAAATATTAAGTCACCTGTCTACAGGCATTTTCGAGATCACAAACACAATGTTGCACAAATGAGAGTGGTTATACTTGAGGTACTCCACCCGCTCCCAAGAGGAGGAGATCTACAAAAGAGATTATCTCAAAGAGAATTATACTGGATCCATCGCCTTGACTCTCTTAACCCACTAGGGATTAATGAAGATTACTATCTGGGACCTTTTCTATAAAACAGCTACCATTCCTCTATTTAGCAGTTTCCATCAGTTTTTAGCTTATTTAATGGGACATAACTAGCCCGGAGACATCATATCCAGATACTGTTAAATGAGTTGAATATTGTATCAGAAGTCATTACTACATAGGAGTTGCTTACTATGAATATTCAAGTACTGTATATATACATATGTGTATGTCATGTATCAGATTGTGAATCCATAGATGGAACAGCAACAGAGTGAACATTTTATCATTTGAGGTTAACATTAATTTTTGACAATAACAATAGATCATATTATATGTCCATGACCATCTTTCGTAGGATATAGATTCCACTCCTTCACTTTCTACTACTTCTGAGTTATTCTTCCCATATGGATATACAATTGTGTAAGTAACACCTACTATGATTACACTCACAGATTTTGTTGAACCGTATTCCTACATTTCTGTTTGGCTAAATTTATTTGGACACTCAATCTCGACCGGTTTCAGAATGCATTTGTATGCGTTCCACTTCCCCTTACAATCGTACATGAGAACTTTAGCTGTCATCACTCTCATGTGCTTCTGACACATCTAATTCTGACGCGGCCGCGTCTTTCATTATAATCATGCTAATTATCGGACAATAGCACGACGCATGCGCACAATGACGTCGGCTCCTGCTGACGGGATTACACTATGACGCGTGTGATGTAGGACGCGCAATCGTCACCCTAATGACGCTATATTAAGTGGACAACGATAAAAATCTTAACATCCAGCAGCGGCGGCACCTGCTCCTGTGATTCTTCGCGTATTCTGCGGAGCGACTTCTTTTTCGTGTAAATAAGTAAGTCTTGAATTGATTTATATTCTGGATTACTGTAGACCCGATCCATTACACCATGAGACTAAGTACTTTTTGTATATTCTTTCTTCCCTCCCATGCAGTTCGCTGATGTGGAGTCTTTTTGATCACTCATAGAAATAGAGTACGGGCTTGATATACATTCCTTTTGGAAACTACTGCGGTGGTTGGAGTGTCATGATGTGGCATATACACCTAATAAGGTTGGCACCTTCTTTTTAACATAAATTTCTTTATGTTAAATTGTGCGTTTTCAGCCCTTAATATCCCTGATTATTTTTTTTTTGCAGGTAGTATCCTGTATTCCCTGGGTGATAGCCCCTCCCACATATGATGCCGGATGTTTCTCATCCTTTTTTCATCCTTTTTAAGAAAACGTTCTATTCCAGTTTGAAAAATACATCCTAAACACAAGGTCAGCAGAATTCACTTCTCTTCACATCTTCTATACTTATTTCTCAATCATACACTTATCTACAGGTTTGGTTCAAATAAATAGTCCTTAGTTTTCTGGACCGATTGGAGTGTTGAATTCACTAATTTATATTTAAAATATACATCATTAGTTTGATAACAATGTTGATGTCAATATTGAAGCACTACATAGATGTTACCCACATCATGTATTTATCATGCTTGGTTTGAAGATGTATATTGTTTTAATTGCCACAAACCGTTGTTGCACAGTAGATTTGTTTAAGTTTTATAATATTATTAATTAATACTTTCTTCCATAATTTGTTTTTGCTTTTGTAGAAACTTTGAAAATTGTGAATTTTGCCCCTGATGAAGAGTGAATACTCGAAACGTGTTGGGCCATCAAATGATGAATTAAATTGAAGCTCTTGTGTTAATCATGAAAGTTTTGGTTTATTAATACTTATTCAAGAATTCCATTTCAATTATTTTTGATGAACAGTATATAAATACATTTGAAGAGCATTAACTACATATGGTGTTTTGTACATCAGACACCATATGGTTAAAAATTATTGGTCTGTTTTGACAGATTTTAGACAGTGTGCAGGGGACGGGAGTTCCCCACTTTGGGAACATCCACATCTTGTTTTGTTATTGTACCAATCCAGATGCCAAGGTTGAGATTATCTCCCCCGCACCTCAAAATATTTGTAAACATTTTTCTTATAACCATTTGAGGATTTATTTCAAACTATTCACAAATATTGTTACTGTTAGGTGTGCATAGTGTTATATTTCTTTTCAATGAAGGTGGTTTCCCAGACCGGTCTAGGTTTATCTTCAGCAAACCATTGGGATTCTGGGAGATATAGTCCTCTCCTTCCAGCTCAATAAGAATATAGTGGGTGGCCAGGCCAATTGAGCACGGGACCATTTTAAGTGGAGTGGTGGCTATCGACTGACCACTGCTTTGAAGAATGGGTTCTGCAGAAGTGACCCAGATGAGTTTAGGATCACCACGCTAGGCATGCTTGAATCCCATCAGGGGACTTTG
Organism: Ambystoma mexicanum; assembly: GCF_040938575.1. Classification (NCBI taxonomy): domain Eukaryota; kingdom Metazoa; phylum Chordata; class Amphibia; order Caudata; family Ambystomatidae; genus Ambystoma; species Ambystoma mexicanum. The sequence continues at coordinate 1,165,124,563 of NC_090927.1, read as the reverse complement.
TCACATTGGCTAGAAAATTGCGTGGTGGAAAATTCGGTAATGTCCCAGTCACATGGATCATATATAATAAAAGGGCAGGTGTATGTTTATCCGAAGCAGTCATGCGCAGTTGGGACTGCCCTCTTTTCCTGTTGTCACTGCTAGAGGGAACTTTTGCCTTAGGATATATAGTGGTACTACTGTGTTATTGAAAACCTAAACAATCTTTTTTTTTCTATTAACTTGAATTACAATCATTCCCAATCAAATACACCACATAATATATTGAGTTACAAAGGAGTGCTGGAGCCCCTCTACTGAGAACGAACATGGGTCAAATACCCTGTTCTGTGGAATTTCTTCCACTCGGGAGGGTTTACAATCACGTTTTAACCCAGTGCCCCTTTCATAGAGGAGAAATATCCATTTGCATATCAGTCTTTGTGCCACCCACAAGGGCAGTACAGCAATGAAATGCTAGGCAATTCTCCTCGAACAAGAGTACCATCAGCGACCCCAGATACATGTTTCGGCCTAGTCGGGCATCATCAGTGAGGTAAAGCGGAGCCTATCTAAGACTCACTCATCAAGGGGTCCACGTCTGGATCACCCGTGGTTATTTAGGGTGAAACTCCAAGTTTTACAAAGTTACTTTGCTCACTGTGTCTTGGTCACCGACCCGGTTGCAGCATTTGTAGTCAGCTGGAAAGAGGGGAAACAGTGAGGCGCCCTTACTCTCTGTATCTGAAAGAAAATACTGCACATTTTACTTTTATCTGTTATATACAAGACAGATGGACAGAAATAGTTGCTTGTATGTTTTGGAAATGTTAGCGTGAGATGCCCCAAGGAAGCTATGGTGGTATGAAATTTGACGGTACATAAACATGTAGTCTTTGCAGTGTGAAAATATGTAATCATAGCTTGGTACCACGTGAGACTGTTTTTAAAATTGGTATCATAACTGATGGTGATTTTTTAGAAATATTGTAATACTGCATCAGGCACTTTCCTATTAGCACTTTAGTAGTCGGTAAGCAGATAGCACTTGATTATGGATTGTTGCTTGCTTGATTGCAGTTTACAGACATGTTGTCTTCTGTGGTCAAATATGTTTGTAATGCATTGCAATGTTTTTTATGCCCCTGGTATGCGATTGTGCAATTTTATGAGCAAACAGCCCAAAACAAATACTCAGGAGCCCGAATCAGAAAAGGTTCCTCATCGGATATCAAATAAATGAGCTCTTCTTTTAAATGGTGCAAAGTTCTGGGGAACGTTGTTTAAACTCTGAATTTATGTCTATCCGGTCATTTTACCGAAGAATCCAGGGTGGTAAGTTTTACTGTAGTAAAAAATACAGAAAAATACTGAACATTTTAAATAAAATATATATGATAGTGGGGTAAGAGGTTAAATAGTTGGGGATGGGGTTAAAAGGGTAGGAAACAGGGGGCCTTGGGGGGAATGCCCCAATTTAAAAAAGAAATAATCATTTTGGTATTTTTTCTGCATTTTTTACCTCGCTAAAACGTACAACTCTGAATTTTACTTCGGTAAAATCACATAAAACCAATTTAAGCTGTAATAATAGGTTGATACAGGTTTAGCAATATGCAAAACATGTTTAGTGCACACTCATCTGCCCTCTCACAAAATGTGCTTTAGCTTCACCATGTAGAAACATATTTGGGTTAGGGGTGTACCGAATAGTACATTTACTATTCGGCCGAATACCGAATAGTTAGCCAAAATATTCGGCCAAAGCCGAATAGTGAGCCGAATAGTTGGTTAACTCTTAGAAGTTTCTGTTCAGGGACGGTTTCTGTGTTGTCGCGCCCACGTATTGTGTGTTCATGTATGTGTGTACAGGAGCTAATAAGTAGGCCGTGGTGTGTGCTTTGATTATGATTGCATCTGAGATAAATGAATTAAGGCAGTAATCCCAGAATGTTATAGTTTTAAGTATGAATCCTTCTTTTTGAGCAAGTGGCTGATGTGGAAGAACCAGTGTTGAAAGACAGAAAGGTGCTAACACTTCTGTGTTCCCCAATGGAAGTGACGGTCAGGCGGGCTCTGCAAACGTAGCTTGTAAGGTGAGTTCTTTAAGCCCCCCAAACGTAATATATGATAGTATATATTGCTGTCTCATTAGACTGCCGCCTGCAATATTGAGCAGATGCTTGGGGCCCCCTTGAGTCTCAAGGGCTCTTTCATTTGAAAGTGCTGAAAGGCCCTGATGCCGTCACTGATTATATGCCATGTTTTGCTTGACCTCAAAATGGAAACATCTTTTGGTGCGCATCACTTTACCTTACTGTGCCTTGATTTCTAACTATGCACGTTTGGATGCCATGCTTCATGTCCTGATCGCGCCCCTATATTTGCAATACCCTGGAACCTTGGTCCTTCACCACAACCCCTCTATGCACACCAACTCACGTGATAAGACAATTACTGCCCTAGCTAGTACACCTGTTCTCCACAATTTGTGCTGCTGATTCTTGGCACCAGCCTAAAGCTGTGTCAAACACAAAATAAATATCGATGTGTCCGTTTTCATGTGGAGTTCTGGATTAACTTATGTGGCATGAACCGGGCACACGGTCCGCAGACATTACGGAATGCTGCGTGGTGGCTGTGTTGCTCGTGTGCCCTGTTAGAGAGATTGCCTAGCAATTCATGTGTTTAAAACGTAACTACGTCACGAGACAACGTTGACTATTGCTCGCAAACCAACAGCGTTCCGGTTACAGCTGTGCCCATACATAACAGCGAATGTGTCTGTCCACGAGCGAAACTCGCCGTACTTGCCTCCCCACGTCCGTCCATCTAGCTACATATGGACGTTTTAAATGTGTGAGATACTTTTAAGCACAACACGTTGAAATGTAATCTGCGGTTAATCAGATTTTAACATGGTGCGTGCAATATAAAAATACGAATTTCACGTTTTGTACACAGTATTAAAAGGTGGACACTTACCTGATGCCTCCTCGATGACCATCTTTCCTCGATCCTCTTCTGGTCGTCTTCTCCAGGTCGTGGTGCTGTTCCAATGCTTCCGGGTATTTGTCCCTGCAGCAGCCAGTAAGCCAACTGCTTACTGCCTGCTGTTGCTTTCCCACGGTTTTACTTTCTAGGATTGGCTATCGTCTCTCATACCGAGAGAAGATAGCTAATCGTAGAAATAGGACTAAAAAAAATTAAAAACCTTTTTTTTTTTTTTTTTTTTGCTTCGGCTTCGAGTAAATATTCCAGAAACATTCGGCCAAAGCCGAATAAGTGTTTTTCTGCCGAAATTTGGGTTGGTACAAAAAAGGTAGCAGGCGCCCCTCTTTCGAAAGAGCACGGTATGATAACCTGTTCAGTAGTTATTAACCACTTTGAGAGTTTGCAGCTATCTGCTTTTTGCTCACTGTATCTTTCACAGATGGGAAATTCCATTTGCATATCAGTCTTTGTCTCGCCCACATGGGCAGTCCAGCACCGAAATGCTACGGCAATTCCCTTCTGAACAAGAGTACCAACAGCAACCTCATACACGTGTTTCAGCCTTGTTGGGCCTCATCAGTGAGGTGGAGCTGTGAAGCTGTTGGTTTTATGCGGCCAATACTATAATTTACCTTTGTAATGACTCCATTCCTGCTCACAAAAGCACGGCATTAGCAGCCACTAACCTCATACTTAATTTAAATCCTTCACTGCTTGCTTTATTTGTGGGCCACCGTATGGCTACATCAGGTTGGGTCTGCATTTTTGGTGAGGTCTTGCAATGTAACACACAGAAGTTATTGACCCCCTGGCAATTCAGACCGGATGTTCTAGCATGGAATTAGCAATTGCCGGAAAGGAATGGCCTAAGATATGTGGGCCCTGATCATCTTCAGAGCCCCTCCCGAAAGAAAAGAAAGAATATATATCACTACATGGGGTTAGTTATAAAGACCACTATTCACACATGGAAGAAAATGGTGCAGGAGAATATATTTTGCGTTGTCACAACATTTTCTCGAAACCATAATATCTTTTGAAAGTAGGGTCCGATTACCCCAAGCCACAAGTGCATAAAGCCCCCGAGCTGGCACTAGCTAGAAAAGCTACCATTAATCAGTCTCTGCAGAGCTCCAGAATGCTTTATGGAATCTCTTATCATGCATCAATGCAGGGATATGAAATGCAGCAGGGCACTGCAGTGAAAAGGGAGACGCACTGCAGACGTATGGTTGCAAGGCATTACACGTGCTGCTCTCTAAACATGACCCAAGCAGGAAGCGTGGCATCGATCAGTGTTTGTAGCTTCGGTGTGTGCATGGGTTTACATGCGTTTTGTAGGGAACAGCTCTACATATTTAACAATGATTCCCTGCACATGCACCAAATAAAAGCAACACATAGCAGCCGTGTCTGCACTTTTATCAAGTATGTTGATACTACAAACGGACAGGTGGCAGCTGCCCGGTATTACGTCATTTCATCGTGGGATTTTTTTTCGCGTGTTTTTTTACTGCAAATTTTTTCCCAGAAAAAAAACATCGATTTTTTTAGAAAATGGGGGGGTGGAGTGGGGGTTTGTGGGGGCACCCCCCCAAAAAAAAATAATTAGATTGTTTTTTTTCGAAAACAAAATCGCGGTAAAAAACCCTGCGAAAAAACATCCCGCGATTAAATGACCGCTGCATCATGCCATACTCTGCATTGTCATTCTCTGCCCTTCATTCTGCCTGCGCACACATTCATCCTGTCAGCCCTTTGACTATGATCCGCTGCTCACTCTTCTATGTGTGCACCAGGCTGCCAGTCCCCAACAAAGATGTGTTTCCAATTTGCCTTAAGCCAATGTTGCACGCCACCAATCTTCCACAGAGTCAGGCCGCTGCAGTCTCCAGTCTGGGGTCTCTTAAACACAGGTTGGGCATAAAGCTATTCACTTGGCAATTGCCTCTAGGTACCTCTTGTTCATGACCTTGGGGCCAGGAGCTTTTCCCCTTGTTTATAACGTTTAGGACCCAAGCAATCTCCCCGAATATCAGCATCAGAGAGGCACCGGCATGAGTGATTGGTTGACTGGTATAAAGTCTGGGTTCTGTAATATTACTTTGAGTGCAGACAGAAAATAGTTTAAATCCAGCCTCAGTGCCACCAATTGCCATCAAACTATTTTTAGAGTTTGAACACAACAAGGCGTGGACAAACATTCAAGTCCTTGATTCAAATCATGTTTTGAATGATTAAAATAGTGGTTCAAATCAGCACAAACCAGTCAAACTCGAATATCAGTAAAATAAAATGAAGCAAAACTCAAATGAAAATAAAATCAAACAAAAATAAATTGTGAAAGTAGAACTGCCAAAATGTTCAGCTGGGTCGGGCCAACTAGTGCTCTTCATTATCTGAGTCACACAAATTGGGGTTTGACTATTTTAACTCATTCAGAGTGTTCCCTCTGAATGGTTTGAATCATTCCAGACAATTCAAAGCCTTATTCTTTGGATAATTTTGTTTGTGAATTGAGTCAGTTCCCCAATCTCTATTCTTAAGCATGCATTCATTAATTCATTCATTCACCCATCGATTAAAGTCATGTTAGCAACCTAAGATTGCCCTGTTTACCTTCACGATTGTTTTGACGCGGGCGCGGTATGCTGAAGGAGTCAACTGCCCTAACTCAAGGTTTTGCGAGTGAGACGCCTTGACTGATAAACGCGTTTTGGTGTCCCCCGACGGCTGTTTGACTTGCCGCGGAGGATTAGAGTGTATGTGTCCCTGCACTCGGCCGTGCTGACCTCAACAACTGCACATGAGGTTTACACCCATTTAGCAAAAACCAAAGCCAAATCCAGCCTGAAAATTCCCAAATGGGCCTGGAAGTGATCCGTGAACGCCTGGAAATAGTGATTTAATCATACCTTGACTAGGTTTTTCCTAGCAAAAAGCTCAAGTACTACCAGGATATTGTACTTATCCTGCAACGGGGGATTGGAAAAGAGGCTTACCATCTGTAAAGAAATTTGTCTGTCCTGAAGAAGGCCTAACAATAGATCATCTGTAGAGACACTAGGGATAGTGTTTCATATGTTTAAATGGCCGGAACATGTCGACACATGACAAGAGACTAGCTAAAGTGCATAGTCTCGTATCTGCAAACCGCCTAAATAGATAGAGTGGTCATGACTAAGATGACGAACCCCATATGAATTAGACTGTGTTTTTTAATAAGTAAGCGAGAAGAAGTCAGGGATGCACTATATCTACGGTTGCATCGTTGTTGTATCTCTCGTTCTGTTTTCCCTATTTTAACTACTTGTGATTGGTTTTGATACAAAATAAATTAATGGAAAAGATGTCATTTTGTGACACTATTTTAACCTTTGAATAAGATGGTTCTTTCCTTTCTTGCTCTTTATTTTATTTTGTGTATGCACAAAGCTCACTAATTGGTAAGTGAGGTGTGTTGCACAGCATGATCCTGTAGATCACTCGGCCTAACCTGGTAGCACTGAGAGAGGGGTAGCCAGTTCTCAATTCTGTAATTTCTCTTTACCTTGGTACATGTCAGATGTTTCCCTGGCAGTGTTAAGTTTGCATGAATTCAATATAATCCGTGCTACATTCATGTTAATATGTGCAGTAGACCACCTACCACAGAAGCCATTACTCCTGTGAAGCATGATAAACAGAAGGGTCTTAAAAGGAATGACATTCATTATTTGGGTTGTTTCTAGGCTGCTATTTGCTATTGCTATTTGGAATGAGCGATTGTTAATTCTCGAGTATACTAAACAGCATCCTCTGTTCTGAAGAAGTCGTGGCTGTTAATCAAGGGCCATTAAAGCCAAAACTTTGGTTGACAGTTGAAAGAAAATTAATGTACTAGTGTAATCCGTTGAATTGTTGTGTGGTACCGGATGGACCACAAATTGTATATATTTTTTCAGGTGATGTTTGTGTATTGCCTATTGTATTCGGGCTGGTTTATTTTGACAAGAACCCACATAATGTATTGTTTTGCGTTATTTTGTCTATTGATTGTTGTTTGATTCCTGTTTTCATTTTTGTCTAGGTTTGCTCACACTAGGGCCAGTTGCCTAAAACACCAATTGTCAATCTGAACTGTAATGTAGATTAAAGCTTTTTGAGATGAGCAATATCAGAAGTGGAGAATGGGTGTTATGATGAGAAGAAGGAATGAGGCTTTTTATCTGGTGCAGGCAATGCAGATCGGATCTTGTGTGTGCTGTGATGGTGGTGTGAACCAATGTTAAAGTATCCTCAAAGAGAGTCAAGAGGGAGGCTGCCAATGATTGGAGGCCACTGGGCCTGATGCACACTGGGACAGGGAACTCAATTCCGGATAGGTCTTGATGAGCTCAGATGCAGAGTTGTTGCACTGAGGGATGCAGTCATGAAAAAAGGTTGCTTCGTCCTAGTAATAGTGGCATGGTAGTCATTCAGCTGACTCTGGTGGGTGATTTGGTGCTCAATACATTTGAATGTTTGCCATTGCCTTTCATGGTCTATTTTACTGATACCAGTTGAAGGTATTGTTCATTCAAGGTACTACTAGGTACGCCTTCATAATGATTTGGAGCACTATAGTGTACAAAGTATTCTGGAGATGGGTACATCTAACAAATTGACCATGAAACAGTCTGGATGGCTATAGGTGAATGATTTATGGGGTAAAGTGTTACAGCAAGAAATTGACAAAGGGAGTTACCCTGTTAAGCAGCCCCTGGGTTGGGTAGCAAGCCTGAATTATGTGTATGGTCCCCCAGGACATCTCTCGCCTGAATATAAAAACTATTTTGGTTCTGTAAGTATATCCATCATGAGGTTATTGATCCTTCCAACATGCACACTATAATACATGACCTTGGTTTACATTATTGTAAAGTATTTTTAAAAATTCTTTATCCATCATGTATTAAGAAATCATATGTGGAGCATCCCACCGTGACAAACCACATCAGACCAGTAGTGTGGTATTATATTGATAGATATACTGCATTCTAACCACTGTAATAGTCCTCTCTTGATTGTTTATTCTAACATGGGAAATATCTCTTGTATTTATTGAGGGTCCATTTCACCTTCTCTCGAGTTCATTTTATGGTAGAGTGTATAAGTGGACCTATTTCTTCTGACAGACTTGTTCTGATGAAAAAAGCACAGTAATTAAAGGAATAGCAATTAATTTAACCCGCAAACCGCTCTTAGTCCTCAGAGCGCACAGAATGACAGACAGAGGGAAAGGCAAGAGGTCAGAAGGAATAAGCCGAGCAAGAGGTTAGGGGGATAACCTAAAAAGGAAGGTTTTCATGGCCTTCTTGAAAACCAGAAGGGAGGATATTGATTTCCCGGCAGAGGGAAGCGTGTTCCACTCCTCAGGAGCGCAAACTTCAAAGGAGGAGCCTACGAACCTTTTTAGGCGAAAACGAGGTTGATATAGTAAATTGGTATTATTAGAGAGCAAGGCTCTGGTAGGCTGAGCATGAAAGATCCTTCTTTCGAGGTAAAGAGGAGCTACCGCATTCTGGCATTTATGGGTCAGGGAGAGTATCTTGTGTCTAATCCCTTGTTTAACCGGAAGCCAATGTAGCTTTTTCCTGAGGTTGATTACATGATCACTCTTAGAAAGACTGTACATTGCCCTAAAGGCACCATTCTGTGTGGTTTGAGGTGCCAATGATCAGGCTATTGCAGTAGTCCAGCCGCAAGTTGATTAAAGCTGTGGCCACAAGAGACCTGTTTTTGAAGCAGAGATATGGTCTGATCTGATAGAGCAGTTTAACAATATATCTGCAGGAAGAGCACACGCTTGTAACATGCTGTTTCATGGACAGTTCAGAGTCCAGAACAACGCCAAGAGCTTTCACTGATTTGCTAACTGGGACAAGGTTGCCCATTATGGGGAGATGGGAGTACTTAGGGTCCATTTTCTTCAAGCGAGGGCTTGTGTCAAGAATAAGAAGCTCAGTTTTTTCGGTATTCAGCGCTAGTGAGTTACTTGCCATACAAGTTTGAATTTTATTGTAGATGTGATTCACGCTTTTGATGTCAGTAGTTACCTGTCAACTTGAAGAGGACCTGGGTGTCGTCTGCATAATGTGCGTGTTGGATACCCAGTTCATCGAGAAGATTAAGTAGGGGTCTTGTGTATATATTAAATAAGGTTAGGGATATTGTCACGGCTCGCTCCCTTCGCTCCCGTTCCCGTCACTTGGGGGCATGTTTTGGGGTTTTTTCCCTACTGGACATTTCCTCCGAACCTTATGCTACAGTGCTGTGACGAATTGGGAGCGCTAAAACCTTATTTTCCAAGTTACTTCCCTTCCGGATCCATTCCAGGTTTTTGGCAGCCAGCATGCTACGTTAATCTGATTACTATACTTCCCAGAATGCCTGGCTCAGTGCCTCACCTCCTCCCTTGCAGGACAAGGTTGGGTGGAGGATAGGCAACACCTGTGGCTGCAGGTGCAGCAGGCGGCACACCTGAGGGGTGTGCTCGTTAAGGAGCTTTAAAAGCCTCAGTTTACTTCAGTCCAGCGCTGGTCATTGTTGCAGTGTTCCTGTTGTGACTGGTCCCTTGTTCCTTGTTCCTAGCTTTTGTGCCTAGTTCCTAGTTCCTGTTTCTTGTTCCTCTGCCCTGGATTTTGGATTTATGTGCTTAATTGATTTCTGCTTTCTGGATTTCCCTTTCTGTCCTCCTCTGTCTGCAGGCAGCCTTTCTCTGTGCTTTACCCTTTGATGCCGCCCAATTTGCCTGTGTTCTCTGTTTCTTTGATGCTGTCCTTTGCTACTGAAAAACCTGATGCATTAGTCTTTCCCTTTATAGATTTAGCTTCCTGCCTTTTCTCCTTGGATGGGTGGGAAAGGTTTCCTTTTGTGATATCATTTTCCCTGCTCCTGATCCTTACTTTCTATTGGGATCCATTCCATGTTTTCCATTGCACTTCTACATTTATTTCCCATTGATTATTAGGTGTGGGGTGCTGTTGTAACTAGTCCCTGTGTGAATGCCTTTTGTTTTCCTCTCTATTCTAAAATCACCTTTCCTACTTGCCCCTTGACTAGGGTCTTATGTATTTAGTTTCCTCCACCCATTGCTGTTATAACCTTCAGGGTCCCTGTTTCATCAACTGGGTTTTGTGGGTTTACTGACATTCAAGTGGTCTTTCCGGTCCTTGTGAGTACTGTTTCTAAGTTCCTTATTCAGTATCATCCAGAGTGTCAGCTCACAGATCCTGTCCTTGCTTGCCCTCTACGTAGGTTTAGCGCTGTCAGTATCTGTAATAGCATAGTGGGTAAGGAGTTTGCCGACTTTCCTTTCAGTCATAAGGAGGTTCTAAGTGCTTACCCCACATCCCTTTTCATATATTGGTATTATTGTTTCACTCTATTTGCACTCCTGGGTTTTAGTATACACGAGTCTTGGGTATTGTATGCACGTTGTTAGATTCAAAGTTGTTCACTGTGCGATTCCGTGCACATTTCCCTTGCCATATTCATTGCCTTCTTCCTTTCTTAACAGAATGACCAGCCGTTATTCCCGTTTGAATATGGCCAGTTTAAGAAAGAAAGGCAGCAAGGCCACTAACAAGTTTGTACAGAAAGCTTCCCTTAAGTTTACCTGTGACAATCAAATCACTGATCCTGACTTAAATGAACTCCTTGTTACAAATGGGTATTTACGTGCAAAGTATTTTTCCCACAGGATGGCCCATCGTACATTGCCTGACCCTAGTTCTGTCTTTAATTTTGATCCAGATTCTATGTCCGCACAAGCCTTAGCAGCGGAAAACAACACACTGCAAGATCTACTACACACGAGTACGTCTGTTGTTGAACTCCATGATTCCGGTTGTGCTTTACCTCAGATTGAACAGTTTCATGATTCAAACATAAAGAATGGAGGGGTTCATTGCATATCTTCTGTTTTCAGCCCTCAGTCTACTGCTTACTCCTCTGCACAAGTACCTACTGTAGTCCCTAATCCAAGAGGTCTGATGTCAGTAGTCCGCTTAAGGGAAACACAGACCAAGTCGGTAAGAGAGAGTATAGATCACAAAACCTGCAAGCAGTAAATGACAATGTACAATCAGTGCACATCCGGATGGCTAGGGCAGGATCCAGCCCTGATGCCACCATGCCTTCCCCTGTGCCTACTGATAGGGATGTACAGTTAAGGCGGGGCATGCTAAAAGCTGAACTTGAGGAGTTAAAACAAGAATACATTACTTTACAAGAGGAGAATAAGACCTTACAGTCTTTTCTGAATACACCTCAAACTTTATCCGTTGATGAAGTGAATACTGTTCAGTCCCTGAGTGCGGAGGTTTTTGTAGGTCATGATACTTGTCAATATGTAAAATCTATTGGGAGTGAAAGTCCTTTTTCTAGCACAGCACTTATTCAGGGCACAGGTTCTGACAATTGTTCTACCGTTTGTCAGGAATTGCTGTTAGATGAGGATTTACAAGCCACTCCTTTACCTAAGATTTCCTGTGTAGCAGTTTGCCATAATCCTGAGCTTGAACACATACATGCTTCTGATTTCCAAACACAATCCACAATGGAGGCATACACAGAATCAGTCACTACTGTAGGCTTAGGTTCTGCCCTTGATCTAGCTGCTGAGACTGAAGTAGACATTCAAGCTGATGTGGAAAATGATGCTACCTCTGTGTTCGCTCCTCCTTCTGCCAATTTTTGTCACAACGAACAGTCAAAGACAGTACAGAATTCATGTTTTGATGGACTCATTCCACAGTATACTGAACCAAAGACCCGGCAGGCAATTCCTGAACTGTTGATTGTTAATATGCCACTTTCAGAAGCTAAGACAGAGGAATGGACATTTGACGAAATCCTGATTAACAGAAACTTTACTATGGTGATTCCTCTGGTTGATTTTGACTTCTACAAAGGAAGAGACTCTGTGTCATCCACTAAGGAGAGGGACGGCAGGGGTACAGCTCAGTCTTTGGTTACTGGTGCCAAGGAGTCAGCCGCCCTAAAGGTGCTTTCCATTCCTGAGCCACAAATGTGTCTGTCGACTTCTGGGACTTCAGTCTGTCCTCCTACAACTATTGACTCTTCGATTATCCAGTCCACGGCTCTGCAGTCATCGTTGTCAAACGTGTCTTCAATCAATGAACAATTGCTATGTCTGCCAGTCACTCAAGAGCCTTCACCATGTACGTGGTCAGAGCCAAAGACCTTGACAAGTTTGTCTTCAGCTAATGAGACGGCTCCAGCTTGCATGCCCTCAGCCTCAGAATTTCCTCTGACATGCCTGTTTTCGGCTACAGTGACTCATCCAGCGGATTATCCTTCAGCCATGGAGCCTCCGGTAGCACATCCTGAGTGTCTGTCTTCGGTCCCAGAGCCTACTGCTAGTTTGGCTTCAGTTCATGAGAGACCTGTATCCTGCTCAGCCTCGCTGCCAATATCGGAGGTGCACCTGTCTACTCTGTCTGATCATGTTGCATATTCTTCTACTTCAGAGTTACCTCCTGAATCCCAACCATTTATTACGGATGAACGTCCAGCTTGCCCTTCTTATGCTTCAGGAGGATCACCAGAAGGCATGCCTTTTACACAAGTTGATTCTCCCAACTGCTTGACTGTAGAATCAGCGCCTCCCGAATATGCAACATCTGAGTCTGAGACTTCTGCCAGCTCTCTCTTCAGAAACATCAAGCTGGATCATGACTCGGGAGGGCCTTACATGCAAGGCCGTTGGACTTGCTTGGAGTGTTACGAGATGGAGACAGATACCAATGCCATGGCCCAGACACCGAACAAGTATCCGACCAGGATAACGGGCTGGATGGTTCGCATTTGGGGGCCGGTTTGGATCAGCCGCTTGACAGCCTTTTTGTTGCCGGATCCCACATGAGCCGGAGGGAGGGGACGGGCATGGCCCCCCAGCTGCTGCACCATCCGGGTGCTAGTAGCCAAAGGAAGGGTATGACTGCTGCAGTTCAAGATGTGCCTGTTATTGCTCCTGCTGCGAGCGTGCCTGATGTACCAAGTACTGTGTCTATCACTCCTATCGGTATGCCAAACGTCCCTGCGGTTGTATCCCACGTGCAACAAGGTGGCTACATGACTGACACCAGGAGTGCCAGCCTCGTACAACCCATTGGACTTCCAGGCCCCCAAGGCGTGGAACAGATGCAGTCGAACCTTGGTCACCCTCAACCACAGGCCTTTAACCAGATGGATGATGGGAGAAGATCTGAACCTCTACCTCGGCCGTCACCTTCTTTTTCTGAACATGAACATTTCCTGAAACCTGCTATTTTCTCACCTCCTGTGTGTCCGCTCTCGGCAGGGAGGCTACCAGAGCATCTACCATTGTCTAAAGCATGTTGCACCAGCCTGCCTCCCTCCTCAATGATGTATGAGTGTTCGCTCCCAGAGACTGAGCTTCCTGGACCTTCCAACTCTGCTTCGGGTCCTGCAAGTCCTTCATGACTTTCTTCGACCCATGAGTCTCTTCCTCACTGAAAACCTGCCTAGGGCTCTTCTAGACTGCGGCCTGATTCTATTCATTCCAGTCCCTCTGCTTCTGCCCGCGGGTCATCGTTTCCGTCAGTGCCACCTCCGAAGACAAAGCGCTCCTGTCATGGTAGGAAGATGTTTTGTGCGGGTGACGGCCGCCTGGAGTCGGCCGTGGGAGGGGGTATGGTGTCACGGCTCGCTCCCTTCGCTCCCGTTCCCGTCACTTGGGGGTATGTTTTGGGGTTTTTTCCCTACTGGACATTTCCTCTGAACCTTATGCTACAATGCTGTGACGAATTGGGAGCGCTAAAACCTTATTTTCCAAGTTACTTCCCTTCCAGATCCATTCCAGGTTTTTGGCAGCCAGCATGCTACGTTAATCTAATGACTATACTTCCCAGAATGCCTGGCTCACTGCCTCACCTCCTCCCTTGCAGGACAAGGTTGGGTGGAGGATAGGCAACACCTGTGGCTGCAGGTGCAGCAGGCGGCAAACCTGAGGGGTGTGCTCATTAAGGAGTTTTAAAAGCATCAGTTTACTTCAGTCCAGCGCTGGTCATTGTTGCAGTGTTCCTGTTGTGACTGGTCCCTTGTTCCTTGTTCCTAGCTTTTGTGCCTAGTTCCTAGTTCCTGTTTCTTGTTCCTCTGCCCTGGATTTCGGATTTATGTGCTTAATTGATTTCTGCTTTCTGGATTTCCCTTTCTGTCTTCCTCTGTCTGCAGGCAGCCTTTCTCTGTGTTTTACCCTTTGATGCTGCCCAATTTGCCTGTGTTCTCTGTTTCTTTGATGCTGTCCTTTGCTACTGAAAAACTTGATGCATTAGTCTTTCCCTTTATAGATTTAGCTTCCTGCCTTTTCTCCTTGGATGGGTGGGAAAGGTTTCCTTTTGTGATATCATTTTCCCTGCTCCTGATCCTTACTTTCTATTGGGATCCATTCCATGTTTTCCATTGCACTTCTACATTTATTTCCCATTGATTATTAGGTGTGGGGTGCTGTTGTAACTAGTCCCTGTGTGAATGCCTTTTGTTTTCCTCTCTATTCTAAAATCACCTTTCCTACTTGCCCCTTGACTAGGGTCTTATGTGTTTAGTTTCCTCCACCCATTGCTGTTATAGCCTTCAGGGTCCCTTTTTCATCAACTGGGTTTTGTGGGTTTACTGACATTCAAGTGGTCTTTCCGGTCCTTGTGAGTACTGTTTCTAAGTTCCTTATTCAGTATCATCCAGAGTGTCAGCTCACAGATCCTGTCCTGGCTTGCCCTCTACGTAGGTTTAGCGCTGTCAGTATCTGTAATAGCATAGTGGGTAAGGAGTTTGCTGACTTTCCTTTCAGTCATAAGGAGGTTCTAAGTGCTTACCCCACATCCCTTTTCATATATTGGTATTATTGTTTCACTCTATTTGCACTCTAGTATACACGAGTCTTGGGTATTGTATGCACATTGTTAGATTCAAAGTTGTTCACTGTGCGATTCCGTGCACATTTCCCTTGCCATATTCATTGCCTTCTTCCGTTCTTAACAGATATGCAGGATCCCAGAGGTACCCCACATGTTGAAAGACTGGGAATGGCTTCAGCATTCTCAGAAGCTACTCTTGAGGTTCTAGAGCTCAGGAAGGATGAGGCCCAATCTTCTGCTTTCTCTGAGAAGTTAACAATGTTTAACAACCTTTCATGGAGGAGATCATGGTCTATAGGATGAAAGGCTGCAGAAAGGTCCAATAGCATCAGCAAAGCTGAGTGGCCTCTTTCTACGATTCTTGAGATGTTGAATTTAAGATCCAGCAGTGCTGTTTCAGTCCTGTGGTGAGCCCTAACACCTGACTGATGAATGCCCAAGAGTTTATTCTCTTTCACAAAATTTTGGAGTTGTAAATAGGCATAGATGGTTTTAGCTATGGAAGGATCCAGTGCGTTCCTTTTGAGTAAAGGGATAACCCAGGCATTGTTTAGCGAGGCAGGCACAGCGCCTTCCCGGGAGGACAGAGACAGTGATCTTACTAGGCCAGGTGACATTGAGATCGAACAAGTGCAGGGGAGGGGGGAGGGTAACAGTGCCAGGGGAAAGGGAAGGGGGGCAGTGCTGTACATGGGATCAAAATAATAACAAGAAGTGCGGCCAACAGGTGGCAGGTGCAAGGGTAAGTGCAAATGTAAGTGCAGAAAGCAGGTGTCCAAAAGTCCATTGGGTGATAACATCCAGGGAGTCCTTCAGGATGTTAGTAGGATAGGGGTCCCCTGTACATGTATTCTATTTAAGGCTCATGATGATATCATGGATTTCTCCCACTGTACAGTGTTGAAATTCAAATTTGGGGACTAATGGAGTAGGGGCATCAAGAATATTGATTTTAAAAGATGTCTGTTTATTATTAGGAGCAAGACGACTCAGTTGCTTAGCAATATTCAGTTGCTGGCTCGAAGTTTTAGCCAGCAATTTATCTTGGATTGTTTGGTACCAGGTAGAGTCTTTGACAAGGGATACAAGGGATACAATAATAGTCTGATGTGACCATAAAATACACTCAGCTCAAGTGACAATATAATAATCCATGTTTACTCTTTTTCCTCTCTCTCCCTCTCTCATTTTTCATCTCGCTTGATTGTTTCACACTTTTCAAGCTGACTGTTTGCAAATGTATTGGCCTTCCATGCATGACTGACAGCATGGGAACCATGCAGGGATACTTGTTTTTCTGTATTTCCCTTATTTGTATGAATAGATACAGATAGGAAACCAATTGACTTCTGCGTGTATTTATGTGTAAAAATCTGTAAAAACAGAAAACGGAGAGCCTTGTTGATATGCAATGTGGTTACCATTGAGGCCTTTACAGTACATCAAATTGGCTTTGAATTTTGAATGTTTTTAGCAGATCTAAGTTGTCATAATTCCACACTGCCCCCTCTAACCACACACACTGCCACTAACATCTTACCCTTCTTTGCCCCCACTTCGCCACCCATTTGTCTCTCAACCTTGGACTCCTTCAAGAATCAACTTCTACTTTACTGCAGTTTCCAACGATGTGGGTCTTCTTGGTTTGCTGTCTCAGAGACTGGGCAAAAAGAAAAATAAGAGTTGAAAAAAGCAATGAACCCTTAAAGGCAAAATGTCTGCTCCTATGTTCTGAGAAATATCCCAAGTGCCGCTGCTGTCAATTTATTCTACAACTCTTACTTATTGAGCTTTCCTGTAAGGTATTTGTGCCCATGAGCGCTGAGTATGTGGGTACTCCGGGGCCTGGGCAACCCCCGGGAAGGCAATCTGCACTAAATGTTCCTATACTTTCAATGAAACGTCCTGAAAATATGGTCACCGGAACCCCACTGGGAAATTCAAAAGTTGAATCTGCTGTTTGTGGCTCCAGCTACCATGAAGAACTCAGCTTCCACGCCATAGACTTTAAGACCATTACATTTCTGATCAATCGCCACCAGTTGCAGGTATATAGTCCAGCCAGTCAATGACAATTTTGAGTGCCCGGAAGCTCAAATGGGCAATCCAGGTATGATCCCTGTTATGATCTTCTGTTTGGCCAGCTCTTGCAAAAGATCTATCATTTGATATTCTTTTGTGTAATGATCCTCAGGCGCCGCGTCTATCACCATTTGACCCTGGCCTTGCAGATTTCGGATTGGTTATCTGTATCTGCCAATTGCATGGGACAACCACAGTGATAGATCTTCTCACACATCAAATGATTACCTAGATCATGCTTGATAACTTTGGTGTGCAAACTGGATTTATGGTCCTGTGGCCCCTTGATTGGGGACAGATAGGCGAGCCGGGCTTCCTCAGCAAAATTCCATTCCATAATTGGAAAACAAACAATATGTTTTCTTCGGTTGTAGCACGCATACTCTTCCTCCAAGCTAAGCACTGAAAGATTACTCCCTGATCCAATTTTCCAAATCTTAAAATACTGCAGCAATTAGTACCTTACGAATCAGCAGCAGGGCCATGTGTCACACGTAAATTGGCTGATATGGCCACTGAGGTTGAAACTGCTTGTGTAGCTTTATGACTGATTTTGTTTCTCGTAGTGATGCACATGGATGAAACGGCACATTGTAGCAAGCTTAAGTTCCACTAGTCCCGCCTCTTCCATCCTACCCAACATTCCCTTTCGAAGGCCAACAATCATTTATCCCATCTTGGGTGGGAATTTGGCCAATGGGAGACCGATCCCGCCGCCTTCAATTTTTAAAAATGTTTCCTAGATAGAGACGTGTTGCAAAGAGCGGTGCTGCCAGAGACCTCCGCGAGTGAAAGCCAACCCAGTCCACAAGTTTTTGACAATTAACTTTTCAATTTCCCAATGAATTGTCCATAGAAAGCTTTTTAACTCGGGAGATGGCAGCCAGCACATGGTGCGAGGAAACTCAGAATGTATGTTTTGGTGGAAATGGAGACCAAACCAAATCAGTGTTGCAAGAATGGGTCTGGGGACCAGATATTGTACCTCCATGGTGCTTCCAAGGACACAAGCAATGATTTAGCTGCACTAGTAAACCTCAATGGATTGATATTTATCCAAGGAAACTGTATGATGGCTATATCAATTTCCACTCATCAATCGAGCATGGCATTCATTACCCTGAAAAAGGCTGGGTACTTTCCATTCATCAACCTGTTGAGCCGAAACTCGAGTTGGCAAAGATTATAATTATTTGTGGACTTTCAGATAAAGTGTTAGCAACTCAACGTTACTTTGTTTTCAATAGATGTTGTCATTAAGTAATCAACGGGCACCCTTGATTAGTGGCACATGAGTTCAATGGTTGACAGTGGCAGATGGTATTAGATACCAGCCAGGCTGTTCTATGATAAATAGGGCCTGATTCACAGAAAGTTTTCCTATGGGATTGCACCATTATAAACCCCTTCTTTGAATCAGCCCCATAGTGTGTATTTTGCACCAATTGCTTAATTTGCACTCAACAAATTGTATTGAGTATGGATGAATGTTTTTTTATGTTGATGATGTGGAAGGTTTGAGAATGCTGTGGTGGCAGGATGTGAAGGGACATTGTAGAAATTGTTGCTCAGTGGAAAGGAACAATTAATACAATTTTGCACATTTTGAATCAAATTACAAATAATTATGCAATAAATATCTTTTTGATTCAAAAATTCGCCCTTTGATGATAGGCTCAGTAATGAGTAAAATTTAGTACCTGGTTTCTGTATTGTGTATGGATAAGATGTCCCACTGTTCCCAACTATCAAATTATTGAGTGGGTGACCTCATGTTTCTGTTCACGTCAATTTTGGTTTCTGCATCTGTACCCAGATCAAACTGATTATAACCAATCTAGGAAAGTTCTGACAATGAAATAAAATGCACCTTGCCATTTTCTTCACTCAGAAGCACACATTTGAGGTATCCGGTGCTTTTAATGAATAAAAAACATAGAATTACTTTAATAACAAAACCATAATAACGAAAAAATATCGATTTAAAAAATATATATATTTGTGGTCGGGTTACGGGGTTAAAACAGGTCGGGAGGGGGTTGGGTGTGTTTAAAAGCATAAGGAAACAGGAGACTTGGGGGAGATCCCCCAAATAAAAATAAATTAAAAAATCTATATTTTTTCATTATAAAGGTTTTGTTGTGAAATCATTCTCTGTAATTTAATTCAGTAAAATTACATAGATCCCACTTTTGATTGTCTTAGTCGATCTTGGTGTAAAGATGGGCTGTGTCTCTGTGTAGGCCGAGACGTGACTGTCTTCAGAATTTCTGGTCACCACATCTTTCGTATGTCATGGCACTGTACAGAGAGAGCAACTCGCCACTTCCTGAGATGCGCAAGGTCTTGCAACGTGCAAAGAGAGGACCTTGCCACTTCCTGAGATGAGCATTGTCTCTGTCCCAGATAGACTATGGCACTGGTTGCCCTCTTGTTCATCCGGGTAGCATGTGGCTATGTGGCCAGGTTGGGTGATCCGTTGTCGAGGAAGGCCTGTTACTTTCACTTGCACGTCAATGTTAGCGTGCACTTCATCTGAGGCTGCCCCGTTCACCGTTGCAGGGTAGTAGAGACTTGGGAATTCCTCATGTCAGAGGTCTTGGATTGTCCTAGCTCCACCACCCATGGTGACAACACAGGCCTTCATCCTCGTGCACCTCAAGTGTTAATAGCCCTCTGTTATTGACCACTATCTTTCTTACCTGCTCCATTCCCTTCACTTTCTTCTCTGTGCCCAAATATGGGGTCCATTGATGTCCATCATTCACCCCTTTTCCCAACACCGCCAGAGGAACGTAGCATGATCTTTTAAATGGTGGAATGGCTATGGTGTAAGCTGCCTCTCACATTTCCAAAGGTAGGGTTAGGGCCCTTGTGAGAATTATAGGATGCAAACTATCCATTGTGATGTTTAATTTTAGTCATTGCTGGCGTTCCAAAGGTATCTTGCTAGCCCCTTCCGCGGAAGGGTTACCAACCTTTATTGTTATTGAGGTGTGGGTTCCTTTTAAGCCCTTCTGAGCTGCATGACTCAAATGAATCTGCAATCTACCGCTGTGAACTTTCCATCCTGCAGTCTCCTGGTCCCTTCTCTTGCCTGGTGGTTTCCCGTACTACTCCCAGGGTCAATGGCTGCTCCTCACAGGAGCCAGGGCCACAGGAGACTGCCTCTCGTTCCTTTGTTGCTTTTTACCTATGGTAATCTATATTCTAGGAACTTATCCTCATTCTAAGTGTCTGGTCTAGTGAACAAAAATCACTCATATTTTATGGTGTGGCACAGGTTTCTGAATCGTAACCGTAGGCCCTCGTGTGTGGGCACCTTTAACAGTCTAAGCCTTGTCCATCCTCAGCAGAGGGACTCTTGCATTTTTGTTATCATGCAATCATGCATACATACATACATACATATCAGTTTCAGAGACAATTCAAACTGGTCTTCGAGTATTTTAGTTCTTTCTGTGACTTAGGCAGTGGATTGCAACTTGTATTATTAACTTAATCTGATAACAATGGGCCAGTTTCATGGAAAAGTAAGCAGAAATCCTGCAATGCCTGCATGCCGAGAACAACACTGTGTGAGCCTGCACGTTTTCTGCACGCTCTGCATATTCATGGAATTGTTCGTGCAAAGTAACCGTTTATGCAAATCGCAGTCACATCACCCCCGACACCCCCCCACGCAAATCAAAAACTGCCAGAAACAGCCACCTTTGCATGCTCCCTGAGCACGAATACATGCACTCTCAAAGCAATCCGTGGGGTCCCCCGCAAGCTGGCTTGTATCTCGGGGATCCTACACGGGGTTCCCCCGTAACTGTTACCAGCACTACAACAACATGCATACAATTTATTGTAACTTGGGTAAAACTCCATGTGCGAACCCCCGTAAACTGTTCCTGCACTCTGCTACACTGCGTATGAGCACCTCTAAGTTAGATTGGAACCCCGGCTGCGTGCACACACCCCTAAATCCGACACCCGATTTTATCTCTGTGTCTTGGTTCCTATTCGCAAGTGTCTGTACACCTGCCTTTGGGCGGCAGATAGTATGAGGGCTTTGAGTGGCCATTTCCCAGCCGGGAGGTTGTGCATTCAGATCCCTGAATACGTATTATGCGCAATAGTGGGCGTGCGATGAACTGCCTGCGGCCCTTCTCTAGTAACGCCCCCTTTTTCACATGTTCTTCCTCATTTTCGGTGTTCCATGCCATTCCTCGTCCTCTGTACAAGCCACGCCCATGCACAGGCACTCGTCCACTCGCAGGGGCATGGCGCGCTGCCGCAAAGCCCACTCCTGTCCAAGTAAAATCCTGCGCATTCGATTCCATTGATTGACGAACGGGATTACGCATGCATTTTGTCATGCAAGTTCCCTATTTTCTGTGCAAATAATTCCATGAATCAGGCCCAATATCTCAATAGAGTAACAGAGCAAAGAACAAACAGGTCGACTACCCCTTCTTTTATGTCCCTAAGTGTCTCAAGGTGAGTAGATTGACAATCTTATTCAACTACAAGACTGCATAATGCACCACTCTGGTCTGTGAACATTGAGTTTCAATTCATTTTAATAAATGTTCTTAAAAAAAGACCTAAAATAAGATCTTACATACATGGTATACATTTAAAGACAGTCAAAATTGTACAATTATCACATTAATTCTCATATCAAACATAAAACATAATGTAACATCAGTCTAAATACAAAAAATGCTTAGATATGTTTAAAAAGGCAGCACTTCTGTTTGGGACTAATACTATCTAACATTTTAGGAATCAAGATCTAACATCAGCATCTATAATGACGCCCTCGTACTCTAATAAATCTGTTCTCTAAAGAGAAAGCTGTTTCTCCTTGGTTTCTTCTATACAGCCTCTCTATATTACTGCACAACGTTATTTTGTGGTGTGATTGATATTACAACTTGTATCAAACTCCCCACAGGTGTAAGTGTAGATGGAGAGAAAGTAAAATTTGATGACAGTTTCCTTTTGTTTTGTTGACATATGTTTCGGCCGTCTAGACTCATACAGTGTGCTCTCAAATTCTGTTGGTCTGGTAAATATGGGCCGTCTTCAGGACAATGGGTCTGGTTTATATAAGAATGCTATTATTCTTATATACTGATATACTGATCGACTGATGTTACATTATGTTTTATGTTTGATATGAGAATGAATGTGATAATTGTATTTTGACTGTCTTTAAAAATGTATACCATGTATGTGAGATATTGTTTTAGGTCTTTTTTTAAGTAGATTTATTAAAATGAATGAAAACTCAATGTTCACAGACAAGAGTGGTGCATTATGCAGCCTTGTAGTTGAATATGATTGTCAATCTACTGACATTGAGACACTTAGGGACATAAAGGAAGGGGTAGTCGACCTGTTTGTTCTTTGCTCTGTTACTGTATTTTTCTCCCTTTTGACAGTCGACCCCCTGAGAACAAAAAATAGGGTGTACCCAATTTCAAGCATTCCAATATCTCAAATGCCAGGAGGACTATGTGATAGGGCTGTATTTTATTTTATTTTTTATTTATTTATATAGCACAAACTTTATCATCAAGTGATATACCGAGCGCTGTAAAAAAAGTTAACAGAAGTGCAAATGACCAAAGTTAGAGCAAGAAGATTAAAAGACAATGCTCGGAACCGTACAAACAAATGGGCCAGAATGTTGTTGATATTGTTTAAAGAGATTATGAATGAAAAACGTCTGCCTGATTCTTGGCGACTTGCAACTGTAATTCCAATTTCTAAGAAAGGTGATCGGGCGGATCCTTCTAGCTACCATCTGATCACCCCTCTGGACGCTCACAGCAAAATGTTTGCATGGGCTGTGTTGAGGGACTTGGAGTCTTGGGCTGAAGTAAACGGTATTCTATTCAAGCATCAGGTTTGATTTCGGAGGGGTTTGTCTACTTCCTTAAATTGAATGGTTATGAGTACTGTGACCTCCAGTTCTTTCATCAAGGGGGGGCCCTACCTTGTTCTGCACCTGGGTAGATCTTACGAAGGCATTTGATACGATGGAGAGGGCTCGCCTTTGGTCTAAACTGTTGAAATTGCGTCTCCTTCGGAAATTGTTTTCTATTATTGTAAACCTTCATGATCGTTCCCAAATTCTGGTCAGATTAGATATGAAGGGTAATTTTTCAGCTCCTGTTGTGGTAGAGAGAGGCATGAGACAGGGATGCATACTTGAGCCCTGCTTCTTCAACCTCTACCTGGCAGATCTTGCAGAGTCAGTAGATCAGGGAGCATTGACTAGCCCTTGGGTTGGTTCGGAAAGACTAAACTGCATAGCCTATGCTGATGATATAGTGCTTCTAGACTATACTTCCAAGGGTTTGCAGAGCTTACTGAGGGCACTGGAAGAGTATGCCATAAATAACAATTTGCAGATAAACCCTGCTAAGTCTAAAATTGTTAAATTCAGGAGGCCTTTAAAGAAATTGTCCTCCTATAACTGGTTTATGAATGAGTGTAAGGTTCCAATCACAAATTAAGTATTATATTTGGGCTTCAAATTGCGATCCTTTCCCGCAATGTCTAATTTAATTTCTGATTTGGAACGGAAATTAAGCCAACTCTCTTTGCAGATGAAGAAGTTATAACATACTTTCTGTAGGTTTTCTATTGTGCCCTTAGTTAGATTCTACATTGCTAAGGTCATTCCGACCTTAATATGCAGCCTGGACGCTAACCCTCTAATAAGTCCAATAGATTGGTCACGTTTGGAGGGTAAATTGTCAAAGGGTGTAATAAATCTGCCACAAAGTATCCCTATTATGAGCTTAAGATGCGGGATGAGTTTGCAGTCGATTAGTGCCTACATTGAATGGAGGATTATTTTCTTATATAGGCTTCTGTTGGTACCACAGGGGAATTCCTTGTATAAAGACATTGGTTCTCTAATGACGTCAGCCAGCAATCCATTCTTGGTGGAATTTAAGAAGGTAGCACTTTAAATGTTCCAAACTTGTGAGCCCTCTGAAGATGACTTAATTTGTACCCCATCAAGTGTTAAAGAAGCGTTGAAGAGGAGTGATTGGATTTACACAATTTCTGGAATGTACAATTTGGTGTTGGCAAAACCACTGTCCTGATTTGATAACCTCAAAGGGGTTTTACCAGCTTATTTAAGACGTTTCCCTAGCTCAATATGGCGCTCTGGATTTTTAAGATTCTGTCTCAATTTACTACCAACAAGACACATTCAATGTATTAGACATAAAGAAGGTTATGAAGATAACGTGTGTAATTTATGCCTCGATCAGAAGATTCAAACTCTTAGGCATATATTGCTCGAATGTACAGCAACTTGGGATCTGCATGTCAGACATGTGTTGTGTTTTGTGCATCAAGAGAAATGGTTAAGCTCAGACTGTTTTTGGGAGAGGTTGATATCGGGACATAAAGCTTGTTTGTCAATAGAAGTTTTGAAAGTTCTAATGGAGCTGGAATTAATATTGAAATAATCTATGAATTGCTACGTGATTCATTTGATTTTCATTTTCAGTCTGTTTTAGTTGTAAATTAGATGGGTGAAATGTTTTGTCCATGTTTTAAATTTGTTTATGTATTTGTGAAAAGTCAACTTTTCTTTCTGTTTGACTACATCACAATAAATAAAAAAACAAAGAACATACATAACATTGTTCTATTCAAGTAAGAGTACAACTCCAGTCAAAACATGAACAATTCCTATCAAAATAGAAAAAAAATCATGTATAAAACAAGGATACAATTCCAATATAAAACACTAGAAATACTAGAGGAATTGAAGTAGACAATGCTAAAAACTTAAGTATAATCACAAATTGTCCTAAATTGTAGTAAATAATCAGCTTTATGGATATGAATTGGAAGAGAATTCCAAAAGGTTGGCGTGGCAAACAAGAATGCTTTTTTGTTTGTTTGAGCTTTCTTTGTCTTTGGAATGAAAAGTGCCAATTTATCTGTATTTTGGGAATTCTCACTCCTGCCTAAAATAGATAATCTTTCAGAAAGATAAGTAGGGTGGCCTAAACAAAGAGCTTTAAAAGCCAGGCATCCTAATTTAAAAAATAATCTGAGCCTGTAAGGGAAGCCAATGTAGGGACCTGAAAATGATCATTACTGAATCGAATTTATGGCTCCAGCAATCAATTTGGCTGCGCTATGAAAAGCTATTCCCAAGGGATTTAAAGCAGAGGCATGAATCCTCATGAGTAAGGTATTCCTTCCATCCACATGAGAGAGAACCAGGCATTGACCAAGAGTGAGGAAACATCTTGATGGTCAAAATGGCTTAAGTTTTCAAAGTTCCGATAGTTGGTAATGAGCTGTTTGCGCTTTCCTGTTTATATGTGTTTATATGGAAAGCTCAGGATCCAGAAGGAATCCTTAAGATTTAACAGGTGACTCTGAGTTCAATTGAAAGTTGCCTGGAAATAAGGATTAAAGGCAAGGAAAGACAGTATCCAGAATGTTCCTTGTGCCAACCCAAATAAATTCGTTTTTTGAATTGTTAAATTTCAAACATACCGATTTCATCCAGGCCTCAACGTCCAGCACGCATTAATGTAATCTGATAATTCCGATGATACTGGAAAATACAAATGAGTGTTGTCTGCATACTGGTGGATGGAAATGCCATGCCTCAGTACTACATGTTCCTGTGGTTCCTTATAAAGATTGAAAACAATGGGAGACAGGATTGAGCTTTGAGCGACACCACTCGCATAGGAAGAGCGGAGGAATCACTGGTTCCCATTTTGACATTTTGACGTCGGTTAGACAATAAGGACTGAAACCACTTTAAGACGGTCCCCCCACTCCTATGTGTTATGCTAAGATGTTAAATAGCACAGAATGGTCCACCATATCAAACACTGCTGAGAGATCCAGTAACACCAAGAGGCAGGCAACGCCTCCATCAGTAATGCAGAAGATGTCATCCAACACTTGAATAGTCACTCTATAAGGTCTTCTTTAACTGTTCAAAGTTTTGTTTTTGTGGAGAAGAGTTATATTGAACAAAATCATATTTTACACTTTGTGTTGACCAGCAAACCACTAAATACAGGCAAGTCTGGTGAAAAGGTCAGCAAGGATAGACTATAAGACTGACATAATTATTTTTTGAATGACAGATTTCACTGTGTTAACTTTTTTCGGATGCAGAAAAGATGAACTATTATGGGTATACAAGCATAGTTAGTAGCTGTATTTTCTCTTCATCTGAACCTTATTTTGCGCATCATTGCCTGCCTTTTGTAGGTAGAGCTGACTGCCAGTAACTCGGCTCTGTCACACGCACCAGCAGTGCCGCCTCCCATATTAAATAGAATTGCAATCTCTTGAGCACCAATCATGGGTACTCCTATGCCTCTTGCTCAATCATTTCCTTGTAGATGCTGATGGTGAAAGAGTGCATCTGCAGAAACAGGAAGTCCTCATCAAGACAGTTTAACAGGTGCTCTTCCAGCAACTTAAAAATCGAGTGCTTTCGACACGCTTAAGTGGCAGTTTCCAGTGACCCTGGGTGAAATTTCAGTAGACAAAATACAGACCCTGGATTTCTGAATAGGGTTGCTGTGTCGATCCATTGTCAAAAAACAAATGAAATTCTATTGCTTAAATACAATTACCACATATCACTGTTAGGCTTTAGAAAACAGGTCTGAAAAGCAACAAGAAATCACCGAATCGATCACCAACTAGGTCCTACAGATGTGCAAAATACCATGGGCCTCATTCCGAATTTGGAGGTAGCCATGGTGCTATTAACGCCATGGCTGGCTCCAAAATCGGTCCGACTCCGGTCTGGTGAAGGGAGTAATTACCGGTAAAGTCCGAGGTTGGCGAGACCGGTAATTCCCCATTCACCAGAGCCATTCCCCTTTCCCATTTGAGCCCCCATTGGGCTCAATGGGAAGGGGGAAGGCGGCAATAATGGTACCGTAAATTACTGTACCGTAATTGACCCCGGTATCCCTTTGTGGGTCCCGTCCTTAACGCCTGCTAAAACCAGGCGTTAAGGAAGGACCCGCAAAGGGACCTCGGAATAGGGCGCAAAGGGATTACCGGCATGGGTGTCATTACCGGTGCCCGGTATCCCTTTGCGCCCAGGTCGTAATGTCCCCCCAAGAATGTGCAGGAAATGGTTCCTTAGCAACCGTTTTCAATTTATGGGCTGACCAGACAATATTATGTTGCTCCTGAGAAATGGAACTGAGAGGTAATTGTAATCACATCGTTTTGATTGGGTCCTGAAGCACTGGGTCATTTTACGATAACGTAATATGTGTGTTAACGTGTGTTAACGGGAAGGCAGGTACCAGTAATTAATTACGGGTCTGGCGGCAACCTGCCAGTTTTACCGCCACAGTTACTGCCAGACCCGTAATGAGGCCCATTGTCCGGGATCCCCTTTAATAAACAGAAATTCTGCCTCTTCCTCCTGGCAGCACTGCGCAGGAGGGATGTGTCATCTTTACCAGACCTAAAACTGAAATGGGAGACCCATTCCTCTAAATATTTGGGGATTCGAACTGCACACATTCCCATGGGTATGCATACACATAACACATTGAGGGTGATGGAGGAGGTCAAGAAGTCCATGACCTTCTGGTCTCGGCTGCCACTCTGTTTCATGGGCAGGGTTGCCATAATCACGATGGTCGTCCTTCCCAAGTTCTTCCCAAGTTTTACATAGACGCTGCATTTTTCCGCTCCCTAGATGTCCTTCTTCAAGACTTTCTGTGGGGCACGAAACAACTCAGACTGGCACTAAATGTTATGTGCCTACCCAACAAAGACAGCAGGGTGCAACTACCTAATCTGGAACTGTATTATTTGGCTGCTCAGTTAAGTTTTATCAGGAAATGGTTGTCAGGTGACCTCACGTCTGAATCCGAGTTACTCAAGTCACTGGTGAAACCTGTCTGGCTTAGGGTGATTCTTTGGCTCCCGAGCTGTTGCATCAGTCCGCAATCCTTGATTATCAGACTGGGCAGGCAGATTTGATCCAGAGCCTTCAAATTACTCTGCTTACAACACCATTATTCACCTAATGTACCAATTGTAGTTGACGTATGCGCACATATGGAAGAACTAGGGGCTGCAAGGCACTGGGAGACACTGAGGATATCCACATGGGGCGATGCATAAGAGAATGGAACATTTAGGGATCTGGACAGCCTGATACAGTGGGAGGGCCCTCCAAAGGGCCAATTTCTGAGACACATGAGAGTGGCAAGGGTGGCCAGGAATAAATGGAGGGAATGGCCTGACGAACCGCAGGAAAGCCTGTTCCTGGCCCTTATGTACACTCTGGAAGAAGGTTGGAGACCTGTGTCCAGATTATATAAATGTCTGCTAGATGGGACCAGTGATACTAGGTTGAACGCACACTGGGAAATGGATGTTGGCTCATAGATCACTGACAAACAATTGGAGCACTAGGCTTTACTAAGAATGTATCTCAGAACACAAGATTTAGGCTACTTCAGGTGAATGTGCTCCACCGCACTTATATGACCCCTAGTAGAGTGGCTAGATTGAACACTGGTGTGCCGTCAACCTGCCCCTGGTGTTACCAGGTAGGTGCTGATCTAATACATATGCTATGGAATTGCATAAAGGTGCAGGGTTTCTGGGCTCAAACTAGACAAGCCTGTATGAAATCTGGTATTGCCAGCTACCACTGGAACCTGCTTGAGTGTCTGCTGGGAATATACTCTACACCAAGTAAACACAGACCTATTACCAAATGTATGGATCTTGCATGCATAATCGCTAAACAACGTTTGGCCATGTCATGGAAACTTAAAAAAGGCCCACAATACGTCATATTGCGTAAGGAGTTTCAAACTTGGTGTGAAGCTGAAACGTCCGCGTGGCTTGGAGCGATGCAGGCACGTGATGATGGCGCTGCCACCACTTTTGAGGCCTGGAAAATGCTAACTGTAACAATGTTCCATCCCTCAGATGATCAGCCCCTGTGAATTCTGTCCTATTGTTGACTTGCATTTTACTATTGACTGAGTGACACTTTTTAAGGTCATTGACCCCTATTTAATGCCACCACCACAACTTGGTCATCTCAATCACTGAACTGATACACTGCCCCACTCTGGAACACTAAAGACGTGTTCTTACTATGCATGCAAGCCCTGGTTAATGGTTAGGGATGTTAGACACGTTTAGTTATCTTACCTTATTGCATTATTACTGTGATTTTGATGCAACGCTGTAACCTGAGTACTTAATATGTGTCTTACGGGCTGACACGTTAATAACTTCACTAATAAACACATTTAAAAATAAATACTTGTCTTTCTAGCCCTTCTTTACGAGGTTCTTGTGAGTGCAGGGCCATCTTAAGGAATGTTGGGGCACGGGGCACAGACTCCTTTGGGGCCTCCCTCTGAACCAAAGAAATTATGGGATGCAAAATCCCTTGTCGCCGCCCCCACATCGCAATCAAAACCCTCAGCTTGATATTTTGCCCTGCAGCAATGAAAATATGCATGGGGCTCCCTACCAATCCTCCTTACCCTTTTCAGACTAGCTGGAATCGGAATAATAAACAAGCAGCATTTGAAAGGAAATATTTTCAGTCCAGGGTAGTTGTGTTCAAGCATAGACACAGGAACATTTTCAGAAATAGCAGGCACGAGAAAGGTGTAGTTCAAAGGCAGGGCACAGATAAGTAGCTATATGAAAAAAGGCACACATACCCCAGCATAGAAAGAAGACTCATGTTGGCAGTCTCATTAAAAGTAAAGTGCCCAACCATGTAGACCGATTGCGTAGATCGTGGATATAAATTAGAAGCTGTGGTTTTCAAGAAGTTTTGCTATTAGTCCGCAAAGAACAAATGACTTTGTGGAGTGCAATATATCAATGGTCACGTTTATATACAATTCAACACTGTAGCCAGTGAAACCATGAGCGAGACTTTTTTTGAATAGCATGCCCTTAGAACAAAAGGCTCTTAGAGACTGAGGGCCTGATTCTCGACTAGGTGTAAATTGCTGAACATGTCGTATTATGTTTTACTGCAAATAACAAGGAGGGGTCCTGGGAGACTCTCTGCCAGACATGAGTCCTGGTTACAAGAGCCTTACCCAGAGTCTTTAGCTCACTATCTTTCAAAGAGAAAAAATATCCCAAACATATCAGTCTTTGTCCTGCCCTGGGGCAGTCCAGCACCTAAATTATAGGCAATTCTCCTCTGAACAAGAGTACCAACAGCAACCCCAGACACGTGTTTCGGTCTGGTTGAACCTCATCAGTAGGGTGTAGCTGTGCCTCTCTAAGAATAGTGAGCAAGGGGTACTCTTGTTCAGAGGAGAATTGCCTATCATTTCGGTGCTGGACTGCCCCAGGGCAGGACAAAGACTGATATGTTTGGGATATTTTTTCTCTTTGAAAGATAGTGAGCTAAAGACTCTGGGTAAGGCTCTTGTAACCAGGACTCATGTCTGGCAGAGAGTCTCCCGGACCCCCCTTGTTATTTGGATTATGTTTTACTGACATGTTCGGTAATTAACACCTATTTTGATGGTCTTGGATTTCACTGAGGGAGCACACAATGCACCAGTTCAGGAACCTTTGCGCCTGTTTCCAGCATTGGCTTGAAACCAACCTGGCAATCACCAGTTCCGTAAACGGGTCGATTGCATGTGGATTCTGGTGTTACTGCTCCACATTAGTGACAGTGTAGAAATGACAGACACACACACTAGCTCCTTTGGTGGTGGTCTGCTTATTGCACTTTCGTTATTGCGGAGCAGTGTGACCAGAGAAAACAGGCAAGGTCACCCCCCACTGCTTCCAGTCACAACCTACCATACGCATTTAACTAGACATGTGCCTTTGCACGGGGGTAAGCCAACAGATGAAGTGCTTCTCAACAAAAACCAAAACTCTCACAAGTATGCCTGATCCTAATTGTGCTGGTTTAAGTAGATATTTTGCACATACTTGAAAATAACTCTGCAACGTTCTTAGTTTTTTGGGGTGTTGGAGGGATGGGTTGGTGAGGGTTGTTCCACAGTGCTATGTAAAACTTAAACATAAACAGAATGCAAAAAGGGGTGTTTTGGGCAGCACTTTTGTTAAATTTCAAATGTTGTGCAATTATACAAAACTGCTGCTGAAAACTTGCAACCCGCCCATTAATTAAAAAAACAGGCGAAATGCAGACTGTTTGTGACACAGCAGTATCGTCCTCTGCGCCGATGGCCAGGACCCCCTGAGAATGAGGACGGTACCTGGCCGTCAAGAAAAAGCGCAATGAAGCATGGTGTTCAGAATCGAGCCCAGAGAATGTTCAACAGTTTCCAGACTTGTAATGTGGACAAGTTAGGCAAAACAAGATTAAATGAGTTGCCCAGGATCAGGCATGTTGATTAAGAGGTGAAGCTGAGATTTGAGCCGAATATGCAATTTCTGTACTTGACTGCATTTTTTCCCTGTTCTTATCATAGAGTACGGTGCAAATATTTGTGTTTTGCTTTCATGAACTAAAATAATGCCTTATTGTTTTAAGAACTAACTTGGAAAGTATGGAATGCACATAATAACCCAATATGAAGTATTTAAGGCAAAAGGACAATGATTCTAGCTTCATTTTCACTATTACCAAGGAAAGCATATTAGCACCACAATATTAATTGATGTGAGCTGTAACGGCTTCATCTGGGATTTTCAATTGTATGTTAAAGCTTTACATGCACACCAAAGACAGAATTGAAGACTGTTATTTAGTGTGTGCAGAAGTACCTTTCAAATTGTATAATAAAGCAGACTGTGGTTTGCCAAATGAGCAGACTAGAAAATATGTTTGCCAGAGTCTTTTGACATTTGGTTGGCTTGCTTCTGTCTATAACCCCTTGCACTCAAATTACCTACATGAAAAGAATGATCAAGCACTAGGCTAAACAATGCCACCCCATAAGTGAGAAGGCAAACCTTTTGCACAGGAGACAGCACAGCACAATACAGTGGCATAAGATGATTTATCCAGGATCAATGTATCTTCCGCTGGAAAAGCCAGGATATGAGCCTCAACACTTTGGTTCCAGTGGCTCGAATTTGACAACCTAATCACCTCGCCAGACTAACATTTTATGTTCCTTGTTGGGAAGTGGTTGCCAGTTTTAACAACCCTCATTTGGAGGAATAAGGCTCTAGACCTGCACCAGATGGATGCTATGTCACTTTCTATAGCTGGTGCTAACTGGTGCAATTAGATTGCTGTATAGCAGCACACTTAAGTGTTACTACCACAAAAGTATATATAAATGCACGTTTATCAACCTCAGACATAGGAAAGACTGAGTCGGCCTTGCTGGAATTTAGTACTGTGATTTGGCATATGAACACAAATGTTTGTAACCAGTACCCAACAAACTGAGCTATCTTCTGAGCAATCATGGCACTCAAATATATCAATATGCATTTCAACTTTCGGTATGGCACATTAACTATTTATAAGCCACAGAAGGGTGAGAATACTACAAGAGTTGTGCTATAATGACTGGACAAACTGTACTACAGTGAACACAAAAAGCATTATCGGATTAATTCATAGGACCAATTGCACGGTCAGCAACAGCTTGGCTGCACGTTTGGCACCTTAGCAGCGCACCGTACATGGTATGGGTTATTTTAGTTTTGAAAAACAAATGGGCACTGACTGATTCCAATCAGGTACCATGTGGGGGTCCCCTCCAGGGTGGGGGCCCAGGGCATGTGCCCCTTTTGCCCTCCCATAAAAACGTCTCTGTGTGATTGAGCCCTGTTGCAAGCTGAGGATCCCGAACACCCAGGAAACAAGAATCGTCAGATGCCACAATGTGTAACGTGGAACAACGTTTTACGGTTATCATCCGAAAACCAAATCTTCATGGTAATAAAATATTGGGTGGTCAGGACGCACTGATTATTTTACCAGAGCCTGCTGGTTGCTGTCCATGTGCCGCCTTCAAATGCACATTTGGCAGCAACGGGTGATTCAAAGCCACAGAATCATTATTAGTTAATGTTCAGGTATACATCTCCGAGATGGATGCCAGACCCAAATATCCAAATAACCGTTTTGAAGCATGGAACTCAGCTAGCTGAACTGGGGCCATCTGCTGTTTTGACGGGGAAAACAGCATGTGCCTATACTCCACAGACTTGATAGAAAGTGAAACTGACTGACGACGTTAACAATCATTGTAATAACCTGAGCACTACTGTTACACCGGAAATGACGTGAGACCTGCAAAGGTGTTTGCATGTTTGTCACATAACCTTTCTCGTAATCTCTTGTTCTTTCTTTTGTCAGTTTAGATTGAAGGAAGATATTGATAGAGCACAATAGACTTAACCACTGGGCAAAAGAAGCAGGGGGATCACTTAGTGCCTCAAGAAACCTCTACTTATAAATAATTCCACACAAAAGACTGCCATAGCTACTGATTAGCACCTTGGGAGAGGCGCTGGCCAATTAGGTGGCCAGGAAGGTGGCGGGAACATAACTCCCGAGCTTTGGTAGGCCACAGCGAAGCAAGGGCCTCAGCTCGGACTGCGGGCGGGTAAACGTCATGTCCGCCCTGGCGGCGGGCCATGAAAGTTATTTGCAACCCGGGATTTCTCAGGATGCAGAAAAATTGTTATTTTTTTTATTCCGACGGGAAATGTGCTCAGCGTGAGCACATCTCCCGTCGGAAAGAAAACAAAAAGACGACAAAAATGGCCCTGCTATGAAAATAGAAAAGGGAGTAGGTTCCTTTTTGGATGACGGCAGCCATTGAAAACATGTTAAAAAATGGCCACCGCCATCTGAAAAAAGGTACCTAGTCCTTTTTCTATTTTGATGGCAGACAGACGAGAGGAGGTTCGGGGACCAGAGCCTTGCGCCCCAGTCCCCATGCTCCTCCTGCAGGTAAATTGGGGGTGGAGGGGAAAGGAATTGGGTTTTTCAAATGCGGGGAGGCAACAGGCACGTTTGAAAGAAAAAAAAAGAAAAAAGCGCCACCTGGGGCAGGGCCTCTGGTGACTAGCGAAGAGTCTAGGGTGTCTGGGACAGCGGGCGGTGATTGTGTAATCTCGCCTGCTGTTCCTGCCACCTGATTGGCTGAGCGCCCTTCCCCAGGTGTGAATCTAACATTAACTGTGCTCATTGTCTTCTGGCACCTAGCACCTCTCCCTGTGCCTGCCATTTCTCTCAACTTGGCAACTGTCCCCATTTCACACTTTCCTCCTCTCACCGCCGCCACTCCAGAATGTACCCGCCCAACCATCTCCACTGGTATCTGCCCCCATTTGTCCTACACTTAACCCTCCTGCATCTGCACCTGTCTCATCCTCGTTGCCGCCCACCTGCCCCTGGACCCAGCAATAGAAATAGTAAATGGACTTACTCCCTTTAGTATTTCATATACTGGCCATCTTGTAGGAAATTAAAACGGTTGGCGTAGGCCTTACCAGGGAGCAACATTTCAAGTTGCAAGCTATTGGCCAGCCATGAAAAGTCACCCTCCACCTCAATTCTCCACATATATAGAGCACACCTTACTTGCCAAGAGTTAATTATCACTAGCTAATGGCGAGTGGGAAGTGCACATTTTGCTCCCTGTTCTTACTAGAGAAACCTGTTTGCCTCAATCCCAGATGTAAATAACTCTATGTTCCCAGTTAAAAAAGAAAATGAGATTCCAGAAATTAGAGGGAAAATCCATGGCAAGATGCCTTTACGTTCATAAACTGACATATGTGTTATGTCAAGCAGTATTTGAAAAAACACAACATAGGCATTTCCACTGCGTGCTCAAATAATGTCTAGCACTATGCTGAATTTAACAAATGAGTTTAAGTTTGAGACTTTGCTCGAGTTTAGCACTCTAGCTGGACTGAGCGAGCCGGGTTGCCCAGCTGTAGTTGAAATATTAACATGAAATGAAATATGTGATTTTATGGTGTTTACTAATATGTTTTCAATCAACTGAGATCAAGTATAAGACTTAATGGAATTTAGCCCTCTGCTGGGATAGTGAAATATAAATGTATCCGTCACTAGTATTTTTATATTGCTGATGGAAAACCTGCACTGTTTGGGAACTAGAAAGCCTGCATCCTCCACCGTTTATGGCTCTCCCTTACATCTTGGGCTGCAGAAACTCTATGGATTAAATGGGTTAAATGGGTGAGATTAGTGGGACATATGATTTTGTTTTGGCATTGTTTTTAAAGGGTAGGTTTAAAGGGTGGGTTGATTCTGCTGTAGGGGTTTTATGGTCATTTAATGTCTGTAATCAAGCAGGGCCCAGAAAAATAAAATTGAAAAAGGATATGTTTGGGAGATCCACATTTTCATACGGCCAAGAAGATAAGAGTATGAGCAAAATCAAAGAAATTAAATCGGCAAGGTTTAGAATTAGTCTTAAAGCTCTGGGCAACCCTCTAGACCGGTGGTCTTCAAACTTATTTAGGCTGGGCCCCCCCTGAGCGAACTTTGGGCAGGCTGGGCCCTCCATAAATACCAAATGGACAGTATGTACAAATAGCTGTGAACTATTGTGCGCCGTCACCGTACCCTACTCCCAGTATAGTCCCTGGACTCCCCTACCTGCTCCCATCACAGTCTCTCAACTTCCCTATCCCACTCCTACCCAGTCCCTGGGCTCTCCTCACCACAACACAGACCCTGGGCTCCCAGCCATCCTGCTCCCACCACTATCCCAGTGCTCCCGCCCATCCTGCTCCCACCACTATCCCAGTGCTCCCGCCCATCCTGCTCCCACCACAGTCCCTGGGTTCCCCTCACCCTGAGGCCCAGTGGGAGCTGGTGAATTTTTTAAGTGGAGGGGCATGAATATTTCCCGCAAAAATGCCATATCGACTGAGCGCAGGGAGGGAGCCCGAACCAATCAAAAAAGGGTTTGGGGGGTTTCCCCCCGTGAATTTTGTTTAAAATAATGGGTTAAAATGTTGCATTTTAGAGCATACTTTAAAAAAATGGCTAAAAAGCCAAACAATTTGCAATTGGCACTGGGGGGCCAAGGGGAAAAGCATGCTATTTTTGACTGGACATCTATGAGAGATATCCAGTAAAGAAAACTACCATCCCTTTCCCCTGGGTTCCACAGCACCTCAGAAGGAGAGCTGATTTTGGCAGGTGGGTAGAGGGATTGTGCAACAAAGGCATTTTTAAAATACCTTTGTTGTACAACCCTCCTTCCCCCCTTTACCCCCACTCTATCATTCATATAAGCACCCATCACCAGACACTCTCATAACACAAGCATACAACCATCCATACACATATTTAAATAAAAAATAAATGAACATAAATGTACCTTCTGCAGCGGCCTCCGCGTGGGTGCTTAAAAGCTCCAGGTTGCTCTGTCTGTATGTGCAAGGAGGAGCAGGAGCCCCCTCTCGCACATACAGACATGCAGTGCCCCAGCCAGCATTTGCAATGAGCTATGCAAGGCTGGCGAAGCAAAACAGCCCCAGCCTTGCTTGGCTCAGTGAGCATGTGCTGCTGTGGAACTGAACTGCCTATTTCCCTGCTGGAACTCTTTCAACAACAATGCATGATGAAACCTCTGTTATGGTGTCTGCCCTTTTAAAGAAGCTTGTGCTACTGTGTAAGTTCGGGCGCGAGTTGTTGAATGATTTGTGCTACATTGTTGTCTTTGTCAGTTTTGTGCTGCATTATTTAACCTCAATGTGTTTAAAGAATATGATAGCAAGGTTCCCAGTTTTTAAGAGTCAGCTGCCGGGATACTGGCAATGCCTCTTAACTAAAATGGTATTTCCAACATAACCTCGGATGAATGGTAAGGCATAACATGTATCTTAAATGTGCATAAGGATGTTGACTCCATATTGGGTACATTCCACCATTGGGGTGGTGACTCTGGTCTTATGTGTGTAGCACGTGTTTGTGCTAGTGTTGTCTGCAAATACACATGTTAAATAATGTGAATTTTGATTTGATCACAACCCTATTGTATTATGATTCTGTGTGTGTTTCTGCACATGCATACTCCTCACTGTCACGTGACAGTCATGATTGGCTTGTTCCATGCCTTAACAGTTAGATGGTTCCCTGCAGTCGTATTGTATGTTGATTG
This sequence comes from Ambystoma mexicanum, assembly GCF_040938575.1. Taxonomy (NCBI): domain Eukaryota; kingdom Metazoa; phylum Chordata; class Amphibia; order Caudata; family Ambystomatidae; genus Ambystoma; species Ambystoma mexicanum. The sequence goes on along the minus strand of NC_090927.1, from coordinate 1,165,087,452 downwards.
TGTGTGGTTGTGTGTGTGTCTGCCCCTGCACCATTTGCAAATGTGTGTACATGCAGCATCCGCAAATGCTCACAGGATTGGTGTTAATGCCCTGTGTGCGTAGTATATGGTAGATTACGAGCTCGGCATTAGTAGCTCATGTTGAGTAACACCTGTGGGGCCTGGATGGCCTTTGCATAAAGATGAGGAGTCTCGCCGATGATCGCCAAGACCGCTCATCTTTATGCATAGGCCATTCAGGCCCCAGAGGTGTTACTCAACATCAGCTACAAACGCAGAGCTCTTAATCTACATAGATGTTTACATTCACCCTAAACACGCCTTGAAAAAGTCCCGGGTGGGTCGAAACACGTGTCAGCTGAAGTGTTATAAAATCACCTCAATGCTAAGAGACAAGACTCCTCTGAAATGTCTTCCGAAAAACGGATAACAATATCCAGCTAACTCTTTACTAATTCAGGGCTTGTGTGACCCAGGTTCTTTCCCACTCCTGTCCAAACCACATTTCTAGACAGAAGGACACCATCTCCCAAGAACCTACGCACTGGCAGCAGGATCCTCTCGACTCACCCTTGATCAGCGCTGTGATCCACTCAATCTAGTGCTCTACTTTACATCTTATGTGCACAGCATGTGTTTGGGCATGTGTCATCCGCAATTCCGTGTTTCTGACTTATGTGTATTGTATTTTAGATGCACCCCATTTGTATGACTATTCATGTGTGAAATGCACACACGCGTAAATGTCATGATGCATTCATCCATCTACCCATCCATCCATGAGCCTCCTGAAGCCTTCCTCCATCCATGACTCTGCCTCCCCATCATCCCTCAGCCTCCCATCCATTCATCACCCCCCTCCTCTTCCCGCCAGTTTTCCCCCAGGGCAATGAATGTGTTAAAATTCTCAGGCATGGCACTGGAGAATGTCAAGCTGTGATTACCAAAAGCATGTTTTTTTAGGGTATATTGAAAAGTCAATGCACAAAAGATCTTCATGTGAACAAAATATTCTGCATCAAAACGTTCATGAAACGTCATCATATTTGGCATGATTGCCACATTTTGTGAACATTTGTGGATGAGATCAAATATTACAGACAAAAATCGTATTTTTACTTTCCTAGGCAACTTTAACTATATGCTGGCTACCGCTTGGCAATCTGGCAAGCATTGTGATGTCCCATCCCTCCCTATTTGCATCCTTCCCGCCCTCCTCCTTTTTCTCTCTCCCACTGCTCATCCCCCTCCTCCCTTCATTCCTCCCTGCCTCCATCCCTTCTTACATCTTTCCCACCCCATTCAATCCATGCCTCACTATACATCCGCTGTCAATCGCCTACTCTCTCCCTCCTTTCCTCCATTCATCTAGCCATCCCCTGATCCTTCCAGCCTTCCATCTCTCATTCCTCCCTCCACATCTCTCCATCCATCACTCCCTCCATCTCCATCATCCCTTCCTATCCACTCTATCATCCCTGCTTCTTTCGCCCTCTCCCGGTCTGAACCCATCTGTCCATCACTCGACATCTGCCCTGCCCCATCCATCCAATCTTCTATCCCCCCTCCACCCTCCCACCTCTCCTCCCTCCATATCTCTGCCCATCTCTCTCCTTCCTTCCCTCACACTCCCTCCATCTCACCTGCGTCCTTCCTCGTACTTCCTGCCCTCCTCTTCCTTCCTCTTCCTCTTGCTTTCTTTCCTTCTTCTTCCTTCCTGCCTTCTTCTTCCTTGCTGCCTTCCTTCCTCTGCCACCTGCCTTCCTCTTCCTCCTTACCTTCTTTCCTTCCTCTTCCTCCCTGCCTTCTTTCCTCCATCTTCCCCCTGCTTCTTTCCTTCGTCTTCCTCCCTGCCTTCTTCCTTCCACCCTGCCTTCTTTCCTTCCTCTTCTCCCTGCCTTCTTTCCTTCCTCTTCCTCCTGCCTTCTTTCCTCTTCCTCCCTGCCTTCTTTCCGTCCTCTTCCTCCCTGCCTTCTTTCCGTCCTCCTCCTCACTGCCTTCTTTCCTTCCTCCTCCTCCCTGCCTTCTTCCCTTCCTGCCTTCCTCTTCCTTCCTATGCCACATGTGTCAATACTATGTGTTTCCATGCTATTTGTATTTTAATGCTAAATACAAAGTATGTTTCAAAGCTATGGGTATTTCTGCCCCAGTCAATATTACGTTTTTTTTGTTTCTGGGATGTCTGAATGATACTAATTCGTTTTCCTCCCTTTCCTATAATGCGTCAACCCCAGGCTTAATATTTTGGAACATGCGCACAGTGTTCGTGAACGAATACTTAGATACCATCAATTTCTGGAAAAATACTTAGATACCATCAATTTCTGGAAAAATGGGAATAGCTCCAGTTTGGCAAATCTGATTTTCAAATAGCATTTGCATTTGCCATGTACAACTTCAGGACAAGTGCTATGCATGTGCCAACAATCAAACAGGGACGTCATTTCACCAAATGCCTTGGGTACCGGAAGTGATATCACATGACCCTTGACCTCTGATGACATCACAAGAAGTGATGTCATTTGAACCCATCCCAAACTAACATCACGGGAAGCAATGGAACACAACCATTTATCCCTTGACAAAACAGGAAGTGGCATCACATATTATTGTTCCTAAATACACCACGAAAAATATGGTTACAATATCCCTGTAATGTGATATACATTTCATACAAGAATGGATCGCCATATGTATTGTTAATATTGTGCATAGGCCAATATTACCAATTTACTGTGAATGCAAACAGATGTTCAAGGCCAAATGACAATGATGTGTTATTATATGGCACTTACGCTTAAGCACTTTATATAGAACAAATATACATACAATATCAACCAACCTGTGTTGGTACTCATTTATCAACCTCAGAAGGATGAAAGGCTGAGTTGGCTTTTCGGGGATTCGAACCTGCAACCTGTGGATTCGAACCTGCAAATCGCACACACATTGCAGCAGCAAGCGCTCAACCCCCCTGAGATTTCTGAACGGCTATAGCTATCTTACCCGCTATGGTAAAATGAGCAACTCAGAAAGCAAATTACACACTGTAGTGGATATCATTAAAATGGTAACTGAGATTGAACAGCAGGCCAGTTCATCTGCAGGTCTGGTGCGAAGTTGGCCAAATGTCAAGCCTGCGTGGATCTACTTTTCAGGCTTCAGAGGTTCTGCAAATACATACCATTGGGTTGGTTCATAACTGTGTATTAAAGAATTTAGAGTAGCACAGGAAAAGCAATGAACTCACATGGTATCCCATACTTTGGGCTCTTATTACCTCCTGTATGCAAACAAACATCCTCAACAGCATGCCATGGAGATAGGAAAGATAGACACATACCTACAAAGCATTAATTGTGTCACAATGAAATCAAGGGCCACTTTATGTGCTATGGTCAAACATTTCTACACTGTACATAAGCTTTTAGGCACACAGATTTTATCAAGTGACAAAGGACACTGAGATGGAATGTCTTGTGATGATCGCAACAGAGACAATGGCAGAGAAAAACATGCTATAACTGCAACTTGTGAAAAGCAGTCCGAAATGGATGCTTATTCTACTCTGAATGCTTTTTGGAAGTTTTTGTCAGCATTGTGGGTTTGAGGTGTTTAAGAACAGACTAAATCAGTGACTCACCCCCTGCAGTGTGCCTTAGATAAACCTTTAATGAGTCTAGAATTTACTGTGTATAATTTTAGAAAGACAAAATATGTGTTATTCCTCTTCTTTCTTATTTAGGTCACTGCTCAAAGTGTTACACTCGTGGACCCCCCTGTTTTTTTATTGGCCAGAGCCCAGGAGCTTCAATTTGTTAAAAAAAAAAGAAAACACCCTTTTAAATGTTTTTTGTATGGGTAGCAAGGGAGACCACAGGGGCCGCAGGTGCGACCCCTGGCAACCCCCAAATGATGACCCTGACATGGAAGTGGAGAATTTCAAGCTATGCTTGCCTAAAGCATGTTTTTGAGGGTCTTTGAAAAGCCAATCCAGAAAACACACACCTTGATGTTAACATTCTTTTTCTACGTTAAAACGTTCATGAAACAGCACATTTGACCTAATCGTTTGTCAAATTCTGTGAACTTTTGTGGATGAAACTAAAGACGAAAATCGTATTTTCAATTTCCTGTGGAAGGTTTTATGTAAATAACTGTGGACTCGCTGCCGCTTAACAATCTGGCAGACATTGTGAAGTGGAATGGTCTCACTACCGCTTGGCAATCTGGCGAACACTGTGAAGCGTAATGGTCTTCCTATCGCTTAGCAATCTGGCAGACATTGTGAAGTGGAATGGTCTCGCTACCGGTTGGCAATCTGGCGGACACTGTTTGTTTTGTTTGTTTATTTATTTATATTGCGCACCAGACCCAGGGGTATTTGGGCGCGAAAGCAAAAAGAGGGTTGTTCAGCTTAGGTTGCAGGTTACAAATTGAACATGGGGGTACAGCTACGGTTACAATGCTGTAGATATGTATTGTCAAAGAATCACAGATATATATACAGTAAGTTTACAAGAATGCAGGTATTATTACAGAATCACAGAAGTATATACAGTAGGTTTACAAGAATGCAGGTATGGCATAAATAAGGCAGAAATTATATACAGAATATACATGCGATCCTAGATGTCAGAAGGGTGAGGTTAGACATCATGATCTTTTAGCCATTGAATCAGATTGGATCTGAATTGCCGGTAGGGGAGATCTTCCCTTAGATCAGGGGAAAGGGAGTTCCAATATGGTGCTGCTTTAACAGCGAAGCTACTCCCGCCAGATTTAGTGAGTTTGAATCTAGGTACTAACAAAAGGTTGGAGTTAGCTTTTCTAAGGGGGCGAGAGGCTGTTTGTCTGGTGAATCTGTCTATGAGGTATTGCGGGGCTGCGTGGTTGAGACATTTGCGTGTGAGGGATGCTGTTTTGAGGAGGATTTTGTGGTGAGCCAGTTAGTAGATCTACTGAGGTCTGATATATGGGCGTTTTTAGGGAAGTTTAGGGCGGCTCTCAGGGCATTATTTTGAAGTGTCTGTATTTTGGCAGTGATGTATTTGTTACTGCCTATGTAGAGGGTGTTGCAGTAATCTAGTTTCGATAGGATTAGTGCCCTTGCTAGAATGACGCAATTATTGGGTGAGAGGAAGGGCTTGGCTGCTCTAATTAACTTGCAGGTTTAGGAAGTGGCTGAGGCCATGTCATTCACTTGTTTACCAAAGGTAAGCGTGGAATCTATGTAGAAGCCAAGGGTTTTAACTACTTTGGCCACAGTAATGATGTTATTGTCAATTATGAAGGCGTCATAGTTGGGGCCTAATTTTATGATGTTGGAGGAAGTGCCTAAAATGAGGAGTTCAGTTTTGTCATCATTCAGGCAAAGACCGTGGGAGGCCATCCATGCCTGGATGATGAGGTAGACTCTATTCACAAAGGCCAAATCCTTGTCATAATCTCCCATCAACGTGATGAGGATCTGTGTATCATCTGCATAGTTAGTGTAGGTGATACTTAGACCTTCTAGATCATCGAAAAGGAGATTTGTGAAAATATTGTAGAGGGTGGGAGATACACATGATCCTTGGGGTACGCCGCATGAGATAGGTGCAGGGTCTGCAGCTGCTAGAGGAGAGAAAACTTGCATTGTCCTGTTATCTAAGAAGGACTGGATCCATGCGACTGCTTCATGGGAGAAGCAGGCTGCCGTGACCAGATGATTGCAAAGTATTGCATGGTCTACCAGATCAAATGCGGCAGAGAGGTCGAGGAGTAGTAAGAGTGAGGTCGTACCTTTATCTCTTAGTGTGTCTATTTGTGCCTTAAGGTCTAGGAGTGCAGTCTCAGTACCATGCTGTGGTCTGAAGCCGGACTGTCGAACTCCTAGGAGGTGGTTTAGTTCCAGGTGGTGCTGAATTTGTAGGTAAGCTACTTTGTCCAGGATTTTCAGTAGGAACAGCACAGTGGTTATGGGGTGGTAATTGGTTGGGATGGAGGGGTCCAAGGTTTGCTTTTTGAGGAGGCGGAGGACCCAGGAGTGTTTCAGGTTGCTAGGTATGGTACCTGATGTGAAAGAGGCGTTTATGAGTTTAGTGATGAAGGGTGAGAGTTCACGGGCAGCGTCTTTTATGATTTGGGCTGGACATGGGTCGCCCTGGCGATTAGAGGGTTTGAGAGTGAGGATGACTTTCACAACTTCTTTAGTGGAAACTTTGCGAAAGTCAAAGGGAGGGGTGTCAAGTGTGGGTGGAGGAGGAGTGGATTTCAGAGTTGGTAATGAATTCGTGGTAGCCTTGGAGGGGGTGCCTATGTTGACAGTATTTGGGATAGTTATGGAAGCTTTTTTGTTGTGCATCTTCGCCTGAAGCATTGTTATCTTATTGGCGAGGGCATTTTGTATGCCTGTGCACCAGTCTTTATCCTTGAGGCAAGAGTCTGGAACTTGGATAGGGGATTCTACTTCTTTTAGGATGGCAAACAATTCTTTGGTGTTGGATTTGGCTTGAGTGATACCGGGTGTTGTAGGATGTTTGTTTCGCAAGGATGATTTCTTTTTGGTAGAGGGTAGCTAATTTCTTCAGGTTATTTTTATTGATGTCAGAAGGGTCTGATCTCCAGGTTTTTTCACTTTGGCGTTTCTTTTGTCTAATGTCTTTCAGTAGGGGTGTGAACCAGGTATTTAGGTGTTGGTGGGGTTTGCTCTTCCTAATTTTCAGTGGTACGATAGCGTCCAGAGAGGCAAGCATCACTTCATTGTACTTTTCTACCATGGAGGCAGGGTCAGACTGATCTAAGATAGAGTTTAAGGTGGGAAGAGTAAGGGGGATAAGATTTTCATGGGTAATATTTTTTTATTTCTAGTAGGTGCGGTGGGAGCTAGCACCGTATAGCGTAATGGTGTTGCTACTGCTTAGCAATCTGGCAGACATTGTGAAGTGGAATTGTCTCGCTACCGGTTGGCAATGTGACGGACACTGTATAGCATAATGGTCTTTCTACTACTTAGCAATAGGGTAGACATCGTGAGGTGGAAAGGTCTCACTACCGCTTGGCAATCTGGCAGAAACTATGAAGAGGAATGGTCTTGCTACCGCTTGAAGTGGAAGCATTGGGAATTCTCTTTGTCATCAAATTCACTTTGTTTGGCATTGCAAATGTAGAGCAGAAGGTTTGTGGTCTTATGGTAGCTTCACACGAATGTTGTTGTTGGTCAAATTGTTGCCCATAAATAAGATTTCCACGTCCTTCAGCTGCAGAACACACACTAACCAACAAAGAAACATGGGGGATAGTCTCGGGAGGATAGCTCATGGGCAACGTGCTCGCCTTGGAAGCAAAACATCACGGAGCACCACAGGTTCGATCCCTTGTGTCTGCAATTAGAAACCCCTGGGTATTAAGCGCGTTATAAATAGCCTATCATATCATATCATGGTTCAAACAAACTGCAATAATATATTCATTCCTTGCGTTTGGTGTATCGAAAGCAAAATAATGATTGTTAAAAAACCCTGTATTCCTTTGAGCATTTGCATGGTGGGACTGGAGTGGCAACTGGTGGTGCCCTTGCCAGCTATCACCATGAGGATTAGAACAAGTTCTGCGCATTGAAAGATCAAAATAATTATGCTCAATTGTAATGCTGTGTGTATTTGTTCATGATTCAAACTGTAGCCACATAACTCTCTACCTCCTTAAACACAATCCCCCCTTCAGTCCAATCTATACCTCTGCTGCGCCCATACAGACATGGGTGACTAGCAGGTTCTTGGCCATCCTCGCTTAACTTTAATGGCTGAAATGCACACGTGCATAATAGCACCTCCAAAATTCTCCCACATTTTTGAACTCTGGTCCCTCAGAGGGCATTAAACCAAAAGCGCGTTGGGACCATAATTATGGTGAAAGGCGCTGTAATAAATGACAAAATGAATGAAAATGAATGATTGAGTGAAAAATGAAGCGACTGTGCAAAGGATTGAGGGTGTGCATATGTTTCTATTTCCGTGTAGACCTGTGCGGCATCAGTATTGCAAAGAGATGGCGTGTTGTGGAGCAAGCTGGAGTCGGGTAAAGAGCCACGGGAAGACTTGAGAGATGTTAGTGCTTTAGGGCCAGAAAACAGAATACTTTCTGTTCGATACAATAAGTTGGGACGAGCCTGGGATCTTTGCTACAAAACCTGAGGGGGATGCCATGCAACTGGGAGCAAACACAGGTGTACGCGGACACTGGCGGTTGGAATGGTGAGTGCGACACATTACAGTACAGAGGTGTACGAGAATTTGGTGGGCACCTGCCCAGAATTACTGGGCCAGGTTGTGTCATATATGACTGCGCTGTTGGGCGAGGAGTCTGTCAGCAGAAGGCAAGGCCCAGCATTGTGGGTACACGCGTGACGTTTACTGGTGTGCCAGCTCACTTTCCTAGGCATTGGGCAGGGAGGCCCTGTATTATGCCTGTTGGCAGGGTGCCTGGGCATCTTGGCAACAGATCGCATTTTGGTGCCCATAGCAACGGGCCAAGCAGCGCTAATTGCAATTCCTGTCAAAGACGATTTGCAAGCATATGCCAGGTGAACGCTGAATGACGGCAAAGGATTTGTTAAGTGAATGAGATGACTGCTGAAGACAGCACACTACACAAGTGGCGAATTTCTTATGACGTAGGCGGGCGCAGCCCTCCCTATTTCTGCCCTCTGTGTCTCACTTACAGGACAGGACACTGAATGCCAGCTTCTGTAGCCCTTGCGATTTCTTTCCCACAGAAATGTGATGTGTGTGCCTGGAAGATTAAATAGACGGGCCTTTAGCAACTGGTCAGCACTGCACCCGAAGATCGTACTTTTATGTGTTGGGTTCCTTTCAACTGGAGTGATTTCTGAATGAAAAACCACCATCTCTTAGAATCTGTTGCAAAATTGGAATAAATATTGAGTCATGGAAATTTTGCACGGTTCAACGTGGCTTTGCACTGCTGAAAAGTGTCTTTGTACTGCCGACACAAACCTGATTCATGGGACTGTGCAAAGTGTATTTTTGCAGTGAAAAGTCATTCTGACTGATTGCACTGCAAAAATACACTTTGCACAGTTCCATGAATCAGGGTTTGTGTCGGCAGTGCAAAGTCACTTTTCAGCAGTGCAAAGTAACTCTGAACCTTGCAAAATATTCCATGAATCGGGCCCATAATGGACGCTAAACTCCCAGCATCAAAGGTTTGTCAAAGACCATAGTCCTTCCCATACAATTTATTGTTGATTTTCTTATAAGGGTCTTATCAGAATCTTGTAGGTTCTTACATAAATCCTACTTCACACGTAAAGGATTTTTATAAGAATTCAATAAGTATTCCGGTGTCATGCAAGTCCTTATAAGCTACCTTGTAAGACTCTTAAATGGCATTTTAATATGGGAATTCATGTACACAAAGATGGGTTGCAAGCCTTCGACGCGGGGCGGGAGTCTGCAATCCCCAATATGTGCCTTATGCAGCGTGCACAGGCTACACGCGCTGCACCCCAGGCTTTTGCACCTCATTAGCAAGGATGTCTCTTGCTCTCATTTGAGAGGGCCACAAAAGACTGTCAACCATGCCAGCGGTGTTCCTGCGCTGGTACACACAGTGCGGTTCCTGCCATGCTGTCGCTATTAGGTGCACCTGCTGGAAAGGGAACCAAGGCCCTTAGGAGTGATGGGGGGGTGCAGTTTGTAACTGCATCCCCATTTGGGGGTATTGGGTCACTGGGATCCTCCTTCTCCCCTTTTCACTGTGCATTATTCCTCATGGGCAGCAGGATTGCAGAGGACCTAATAGAAACATTCAGAGCTTGCACATCTGCACATTTGGATTAAGTATTGCCTTTTTGCATGGGTGGCAACCACAAGCAACTGAGGGTGCACCCCCTCTGAAAAGCACACCCACAAATTTAGCGGTGCACATTTAATATTGAAGAAGCTGCCTTCTGGCCTCCGCAGTGATACCTATGTGCACACCTGAGAGGGCGCATACTGCCAACTATTCAAGTGGGAGTGCACTTGTTGATGGGATGGGATGGTTTTTTCGTTGTTTAGAATTAGGGTGCAACTTAGTTGAGGGGGCAAGAGCCACGCATGCAGAGCCTTAAATGTATTGTTTCATTGGTGATTTATATAGCGGCATGACAAGTCGCTTTGGCATGCTTGTGCTATGTTAAAGGCATACCAAGGCCCAGATGACAGAAAATGTGCAGCGTTGCAAATGCAATTTTACACAGTATTAGCATTATACCAAAGTTTGGCCTAGCGCAAAAAACATTAGGGCCGAATTACAAAACCTTTGCCCATGGCAAGTGAAATTTTGCATGGTATTAGCACTAGAGCAAAAACGACCCTAGTGCACAAAACCCCACTTTCAATGCAATTTTTTAACAGGGGCAAACGTTGCCTTAATGCTAATACCATTCTGTATTAGCACTAAAGCAAAATTTGCCCTGGTGCAAAAGAGGTTTTGCCCAAGGTTGAACTTTGCCTAGTGCTAACACCATGCAAAATTGCACTTGTAATAATGCAAAGATTTTCTAATGTGGCCGAACTGTTTTTTTGCACTAGAGTGCTAATACCATACAAAATGTCCTGCACCGGAGTAAAGTTTCGGGAATCTGGCCCCGAATCGTCCTCATGGTGTATGACGGTCCCTGCACAGTAGGAGCTGTGGCCCAGCAACTGAGCATGAGGGGCAATAAACTGGATTACTCATTTTATTGCCCTCAAAGCGTCTGCGAGTTATCTAATCTGTAGAAAAGGAGGATGTGAAAGTAGGGTTTCCCACAGGAAGCAAAGAGAGCAAGATGATGTTTCAAAGAATAAATGTTAAGGATAACAAACGTAGTTGGATTTTTGTTAGGTTCTTACACTATTTACCTCACGCGTTCCTATTGTACATTGGTTTGTCATGCATTATGTTTACAGATTCACCACATTTGTATGTGTTTTAGCCAGTGCTCCAGATAAGATTTGGAATTGGGAGTATTTTACTCCCTATTTTTTAAAGTTGGGATTAAAATTATTTTTAGGGAGTCAAAATGTAAGTCCAATTCCCAACATGAGTATTTTATAAGCAAGTAAAAATATGTTTATTTCTTTGCACTTAGTTATTCATGCACATTAAAAGATACATGTTTACTTCTTCCAATCATATTACCTACTCAGGGAGTCCCTGTATGCCCATGAACTGGCAGGGATATTGAACGTGAAACCCACACTCTGTAGTGTGTAGTAAACTTCTACTTGCTGCTACAATCTTTTTTTTATCTAAATGCCTCATATGAGGTCAGTATGGCCTTTGTTAACACTTTGCATGATCTGTCCACTGCTACATGTGTATCTTTATCTACTGATAAGAAAGTGCAGTGCTATACATGCTCAAAGAAATTGATTTATTGCGATGATATTGTTTTAGAAATCAATACATACATTTACTACTTATACGATTCATTCAAACTAATTCTTGTCTTTCACTCACACTTCACTTCACCCCAAAATATATAAAACTATACATACAAAACAATGTGCAAAAATTAGTTTAAAAAATATAATGTGCAACTAGAATGGAACTATATAGACATTCAATTCTGCATTAGTTTACATTCCACATTATTATACACAAATTCTCTAGGTCTTGATGAGAATGAGCACTCTATGTTGGTTTTCATAAACGTAGATATTTTGCCTTTGAAAGTGCCAAATAATTTGCCTCTTTATTAAATGGTCTACAGACTCAATTTATCACATTGTCCATGTTATGCTAAAGTGCACTGTGCCACTCAAATATACCATGCCTACTAGCTAAAACCATATATCAGTATTCTAAGGTTTCTTCCAGAGTGGAGCAAGTCTCAACATATAGACTAGCACTAGTTTCGCCGCCTGCTACGTCTTCTTCAGGTTGAAATATTGATGGGTACTGCAATTCAAACAAACATACAACAAGGTGAGTGTATGCAGTAATGTGTGACATAGATACACATGAGCAGTGAATTACTGTTTTAGAAAAGCGTGTCCCTCAAATTAGTAACTTATAATTTGGGTGCTCTTCGGGGGCATGTTGCCTGGCAGGTTGCAGGACGTGTCTGTGCACTGCCTGTAACTGGGTAGACCACTTGCGTGTGATTCTCCCTTCTTGGAACCAAGTTATGCACTCTGTTGAGCTAGTATGTAATTCAGAAAATCTAAGTCGCCTATTGTGGTACTGCATTGCTAATATACATGCAGTTAAGCAAAGTTTTAACAACAAAAAAAAATGACTTTTTTGCATCTCGACACTGCACATATTACTACTTTTCTCTCACCCATATAGAAAGAGGCAGATACATAGAGCAAGACAGACAAAGAGTCGAGAGGGAGATGGGAAGAGAGTGCACAATGGGTGTATAACAAACTGGCTACAGCGGGTGTAAAAGTATATCACACCTGCTGGTAAAGTTATGTTATTGTCTCATTAAAAAAATGGATGTCAGAGTATAACACAATGATTATCCCTAAAGTGGTGGAATGCGAATGTGGTTCTCTACATCAATGCATGCTGTCTGACCTGGATTGATAAAGCTAAGTATAAAATAATTCTGCTCTATAAGACATAGGCAATTTTCTGGAGGAGCACGTTTTTTTGAGCTAATTTGCATACCCACAATGCCTTGCTGATGTGAACTTACAGAGATGGCTACTAGTTGGCACTGTGGCAAGTGTGACATGTTAGTTGTAAAGGTCTATTCTACTTACACATTACAGGTAGACGTGTTTGTCATGCTTTTTTAAACATTTATACCCACCATAACATTAATGATGTTTGCTAAACCTATCCCAATGATCCAATCAGAAGGATGATTGATAATACTACATTCTCTAATGAGGGTAGGCGGGGTGACTATGGGCTTGTCTTCATCCTTGGGAGCAGTTTGTCATGGGGTGATAAAGCTATGTGTAAAAAAATGCTTCCCCTTAAAACAGACCGTTTTATGGAGTGAGAATGTTGACTTAATTTGCATGCACACAATGAATTGTTCAGTGGCTTGGAACTGGACGTGAACTTCTAAAGATGGCTACTTGGTGACACTTTGTTATGTGTTGCTTGTTACTTGAACATGCCTATTTTATGCTCACATTTCAGGTATTTGGGGTTTTCATGGTTATTTTAAACCCACCAACCACATCGATGGTGTTTATTAAAGAAATGTCATTCCTACCGAGTAGTGCTTATAATACCATTTAAACACACCTTCCTAGAAGTACCCTCCTTAACGGTATAGCAACTCTGCTCAGAAGTGCTTGTGCATTTGTAAAAGTATAACAGCCCTTCTGATGATTGTCTGTACTAAACTGGTGGTAGCAATGAATCGTGGGCTCTTGGTGTAAGCTTTTAGCTACGGAAGCCTAATCGCTGCCTTTAGCCATGATACATTGAACCAGGCCCCAGCTCCAATGCGCCCCTTGCTAAGGGGGTGTTTGAAGCAAACTGTTTCCATTACCAGCAACAAATTTGAATGTATTACCGTGAGATGAAGTATTGTATTTAAAGCAGTCTAACCTAAAGAAGCATTCATGGCAATGGCCGAGACCAAAGCTCAAGACTGGTAAGTGCCAGGTCCTTTAGAAATCAGACATCTTCCCTCTTCAAAGATATAGAGAAAACACACCACAGCTCTATGGCTTTTTTCTGGTAAAAGGAGAAACAGGGTAATCTCTTCTTCTCCAAATAATAAGGCAGCAGTGGAGATGGTTCTTTCTTTAAATATCCTTGCCCTGAAAAATGAATTAGTAAAATTAAAAAGGTAACAATAACATATTTTACATTCAAAGTAATGTCAACAGTAGAATAAACAATCAATAAAAGAGATGCAGTCTGATTTGAAAACATATTTTGTGTTCATTTATTTAAACAATTATTTACTATTGTGAAAAAATCATCATATTTTCATAAAATGTCGCTATTTGTACCAATTCATGGTGGATTGGAAATATGTGAGGAAAAGGGGTACTTGCTGTGCCTAAACAATTGTCAGGCAGAATCCTGTGCAGTGCCCTTAGGGACCACAACACACAATTAAGACTACAGGTGGCAATACAAGTTTTACCTTTGGTACAAGCTTGTACTACTATGTCAGAGTGGTAGCAGTGGTGGAGCAGCCAGGCTTATCTCAAAAGAATATTAGCAGTAGCAGAGATTACACAAAGGGACCACGATTACTGTGACTCAAGCAAACACTGACTCAAGGTTTCAGGTAAAAAAATATAAGTACATTTATTTTTAAACCATTCGTTATAAACACAACACTTCTATTAAACTCAAATAAAAACCACACGTTAAATATACTACAACTAACCAATTCACTTTGCACAGTAAGTCTCAAGGTAAGTACCCTGTGTTGAATGAACCGGTGTTACGAACAAAACACGTTACCGTGAATACGATTGCTATCACTTTTTGACAGGTCGGTCTACTAAATAAACGTGTATCCGTGACATGAAATGCTACCGGGGCAAAAACACACTTAGCACCTGAGATACCCAGAGGGAGTTGGAGGCAAAAATCACAGGCAATATTTTGGTTAGGCAGGCAGAATCAAGAAACACTCAGAGACAGGAGTTCAAAAGTCAAAGGGCCGGAGCCAGGGTCAAAAGACACCGGGGCCTGTTGCCGAAGATCACACAGTCAGACAGTTCACGATTCAACGTAGCCGAAAGTACTTCGATATTGTCAGTGTTCAGAAGTAAATGTTATAAGAAGGAGGGAAGACAAGGGCAAGACTTGGAAATTAAGAAAAGGGATTTCACCCAGTTTCCTCAAGTAGAACACAGTACCTTGTTCCAATGGTGCAGCTGGTGCCCTGGCAGTTGTTCCTGTTGGTTTCCCGCAGACCCACGATTCCTGGAGCTTTGTTGTGAAGGAGGACGTCTGAAGGGGGTCTACGCCACACAGGGATGAAGCCGGCAGCAGGGACGAGGAATAAAAGGTGCGCTCCTTAAAAACAGGAGAGGCTCTTCAGGTGGCTATCCAGACCACTACAGCAATGTGCAGCGATTTCGACCAAGGAAAAGGATCCTCTGGCTGTGGAAGATGAGCTGGTTATCCCCACCAAGCTCAAGGGAAGAAGACACCGGACTGGATCTTCTCTGAGTCGTTGAAGGGAAGATAGCTCAGGACTGCAGCAGGGCTTTACCGGGATGGTGTAGTTGCAGCAGCCGTCATTCTCTCTGCTTCTCTTTGGTTCCTTGCAGTTCCAGTGGTGACTCTCTGACTTCTAGCCCAAGAGACCTGCCTTTTATGCAGAAAACCCCCATTCACACAGCCTGGCTGTCAATCACCCAGCAGGGGGGGTTGTACAGCCCGGACAACTACCCTAGCCAATCATGACAAAGTGCGACTTGGGTTTCCTAGGATACCCTGTGCAGGGGGTGACTACACCCCTCCCTCACATTCAGCCCCCCTAGACACCCATGCGCCTGGAGGAGGGCTTCTGAGCAGAAGCCCGCCAAAAGACAGTGAACAAAGAAGGCAAACCTAGTTTGCCGCGCAAAGTAAAACACAAGAAGGACTTTAACAAAAAGAAATGACGAATAAACCCAATCGGAGCCAAAAGAAAGACGATTTGGTCAAGCGGGTTTATGTTTGAGGCTAATATAATAGCCAAGAACAGTACCACGTTTATCTAATATAATCGCGGTAGAAAAGTTAGGGTAGATACCACTGCCACCAGCCAAGTCTAGATGTTAAAAGAGCGAAACAATGCTCTAGGAGGTACAGATAAAAGGGGATATGAATTAACCCTTTCCAGTACTCCATGGAAGATGGGTTGCACTGGATATGGGGTAGATTGACTAAGTAAAGTTAATGGTAACTTTACCCTTTTCTGGGGGACGGTAGTCGCCTCAGAAATGGAGTCAAGGGAAGTCTCAAAGACAATCCTGTGCCACGGCACTGAAGGTGCTGTGTGACACACAAAAAGAAGAGGGCTACTGAAGTGGTTTACTTCAGAGTCCATGATCACGAAAACCGGTAGAAACCCATAGCAAAACACAGGTAAGAGTGGGGGAAAAGCTCTCACTCTTACCAAGTGAAAAAAATAAACTCCAGAAGTCCAGCAAAGCTGCTGGGGGACTCACTAGGTGAGGGAAATTAGCCATAGATGAGAATTCTCCCTAACAACAATTCATTAACTAAGTTCCCAAACAAAGTACATAAGCAAACAGATTTTTTTCACTTCAGAAGATTTAAATTATGCATCTGTTTTCAGTTCGCTTTCACAATGATCTCTAATGGATTGGTTGGTCGATAACACCATTTCCCTATAGAAGTCCGGTAAAAGCACACTACACATGACAAAAAAGGTGATCAGAATGGTGGTCAGTCAAAATATCGAAAACAAAATGTCGAAAGACAATAATGTCGAAAACAAAACGTTGAAAAAGAAAAAGTCAAATTATTTATTTTTTTTATTTATATTTATTTTTTGGCTCTAGTATATAAAAAAAAGGTAAAAACAAAAAAAAAATTAAAAAAGGGGGTTTGGGGAGGAACCCCCCATTTCGAATAAAAAACGTATTAAAAAAGAAATTCGACTTTTTATTTTTCGATGTTTTTTTTCAGAAATTATGACTTTAGACTTTTTTGTTTTCAATGTTATCACTATGAACCGATCAGAATCTCTGGTCCAAGTTAAAGCCCTTGGATTATGAAAACCTAAAAACCCAGGGGCTCAAATGGTGGCGGCCTAAAGTATGCTTCTGAAGACTTGAGTGAGTAAAGTAATGCTTTAGCACTCTGTAACTGCCCACATGCTTGCTCTCGCCTTGATTCCTTGTGACATCACAGACTTGCGTGTAACCATTGAGGGTAATGTCACATGGAATAGCACATTATCAATGTGGATGTGACATTCTGAGCGGGGAGGTTCTCACTAATCAATCCTTCATCCCCATGCACTATGGTTTACATTCTTTAAAGACTGTTGTTTTTTTGCTTAGCTCTGACAGATGTACAGCTGGTTTCGGCACTTAATAGTTATCGGTACCTTCTTCAGGGAAGAATATAAATCCCAATTTTCGAATCAATCACCAATGCAGTTTCATGTGAAGTGTTGTGATGAATCGACAATGTTCTTTCTATTCCTTCACAGCGGTTCCCACAGAGTGTGCATGTGTCTTTCCGTGCTTTTGTGCTATTATGGCACCATGTTTGTGTGTCGGCAATCAAAGACAAGGACGTGTTTTGGAAACACTGCACATCAGTGCCCCCACTAATTCTCTAACATGGAGAGTAGTGCATCCATCCGATGTAACCCTAGGGTATGATACACTTTTAATGCTGTGCCTTGTGGTCATGCACAGCTCTCAGCACCGAGTTTGGATGTATACGATCTGCCCGCGAATGTTTTGTTCGCGGGCAGACTGCCCACAGTAAAACAGCTCAAGCCCGAGCAATTGTTGTCCCCCACCTCATTGGTTAAGGATGCAGGGGACACACCCGCAACCCCTGAGGCCATAGATACTTGAACATGAGGAGCGGGGGACACCCCCGCAACCTCTGCTCCTCATGTTCAAGTAATAAGGTCAAAAAGTAAAACGGCCAAAAGTAAGACCTATAATTAGGTCAAAATTACCCACCAACCAAATGTAAACGGTCAGATTGGGTAATTCCCCAAGTTTGGCCAAATGGAAGGCGGTCGATTGCTTTTCCTTGAAGAAGGCACAGGATACCATTTTGGTCCATGGCGATGAGTTATTAATTCATGAGATCTTCCCCTTTGATGGCCGTAATCAGAATGAGGGGCACCATTGGAACCAATGGGCTTTTAGGGTGTTATAATCCACGTATTTTAATAATGTGACCTGGGATTCTAAATATGTATGATCTTTATTTAATCGATTGTTATATATTGTATGGCACTTTATAGGGTGGATTGGGTGTTTAATAAAAATGTGTACAAAGTACACTGCTTTTCATGTCGATTCTTTTATTTTTTATTAGCTTTAAGATCTTGTACTAAAATACAATTTTCTAATAGATATGGGCCCACTACTGGCTTCAATTGTAGAACAGATGAAGAAGAAACATTGATGAGAAATCTAAATGCATACCCATGTCTCCCACAATGTGAGCGTGAATTTGCAAGGGACTGTGGGTATGCAGATGTCTTGCTCAAAGACATCTACTTACCCACAGCCCTTTGCAAACTCACCATTACTTTCTGAGGGGTTCATCCAGAAGCAACTGAAGTGGTGCACTGCAGTGGGCTTTGGAGGTGACATATTGCAAACAGCGGGTGCCTCTTAGAAGTTGTTTAGCAGCAAGGAATAGGTCATTTGCTTTTGCCGTAGATGTGTGTGCAGGTACACTAACTTTAAATTTGCTGACTCACAATTGAAACTAGAGCTACCAGGAAATGCTAAATTGTGGTAGCAGCAGCACATACATATCACTCGTTTGACAAACAACGTCAGAAGTCATCCTTATTTCTTTCCTAATTGATATGCCTCATGCCAGTATTGCGGTCATTCCATGCAGCCTTGTGGTCTTTAGAAACAGCATGTTCTGAGCTCCAAAAAAGAGCAGCGAGAGAGAAACTCCAACCAATGCGTTAAAGACTAGGCAGTTAAAGGTGTGGGTGTCGCCGGGGATCCCAGTAAAGGTGGGACACTGCCATGGTCCAAACAATTATTATATCAAAAGTTTCAGCAAAGCCCTTCTTCTTTATTCCAACTATTATTAAATTAAATGGGGTCTTGCCCCATTATATAGTCATTTTGCCAAAGCAGATTGGTCAATTTCATGCCTTCTCCAAGGAGCCAATCTCAGCTGTTGTAGCACGTCTTGCTTTCGGATATCAGCTCATTGAGTGCCTTGTCTGCAGGAAGTTAGGAAAGGCACAGAGTAAGTTTGGTCTAACAATTTGACGAATGTGGGACCCAGCTCTGGGAATATAATCTTTCCTAGGCTGCACTATCCTTCCCTCTTCCCATGGTTACCTTACATCAAAGAGACTCCAGTATTGCTCTCCCTGGTGCGATTTTCCTTTTGTGCTGTCAGGGCTTCCTTTGGAGAACTGGTCCTTGCTTCCTTCTGGGGGTATATCCGTTCCTTCTGGGAAGGTGTCAAGCGTTCCAAGCATTAAACAAAATGAAGCTTCTAGGGCAGGACCCAACAGTTTTTTTAAAGTCAGCCCCAGACAGTCATCTGCAAACTCTGAGAGTTCTATGAGTTACCAAAAAGCAATTAGACAAAACTGACAACAGATTGGTTATTCGCAATTAATGACTATGGGGGTCATTATGAGATTGCCGATAAACCGCCAATAGTACTGGTGGCTTAACAGCAATGTCGGTTTACCATTTCTGCCGCCCAATATCCCGGCATTACCAAGATATTACCGGCGGTGGAGGAACATTAAGTTCCCATTCCCATGGAGTCCACCAGGACTCCAAGGGATGGAAACCACTGAAGCACGACACCGTTGTTAACGGTGCTGGTACTTCAGTGAATTATCTGCCGGTAGGGGCCTGCCGGTAGTTCACTGCCTCTACTGGCAGACTCAGAGTATGCCGGCCCAGAAACGGTGCCGGTACACGTTGTTACCAGCACCTTTTTCCAGACCGGCATACTCGTAATGATGCCCACTATATCAAACCAGATATAGCGTTCTAGTGTATTTCTTTTTCAAATGACTCTGCCATCAGACCATGGCAATTTACAGATATGTGTAATTTTGTCAGGCGAGTTCACTGTTTAGGACGGCACATAGCTGGAATTAATTTTGTTTCCTGCAGGCTGTTTGTCAGGAATATGCAAGTTACTCTGTGGCTGCCATGTTGCCAAACTACTTGGCTGTGCGGTTTTGTTAGTAGACAGGGCACAGTCAAGAGAACACATATGCACTATACTTTTTCAGCATCAGGATTTAGAAAGTGAAGCCTAATTGGCAAAACCCACTTTCTGAGATAGTTACCAGCATCATGTTGTGTTACTGAAATCAAAAAATCCCTTGATTACCTACGCACGTGGAAACCATTCTGTCACTATATATATATATATATATATATATATATATATATATATATATATATATATATATAATGTGATTTTACCGACCACAATGACAGAGTGGTACATTTCATCGCAGGCAAAACACAGAAAAACAGTTTTTTAATTTTTTTAAAACGCATTTTTATTTGGGGGTCCCAAGCCCCCTGATTATCTACCCTTATAACGCACCCCAACTGCGTCCCAAACCAATTTTAAATCCTTACCACACTTCCCTTTATATATTTATTTAATCTTTTCAGTGTTTTTCAGTGTTATTTTCTGCTCTGTTATGTATCACTCTGTAATGTTTGCAATAAAATTACTGGATTTATATATGTATGTGTGTATATGTATATATATATATATATATATATATATATATATATATATATATTTTATAAAGTGAAATCTAGCAGGAAAAAAACAAGCACTTTACAAATGGAATGAACCCAGAGGTTATACTGTGGCCTTCACTGTATTGGTCTTACAGCACTGAAGCTCATCCGAAAAGGTGGGTGTTGTGCCCCTGCTCCGGATGAACCAGACCATGGTTTGTGGTAGAAAGGAGGAGCACAGGTGAGAGAAAAAGAGGAGGGTAGAGGATACCAAGAACAGACAAACGGAAAGAGTCAATGAGGTTGGGGAGAGGGAATGTGGTACCAGAGATAGTCAGTGCATGGTTGTGCGCCAGACGTGAGAGGTGCGCAAGTTTGCCCTAGAGGTATGGAGGCCTCTACACCATGGGAGCCATACTGCAAAGTGTTGGGCCGGCCTCCACTGCGTGCATCCTGTGATACCTTGGTGCTTTGGTGAGCAGGGTGGCACCGTTAGCCGGGTGCACGGTGTAACCATTGATGAGGGCATGCCAGACATGGGAAGGAAGGCTATGCAATAATATTAAACTGTTCCACTGCAAATGCAATGAAAGGCCTCTCTCGTCTCAATTAAATGATTTGAACTGGCATTTGGCATGGTAATGCGCGAGGCAGTGTCCCCTTTGGGTGCGGGTTGATTGCCGCTTTTTTCCTGGCTTATAATCCACCAGCGCGCGGCTTGGCAGCCATTTTCAGTGCAGGGAGGCTTTGTGCAGTATGAGGTGGTGCAATTTGTTAGCGGGCGGAATGGCAATCGAAGGAACAGATACATAAAAAAAGAGAAGTATGGTTTCCTGAATGTTTTCTGTTCACAATTTTCGCTTTTTAAGCTCCTGGCTTCCTGGAAACGCTTTTCAACATGTTCGACCAGAGTTCCCCTTTTCCGAAAAAAGGAGAAACATATTTTTCAATTATTTTTTTCTTCTCTAAGACAACCATCGTAAAACGAACCAATATGCTTCATGTTCTTATTCGCTGAGAAACTATTTGCAGGCATGTAATTAAGCTTACTGGCAAACTTGCTAATATTAGCTCTTCAAAGCAGCTCTTTGCATTGTAGCGGCATTGTAAAACCCCAATATTAGAATCAAATAAATGCGTGTTATGCAAAATATTTAATTCTGGCAAGCCAACAAATGGCTTGAATTATTAGTTTATGGCCATTCTGTTCAAGTGATTAGCTCTTAAGTAGGCTTTCAGCAGCAATTGTCTCTTTGGCACTAGAGGTACAGAACGTGCGGTCTCTGGCAAACGTCCTATACAGTAATAGCTTCTGAAATGATAGGTTTTCGCTTGACTGAATTTGCCACACCGGTTTGTTTGCTTGTGAAAGTAAAATATGCCTTCCTCTCTTGTTTCAGGAAGCTGTTGGTCCTTGCGTGTGGCGCGCACTGGCGCCTCAGAACGGAAGTAATACCGTCCTTGAGTGATCGGCGTTGCTAGGTCGCTGCTGCTCCAGCTCAAATGGTGGCACACAAGATGAAGGTCCTCAGTGTGCTTCTAGGGAAGTAGTTGAGCGTCTTATTCCTGGTGAGGGGGCCGGTGTGAAGATTGTGGCAGCGGGAGGCTGCATGCTACACGGAGACCATGGCCTCCTCCCGGCATGGAGTAGGGAGATCGCCCAGGGACATTGCAAATGTAATGCAGAGGCTTCAAGGTAAGTCACATAAGCTCTTCTTTGACCACTTCTCTTGCATATTTGTTGGTAATCATGACTTTGGCTTCGTGCTTTGAGGGACGAGGTGTATTTTAAGATGTCCACAACTATACATTTAAACAGGGGTGGACTGGGAGGCCACCAGCATCCCGGCCAGTAAGGGACATCAGCCCGTTTGAAAAGTTTTCAACTATTCCTCTGCGCATTCCACATTAGGAACGCTTTTGAGCTCATGAGCACTCCCAAAAAATAAGAACTCTATGCCCATGCCTTGCCTGGACACAAGCATGTTCTCTGCATAACTGCCTACATTTGCTAAAGAAAAACCCGGAGGATGATGTCATTGGACGTCCTGCCCCTTTGCCCCAAGACGCCGCCCACCGCACTGCCCACATTTTATTTAAAAAGTCAATGTCAAATGACGCCAATCTGAGCAAGATTTATGCTCATCTGCCCATTCCTCAATGTGATTGGCTACTATCGGTCTGTTTGTAGCCAATCACAACAAGGTGTGAGCAGAGTTACTGGAAGAGCCAGAAATCCCGGATACTTCACGCTCTTCTCCAGGGACCAGGAGAAGAGCATAAAAACCCAGAGACTAGGCAGGTATGTTTCACTGCAGAGTAAGCACTGATCTCTGCAACTTCTTACACCTAATGCAGTGAACTATTGTTCCTGCATGGGGACTTGGGCCAGGGGCGTATTTAATGGTCACCAGGTGGAAAAACGGCAAGCGAAGCCCCTGTGCCCTGCCCCGCCATTTTCCTTCCCGGTTTCTCTCTGAGACACAGCCACAAGGCCCTTTCTGCTGTAACTCTAGCCAGTGGCATCCATTCCCATAAAATAAATGTCAGTGAGGAAGGAACACAAAGGACACATTCTGCCGCAGCATTCGCTGTGTTAAAAGAACCGCATTGGTGCAATGGTTAAGTGCATTCATTAGGTCATGAGGGGTCCGTGGGCCGTGTTTGGATCCCGTCTGTGACACATACCTGTAAAGGGATGGTAAGGAAATCCACCCCCACACCCTCTTGGCATTTGAATAGCATGGAACAGCTTCTAACTGTTTTGTTTGAGATAATCTTAACACATTTTACAGTGGGGCTCTTGCTTTTGCGTTTGGAAACATTCTAGCTGTTTTGAAACTGTTCTTCAGGATTTACACACGCAATCCGTCAACAAAATAGCTTGATTGGGGGAGGATAGTAACAAGTTGGCGCTGCATGGCACTACATTATTTACTTAAAATCCACAGCAATGGCTATCAGGCTGCAGGCAGTGATAGAATGGTAAAAGACTGGGGGCCAGTAGGATTATTAAGGCACCTCGAGGGGCAAAAACAGAAGTGTCACTTCACTTGGTCCACAGACCACTTGTTGGCAGTCTTGACAGCTGACTTTCCTCCCAGATTGGTCCCCCAAAAAATAAATGTGCAGCACAAATGCTTAAAGTGTGCTTTGCAGTGGCTGTCCAGGCTCTTTTGTGTGGGGTGTCTCAAAGTGGAGCACTGACTTATGCAGGGGAGGCATGAAGTATGAGCGCACAC